>NC_086317.1:361093645-361780145 GCF_036172605.1 Pelobates fuscus
TGTGTACATAAATGTGCACACCAGGTCCTTTAAGAGACAACCTAAACATAAGCCATGCATATACATGCCTGTGAATAGTTTAATTCATAAAAATATTTGAAATTAGTTATTTGCCTAATGTATGAAAGCTGTGTTGTGGATTATTATAATTACAATTTCATCCCTGTATGTTATGTATTCATGAAACCTTTGCCTTGTGAACTATATGTCTCATAAATCACTAACCAATGGGAAGGTTAAGACTGGAAATCCTCAGTCACTTTCAGATTTTAGCAGACAGCAACTCAGAGAAATGTATACTGCAAGGGTAGGACGTCTGCCTAGAGAGTACCTCTAGTGTGTTTGGTTACAAGTTCATTTGAGCTACACATATCCTAACTTTGAAAAATGCATATCAATAATAATATTAAGTGAAACAACTGTTTGATCATGTTGTTATATTCAATCAATTAATCAATAACTTTAAAGTATTTTGGTCACTGTATCTAGAATTGTTTGGTGGGATGCATTATACGTTACATATGCATCTTGTTAAGAATAAGAAAATATTTAAACATTACGAATATTTACTTTACAGTATATAATGAAATGGAATTTAAAGACTACACATGTTTATATGTAGCCTTCATTTTCACATCTGGCAAAACTGACTAATGAATCTTCTTGATAATGGGGCATTTATGCATGCATTTGATGCAAGATTTGTGTTACTGAGTATGACTGGTGATAAAGAGGAATAAGTAAATAGGGTTATGATTTTTATTTATTTGGGTGATAGCTTCTCAGTCTAAATGTCTATCTGACTGCCATTCTTGGGAATTTTTCCTAGTTTGTTGCAAAATTGGAAGTGCTCCAAACTGAGGTTTTTGCCTTCTTTAGGATCAACAGCAAAAACAAATGTGAGAAAGGCTGAACTCATGTCTCTTTTTAGCTATGTGACTATATTAGACCATATTATAGTTAGAGATTATTGGTGTTAGGATTAGATGCATGTCTTGAATTGAGAGCTTAAGGTTAGAGGTTGCAGTTGAGAGTTGAAGTTTTAGATTTAGTCTAAAGATATATTAGTGTTAAGATTATATTTATGCTTTAAGCATTAGCATCAAAAATATTCTTAAACAACAATACATTTTCAATTATTATTATTTTTTAATTATACATAATTTTTATCTACACCACCACTGTGCATAAACTTCCCTCCATGTCAGCCATACATTGGTATTGTTCCACAACTAAACAACCAACAAAATAATACCATAAATTATACCTTCTTTGCCTTTACCATTCCAAGCATCACTTTTCAGTGACTCAATAATTACCATTTCTTATTATATTTTATATATTCTCTGTAATGCACATTAAGCTGTTGCAATTAGAAATATACACATACAGACAGACATACACACACACACACACACACACACACATACAGACAGACACACAGACAAACATACATACACACACACACAGAGATTCATACAGACACACATACTTACATACACTTTCCCACACAGAAAGACACACACACACACACACATACAGAGAGACACACAGATCAAACATACACACACATACATACAGACACACACACATACATACAGACATACATACATACACACAGACACACACATGCATACAGACACACAGACATACATACACATGCATACATACAGACACACAGACATACATACACACAGACACACACATACACACACAGACAGACAGACATACACACATACATACAGACACACAGACAAACATACATATACACACAAGAAGAGATTCATACAGACACACTTTCCCTGGGGTCCAGTGGTTCAGCATGATGGGAGTCACAGTTCCCACTCTAACACCCTCTTCTCCTTCCTCCCACATGGCTCCCGGTGGTTACTGGGAGAAAGTGATCGGAGCAGTAACTTCCTCCCAGCATCTGACATCATCAGAGAGGGCCCAGTCACGCTGTTCAAGTGCTGACTGGGCCCCCTGGAAATAGCATCGGGTGGTCCTAACAGCATGGGCCACCTGTTGGGCCCCTTCAATGCGACCCCGATGGTTACAACCCGCGTATCCATCGCAGGGGTCCGCAGGGCCCCCTGGAGTGACGGCTTGGTCGCAGCTGTGACCCCTGCAACCGCGGTAGTTCCGCCACTGCTCATGGATGCCTTCTCCAACAGAAAATTTCTGCTAATACAAAAAGGTGAAATAACTATATATATATATATAACAACAGCATTATTCATAGTAAACGTGGCATCTCATATTTAATTCATATTTATATGTAATAAAAAATATTGCAATATATGCAATATGTGTTATTCAGTGTTAGCAATTATAGTAAATACTAATATCCATTATTAGATTGTACTATAATTGCATAGATTAGTAATTATGAGTGTATCATTGCTGAAATTACTGGGAAAAGGTTTCATTTACAATGTAAGTATAACCCACCAGTAGATTATTCTAGCAATGTGTTTTTCATTTGTCCTTGTAACAAAATAGAACCTAATTCATTATTTCTACAGCACCTCTCCCCTTTCATGTGTGTGCTTTCTCTGGAGGTAATCTGAAGTGTATAATTGAAACTCTGATAACAAGGCATGGAATGTGTAGTCAGTTTTTAGAGGTCTATTCCTTAAACAGTGAGTTGTAATATGATGAGTTCTCACTTGCAAAGCTTAGGTCAAAAAGGACATAGAAAAAGTCCCCAATTTTCCCAAAATGTAGGAGTTTTTGCAACTAAATTTTGCAACTCATTTCACTTTAAATTATTTTGTGAATAAATATCATACTTTCAGTTTATCCATCTAATACTTGCCAAAGTTAAAAAAAAGTCATAATAAACATATATATACAAACATTAAGTCTCTATTGCATAATTATGTATTGTATATTGCTGCATAACAGTTGGTACATACAATTTTATATTTTCCATAGAAGATTTCCTAGATCAAGTTATATGGTTTCAATATCTCATGATTTACATAAAACATAATAATCAGCTTTGGGTCCTGGCATTCATGAGGATGTTACTTTGACATGTACAAACTAACTAGAGAATGTTGCAGACCACATACACCCCTTCATGGCAATAATGTTTCCTGATGACAGAGACGTCTTTTTGCAGAATAATGTACCTTGCCACACTGCAAATAATAGTTGAGAAATGGTATGAGGAATATAACACAGATCAAGGTGTTGTTTGACCTCCAAATTCCCCAGATCGCAATCATTGAGCATCTTTGGGATGTACTGTAACAACAAATCCAATCCATGGAGACTTAGGTAGGTGGCTTTATTGTTGTGGCTGATAAATGTATCTTACACATAAAGACAACCATTGAAATACTATTTTCTGAATGCATACCTGTTAGAAAAGTTACTAAAACAGCTTTTAACCCCTTAAGGACACATGACATGTGTGACATGTCATGATTCCCTTTTATTCCAGAAGTTTGGTCCTTAAGGGGTTAAATATAATTAATTTAACCCTTTAAGGACTGAGCCAAATGTACACGTTGTGAACAAAACAAAACGTAAACAAAACCTGGCATTTGCGCTACATGTCTGTCCCTCTTCACCTCTTTCATATTAAATGCACCCACCCTTATTATATATAATTTTATTCAGGGGAAACAGGGCTTTCATTTAATATCAAATATTTAGCTCTGAAACATAATATAATATGAAAAAAATGGGAGAAAATAAGAAATGTTATTTTTTTTAGTTCTACATGACATTTTAACTGTCAATGTAATAATACTGTTTGCTTTTACTGCAATAAAATACACATATTTGTATTCAGCAAAGTCTCACGTGTAAGACAGTACCCCCTATGTACAGGTTTTATGGTGTTTTGGGAAGTTACAGGGTCAAATATAGCACGTTACATTTGAAATTGAAATTCACCAGATTGGTTACGTTGCCTTTGAGACTGTATAGTAGCCCAGGAATGAAATTTACACCCATAATGGCATAACATTTGCAATAGTAGGCAACCCAAGGTATTGCAAATGGGCTATGTCCAGTCTTTTTTTAGTAGCCATTTGGTCACAAACACTGGCCAAAGTTAGCATTAATATTTGTTTGTGTGTAGAAAATGCAAAAAACACAAATTTTGGCCAGTATTTGTGACTAAGTGGCTACCAAAAAAGACTGGACATACCCCATTTACAATACCTTGGGTACTCTACTATTGCAAATGGTATGCCATCATAGGGGTAATTTTCATTCTTAGGCTACCATAGGGTCTCAAAGGCAACGTAACCTATCTGGCGAATTTTAATGTGAAAAAAATGAAACACAAGCCTTATATTTGACGCTGTAACTTTTGAAAACACCATAAAACCTGTACATGAGGGGTACTGTTGTACTTGGGAGACTTCGCTGAATACAAATATTTGTGTTTCAAAACAGTCAAAAGTATCACAGCAATAATATCGTCCGTGTAAGTGCTGTTTGTGTGTGAAAAATGCAAAAAACTTCACTTTTACTGGCGATATCATCGTTATCGTAATCGTATCGTAATACATTTACTGTTTTGAAACACTAATATTTGTGTTCAGCGAAGTCTCCCAAGTAAAACAGTACCCCCCATGTACACGTTTTATGGTGTCTTGGAAAGTTATAGGGTTAAATATAGTGCTAGCAAATTGAATATTACATAAATATATATGTAGAATTAATACGTATGTGTGTATATATATGTATATCTATTTATATATATATATATTTATATATATATATATATATAAATATTTTTATTTATATATAGGTATATATATAGTGATATATATGTATATATTTATGTATATAGATATATATATTATTTCGTTCTACGTGTATTTTGATATAAATATATATATATATATATATATATATATATATTAATATCACAATACAGTTAGAATGAAATAACACACATCTATATTTTTTTTTATTATTTATTTTTAATTATTTTGTAATTTTATTTTTTTTACGTATTTACATATTTTTTATTATATATAAATATATATATATATATATAACAATAATTTTTTTTAATCAGTATCAGTCTATGTGTAATTTGATATTAATATATATAATTTTATATATATATATATATATATATATATATATATATATATATATATGGGTGTACCTGTCCTGATGAAAGCTCCATGTTGGAGCTGAAACGTTGATATTTTATATGGAATAAATAAAAGCTAAATTTTACTACTTCAACCAAGTCCCAGGAGTGCGATTGTTTCTACACCCATATCTACCTTTGCCACAACCAGCACCGGGCACTACCAAAAGTCTTCTTGGAGTGCAAGCTACTTCGATGTATATATATATATATATATATATACCGGTCTTTGGGTGTACTACAGGCTTCTTAGACATTATCGCATTTCATGTACAAACCAACGAACCACTGCATTTTCGCCTACACACTGACCCCTACCGGTCATTTGGTGTACTACAGGCTTCTCAGACATTATTGCATTTCATGTACAAACCATCGAACCACTGCATTTTCGCCTACACACTGACCCCTACCGGTCATTCAGTGTACTGCAGGCTTCTCAGACATTATTGCATTTCATGTAAAAACCAACCTTGCTTCATTTAAACGATTGTCATTTCGGTTTGTGTTTTCTGGTCGGCACTTATTCATAGTATATTCTATGCACGATTGCTGTTCGCATTAAAATGCATACGGTTAAGCTATTCATGCTAACTTCTGTTTCCCTTCATACTAAGATTCGGTTATTCTGCTATGTATTCACATAGATCTTTTTCGTGAGTTACATTTCATCATTTCATGTATTTACATTTGGTTAAAAAGTTGCTTGGTTAAATAGACCATTTTCATGCTATTTTTAAGGTATCACTTATTACATCAAGGGTATGAAACCAGCTAACATTTCTGTATAGACATTGGACTCCCACGCTTACTGGAGTTTTTTTTTTTTTTATAATTATCCATTTCATTACAATTAAATCAGCCTACGTTACAGGCCTCATTTCTTTGTTAACCATGACACAAGGATTTAATTCCTTTTCATGCATACTCGGGTTGAATCACACGTACTGATCCAACCAATCATACGTTTCCTGCACAGTAATCGGTTAAACTTTCAAATACTTATTTTACACGATCTTAGGTTGTCTATTTTGTTTCAGTTTGCTTATTATATATATATATATATATATGGTTTTAATAATAATAGTTATTTTATTTTACAATGCAGATATTACATGTATATTACTGTTATGGTTAGCCTACATTACGGCTCCTTTTTCTGTCATGCTCGTACGACATACCACGAGTTCAAGGACACGGTCCTATTTTCAAAGAGTATAATGGAGATATGATGTTATTACAACCATGTACATTACGATTACATGGCACTAACTATTCAGGCCATTTCTTATCATGCTCATACGATATACCACGAGTATATAAGAACACGGTCCTACCTTCCACAGAGGGTTTCGGGTTGAATCACACGCATTGGTTCAACCACTCATACGTCACGTTACAACATTTTCTGCATAGATTGTCATTTCACATAATTTCACATGGCATTTACAAACTCAGGCCTTTTCTTGACACACTCAGACGACGTAACACGAGTATTCAAGAACACGGCATATACGTCTCACAAGACTTTCGGTTTTTGAATCACACGTTCTTGTTCATACATTCATACGTCACTTTACAGCAACATTTATGATTCTGCATATTGTCACTTCACATTAAAAAGTCCCTTGCATTCCCAGATCAGTTTAGTGACATGCATATCATCTGATCACCTTCCATATATACACATTACACGGCCAATCCCCTGCTGCCAGGTATCGGACTCAGCGTAACGCTTGTCACCAAGCATGGGCAGTCATGTCACTATCATACTCATAGATTTTACACCTCCCACACATACTGCTAGAAGCCCTAATCCCAGCCTATACAGATTACACAGGTCTCACAGGATCCATTCTCACTCTATCCCTTTTTAGGTTTATCCAGGTTTTCATACCTGTCGAATCTCAAAACTTCATACATACTACCAGGTACGTAAGCCTGCTCACGTTGTAGTTCACATACGTTTCATTCTTCTAGGCCCTAGAGTACTGGCAAGTTAGGGGTATAGGCCCAAATAGGTACCTCCCTTCTTGGCATTTCTGCCTATCGTTTAGTGGTCCGCGAGGCCAACACCCCGCCTCAACGTTTCGGAGGCAAATGCCATCGGGCCACACGTGAGTTAGCCGCCTCGCAATATTATAGAGAGGGCCTCACCTGTCACTCCCTCCCCCTGTTTTCTTTTACTATCACCGAGAGGCCTACGATTCCTGCCACTACGAAGGGTGGCCTCAATAACCCCTCGCGCCAACTCATAGACAGAGCCTCTCATAGCCACTTGGCAACTAGCAAGGCCTCACCTGTCACAAAACAAGATTAATTTTTCGCCTTTCAGGCCTAGTTAGCCTGCCAGTATCACCCCTGGGGAATCGGTCACTACACCCCTTACCATGGCTGGGTCGGCCGCTGCGACCCCTCCAGCACTGGTTGAGTTGCAATCACTTTCTCCAGCCATCTGTTTCAGGGCACATGCTAAATCTGTGTCCAAATAAAATGTATCCCAAAACTATACTTAACATCAATAAACATTTCTGTACTTACGACATTACTGCCACATCATCCATCTAGACATTTGGTGGAATTCATTATCTCGGGTCTATCAGAAGGATTCACACAGGCCTCATACACATGCCTTCCGGAATCCTGTAATGTCCTAATTTACAATCCGCACAACAAACCCTACAGCAGTGGAGACACTCATAGCCAGGAAGTGGCAGAGGACTTCCTATGGGGGCCCTTCCAGTCCCCTCCGTTCACCACATAGCGGACAAACCCCATCGGTATTGTCACGGGGAAATCTTCTCACAAACAGAGACTTATCATTGATCTATCAACACCTCACACCTCTGCCACTCCTAGTCTGAACTCCCTCATACCCTCTGAGGAATTTTCACTGCAATATTCCACCATAGATCACGCCATTACGGCTATCATGCAGGCAGGGGCCGGAGCATGGCTCAGTAAGACTGATATCACAATGCTTTCAAGTTACTGCCTATCCACCCTACACTGTGTCACCTGCATGGTATCAAGTGGGCAGGGAACTACTATTTTGCTCACGTTTAACATTTAGGTTCCAAAGTAGTCCGGCCATTTTCGACGTATTCGCCGAAACCCTATGCTGGTTTTATTAAATATAGCCAGATGCCCTACAGTTATACATTATCTGGATGATTTCTTACTGATCGAGGAGAATATTTCCCCTCCCAGTAGCCTAAAAGAAACCATCAGTCTATTCGAACAGGTGGGTGTCCCAGTCTCCTCCACCAAGACTGAAGGACCAGATACCTTCATCACATTCCTGGGTATCATACTAGACTCAGCCACCATGCAAGCTAGCCTGCCACGCCCAAGGTAGAAAACATTCTGATCAACATAATCTCTACATACAACTCGGTACTTGCAACCGCAAGAATTACAGTCACTGCTTGGTCACTGAATTTTGTCATTCGCATCATACCTCAAGGCTGGGCTTTCATCTCACAACTCCTTTACATGTTTCCCACTTTTAGACATGATGGACACAGGTCACCCCTGGATACCCAAGCCACGGCAGGCGTAATTATGTGGAGAAAATTTTTAACCACCTTGAATGGTAAAAGCATGTTCCTTCCAAAATTGTCTGACTCCTCACCTACCATTTGGTCAGACGCGGCGTCTACCACAGGTTTTGCAGCAATTTTTCATGAACGAATGGCTTTGGGGCAGCTGGCCTTCAGAAGTTCAGAACCTGGAGGGTTTTTCCACTACCTCAGCTCTGTTTGAGATATATCCCACCGTGACGGTTGCCGTGGCATGGGTGCATTTATGGGCAGGTTCGTCTGTACGTTGCTACTCAGACAACCAAGTAACTTGTCACATTATAAACAAGGCCGATCCAAATCACTGACTATTATGAGATTCTTGAGGAAACTCACTTGGCTGGCTGCATGTCATAATTTTCTCTTGTTTTGTATTCATGTTCCAGGTGTATGTAACACTGCTGCTGACAATTTGTCTCGCTTTAATTTCCAGGCTTTTCGTCAAATACTCCCGTCAGCCGCACTCACAGCCACGAACACCCCACTATTCCACCATCTAGTAATGGACTAGATGCTATTATGCAACATAGCAGAACATTGTCCCAATTAGCACTGTCTACTAATACCCGGGAAACTTACGATGGAGCTTTCATTTGATTTAAAGATTCTTTTCTGAACACAACATCTTACAACCTTTCATCGTGACATCCTGGTTGGGCTTTGCTTCTTTTTGCCACCTCAAACTCAAACTATCATACAACACAATCAAACCATATCTGACAGGCATCCAACATCACATGCTAACTTTACAACCAGACAAATCAAGTGTCCTCCTACCAATTAAGAACATCCTTAGGGGTATTCAGAGATCCGAACCCCCACGTACGGCCCAGAGGCTACCCATAGATTTCCATATTTTTAAAGACTTATACAATTCACTAGATTTAAACCCTTTGCCAACAACACAAACCTCATCGTTAAAACCGCCATATACGTAGCCTTGTTTATGGTTTCTTGAGACCAAGAGAATTTACCGCAATCAGCACAACACAGTCCACTCACATCCTACTTCATTCACACTTAACAAAACACATGGACTATTATATCTTGACTCTGTCTCACTCCAAAACCAGTCAACATGCACTTTCAGTAGAGGTTAAGTACTATCCTACTCACAACAGGTGGAGCCCCGTCAAACTACTGGACTCATATACCCAGCATAACAACGAACCACCATCTCAACCACTTTCAGTCTACAAGGTTCGGTACTCACTACCACCACCTTTATGACACACGTCAGGTCTTTACTTACACAGCTGGGCCTCAAATCAGCTAACTATTCGGGCCACTCCTTCCGCATAGGAGCGGCCTCCACAGCATCCAGTGCAAACATTCCAGTTCATGTTATCAAGTCACTAGGGCGCTTACTCTAGATACATACCTAACCTGGTACAAGAAGTAAGAAATGCCTTTCAAGACATGTCTGGTTAAAGTATGTATATTGCTGGTATGTAATAAATTTGATTTTCTACTTTTGCCCTCTTTATTTACAGGCCTACCTCATCGTCGGTTCCGGCACACCACAACCTGCTCTTTTAATACCATCCTACACTTATCAGTGTTTGTATCTTCTGTACTATCATGAGCCCTTAACACAAGTATTAAGGCCTTTTGGCCTGTAATTGTGGGAGGGGCGTATGACACACCTCTTCCCTACTTAAGGGACACCCCTTACCTGGCTCCATATCGTTCGAGGTCAGCGCTGCATCACCCTCCCTCCCTCCCACTCCTCATTATTAACTCCTTTTCTCTTTACATTTCTTCTTGGTGGGCCCTCTTTATTTACAGGCCTACCTCATCGTCGGTTCCGGCACACCACAACCGACTTGCTCTTTTAATACCATCCTACACTTATCAGTGTTTGTATCTTCTGTACTATCATGAGCCCTTAACACAAATATATAATATATATATAATCTAAGTATATCATTTTTTTTTACACTGATTAACTTTCTTTTATTTTATTTTCAGCCAGCAGGTGGACTAACTGTCATTACAGGCAGTCCCCCTGCTGGCAATGCAGCAGCCAGCTAACCCGGCCATGTGATTGTGAGGTCCTCGCAAGGACCTCACTCTCACATGGCCGGGGGGGGGGCGGAGGAGGCAGGATCCACCATGGGTGACTCCCTGGGATCCCAGACCGGGTAAGTAAGAAAAACCGGAGGGCGTACTATTAGGCCCTGCGGCATTTAGAGCCACTTAGAATAGGGCGTAATAGTATGCCCTACGGTTTTAAGGGGTTAAACCCTGAATTTAAACATAAATATTGAAACTATAGATCTAGAAAACCTTCTGCAGAAAATATAACATTTTATTTAACAACTGTTATGCAGCAATATACAATATATCATTATACAATTCAGACTTCATGATTGTATATATGTGTTTATTATGCTTTTTTTTTACTTTGGCAAGTATTAGCTGGATAAACTGAAAGTATGATATTTATTCACAAATTAACTTGTGGTGAATTTTTACAAATGAGTTGCAAAATTTAGTTGCAAGAACTCCTACATTTTGGCAAAATTGGTGACTTTTTCTAGTATGTCCTTTTCGACCTAAGCTTTGCATGTGAAAACTCATCAAATTACAACTCACAGTGTAAGGAATAAACCTCTATATAACTGGCTCCACATGAAAGTATGTCCAGACCTCCACTGGCCTATCTTACCGCATACACACCTGGCAATCTATCTGCTCTAAAACAAAATGTGATTTCTCAGATCAAGCAACCTTCTTTCATTGCTCCATGGTCCAGTTATGACACTCACATCCTCATTGAAGGTGCTTTCGGCAGTAGACAGAGGTCATCATGGGCACTTTGACTGATCTAAGGCTACACAGCCCCACGTGCAGCAAACCATGATGCACTGTGTTTTCTGACACCTTTCTATCATGACCAATTTGAGTTAGAGTAGCTCTTCTGTATGATCAGACCATATGGTCTGGTCTGCTCTGGCCATGTTTATCAATAAGCATTGGGTGCCCATGAACTTAATGCCGATTCACTGGCTGTCCTTCCTACCACTTTTGGCAGGTACTAACCACTGCATATAGGAACACCACACAAAACTTGCCTTTTTGGAGATTCTTTGACACAGTCATCTAGCCATCACTTTTTGGCCCTTGTTAAAGTCACTCAGATCTTTTCACTTGCCCATTTCTTCTAACACATTGAATTCAAGAACTAACTGTTCACTTGATGCCTATCATATCCCACCCCTTCATAGATGTCATTGTAACAATATAATCAATGTTATTCAATATTGCACCTGTCAGTGGTTTTAATGTTGTTGCTGATCAGTGTATTACCCATTATTCTTGTAATTGAGAATTGGAACCACTTTTTTCAAGTACTTGTATAACTAAATATGGCTGTTTTTCATTTGATCAAATAAAGCCCATTAGATAAAATATAGAGATGGTATAAAATAATAATCCTATACCTTGAACATGTTACTTCTTAATTCATAGGAAGTAACACATTGTTCTTCTATTAAAAAGAGGATGCTTTTAAATATATTTTCATAAATGTCATATTTGCATATATTTATAAAACATTGAATGATTACCTTGCAAATAATAATGATAGGAAACATTAATCCTGCAAGGAAGGCATGTTCTGAACTTGATTATGGTGCATTTATTCCTATTTAAATTCAACTTTTTCATGTTTGCATAAGTTTCTCTATTAAATGAGATATGAAACAAATCATGTGCTATCCTTAATCCCCACTATGCAGTATCACCCTTCTCTTATTAGATTGCAATTATCAAGCCATTTAGAAATAGAATTATGTTTTTTAAGTCACTCAATCAACTGACCAAAGTAATTAACACATTTCTAAATATAATATTTCAAAATGATATCCAATTATGGAAAAAGCCAGTTTGGGCTACAAAATCATGTTATGGATCATTTCTACTTTTGCATGCATTCAATTAATGGATTAATTATGTGTAACAGTTTTACAAGGGAATAATGTAGAATGCAGAATATTTCAAGATGTAAATTTAATATTGTACACTGGGATGCTACATTTCCATTTACAACTGAGAGATCAACAAAAAGAAGGGGGAATAAGTGTATGGTGGGATGACAAAGATATTCCAGTTATGGATTTATGGGGCCACAACATAAGAAGTAGATGATCCAGGATATGATGTAATTGAGCAGTGTGAAAATGTTGCACTGATGGTAAATATATTTATTGCATTGATTTTGCAGAATCATTATACAATTCATATAAGTTCACATGAGAATTAATGAAGGCAACAAGGATTTGCAAGTTAACAGAAAGTTAGAGTCAAGGAAGTCAGTCAATGCCTCTCAAGGATCTGGTAGTAGTGAGATAGGATGGTAGTTGGATAGGGAGTTAGGGTCAGGGTTGGGGTTATGGTTTCATGCTTGAAGGGTCAAGTACATATGCCATAGGAGAAGGAGAGATTGAATATTTCAGTGAAGGGCAGAGCAAGAGAAGGACAAAGATTCCAAATGAATTGTGTGGGAATAGTATTGAGGGGACAGATGGAAGTGAGGAAGTACCAGAGAAGAGCGAAAAATAGAGTGGGGAGTGGGTTTGGGGGAAGTATTGATAGGGTTAGATTACACATCCCTTCACTGATCATGGAAATCAGTAAAGTGAGTAAGTCAAGTTTGTTGCAATCAAGTTAGCAGGAGTAGGTGCCGCAACAGTGAGGATTCAGAGAGTTAAATGTGTGAAAGAGGCGTTTGGGTTTAAAGTAGTTTTCTATTGCATAGGGAAAAGCCAATTTGTATGAGCATATCATATAGTGGAGGAAGTAAGATGAAGAATGAGACGTTCTCCAACAGTGTTCAGCCATTCTGGAGCTTTTTTGGAGGTAATGGGTCAGCTTGGTGTGCCAAGATTGCTGAGGGAGGTTGCAGATCAAGGGCAGGTGAGGTTTTAGATAGGTAAAAGGAGAGGTTAGTGGTTGATAGAGAATTGCTGTAGTGGTATAATTTGGATATGGGGTATGCTGATGTCAAAGGTCAGCAAATGGTGGTTAGATGGAGCATTGGAGTAATGGAGCATTAGAGGTGGCACAGGGATTGAGGAAGATGAGATCAAGAGAGTTTCCTGCTGTATGAGTTGCAGAGTTAGACCAATGGAATAACATTGAACTCAGGGTGTGGAGAGAGAAATGCTATATTCAGATAGGTCTGCAGTAAAGCTAAGGATTCAAAAGATAAATCTATGCATAGAGGCGAGGTTAAGCCAAGCAAAACAAACATTTGGGTATGCATAAATAAAAAAAGAAAGGAGAGAGCAGATATCAGAGAGGAAAGTCATAAGTGGTATGAATATACGTGAATAAAACTATTAAGTAAACAAGCTAAATATATGTTTGTCGGTAAAAGGTAGGTAAAGCTTAACTTTAGCATAACGGACAAGAAATAAAGGTGAGAAAATATGTAATATGCCCAGGTTACACAAAGTATGCCAAATTTGTTTGTTGCAAAGTAGTGGAGAAAAAAATAGAATAAAATAAAAATGATATGTAAGGCGTGTAAAATGTAATGAAATGATGATATAGGGTCTTGATATGGTCCTTCAGAAGGCTACCTTTTCCTTGTGGCGGTGGATCAGTTGTTGGAGCTCACTGTAGTTCTGAGGCAGGATAGATGTACTGTAGCTACATTGTCTAATATGTGTGTGTATATATGGTGTAAGTCTATCTAGTCCGTATATATTTAGAAACATAGAAACATAGAAACATAGAATGTGACGGCAGATAAGAACCATTCGGCCCATCTAGTCTGCCCAGTTTTCTAAATACTTTCATTAGTCCCTGGCATTATCTTATAGTTAGGATAGCCTTATGCCTATCCCATGCATGCTTAAACTCCTTTACTGTGTTAACCTCTACCACTTCAGCTGGAAGGCTATTCCATGCATCCACTACCCTCTCAGTAAAGTAATACTTCCTGATATTATTTTTAAACCTTTGAATTAATAACATGTTTTTTGAGGTCTTAATTCTCTTACATTACTTGAAAATCTGGGACAAAACAGTTAGTATAGTTTAAATGAATAAACTGGTACTTTGTGGTCACTTAAGTTCACTTACGTCGTATAAGAATAATTATGTATATTTGTTAAATACTGTGGCAGTATTGACATATAAGTATTCAAGCAAGATAGCACAAACCAGTAGATAGCACAAACCCGTAGGTCTTCACCTAACAGTATTAGGTTAGATGTTTTACTAGGATGGACAAGCATGCCATTCAGTGCACAGAACAGATCTAATAGCAAATTAGTGCTATTTAGATGCAGTATAAGGAGTGTCAATCAGGTATGGGTGAGGTGACTGTAAGGTACAGGATATTTAAGAGTAACAATTTTAACAACAACGTTCAGGTAGACCTGTAAACAACGTTCAGGTAGACCTGTAAATAAAGAGGGCCTACCAAAATGATTTATTTGAAATAGGGGAGCGGAGGGTGGGCTGAACCAGGCATGAACGGCCCAGCGAGATGGGTGGCCCGAGTTTATATAGTCGGGTAACCCCTCCCACAATTACAGGATACGCCTTTCTATTTGTAGTCGAGGACAATAAGCTGAGTAACGGTATTGAATATGTAATAAGTCGAGTATGATATAAGTCGGTTGTGGTGTGCCTGGACCGACATTTGGGTAGGCCTGTAAATAAAGAGGGCAAAAAGTTTGATAGGTAAACACATTGACACAACTTGATTGATGATTTATATGCCTGCCTCATAACCTTTTCTGGTAGAGAGATATCTAGTGTATGTAGAGGATTTATGTCCTAGAGGTGTTTTGAATGTTTATTCATTTATTTTTATAAATCAAGTCATAAATAACCATGAAAGTAAACAAAATATATAGTGCAGTAGATTATGGTAAGTATATTATAATTTTTATAGATGTTGCTACTCTCAAATGTGGAAGAGACCTGAAAACAGAAATATTACCAAGTGACTTCATAAGCTTATTGTTTCATATAATAAATAGTTTACTGTGCAGGTTTTTGCTATACTTTTGTGGATGGGATGGGGCCTGTGAAATAACAGGGGGTTAACAAAGTCCATGGGTTGGGACAGTTAAATGGGGTGGAGAGATTACTGTCCACCCACGGGAAAAGGTCATACAAAAAAGGGGGGTATCCTTATGTCTCCCCACCCATGGTCAAAGGGATGGGATATATAATATTCAGGGAGGAGTACTATTGCCCTCCCCCCTTCCTAATCCATTGGCAACAGATAAGTGCCATAATAGTATTAATCATAAAGGAGGAGCTAGTGATATGTGATTGAATGGATTAATGACACCTGGGTGGTTAAGAGAGTGTCACTGAGTGGGCACAAATACATCCACACTGACCTCTATATAGTGAGTTTACAAGAATTACAAATGTGTCTTACTGGATCAAGATGTAGGGCCATTCTCAACATAACTTCCAATCTAAAGCTTAGTGGTCTTAATGCTGTGAAAATGACAACAATGATGATTGTTAGCCCTTTTTTTTTTTTTAAATCGGTGATGGAACCCACAGGTGCTTTATTGACGTCCCCAGAGCAACAACTTGTGTTAGGCAGCCAATCACATGAAGGAACTGTTAGAATTTGTCAAGCACTGGAAGCCTAGTAAGGTTGCTTTCATTAAACTGCCCTGTGACGAAATCCACTTTGCACTGGTTTTTGAAGGGGCCTGTGTGCCAGCCTCCTACCCTGGAACTATGGGCCCTGTGATAACCCATGTTCAAAAGTACTGTTTCTGCCCCTTGGATTTTTAACTGGAACAGATTAAAAAATGTGGCATCTTAAATTGTCCAGCAGTGTTTTGTCATCCAGTGTATGGAACTGTTTTGGGCATGGGACCATGTGCATGGTGGGGCAAAAATAAGACTTCCAGGAAATTCCTGAACCCCTGAACCGATCTGCGTGATTTTTGGATATGTTGTTCACCCAGATCGGGGCTATCAGGGGATGTGACTGATGGGGATATGTTGTATTTTTGGGGTTTGTAAAAATTTATGTTTTTTCTGTTTAGAGTTAATTGAGTTGGCCCACTGTCTGTGTGAATTGTATCACAGGCAGAGGGGAGGGATTGTGTGCTGTAAGTGGGAGTGTCGAACATTGTTGTATTGTTCTGATTGGTTTGTGTCCTTTGTGTGCCTGTGTTCCATCAGGTACAGGGGGTGTGCCTCTGACCTGAGGAATTCTATAAGCAAACCTGTACCAATAAAGCCTGAGACTTGTTCTACCCTTCATGAAGTCTTTGCTCATGTTTGGGGGATTGGAGAACCACACTCTGGGGATTGCTATAATCACTATACTCCCCAGAGTATAATCACTAGCTCTTGTAAGAGCTTGTTCCTGTTCCTGCTTTCTGGATTTAAGAGAGGTCTATTTCCCGGAAGCTGGATCCTGGTCTTGGGTCCAGAGTTGGTGGAAGACGGCGAGACCCCAACCAAGCTGAGGTGGTTCATGGGGTCTGCAGTGGTTATGGGGTCTAGTGGAGTGCTTGGAGCCCTCAGGAAGCACTAGGAGCATCGATCAACGGAAGGTACCCAGTTGGGGTGCCAGGAGATCCATTACATGCCCATTTTCTCTTTTAACTTTTACTCTACACATTAAACCTGTCTGTCCATCAGTCATCTATATTCAACCATACCCCCATCTCTACACTCTATATAACTATGACTGACAGACAGTTTTAAAGTGTAGAATATATATACAGAGAAACGGGGGCATGGTTGAATAAAATAAATGTTGACAGTTTTAATGTGTAGAAGAAGAGAAGGAGGAGATATATATATATATATATATATATATATATATATATATTAAGTTGATGGTCCGCACTCACGGTCTTGATAAAATATAACTTTTATTGTTTTCATAAAAAGATGATGCCAAATGATCGTCAAAGTTTCAGTCCCAGTTCGGGACTTTCCTCAGGACAGCACAACATTGCATAAAACAAAGTGACATAATATAAGGGGGATAAGTACGTTAACTTACCCCAGGTGTGTCTCGCCCACGTCCACAAGTGCAGTCTGTGCACGCGTTTAACCACGCCTAGTGATGATGTGTATCTAAGGTGCCTAAGAGTATACGTGCCATCATGGAGACGCTGGACGCTTGTATTCCATTTTTACGGCAATAGGAGTGATGACGCTCCTTGTTGTCTCTTAGTCCTGCTTCCCGGCGTTTCCATATCAATGCGTTATAAATCTAATTGTGAAATGAAAGAGGGATCATGGTAAAAAAAACAATGATCAACTGTATAATGGTGCCAAATGATAAAGAAATTAGTGACATTAAAAATACATTGGTAGGTTCGTTTAATGAGGGAAAGAACATAGTAGGAACAACACTGACAGCATCTACCATATTATTATAGAGTGTCAAATGTTTATGTATCATCCAATAGAAGTGCTAAGTGCTAAGTGCAAAAGTGAAGGGAAGTGCAACCAAGAGACTGGTTCGGTCACTCAAGGACCTTAACGTGCTTCTTCTTGAGCCACTCCTTTGTTGCCTTGGCTTTGTGTTTTGGGTCATTGTCAAGCTGGAATACCCATTTACGACCCATTTTCAATGCCCTAGCTGAAGGAAGAAGCTTCTCACCCACGATTTGACGGTACATGGCACCATCCATCATCTTTTGATGCGGTGCAGTTGTCCTGTTCTCTTAGCAGAACCCCCCCGCAGAATGTTTCCACCTCTATGTTTGATGGTGGGGATGCTGTTTTTAGGGTCATAGGCAGCATTCCTCCTCCTCCAAACACAGCAAGTTGAGTTGATGCCAAAGAGCTCGATTTTGGTCTCATCTGACCACAACACTTTCACACAGTTCTCCTCTTAATGATTCAGATGTTCATTGGCAAACTTCAGACGGGCCTGTACATGTCCTTTCTTTAATAGGGGGACCTTGCGGGCGCTGCAGGATTTCAGTCCTTCGTGGTGTAGTGTGTTACCAATTGTTTTCTTGGTGACTATGGTCCCAGCTGCCTTGAAAGCATTAACAAGATCCTCCTGTGTAGTTCTGGGCTGATTCCTCATAATTCTCATGATCATTGAAACTCCACGAGGTGAGATCTTGCATGGAGCACCAGACCGAGGGAGACTGACAGTTATTTAGTTTCTTCCATTTGAGACTAATCACACCAACTGTTGTAACCTTCTCACCAAGCTACTTGATTGTCCAGCCTTGTGTAGGTCTACAATCTTGTCCCTGACATCCTTGGATAGCTCTTTGGTCTTGGCCATGGTGGAGAGTTTGGAATCTGATTGATTGCTTGATTGCTCCTGTGGACAGGAACATAGAAACATAGAATGTGACGGCAGATAAGAACCATTCGGCCCATCTAGTCTGCCCAATTTTGTAAATACTTTCATTAGTCCCTGGCCTTATCTTATAGTTAGGATAGCCGTATGCCTATCCAACGCATGCTTAAACTCCTTTACTGTGTTAACCTCTACCACTTCAGCTGGAAGGTTATTCCATGCATCCACTACCCTCTCAGTAAAGTAATACTTCCTGATATTATTTTTTAAACCTTTGTCCCTCTAATTTAAGCCTATGTCCTCTTGTTGTGGTAGTTTTTCTTCTTTTAAATATCGTCTCCTCCTTTACTGTGTTGATTCCCTTTATGTATTTAAATGTTTCTATCATATCCCACCTGTCTCGTTTTTCCTCCAAGCTATACATGTTAAGATCCTTTAACCTTTTCTTGTAAGTTTTATCCTGTAATCCATGAACCAGTTCAGTAGCCCTTCTCTGAACTCTCTCTAAGGTATCAATATCCTTCTGGAGATACGGTCTCCAGTACTGCGTACAATACTCCAAGTGAGGTCTTACCAGTGTTCTGTGCAATGGCATGAGCACTTCCCTCTTTCTACTGCTAATGCCTCTCCCTATACAACCAAGAATTCTGCTAGTATTTCCTGCTGCTCTATTACATTGTCTGCCTACCTTTAAGTCTTCAGAAATAATCACCCCTAAATCCCTTTCCTCAGATGTTGAGGTTAGGACTCTATCAAATATTCTGTACTCTGGCCTTAGCTCATTACCTGTTTTTTATACAGGTAATGAGCGGAGCTTAGGAGCACTCCCTTTAAGAGAGTGCTCCTAATCTCAGCTCCTTTCCTGTATAAAAGACACCATGGAGCCAGAAATCTTGCTGATTGATAGGGGATCGTATACTTATTTCACTCATTGAAATTCAAATCAATGTATAACTTTTTTGAAATGCATGATTATTTATTTTGTTATTTCGTCTCATACTATTAAAATACACCTACCATTAAAATTATAGACTGATCTTTTTTTTGTCAGTGGGTAAACATTCAAAATCAGCAGGGGATCAAATACTTTTTTACCCTCACTGTATCTCTCTCTCTCTCTCTCTCTCTCTCTCAGAGAAATGGGGCATTTTTGAATAATAAAAATGATGACAGCTTTATTGTGTAGAATAAAAATTAGAAAAGAAAAGGCGGGTAGAAGGAGAGTTATATGAATATATTAGAGTAAAATATAGCAGAAAGGAACGGAACAGGGCACAGAGAAAAGAGTATGAATATAAAATGGAATTTATTAAAAAGGGAATATAAAGCACAAGGACAAATCAAATGCATACAATTTTGGTAACAACTGTTACTCTTAACAGAGAATGAAGGATGATGCTCATTTTTATACATTTGTCACTTTAAACACTTTACATAAAATTTATGTTTTATTTAAAATAAATATAATCCTGGATCTTGCATGTCAATGTGTTCTGCCTTATACTGGATGTTCAAGTGTCGTGTCAAAGACATTTACTGGACACCGCTGGCAGGATACAGAGTAATAAAAAAAGGCAATATAATTTCTATTAATTTAATTCAAGCTCAGATTAAAATAGGACTCTCTTTTCTAATAGGAAAAAAGCTATTTTTTGAATCTGCAAAATAAGTTTTAATCACCTTTTTTTCAAGGACACAGCAAGATAGAATCTATTATTTGTGAACATTATTCTTTTCTCATCATTTGTATGCTGACATCCATTCTATTGTTTTCAATAAATGGAACAGCATGACGGACTATGAGAAATTTTACACCTGATAAGAATTTTTTTAAAGCTGACCTCAACTTGTGCTAGATGATTTATGAAATCAAGGTTTTCATTATAAAACTTCATGCTGACTGCATTGTTTTTGACTGATAAGCTTGTAGTCTTGTCTTTAAAAATAAGGGCATTTGTTTATGATACAGTGGATTAATCCACGTAATAAAGAAAGTTAGGAATGAAGCAGTGAGTCTAAAAATGAACAGTTTTCTAGGGTAGTTTCATTTTGTTTCTCTGTATGCAAGATACCATTTCCCCTAAAACCGTTGTAGCTATTGAAGCTATGATTCTTTAACTCCTCGAGTGCTCTTATAACGATGAAAAGTGATTCAATTCTTGGAACTTTGCCACTTTTTCTATCTATCTATCTATCTATCTATCTATCTATATATCTATCAATCTATCTTTCTCTATGTCTGTCTGTCTATCTATCTGTATATCTGTCTGTCTATTTGTCTGTCTGTCTATCTATTTGTCTGTCTGTCTATCAATCTATCAAATAAGCTTCTTTGGGCAGGGTCATCTTTATCTACTGTTTCTGTATATCAAACATGTTTTATTAGAAAAAATGCTTCCCTTGTCTAACTATTGTAATATGTTAGAGCTATATGAATCATTGTAATTCTATCTGTCTATCTGTCTATCTGTCTATCTATTTGTCTGTCTATCTATTTGTCTGTCAATCAATCTATCACATCAGCTTCTTTGGGCAGGGTCATCGTTATCTACGTTTTTTGTATATCAAACATGTTTTGTTAGAAAAAATGCTTCCCTTGTCTAATTATTGTAATATGTTAGAGCTATATGAATCATTGTCTATATATCTATCTATCTATCTATCTATCTAATGTTTCTATCTCTTTCTCTCTCTCTCTCTCTGTCTCTCTCTCTCTATCTTTCTGTCTGTCTATCTATGTCATGAACACACATGCATCAAATTGAAGATTTTGTGTTTTTATGTCTGTCTATCTGTGTCATGAACACACATGCATCACATTGAAGACTTTGTGTTTTGGTTTTGGGATTTTTTAAGAACACTGGGATAGAATATATTTCCCATAATCTGCACTCTACGATTATGCATGATATATGATCCGACAGGCACCAGCCCACGGTAATGTTATGATAAGAGTATTACAGAATTTTACCCTCTGGAAGGTAGTCAAAGTGCTTTTTCAGTGAGTTACATATATGAGCAGCATCTTAAAATAGATATAACTTAGATTGATTAACTATATGCCCTCAGATATGACTCAGTCATTGGCCCTTCTCCACCACAGATTCATAGCCTCCATTATCTCCTCCTCATATTCCATGGGGTGGAGGGTGATGAGAATGGGTCAAGTTCTGACGACTGAACCTTATCAATTCCTTGGCCTAGTGACCAATGGAGTGGAGGATTGTAAAGAAGGGCTTGAGTCTTTATACTACCTAGCACTTAACAGAATCAGGGATGCCCAGTCTCCTGGTATTAGGAGTGATACGGCCAAAAGGGCACTAAGCCATCTGCTGCCCATATAAAACATGTCCCCATCCATTAGAGGACTGGGAGATCAGCAAACTTTTGTTTTGTTATGTAATTTACTTATTTACATAGAGATTCCTTTATTGGTTTCTTAAAATTATGTTTTATGCTCCTTTCAGTGCTGCAGCTGAGTTTTTCCCTTTCATTGATTAAGTTACTGTTAGTGAGATTACTATTAACTAGTATTGGTTTTGCAAACAAATAATTATTGTGTTGTAATATTCTCCATTTGAACAGTTGCCTCTAATATCTAACCCTCCCCCGCCCCCACCATACCTTTCCATACTTTTGACATCTGATGAAATTACCAACTGGCTGAGGACTCTGAACACCAGTCCCTAACTGTACCTTTGTTTTTAATATGAGAATTAGTGATCATGCACAGGAGAGTTATTTGCATACGTCCTAGTATCTTAGATAGTCTGGCAAATGCTGTTTGTATTCAGTTATGCTGCAGCTAACATTTTATTCACTGAAAAGATACATAACATTTATAAGTACAAAAAAAAAGTAACAACCAAAATAACAATAAAAACCATAAAACTAAATATACAACTGTACAAATTAAAATCACTGAGGAGAGATGTCATCAAGTCTAGATAAAAATCAATTGCAGCATTTAACACTATGCTTAATGCTCATGGTTCGCCCTTTTTACTATTACTGAACAGATCTGGTACTCATTTAATCAACCTCAGCAGTATCAGTGTACCCACTTTAATTTCAGTCTATGACCTTCAGGGTATGCAGAGATCTTTACAAATTAGTATTAACCCATTGATTTATTGTTCAGCTTTTAAAATAATCAAATAATAGGCATGGGTAGATTATATCAGAGGAAACAATGGCAAATAGTTTAACCTAACTAGATTTTTGATCTAAATTAGTAAAAATATTAAATGATATTAGTTTAAGGTAATTGATTATAAATGTATCGGTGATGGCATAATGTGTCGGAATAATGTGCCTTACTCATGATGACTGTCCTCTGAAAGCACATGCTATCATTCCTTCATTTATCTGAGTTATATTTTATACATTTTTTTTCAGAAATGAAAAAGAAGATGATCTTGGTGTGGATAATGCTGAATGCTAAAAAAAAACATTTCACAACCCCACATAAACAATCTTTACCCTGTAATGTATAGTGTTATAAAACATAGTGCCTTTTTTTCTTACATTCAAAATCTTTTTGTATGTTAAATTAAAAAAAGTAAAATTAATCATAACATTTTCTTTTTTTTTTTGCAATTTGATAGCATAGTTCTTATGTTCATCTGATCGAATGTACTGTATCTTTAATAACAGGGTGTATGTTATTTTTGAAATGTTTTCCATGTGATAAATAATTTATACATTCTGATATGAAATAGAAACACCTCTTAAGTAATTATAGTGAATATACAAATCTAATACATAATATCTACACTTCGTTATGAAATGGAAAGTCCATAGAATTGGATTTCCCCTTAACATTTCAAGGTATGTCTTAAGTAAATAGCAATAATTACTACAGAAGTGGTAGGAGTGCAAAGGTTTGAAATTACTAGCTGTGCATGATTTATCGTAGTCCTTAAAATCCAATAGCTTTGGATATGCAGCCAAGATGTTCTGCATTGCCAGTTTGCCACTAACTATAAATACAGCTACATGGCATATATGATAAGAGGCACTAAGTAACAAGGTGTGCTAACATAAATTGAATGTAGAAAACAAGGGTGCTTTAAATCAGCACTGGGAATGCAACAACTATTCTATGATCTAGAAAAGTGTAAGTGCAAACTTTTAAAGATTAGGCTAACTGTGCAAATTTGATACTTTTTGAATAAAAAGTAATAAAGTAGCACTTCCTAGCAGTGGCGTACTAAGGGGGGGGGTGGGGGGGGCGGTCCGCCCCGGGTGCCACTCAGCAGGGGGGTGCCAGGCTCTGTACCCCCTGCTCTCCCGCAGCTCCGGCAGACCGGCGCTCAGTTTGTGAGTCAGAGCACAAGGAGGGGATTCCCAGCCTGTGTTCTGACTCACACACTGAGCTGCAGGGAGGCTATTTCGGAGTGTACCAGCAGGGGGCGCAGAACCAGGTTGCTCCCCCGCGGTCACTCTGTACAGATCCCCTGCACCTGCTGCCTGCCTGGGAAGGAGCTGCTGCCCCTGCACCCTTCTAAATGGTAAGTAACTATTATACCCCCCCTGCCCTATACCCCATTGCCATTATAACCCCCCTGCCATTAAATCACCCCCACCCCTGCCCTATACCCCCCTGCCATTAAATCACCCCCACCCCTGCCCTATACCCCCCCTGCCATTAAATCACCCCCACCTGCCATTATATCACCCCCCTGCCATTATATCACCACCCCCATGCCATTATATCACCCCCCCTGCCATTATATCACCCCCCCTGCCATTAAATCACCCCCCTGCCATTATATCACCACCACCCCGCCCTATACCCCCTGCCATTAAATCACCCCCTGCCATTATATCACCACCCCCCCTGCCCTATACCCCCTGTCATTAAATCACCCCCCTGCCATTATAACCCCCCTCCCTGCCCTGTACCCCCTGCCATTATATCACCACCCCCTGCCATTATAACCCCCCTCCCTGCCCTGTACCCCCCTGCCATTATATCACCACCCCCTACCATTATAACCCCCTCCCTGCCCTGTACCCCCTGCCATTATATCACCCCCACTGCCCTATACCCCCTGCCATTATATCACCCCGCCTGCCCTGTACCCCCTGCCATTATACCACCACCCTCCCTGCCCTATACCCCCTGCCATTATACCACCACCCTCCCTGCCCTATACCCCCCTGCCATTATATCACCCCCGCCCTATACCCCCCTGACATTATATCACCACCCCCCCTGCCCTATACCCCCTGCCATTATACCACCACCCTCCCTGCCCTATACCCCACACGGCCATTATACCCCCACCCTCCCTGCCATTATAATCCCCCCCTGCCATAATAATCCCCCTGCCCTATACCCCCACCTCCCTGCCATTATAACACCCCCCTCCCTATACCCCCCCGCCATTATACTCCCACCCCTTTACCCCCACACCGCCTGCCCTATACTCCCACCTCACTGCCATTATAACCCCCCTGCCATTATACTCCAACCCCTCCTGCCCTATACCCCACCTCACTGCCATTATAACCCCAGAGCAGCCACCAAATGGTGAAACAGACCCTGCTGATCCTGCACCCTCCTAAATGGTAAGGTACTACTATTCCCCCCTGCCCTATAATCCCCCTGCCATTATAACCCCACCCCCCTGCCCTATATCCCCCACCCTCCGTGCCATTATACCCTCACCCTCCCTGCCCTATTCCCCCATGCAATATCACACACGAAGTCCCAGACCCCAATCTACTCCGACCCACCAAGGCACATACAACTGTTCCCCTACTGTCACATAGACACATTACACACAGGCTCACATTCACAAATTACATATGCAGTCACACACAATGCACATACATACGCTGTCACAAACACATTTTTTTACACAAGGGACAAGGACAGATATATTCTGGGAGGCAGTGAGGTTAGTGCGCGCCCTGCAGTGAACCGGCAGCTGGGATAAGATGGCATCGTCATCACTACTGGGAGCACAAGTGAGATGTGCAGGAAGAGCGCCCAGCAGCAACCGTTAATCCCCATGGGGAAGATCCAAGAGCAAGGTAGGGAAGCTGGGTGGACATCTTAATTACTAAATGTGTGTAAGAATGTGATTTTTGTGTGTGTCTGTTTGTGTGTGTCTGTTTTTTGTGTGTGTCGTTAAGTGTGTGTTTATTGTGATTGTGTGTCTGTGATTAGGTGTATGTCTGGGATTGTGTGTGTATTTATATACACACACAACCACAGATGTACAAGTCTGTGTGTATATAAATGTGTATGTGTTTAGTAGATAGCTCCCTTATTTGGTGTCCTTAAATATGTTAATCCCACATAAGGATAACAAACACGGGAGTTATCTACTAAACAACTGAAAGATTAAAATTAAGTAAAAGGCTTTTACATTTTGATCTTTTAGCAGTTTAGTAGATATTTTCCTAAATGTATGCTCTTATGTGAGATTTCCATATTTAAATATGCTAAATTAGGGTGCTCTTTAGATCTAAATATGGCAATCTCACATAGGGATATCAAATAGAGGAGTTATCTGCTAAACAAAGATCGAAGTTTAGAGGTGTCAGCCAGCGCAGAACAGGAAATCTGGGTGGCTAGTATGGATTATATGCAAATGTGTTGTCTGATTGTGTGTATATATTTGTGTATGTGTATATGTGCATACATCTTAGCATTTTGCCAACACTACACAAAAGCACACCAATGCATTCAAACAACACTACAAACACACCTTTAAAATATCACCATGTTTTTGATATAACCACACCACTGCCCTATACTGCCAACATTACACACAAATGCATGCCTGCATTCAAACGCCAACACTACACACCCCTACATTCACTCACACATTTTCCATACAAAAACCCATGCTTACATTTACATTTACATTCCTAGCTTCCTAGCAAGGATTGAATATTCTTCCCTTCATAGTGAGTGACATGATTGGGCACTTTTGAAAACTGCCCCTAGAGGATGAGTGACTATTCTGCACATCATGGTTTTCAGATTGCCGCATGTAAACAAGCATGCCGTTTCTGCAAGTAAATACATATACTGATAGCATTTGGACTAAAGTCACCAGAATCAGTCTTTTACTAATAACAATATATATATATATATATATATATATATATATATATATATATATATATATATATATATATATATGTGTGTGTGTGTGTAAAAAAAAATTTCATCTTTTCACCAATTTATGTCAATGTTTGTGGCGAGGGGGGGTGCGAATGTCATTTTTACATATATGTTGCATTTTTGCTGAGTATTTCTTACACTTAATATGTACCACTGTCATAAAAATCCCCAAATTATACTCAGTTACACCTTCTGAGTAAAACAATATGCCCAATTTATGACCTAGACACTATTTTGTGAAGTTACAATGCTGTAAAAGAGAGGTGACAAGTTCAGGTTTTTAAGTGTGAATTTTCATAGAGGGTTTTTATGCGTCCATGTCCCACTTTGGAGCACTTGAGCAGGCTACATATTACAAATACACCATAAAGGCATAGCATTTCTTAAAGAAGACATCCCAGGGTATTTCAAAAGGCATATTTTGCACCTTAGTGTGGGATAATTTTTCTGCTAGCTTGTAACAAGTGTAGTGGTAATAAGCATTTTTTCTGCCTTTGTGACACATAAAGTTAGTTTGCACAGTATATTTTGCAAACCTTATGTGTGCTACGACTGTATAATACTTCATATGTTGCTCAGCTATGTTGTCTGAGTACAGCAATACCCCCATATGTACCTTTGCCAGGTATATGTAGACATTGGAGGGGCACATTTGAGACACAGACATTCCAGTTTTTTCAAAGTTTAAATTTTTAAGCTGTGCCCATGTCCCATTTTAGAGTATTTTACCAGGCTATATAATCCAAATACCCCCAAAAAACATACTATTTCTTAAAGAGGACATCCCAGAATATTTCAAAAGGCATATTTTGAACCTTGGTGTGGGATCATTTTTATGCTAACCTGTACCAACTGTAGTGGTAATAACTGTTTTTTCTGCCTTTTTGACACATAAAGTTAGTTTGCACAGTATATTTTGCAAACCTTATGTGTGCTACGACTCTATAATACTACATATGTTGCTCAGCTATGTCATCTGAGTATAGCAATACCCCATGTATGTACCTTTGCCAGGTATATGTAGATTCAGTTTTTTTTCTAACTTTGAAGTTTTACGCTGTGTCCGTGTTCCATTTTGGAGTAGTTCAGATGGTTGGTTATTGAAACTACACCCCAGCGATCTGGGGTTAACTTTACCGCATGACGGGCCTGGTCATTTTTTCAAACTTTTTCAAACTTTTTAAAAACTTTTTTTTAACGTTAACCCCTAGCTAGCCTAACACCCACACACTTCCACACACCCCAGCTAGCATCATTTTAATATATTTAAATTATTAAGCAAATAAAATTAACCTGTGAGGGTTACACAAAATAAAAGTTGACCCTCAGGGGTTAAAAAAAAAAAAAAATCAGATCACAGTAAAATGTAGTCTCTGCCAATTGATCACTTTAGTCAGTGATCAATTGGCAGGGAAGGGGTTAATTTTTATTTAAAATGGGTAAAGGGGGTGGGACTTTAAACTAACTTTATTTATTTTTTTACAGGGAAGCAGATCATCACTGATCCGTCTCCCTGTACTTCACACAGAACCCGGAAGAGAAGGGAGGCGGATGGTGAGTCCCTGCAGCACATGTGCTCGCTCTGACAGCCTGTTAGAGCGATCCCTGCTGCAGGGACAGCGTGATCGGTTGATCGCAGCGATCTGGGGTTAACTTTACCGCATGACGGGCGTTAACTGCTTCCCTGCCTTGACGGACCAGGTCAGTCATTCGGCGGGAAGGAGTTAATAACTTCTATTTTTTTTAGGTACCAGTTTTGGCGTGAATGAGAATGACTACATGCATCACTGTAATGATTGTCAGTGCAATGTTCCACTCTAGTTTGATTTAGCATCTACATCATTCTTTGTTTAGCTAATGTAATGTAATGCTTTGGATAATGTTTCTTTTTGTTGAACTAGGGAACAAAATTGCACATGCATCAAATTGTAACATTTAATTAAATATTCTACATTCTTCTTATGACTTTAGTTTGTATATCTAGAGAAGAGAATGAGCAATTTCTCTGGAATTCAACAATTTTCTCAAGTACTGCCTTGACCAATATGTGTAATTTGACTCATAACTCTCTGATTGGTTACTTAATCCACCAATCAAAGTGTTATGAGTCAAATTACACAGCGTGGGAAAATTCCACAGAATTTTCCCACGCTGTGTAAAATGGCACAGATCACTCTGATTGGCTTAAACCAACCAATCAGAGTGTTCTAAGCCTAATTGCAGGGCGTGGCAAGGCTTTATAAGCCTTGACCCGCCCTGCGGAGCTCAGTACGCGGCGTGCCCTCTAAGGGTAAAGAAGCGCTCATTTTTTTTTTTCAAAGTGCGATGGTTATATTGGCTTTTTATTTGGCCTTTTTGGGGGCTGAAGAAAGAAGATTTTAGAAAAAAGAAGACATCTAATGGTAAGTTTATTTTTATTTATTTACAGGTTTTTAGCTTTATTGACTTCCCCCTCATTATTTTTAGGGTGAGGGGGTAGGTAGGGGGACCATTTTTTTGGGGGGGAGGGGGTGACTAGGGGTTTGGGGACCCCTAGTCATCTGGGGGGACACACATTTTTTTAGGGCCCTTACCCGCCACTCAGGGGTGGGGGCCAGGGTGGAGGACAATAGGTCCCCCCCTATTGGTATTTAGGGCCCCCACCCGCCGCTCAGGGGTGGGGGCCGGGGGGAGGACAATAGGTCCCCCATTGGTATTTAGGGCCCCCACCCGCCGCTCATGGGTTGGGGCCCGGGGGAGGACATTAGGTCCCCCCCTATTGGAATTTAGGGCCCCCACCTGCCACTCAGGGGTGGGGGCCGGGGGGAGGACAATAGGTCCCCCCTATTGGTATTTAGGGCCCCCACCCGCCGCTCAAGGGTGGGGGCTGGGGGGGGAGGACATTAGTTCCCCCTCAATTTGTGTTTAGGGCCCCCACCCACCGCTCAGGGGTGGGGGCCAGCGGGGAGGACATTAGGTCATTAGAGAAATTAGATAGGTCATTAGATACCCTTCAGGTGGGTGGGGGCCCATCACTATTGTGGCCAGAAAGAGTCCATGTGGGTTTTAAAATTTGCCTGCCTATTGAAGTCTATGGCTGTTCGCCGGGTTCGCCCGTTCGCGAACATTTGCGGAAGTTCGCGTTCGCCATTCGCGAACGGCAAATTTCATGTTCGCAACATCACTACTCACAATGAGTTTAATATTTACTGTCCTTTTGTAGACCTCTTTAAAGTAACTCTGTTGGCACTCTAATAACTTCATCTTATTGAAGTTTTTATAGTGCCTTAAATATTCAATATGATTTATGTCCCGCTTTTATAAAGCAGAAGAATGGTGTAAAGTCTGCAGTCCACAACTGCTGTATGCTAGTGACGTGAGAATGGGACTGTAGCTCCTCTGGTTTCTTTGCTTGCCCTCCCAATATGATTTAGATGTCTCCACATCATTCTCTTAAAAAATAGTGTTTCCAATGATGTTATGAACTCACTCCAAATTGACATTTATTAAACATACATACAATTCTGTGGTTTTAGAGAATATCCAACAGTAAATCCTAGTTTGTAGAAGCTACAATACCCTAACGATGACTGCAGTAAAAGCGCTGTGAATTGTGTTTTCCTGTTGAATAATGTAATTTTCTAAATACACCATAATTGTTTATAAAATAAGTGTAGATTAGCAACAAACACATGGTACTAGCAAACTGTAGACACAGCTGTTTTATTTGGCACCATAACAAACAAAGCTGAAATGTATCAGTTCCCAATAGCCTCAAATGAATTATTTTAATACCATGTAATGATATGATATTTAAATCAAGCATTACTACTGGCTTAGCTTATAATTATGTTCTATTTTATGGTTTATTGAAACATATTTTGAAATTGCCTTCATATTTCACATAGCTTATTATTAATCTATTAAACATGATTTCATCTTGCATATTGAAATCAGTCTGAATAGATTGTCACTCAGTTGTAAGGAAGTTGTGTAAGCTATAACAAATGATCATATTATCTGTATGAAATATATTCCTTCTAAATAACTGTTTCTCTAATGAAAGTGTTACTATTGTAAGGTCATTAGATACCCTTCAATGCTGTTAAAGGAACTGCTCAGGCCCTGCAATGATTTACTCTGTATCAAGAAACAGTAATCGAATTTTAAGATGTGACTATGGCATATTTGTTTTTTTTATTTCTGTGTTAGGTCAAAGTATAGTTTCCTTCTCCACCTTGCTAGTTTCCACAAGCTGCATGCCAGCTTTTATGGCTAAATCAAGTTTGACAGTAAATCAATAGGAAATCTGAGAAGGATAGCTTAAAAGTCGTATTGGTTGCATGGTTTTCTATAGCTGTTAATCAGCTTCCATGTTCCATGAGTTCCATGTTCTATGAGTAAAACATATTTTTATATTTAGCATATTTAAAAAAGATCAAAATAAGAGCATTCACAGTATATTTTAATTTATGAAATAAATAGCACGTTTAGAAATTAGCTGCATATATGAATTGTTTTGATTTTTTCATTTCTTTTTCCAGGAAATCTGTATATATTGTAGACAAGGTAATTCATTTATTTAGTCTACTATATATTATATTTCTGATCACAAACTAGTATCCTAATTTAGTCATTTTGTTAAATCTTCAATTAGAGCACGTGTGGCATGCATAAAAAAAATACGCAGAGGCATGGGCAAACTTTAAATAGCCTTTTAAATGGTCCTACTTCTTAAGCTTCTTCATCCCCTTGTGACTCACAATTTACCTAAAAATCCCCTTTTTTTTTTCTTCCAGCATTCGAGGGATATTTAAACTCTTAATCTATGGTATTATATTGCTGCCCACACTACCATTAGTCAATTCATTATCTGCAACATTATATGTTTTGTTTTTCTTTACTTTTTTTTGTACTTCTTTTTGGACTTTTGTTTTATTTACTTGACACAACGAAAATGCATTCAGATTGCATTTTAATTCCTCACATCTCCTCCTTTGAACAATTGTCAGGTCCTATTCTTGTTTATCATAACCATAATATTGCTATTTGTATAGCAGTCTTTCTAATTACGTTGCAACTATTCGGATAATGCCATTCTCTCACAGTGTTGTAACAAAGTCCTACAATATTTTGTTTATTTTGTTCATCAGTCATATATATATATATATATATATATATATATATATATATATATGCAATGGTACAAGAGTTTTTTAAGGAATTATTACCCATAAAATTCATGATGTCCATCAACTTACCTTTACGAGTTGAAAAAATACATAGGAAGTAGGAGATATCCAATCCTTCTGAATCTATGTTTTATGTTTTTGTATTTCAGAGAGATACCTTGCCAATGTATAGTTGTTAAAAGTTGTTAAAAATTACATACAATAAGCAACTTTGAGGTCTCTCTATCATTATTAAAACAATGTTTGTTCATTTCTTAATATACCCTGATAGATCTATCCTATCCTGATTATCTATATATTAACCCTATTAGTCTCACTTCTTATATAACTTTTCCCTATCTTTAATTGGAGAGAGAAAGCCCTTTTGTCTCTTTGACTGAACTGCTCTCATCATCAATTTTATTATACGCCCTTGTGACCTATCCTTTCCTTCCCTATTTAATTACATCTTTTGTCAGACATGGAAGGAGGGTGTGTGGAAAAACCCATTACCACCTCATTACAAAACATACTATGCCTGTTTCTGTTCCCCTCCTTGTTTCATTCCATTTACCTGGATGAGAATCCCTCTATGATAACTTTATTTTAAATGTTCTAATTTATCTATCCAATTATCCCAATATTCTATTTGCGTGTAGCAATTTTCTAAGCTCACTAAGATGCCTCTTTCCATTTTTGCTTGCCATATTACTTGTGCTATCACTTCATGGTTGGATGGGATTTGCACAGATTTCCAATTCCATGCTATCAGTAATTTGTCTGCTGTAATGATATGTAAAATTAACATTAAATCTTTTAGCTTAATTTTTGGCACATTTAAATTAAATAAAATTGTTCCCAGAACCATCATTAATTTAATTCCTGTCAATGTTATTATATCTTTCCAATAAGTATATATCGGTTGACAGTACCACCATAGGTGTAATAAGGTACCATTCTCAGTGTTGCACTGCCAACATCTATTAGATGTATTTGGATATATTTTATTTAGAAGATTCAGTATCAAGTACTATCTATTCGAAAGTTTAAACTGTAAAGCTTTTAAATTTAAGCAGTGGACGTGTTTATATAATTTATTAAAAGAACTTTCACAAACTTTCTCATCTATTTGTATAATGAAGATCATTTTCCCACTTTTCAGTTGCTCTGGAGAATTTATTATGTCTTAACTTGTATAAGACTTGAACAGATTTAGACAGCATATTTTTACAGTTTTTTAGTTCAGCAAGTTGAAATTTCCCGTCTTTTCTACACTCTCCATTCTTAATAATATAAGCTGAGACAAAACCTTTAATTCTAAGGTAGTTTAAGATAGCCTTCGGTGGGATACAGAATTCCTCACTTATTTGTTGAAAGGGCTTGATTTTATAATCCTCTGTTATATCTGTGATTTTATTTATTCCCTTGCTCTTCCAAGAGTTGATCTTAATATTATCTAGCATATCATTAAACACTGAGATTGGTAGTGCATCTATTATTCTATTCTTTACTGCAACTTTTTTTTCTCCAAATATATCCCACCAGCCTGCTGGATCTCTAATTACATGTGATTTGGATCTTGCCTCAGCTATAAAGTTTTTATTGACATCTAAAATCCAGAATAGAGAGGATAAATTCTCTACCCCTGTGCTGTCTTCTCCTCCATTCCCGTATGTTTTTGTTGGTTTGTTTTAATAAGGGTAAGAAATTAGCTTCTATTACCTCTTTTACTTCTGATGTAATGGTTATTCCCAAGTATTTCACACTATTTTTATCCTTTGGGAGTCCAAAGTTTTTTATGAGGAGATTAACTGATCTCTTACTCATATTCTTGGCTATAACTACTGATTTGTCTAAATTTATTTTATAACCCGATACTCTAGAGTACCTATTTATATCTTTTAACATTTCTGGAATAGACGTCTCTGGCTCTTCAAGGATCAGTAGTATATCATCCGCATAAATATTTAGTTTAACCTGCCCCAACGAATATCTATAGCCTGTACATTTTTTTTATTTTGTCTTATAGTGATGGCTAAAGGTTCTAATACTAATATAAATGACAGTGGGGAGAGGGGGCATCCCTGTCTTGTTCTGTTTTTAAATGTTAAAAATTTGAGAGGTAAATCCAGATCCCATGACTTTTGCCTGTAGAGACTCAGAGAGCAGATACCACTTTTAGAATTAGACCTGCAAATCCAAATTGTTTTAATGTTGCTGGCGTAAAGGCCCACCCTACCCTATCAAAAGCCTTCTCTGCGTCTATTGATAGAAGTATGAGTGGGATCCTCTCTGTCTCTGTTGCCTCCAAAATATCTATTACTTTCCGAAAATTGTTTTTTTTTTATTTTATTTTTGTTGTTGTCCATGTTATACATAGCGATGACATACGCCACAACAGCGTGTCTGAGGATGTACTGAAATTGAACAGTGGCACGCAGAATTGCACAGTTTTATATAGTGATAACAATCATCAGCTTGGCTAAACAGTTTAGTCATTAGAATAGATTGAAAAGAGTGAAAAAGTCAATGTTTAACAATGCTAACTTAGTTGTGCAAATTTTTTAAGATACTTATAAGGAGGTTGGGCATGGTGAAAACATGCAGCTTGCATGTGCCAGGTATATCTAAGTAGTTGTGTTGTCAGAGTAAATTAGAAAATCAATGTTTAACTTTGCTTAATTAGCTAAGCTAGTGTACAAGTTGAGTAGGCATTATAAACAGGCTTATTAAGTTATGTAGGGGATTAACAGCATGCAGTGTAAGCTTCAATTGACTACATTAGCTGACATTTAAATGTGGTGCAATCATATGCCTAAGGAGTGTGTTCCATGTAATTCTCTGAGCCTAGGCTAGCAGGTAACTTAAATGTCCCAGGAGGTGTGCGACAGAGTCCTCTTTGGCAGCATGGACATGGTGGTGTGGTAGCTGTCCAAACTGCTATGTGGCAGTGAGAGTTATCCGACTCCTGTGCAACTCACATATTGGAAAGTCCCATGGGGCCTCGACCTTGCGAGTCAAGTAGGCTGGAGGGATTCCGCCACTGCTTCCCAGCCTTCCGTGAGTAACGTGGGTGGCAGGGATGTTTCTTTGGTGAAGGTAGCTTGTTGTGCCGCTTGTGGGATATCATTCTGATTCGCTTGATGTCCCCTTTTGGTTGCTGGCTGTTGTGGCCTGTTTATTTGCGCTTTGAGTCGTGAAATTAGATTTTAACATAGCTTAATGCAGGAGCTCTTGAGGTTCACGTCCTCACTGCTCTGCGGTCCGGCCCCACCCCCCACTTTCTGAATATTGTTAACTGATTACCGGCCTGGAATAAAACCAATCTGATCGTTGTTAATGAGATCTAGTATAACGGATTTCAGTCGTTTCGCAAGAATCAATGAAAATATTTTAATGTCTGTATTTATCAATGAAATTGGTCCAAAATTACTTATCAGTTATGGGTCTTTATCTGGATTTGGAATTGGGACAATATTTGCTCTCAATATCTCTCCAGGGCATCTTCCTGTAATTATCATGTAATTAAAAACATTTGTGAGTTCTTCTTTTAATTGATCTTTCATAATTTTAAAAAGCCATCTGGGCCCGGGGCAGTTCTTTCTTTAAGCTTATCTATTGCTTTAATAACTTCTGTTTCTGATATAGGTTGGCTTATTGCTTCTAATTGGTCAGGCAGAATTTTGGGCATTTTTATATTTTATAAGAATTTTTAAATTTCTTCTTCACTACCAAATCAATCCTCTGGTAGAGTATTTAGGTCTCTATAGAATTTTTGAATGATCCGCCTATTTGTTCTGGGGCCATACTGTATGTATCTTTATCCCTAATTCTAGATATCACTCTTTTATTTTTTTCATTGTTCAACTTACTAGTCATAAGTACTTCTGGCTTATTGTCTTTTTGGTACCATTTAGATTGAAAAAAGCTGTTTTTATCCAACTCAATTGGGTAATTGCAAATGTATGCACTGCGCTATATTTTTTATATTTTATTTGCTATTACTGTAGAAGGTGTTGTTTTATTCTGTTTCTTATATCCATTTAGCGCTACGTATAGCTCAGAAAGTGGGGGGCCTTCTTTTTTTTCATTTTGGCTGCCATCGCCATCAGATGGCCTCTAATTAAGCTTTTGTAAGCAGACCATACTACAATATCTGATGTCCCTTTGTTTTTGTTTTCCAAGTAAAATAGTTCAGTTATTTTTTTTGATCTGTTCAATGTTGTAGTTTTTATATAGCATATTATTCCGTCATCAGTCTTTACAAAACTTGTCAAAAGCATCTTTCCAATCCAGTATAATTGGGCTATGGTCTGATAATATCCTGTATTGCAATCTTTTTTAACAAGGTACAGCATGGCCACATCCCCCAGGATAAGATCGATTATGGAATAGGAATTGAATGATTTTGAATAACATGTGAAGTCCAACTCCAATGGATGAAACGTTCTCCAAATATCCCTAAGATTATATTGATCAATCAAATTTTGTAATCTTTCTGAAGTTCCTTTATTAATCTTTTTTCCATTATAGTTCTTCCTATCTTCTTTCTTATCTATTGAACAGTTGAAATCACCCATACAGTTGAAATCACCCATAGTTATTAGCACCCCCTGTTTGATTTGATCTTTGTTGTACATTTTATAGTAGACTTATTAGGTGCATATATATTAGCTAATGTAAAAAAGTTTATTATTTATTTTGCACACTAGAATGATATATCTTCCTTCTTTATCAAGATCTTGGTCTTTAATGTTTATGGATATATTTTTGGAAAACATAAAGGCCACCCCCCCTTTTTTTTTTCTTCCAGAGCTGTGCTTATAATAAGTGGATAATTAATAGATCTTATATAGTTTTGTCAGTTTTCATCCAATGTGTTTCTTGTAATGCACTAACTTGTATTTGGTTTTTCTTCAGGAAATCCAGAATTAGGGATCTTTTAAATGGTGAGTTAATCCCAAGGGCATTCAATGATGCTAGCTTAATTTAATAATTTCTGACAGCTCTGAGGGCTCTTTCTCTCTCCAAATTGTACACTACGGCTATTATAACATAGGGTATATTAAAAAAAAAAAAAAAAAAAAAAATTACACACATAGACAGACTGGTGACTATATGTTTTATTGATGTTTTATACAAGTTCACTTCTTGTATATAGAATTGTATTTTAAAAGCAGTGCTCTAACACAAACAAGGTTGACAGTAGAGTCATAATCTACCATTTTGTCCTACCAGTAGTACTCAACTCGTACTCAATATCATCCATATTTTGGATGATAGTTTCTGCATCCATTCTAAATTATTCTGAGTGTTACATTTTTGGAGTTGGCAAGATCTATGGATTTAAAAAAAAAAAAAAGGCATGGACATCTTGTGAACAATACACTGTCCTTGAAATTAAATCTACATGTCATATTCTTGGAGGTTCAAATACTGAGCATATTTGATGCTGCCCCACAGAATAAAACCACGTACACAGATTATCTACAGATAACTCACAGATCTAAATTGGACTCCAGGATTTCAATTCTAGTTCTGGTAATTAAACGAAAATAGCAAGAAGCTAATCAGAACATCATTTTTCATTTTATTGTAGTAAGTCTTTAGTAAAAAATGTTCTCCTGTCACATCCTGCTGCTCATATTGCCAACTTTCCTAAACAGAAAGTGGTGTTTTAGCAGTGAAATATACACATAGCAAGTTTCGTGGCAATTGCATTAAAAATATTGCCAGTGTTCAATTATTGTAGCCTCCAGATAATGAATAAAATGCATATATGACAATATTGATTTCTGTTTATTTATATCTTATATCTTGGCTAATTTATACTCCATGTCTTTGTTTTTGTATTTTGTTTGTTTTGCTTGGAGATGTGTATTTTATGAACTATATCAAGACACATTAAAGCTTACAGAAAGGTTACCGTTATTAATTTATAAAATTAATTATGATTAACTGGACACCACCTTGCAAATAACAAATAAAAGTAGCTAAAAAAATAAACAAAAATTGTATTAGTCAAACCATACAAGTTAACTGTCAGATATCAAATGTTTAACAAATAGACCCCCTAGTTTTTTTCCACATTGTTGCTGTGCTTAAATATTTTATTAGGTATTAGCTTTTTTAGCTTGATTATTTGCCAAATTTTACCTTCTGTTTTTTTAACCTTTTTCAATATGTCAGCAAATTTCAAAGCTCATTTTTTAGTGTCAAGTCAAATACTTTATTAAAAATTAAGAAATAAACCAAAACATTTCAAAACTAGATATTTAAAATAATTCCAGCATGATACCTTGCCACGTAATATGTGATTTGCTTAGTTCATTTGGACATTATTATAAATGAAAATATTGAAAAACAAACTAATGCATGCTGGCTGTTTAAAGATTTACAAAAATGGAAATACAGACATGGCAAAATGAATACAACTAAAAACATCTTGCACGTTTTAAGTAAAATATATTCAACCAGAACAATTATAGTTAGAAATCATCAGGTCAAATAATCTGTGTACTTGGCAGATGGCAGGGATCTTCAAAATGTAAATATATGCATCAAATCAGGCAAAAAAAATAAAAAAAATTGTTAAACCACCTGCCATTTTTCATTTTCTATAATTTCAATACATCAGTGACATGCTAAGTCTCAAAGGCTTAAATCAATTGAGACTATTATGTGTCAATAGAAATCACAACTCCGATTGATTTACCAAGGGTAAGACCGCATCAAATTTTCCTGCTGACATCAATAACAGCTATATAATTGATTGCAAACTGTCAAATATCAGATTTCAAATTATATCTGATGGTAAGCGTACACATAACTACTGATGCTAATTTTGGTGTTACTGTGCATTTCTGTCAATCACTTGAAAAACTCTAATTAAAACTGTCTTTAGAAAAAAGTTTTAAACAAGCTTTTATAATAGTTCATATTGCAAAGCCTTGTATTTGTTTTTATGTGCCTGCTGTGTACTCGACGTAAGGCGCATGCTGTGTTAGTCATGTCCTAGTATGACTGGCCAAAAAAATCACACTATTAAAAGTGGTAGTTAACCTGAAAATGGAATGAAATTAGTACTACTAGAATAGTTATGTGATTATTATTAAATTATTTAGCAAAATAAAAAAATATATATTTATAAGTATTAACTAAACAGTGCTTTTTTATCTGATATTTTAATTTAGCTTGATGTAGCTAGATTGAATATAAAATAACTTGTTGAGTTGAATGGTTGTTCTGACACGAGTATGCAGTCCTATATTTTTGAACAAATGACTGTTCAGTGAATAGAACTCATAAAAAATTAATGACAACTCTGTTTACCCATACGATCGTTGAAATAATGCACAACATAAGACATGGGTCACTGTGTCCTGCTGTTCTTAAGTTTGTTTCCTTGACATAAATAAGAATGTTAAAACGTTGTTATTAAACTAAGTAGAAAACCTCCCTAGACACCAATAAGTTCAATAAGCTAGAAGAAAATACATTGAAATAAACTTTAGATTTGATCCTGGTGAACCAGTGCATATTTATATAAACTTTAAGGTATATTCATGAAGATTAATAACATTAAAAATAGTTTGCAGAAACAGGCACTGCTGGACTGATATTACTGAACAGACACTACTGAAGCATCCACTAAAGGCCAAGTTTAACTGATTTTGACTTTCAAGCTGCTTATACAATGTCTGGAAAGAAAACAGATATTGGAGGAAACCTTTAAGCTGGAAATTCATTAAAGGCAAATAAGTTGCAATGTCATCTATCATCTGTTGCAACCAATGTAGACTGCTCAGGATAGTTACAGCTTAGTACAGTTAGAAAGGACAGGTTTCTATGAAAAGTATAGTCTTTCCTCTACAAAGCACTGTTCATAGTCAAATCCTTCAAGTGTTCAAGGTCACTTGTTTCAGATAGGCTTCCAGGTAACATGTATCTGAGGAAGAAAAGCCTATTGACATTCCTATGCAGTCAATACAGTTTATTAATAATTATAAGATAAATACATACACACGGATATAAATGTATACATGAATAAAACTGTGGGGATTGGAAAAAACCCTGAGTAAATAAGTACCAATGAAGCAAGAATAAAATCAGAAGTATGCACCTTTGATCAAAAAATAAAATGTTGCCGTTTTTATCACTCTTAAAGGGGCACTTGGAACCATAACCACTTCAGCTGATTAAAGTGGTTGTGGTGACTGGAGGTAGGTATAGGTGCCAGGTCCCATTAATATTAGGAAGACTACAGGGAATCAGCTGTGTTTATTTAATATATTGCATGTGTAATAAGTTTATGCAGCTACTTTTGTGTGGGATCTTGGATGATACAGTTAGTTTATTATTATTTATAAAGCTCCAACAAATTCTGCAGCGCTGTACAATGGGTGAACTAACAGCCAGGTATGCACAGAAGCAGATGGTGTTGAGGGCCCTGCTCAAATGACCTTATATTCTAGAGGAAGTGGGGTAAAGGGACACAAGATTTAAGAGTAGTTGTCTAAAAAATGAATTTCTTTCTTGCTTAAATGTGATGGGTATCTAGTATACAATTATTATGCAATTAGAAAAATACAAACAAGCAAAAATCAAGCATTCACATTTTGTCTTATACTAGCATGTCAAATTTTAAATGCAATGTTCATCCCCTTTAAAGCTATATAAAGAACATGAAGCTTTAATCAAAATAGTTTGTGATTGTTTTTAGTCATAAAAATTCTAATAATTGAAATAAATATATACAAATCAATAACACTATAGATATTATAATGCAATATGTTTTACCTTAATAATTGAAGATATTGATCACACATTATTACGTACAATATGAGCCCAGGGATTCATGCTAGATTTGTTTTTTCATAATTTACAATAAAATGCAGTGGAATATTGTCATATCATGTAAAGCTGGCAGAATACATTTTACTGTTTCATACAGAAAATAAAATATTAGATTGTCTTCATTATTATGTAAAAATGTGTTTTTCAAAAGTATTACTGTTTTCAGAAGTTACTTTTAAAAATATATGTTTTTTTGACCTGCTACATTTATAAGGAGAATCAAGTCTGGATTGAATGGGTAGCATGGCCAGTGGGGAGATCAAATATCAGTCAGTGATGTGAGAGCTCTGGCCAGCTTACTTTCCACACTGTGTCTGGCTTTGTATGACACAATGTGCTCTTAGCATAAAACCCCTGCTTCCAGATATGTGTTCTGTGCATTGTGGGTCCCTCTTGGGTCTCCAATGATAGGTTTTTGACTATCTCTGACATCAAAGGACATCAGCCTACTGCTCTGTCTGCGATTGGATCTTTACCGTAGTAGGATTCCTCTTCCTTGGTCAGCTATAAATGATAAAATTTGGGCCCAAAGTGCAAGGCTTCTGGGCATAAGTGGTTGAGCATGTATGAGGAAAACAGTGCCCTCTTCACAGTCTACCAGCTGTTAGAATGAGAGAATAGAGTGAAAACAAGCATGTTGATGTGTCAGTCCATCCTCCAGCTAAATACATATAAAATATATATACATGTATTAATGCAGGGTTTCCCAAAGTGTGGGTCGAGACTTATTAGTTGGGCCCAACACCAGGAGGGGGGCTGGCGGCTTGCCCTCTATGCCGACGGGCCCCTCATCAGTCTAGCCGAGAGAGAGCCTACAACCAGCGGTCTGCAGCTCAGCTGGGTGCAGAGATGCAGACCATGTGATAGAGGTCTCGCAAGCACTCAGAGTGTTACCATGGCAACACTCTGGGTGCTCGCGAGACCTCTATCACATGGTCTGCATCTCTGCACCAAGCGGAGATGCAGACCAGAGAGGTAACCCACCGGACCACCAGCGAGACACTGGACCACCAGGGAATTTATTATACTAAAAATAAAGTTAGAATGCAGTCGTCAACCCCTGCCTCCTCCCACTGTGATGGGCAATTGTAGGTATAATACACATTGCTAAATTGTATTTCTAAAAACTGCAACTGTTTCTTTAACTAATAACCTTTTACCTATTTACAGTACACAACATGTTTACTCCATCTTGTCTTAGACTAATGCAATAACAAATCAAGGCTTTGCCTATGTCAACCTAACGTCTAGTCCAAATAAAGATTAAAGATGTCTAGGTTATGACATTAGACTGTTAAGTATGTTTTTCCTTTATTTTTAAATATGAACTGCTTTCAACCCTAAGGTGCATGTCAACCTAACTTCTAGTCCAAATACAGGTTAAAGATGTCTGGGTTATGACATAAGACTGATAAGGGTGTTTTTCCTTTATTTTAATATATGAACTGCTTTTAACCCTAAGATTAATTAACCCATACATTACCAGTAGTAATTAGAAATGCTATACTATATATACATGCATAATCAATGCTAGGTAGAGACTTACTGACCGACTCTGGAGGTGACATACTGAGAGATTACCTGTATATGCAGGAGGGTATGTTATACTAATACTTTTGCAAGCATTTATTCATTTAATTTTATATACTCTGCTTTATAATATATTAATGGATTATATTCAATAAACTATATTAAAAGACAAAGTTATTGCTTCCAACTCCTATTTTTATTGTATTCTCAATTATTTATGTATTTTAAATAGAGAAACTCTATACCGACTATACAAAATTTTAGCTAAGATATCTGTATGGTTAGCCCTGCTAAATTCTAGGTTTTAAGACGTTATAGCGGTAAATAGGAGTACTAGCGGTTACACCACACTGCAACCCCTTCTCTCCCTGACACCCCCACACTTTAACCACCTCCCCATCCTGTAACCCTTTCTCTCCCTGCCCCCTCCCCACACTGTAGCCCCTTCTCACTCTGCCCCCCCACTGTAATCCTTTCTCTCTGCCCCCTCCCCACACTGTAACCCCTTCTAACTCTGCCCCTCTATACACACTGTAACCCTTTCTCCCCCTGCCCCCATGACAGCCTTTTCTCCCTCTGCCCCCCACACCCACTGCAAGCCTTTCTCTCCCTGCCTGCCCACTGTAACCCTTTAATCCCCTTCCCACCCCACTGTATCCCTTTCTCACCCTGCCCCCACACTGCAACACTTTTTCAGACTCCCCCCCACTGTCACCAGCACACACTCACTCCCTCCCACACTGTCACCCTCACCTCCTGTTCCTGTGTGTATCTGTGTGTCTGGTTTTGTCAGTGTGGGTGTATGTGTGTGTCCATGTGTGTCTATGTGTATTGTGTCAGTGTGTATCTGTGTACATGAGTGTCTGTGTATCTGTGTGTGGGAAACTAGGTGTCGTGTGTGTGTGTGTGTGTGTGTGTATCGCTGTGTCAGTGTGTGTACTTGTGCGTCTGTGTGTGTATGTGTTTCAATGTATATGGAACTGCACACAAATGCACACCTGCATTCCCACACATACTCCATACAAAAACATGCTTAAATTCAAACACACATTGTGTATATGTATATTTTATATACACAATTTACACACTGCATCCATTACACATGCACTGCAATCAAACGCAAACATTACATACAAACACACCCCTTTATTAAAACACTAAAATTATATACAAACACCCCTTCATTCAAACACCAACACCACACACAAAAAGTACACCATTTAAAGTCCAACACTACATGCAAACACCCCAGCATTCAGACGCAAACATTACACACAAGTACACCACTACATTCCAATGGCAACAGTACATACAAATACACCCATACATGCACACATATACTTAATTAAAAAAACTGCTTACATTCAAACGTTCAAACATTGCTCACAAATATAACCCTGCAACAATGTGCAAATGGTAGATTCCCCTCTGGCATAGCATTGTTGAAGTTCTCCGACAGATGTGGATCTACCTTTTGGCCACAATTGCACTAGAGGGGGCTCAGAAAACATACATGCACCAGTACCCTCTTTACATTAGTTTCAACAGTGGGATACTCAATGTGAGGTGCCTGGATGAAAGAGCAGGATACAGCACTTCTGATTCTGATTAAGTCTATGAGTAAGCAGTTGTATGCCTCTAAAACTGATTGCCATGATACGCCAAGTTTCTGCCTCTTAAACTGCCATGGTACCCAAAATTATGCCTCTAAAACTGCCATGATATCCCAGAATTATGCCTCTAAAACTACCATGATATACCAATTTTATGCATCTAAAACTGATTGCCATTGTATGGCGATTATATGCATCTAAAACTGATTGCGCTGGTGTGCCAATTGCATGCCTCTAAAGCTGATTATATGCATCTAAAACTGAATGCCATGCTGTGCCAATTGTATGCATCGAAGACTGTTTGCCATGATGTGCCAATTGTATGCCTCTAAAGCTCCCATGATGTGCCAACTTTATGCATCTCAGACTGTTTGCCATGGTGTGCCAACTGTATGCTTTCTGTTTTCAAAAGTGGGTCTTGGCTCATAAAGGTTTGGGAAGCCATGTATTAATTAACACACACTAAAGCCCCTTTCTTCCACAGCACACTAACAGTCTCCAAACACTACACCACAATACCAATTTCTTCCCAAACACAAACTACAAACGAGATTTCTCACCAAGAAATACACTACAGTTCCAAATTCCCTTCCAAACACACCTACAGCTCATATTCCCCAACGCACACTATAACCCTTATCACCTTTAAGTACACACACACACTATACCTAACATCCCCGTTAACACACATACCATAGCTCTTATTCATGTGCAAACACACACACATGCTACACCATAAACAGTCCATCCATACACATACAACCCCGTAGCAGCCTCCCTCCCACACATGCAAACCTAAAAGAAACACTTCAACATATGTAAACCCACAAGCAGCATCCCCATAAGCAGCATCCTCAGAAACAAGAAACACCACAAGTAGCCTACCCTCACACATGCAGCCCCACATGCACTGTGCCCACAAACATACAACAACAAAAATGCAGCCTCCCCTACACAAGAAACACTACAAGTAGCCTCCACACAACACACCCTCTCCCAGACCTGTCCTATGTATCAACCAAGCACCCACCTAATTACATTCACCATTCAATCATATTGCAAAATAGTCTCATTCACACATCCAATTAAATACCCCAAAATCACATATTACAGGAACTGTCCAGAGCCATAAGCACTTTATTTTGCTGAAAAGCTTTATGTGTGAAGAGTTTGTCCTATTTTTTTCCATATTGCAAAAAGTGTAGATTTCAATGGAAATTTACACTTTTATTAATTATACTGGTGACAGCCCCTTGACTTTTCAAGCAAACAACAGGTCAGCACCGCACCAGACACCATAAGCACTGCAAACCCTATAAAACCCCGCAGCTTGGTTGGAGTCTCGCCGTCTCCTATCCACCCTAGACCTACGACAAGGCTCCAGGCTCCAGTGGGTAAACCTCTCTTCCTTCAGAGAGCAAAGCAGGAACAGCTCTTAGAAGAGCTAGTGATCCAGGGGAGTATACAGAGTATAGCAATCCCCAGTGTGATATAGTAGTACCCTACAACACGAAACGAGACTGTGAGTTGAGGGTAAGAAGGTCTGAAGGTTTATTGAACAGCTTGCATTTTTATACAGTTTTTCAAGCCAGAGGCACACCCCCTGGACCTGATGGAAAACAGGGACACAAGGAACAAAAACCAATGGGAACAATAATTATCACTGTAACACTCCCACATATAGTCAGCAATCCCTCCCCTCTGCCTGTGATATAATTAAGGTGGATAATGAACTAACTCAATTATCCACAGACAGAAAGTACCCATTTTTACCCAAAGTGCAGAAACACCCCAAAACTCCAACATATCCCCCATAAATGACTTAGTTAACTTCAAATGCACGAACGGGTGCCGTTCATGCATAAAGTCCATGTTGAAGTGCCGTTTGAATTTTTGAACGGCGCTCGATTCCCGATGAGGAGTCGAAGTCCCAGAGAAGGGAAAGTTTCAGCGGTGTTTGTGCCGTCACATGTCCAATTTGAGTTCCATGAACTCGACGACAAAACAATGCTGAACACGTTGGGCTAAACAAAATGGCCGCAGTCACGTGTTCGAATGTCGAATGGCGGCCACTTCGACGACTTCGACACTTTGGCTGTATCCGAAGTGCCATTTTGACTATTTAGAAGGTTGAAAGAGCCATTGTCCACAATCCCAATAGGCATAAATAGTGCCTTAGAACAAAATAAGTCACAGGGGCAATAGTCAAAAGGCAAAAGGCTAGCTAGTCCTCTCCAAAACCCAGTGGCGAAGTGGATTTCATCACAAATATACATACATAGAAGGGAAAGTTTCAACGGTGTTTGTGCCGTCACATGTCCAATTTGAGTTCCATGAACTCGACGACAAAACAATGCTGAACACGTTGGGCTAAACAAAATGCCCGCAGTCACGTGTTCGAATGTCGAATGGCGGCCACTTCGACGACTTCGACACTCGGCTGTATCCGAAGTGCCATTTTGACTATTTAGAAGGTTTAAAGAGCCATTGTCCACAATCCCAATAGGCAGAAATAGTGCCTTAGAACAAAATAAGTCATACTAATGTATGTATATTTGTGATGAAATCCACTTCACCACTGGGTTTTGGAGAGGACTAGCTAGCCTTTTGCCTTTTGACTATGGCCCCTGTGACTTATTTTGTTCTAAGGCACTATTTCTGCCTATTGGGATTGTGGACAATGGCTCTTTAAACATTCTAAATAGTCAAAATGGCACTTCGGATACAGCCGAAGTGTCGAAGTCGTCGAAGTGGCCGCCATTCGACATTCGAACACGTGACTGCGGCCATTTTGTTTAGCCCAACGTGTTCAGCATTGTTTTGTCGTCGAGTTCATGGAATATATATACATATATATATATATATATATATATATGTATATATATATATACATACATATATATATATATATGTATATATATATAGCAGCTGGACTGGGTTGGGATCACTTGTTTTATGGTATATACATACATACATTCATAAAATCCTAATCAAAGCTTATTAGTAAGCCTATTAGTAAAGGTTTCATAAAACATTGTGATTGCTAAGAAAATAAGTTTTTAAATATTAGCATATATTATATACATGTTAACCAAATGCATAGCTCATGGAGAGGAAGTCTTGAAAAAGTAGCACTTTGTTATTCTTCACAGAAAATCATAAACTAATAAAAGTCATCTGAGACTACAATAATAAACTCATACCTCTGAAGTCAGCACTAGCACAAATAATTTTAAATAAAAGAATAACAGAAGCATGCTTTAATAAAATAATATGTATTACAATATATGTACTATTTACCTATATTCTCAATATGAGGAATCAGGATTCATGTACACAGAAGCAAAGATTGTCATCAGATACTGACAGACAACATAATTATTTGTAAAGTCTCCCTTGCATAGAACTGGAGGGAGCTACATACATTGTTTTTAAAGGGGAACTGGCACTGAAACTATCCCTTATAGTTAACAAATACTTACTTGAAAGGTTTACAAACATAAATGAAATGTAAAAATTCACACTGGTTTATTCATCTGTACCTGTAACAGTGGTGGGCCTTCTTAGCTGCCTGTCAAATATCATTATAAATGTCACCCTTTTCTGTCATTGTACATATTTTCATAGATAAAACCGAAGTTTTCTGCTTATTTTGTGATTTGCATATTATGCACTGGATATGCCAAGACTGAACTTAAAGGGACATTGTACGTACGGTAACTAATTAAACTCACTGAAGTGCCTAATGAGGCATTCTCAGTCTATAACTGGAGCCCACTGTGAGTAATAGCAGTGTGAGTAAGATGGTTCCCTCACGCACTCCTGCACTTATAACAATTTAATTGAGAAAAAATTATATGGGGGAGGCAGTGTTCCTTTGAACAATAAACACGCCTTAAACAATTTAAGTTATATATATATATATATATATATATATATATATATATATTTATGGTTATGGTGGGGAAAAATTGTGATTGAAAACCTCATCTTTTCCTAAGTTGTGTTCCAAAGCTGTTGTATACAGCAAACACAGACTTAAAGGAATCCATGTTTACAATGGAATGAGGCAAAAATGGGATTCTTTGTTAAACAAACTTACATATGCCCACCCAGAATCATTTGCAGTAGTAACATCATTGCAGATTTGTGATTTATGTGGGAATAGCATTGTATGAACTAAATATATATATATATATATATATATATATATATATATATTTAGTGTTTATATACATTACTGTTTGACTCTCCCAGTAGGCATACAGTACTATAATGCTATATATATATATATATATATATATATATATATATATATATATTACATTTTGAGAGAGATATATATATTTTTTAAACAGTATGTTGATGCAAACAATAACAATGGATTCAGTACCTGTTATAAACAACTTTATGAAGTAAAAAAGTAAATAGAATTTCGGTAAAAAGAAATTTGCTTTACTAATTTACGTGTTTTGCCTGGATGACAAAGACATAACAAAAGATGTTTTGTCCAAGACATTAGTACTTGTTACTTCACATTCACAAGCAGTTTGAAAAAAAAAAAACATTTTGATAATGCAGAATCAAATTAGGTCGCTTTATGCATTAGAAATGTTGTCAACACTCATTACTGTGACATTTTGGGCGTTTTGAACATAATCTTTTCTGATGTAATAGCTTTGCATTATACTCGCCACTCTATTTTAAAAGTTCACACATTTAAATATTAGCAGAACTCACTAATTTTGAAATTAAAACCAGGGTATAATTAGTGATAATGCAGCACAAATGCCTGAGGATGCACGCAAGTCGATGGAATCTTTTTAATTATACTCTAGAAAATCTGTGATAAAGCTTCATTTTTCAGGTTGAGATTCAAGCTAATAATTATGACCTTTAAATATCTCAAATGGGACTAAAATATGTCACTATATTTATATGATATTAACAGTTTGCTGGTATATGCAACAGTATGTGCTTACAATAAATAGGTTCCCTATACTACTACATACATAAGTCATTGGAAGAACCTTCCGATACAGCATAACCTTCATGAGTTATAATGTTCCCTTGCTTCCTGTCAGATTTTACCAACCTGTTTATATGTTTACAGACAGTGTGTTGTTTTTTTACAATATGTGTTTAAACTTTCTAACTATATAAGGCAGCTGCCAACAGTGTGTGCATTCACTGTCATTCATTGAACTATGCACATAAGAATAGTCTCAAACGCAACAAATAGATGCAGAATATTGCCACACTCCCAGTAGGCATCAGTAATGGTTAAGGAAGTATTATGATGATTTATGGAATGCTTGGGTCACTAGTGGCTCTGTTGCATTTTATCGCTGAATGATTCTGCTGCATTCTATTTCTGTTTTCCTAGCACTCAAAGATGCTTACTTTATGGTGCATGGCACTACTTCCCATAAGGCAATGTTGTAGAATGGCTTCTTGTTAAAAACAAAACAAACATTTATTTAAATAGCACCAGATATAATATCTCTGTGAATTAAAATAATAGAAGCCCTGCATTTATTTCATTTATATCATTCTGTTCATTAGTATGTTAATTATACAGCAAGTTTAACAGTCAGTGATTAGGACATAAAAACTGTCTGAATTGTTTGGGCTTCATTTCTACAGTCAGTTCTTAAAGGAACATTCCAAGCACCATAACCACTACAGCACACACTGAAATTGTTCTGGAGTCCATCGTCACCACTCCCTAGCTTCAACAGAGAGAGCTGAAGCTCCTAAACTGGTTTGGGTACAGAAATGGACAGATGGCAACTGTTTGTAACAGGCAGAGTAGGCATCTGTGGCACCCCTATTGGGGATCTACATGTAGACAGGTGCCTACTCTACCTAATGTGAAATCTGGCTTTTGCATTTCCTGTAATAGCAGCAGGACATCATACATGCCTCATTGCTGCCTTTAAGTAATGGGAAATAGCGTTTAGCTTCCAACAATGATTCAGAGCTTGAAAGAGCCAAAATACTAAAATGTTAGATAACAATTAGGGGTGTAATTCCCACTAAACCAGGCCGACCAGAAAATGTATGTTGTGGTTTTGTTCGAGAATAGGGTGCATTATTTATTGCAGCTTATTACAAAGATGCACTGGAGCTATTACAAAGGCCCAAAGTGTTATTTGTTTGGATATCTATCCATCCATCCATCCATCTATCATGTTTTTTTTTAAATGCTGATGTCATCCTTGAAATTCAAGAAATTATTGTCAATATAATATATAAAATATGGATATAAATATATGTGCATATTTATATATATATATATATATATATATATATATATGTAATATTTTTTTTTCCTTTTTATGGCAATATAGTAAATAATATTTCTAAACAAGAAAACTTTGTGTCTGTGTATTAGCTTCTATGAGAAGGCTCTATTCATCAAAATCCAAAGGAAATTCACTGTTGCATTCAGGCAAAAAACTTAGTACTAGGTGTGATTCATCAAACTGTTCCAAAGTAAACCAAGCAAAACGTGAAGCAGGACCTAAAGTCATTCAGGCACTCGGATGCCTGCACACACACACACACACAAAATATAAAAACATTAACAATCGTGCATTTTGCAGAAACAAATTATTTAAATATTCAGCTGAAAATGTGGGGGGGGGGGGTGTTAGCTTGTTTTTAGAACAGTTATTTTGAAAGAAATGCTGTGAAATATTTTTATGTATCTCATTAAAATAATATTTTACACATAGGTAAATTAATAATTATTGACAATTCTGGTTCAACATGCATTATTGTGCCAAGAAAGAAATATTAATGTTTAAATTAAAATAGGATAAGTAGAATAATTTGTTAACCAAAATAGTATTTTAATATTGATATGTTCAATTAAATCATTAACTAAAATTATTTTGGTAATTATTGTTTTAAAGCTCCTAACCTTGCTGAAATGCTTTGTGTGAACAGTTTGTCCTCTTTTTTTTTTTATCTTTTTTTTTAATTTTACAAAACGTGCAGATTTCAATAGAAATTAGACCTTTTATAAATTAACCTTGTTACATCCCTCGGCTGACAATTAGATAACTTCCTGGTGGTTTAGCTCAGTGGGAATAAATTCGAAAATGTCTTGCAAAGGCAACTTTGTCAAGCTGTTTTTAGATATACAGCCAATGAAAAATGCCTAATTAAATGTATGCATGTTTTCAGTGTGGGATATAACTGCTAAACGTTTTTAAATCATTTTATTTGGGCAGTGTAGAGTCATACCCAGCTCCAACCTACCTGTTTATTGATGGATATTGTCTCATTCTCATTGAAATTGACTCAATTGATATCAATATATAAATAAGTTACTTTCAAGGCAGTCTTTCATTTCTAACAAGACAAACACAGGACATTGAGTAGGAGACGCAAATGTGTATGACTAAAGATAATCTTTCTATTTTACCCGATATTCTGTACATTTGTGTTTCCTAGCCATAAAGCCTTAAATGACTACCTTGATTGTTATTTGAGAAACACTTTAGTGTTAAGATTTCAAAGATGTATTCCTAACACTACATGCTCCTCAGCCTCTGGGCCCCCCAGCAATGTAAAGGGGTAAATAACAGTTTATTCACTTCCCCGATTCACTTTAATTCGCCCCATTAAATGACATCAGAGGAAGCGGACCGCAACCCAGCACTGAGGGACCTTTGTGCTGGGTTCACGGTCCGCCTCCTCTGATGTCAGCGAATTCTGCACGCGCATGAGGCCTTTCCAATAAGAAAGCATTGCCTCAAGTTTTCTCTGATGCTGGATATTCTCATCCAGAGGAGGAGATCCAGTATTGTTTTCATGGAATCCATTTTCAGGAAGCACTTCTAGTGGCCGTCTGGTAGACTGGTAGAGGCAGTCTTACTACTACAATGTAAAAATTGTACGGGGGGGGGGGTCCAAAGGCAGTGCACCATGACCTCTTCGATGAGATGAAGTGGTCTAGTTGCCTATAGTGTTCCTTTAAACAATATGTTTTCATATATGTATGAAAGAGTTATATCCATCCAAGTTTAGAGGTATGGAATTAAATCAAGTTATGCTTAACAAATTCCTTTAATGCAGACATATACAACAGAATAGATGGCATTTTGTTCAGCAACACCAAATAGGTTATTGACTAAAGTGAGAATTCATAGTGAATTCAAAATAAATTTCAAATTTAAGACCTGAGTAAGTAAACTGAAAACATAACTGACTTTTTTTGTAAATCGGCTATTTTGACCTTAAATTTAAAAGTTACTTTGCATTTACCTTGAATTCTCTGAATATCTCTGCAAATCTCCTTTTCACCTTTACTGCATGAACTGTTATAACAGAAATACTACGTAAAAGCTTTTAATGCTGGAAATATTTGAAGTATTCCATTCAATAAATGATTGCATGCATTTTTATGTCATAAATAGTTGAATTTATTTAAAAAAAAAAGGTTTCCACCTTTCAATTTGTGACAGCATGAGGGCAACATACCAAATTTAAGAAATTAAAATGTAAATCTAGTATTTCTCCTGACCGCAGCATGTAATTACAAGGTACTGATTATTTTTCCTACTAAATTTAGTTGTTGAATATTGCTATTAAAAAGTGCATCTTCAGTTAACGTTTCTCTTGGTGATTAATATAACACTTCACAATAACCGATCAAAGCACCTTTCTCTTAATAAACTATGTTTGTCATCACCAAAGACATTTAACAACCTGCTCTGAATATTTATTGTTTCTTTTTGTAAGCAGATAGTCTTTATTTTTAGGCTGTAAAGATGAAATAACTGTGTTGCCACTTAAACACATTTTGCCTTAAGGAGATTCCTGCAGTTTGAACCTGAAAAGCAGTCCTTGAATAAATATTTAATTTAATTTCTTTTAAAAGAGAAGTCAAATAACTTTGGCTACAGTAAGGTGGCAGTTTTATATGCCTACTGAAGCATACAATCAAAAGAAAATATTGTAGAGGTAATATGCATTTGTTACATTTTCAATGACATTTTAAGGTTGTTGCTAATGTGTATTTGAATAAGGTGTTCACATTATTAAAGCGGCACTGTCACCGTCTGGGGACTTTGCAGAATTTAATACACTCATGGAAAACATAACCGCTGGGGGTCCAGTGGCAGGTGGTAGGCAAAGTGGAGGTTTACTTACCTGATCCTGTCCCTCGCGGGTACTGTCATCTTCTCCCGGTGGTTCTGCTGAATGCTTGTGAATGTCCATCATTGTCTCAGTATATCTTTTGACTGTTTTGGAATTTCAATGAAAATCCAACACAGTCAATATGAGTATTTCAATAATATTCTAAATCAATGAGAAAAAAATAGTTACACTGCCTACAGTTTCTAATGCTCTACCACATGCCATGCTGCATGCCATGACATGGATGGGGTAAATAAAGAAGGATTTATACTAATATGGGGTCACATAAACCCCTACAGGCTATTTTATTTTACATTTTAATGTGGTGGCTAGCTGACAAATGGCTACCTGTTAACTATTTGCCTGCATTAGCCATTTCTTTTGTTTCATGAGAATTCTATAAGGCATTATACTGCAAAAATATATATTTTTTATTACTGTACAGAATGTTAGATTCAACTTGTGAGCAGTTTCTGTGAAACAGGTGATTGTCGGAACATTGTTTGCAATGAGTCATGTAGTCAGGCATGAAGAAGTAATTTTATTTTTTTATGTCAATGATAGCGAAGGAATGATAGCCTGCATGTTAATAAAGACTACTTATCATATTTAATAATAAAATGTCTTGTCATCAAATGTCAAGATAAGTCATTCTTATCACAAATTTTAATAAAGTATATATTGTCATAAAATGTTATAAGTCATTCTTATCATAAATGTTAATAAAATATGTCTTGCCATATAAAAAGGCCATTCAAACGTAGATCTAATCTGTTGTGCTATAAAAATATTGACATATGTTATAATTTATATAAAAAGCAAAAGATCACTGATTAAATGAATAAATACATTTTGCTTGAAAAACAGCATGAAACGTGGAGCAGAGTCTAAGCCCACGTATTGTTTTTTTTACTGTTAACCCTTTGCAACCTACAAATATATGTCAAACACAAACTTAGTGTTTGGTGTGTTATAGAGTATGAGCTGCTACAACACTAGTCACTAGTTACTCACTAGTGTGAGCTCTTTCTCAACATCACACATAAAGTTCATGCAAAAAGAGAACCAAGGTGACTACATTGTGTGAGTGTGCCAATTTTTACTCACTTTTTATTTTACTTTTTACTGTCATGCTATATATTTTTATTTCTTGTTATTCTTGAGCATATATATTGTAATGTCCTTTATATGATGAAGGGCAGGACCAGATTGACATAGGGGCTGATGGATCTGTAGCTCAAAATCCATGCCCATGAAATAGGCCCAATGATAAAAAAAAGATATATATATATATATATATATTTTTATTGCTCTTCATTCACATGCTCTTGGTTTGTGCAGAATGAATGAAGTATGGAACCCTAAGAGGGATGTAGGGGAATGAAACTTGTGTGGACTGGCTTACAATGAAATTACTTAAAGTGCGCAAAGCTGACTAATCGGTCCTCTTTATTCTACACTCATTATATCCACCTTTTCTCTTTTCCAGACTGCATACACTTATTTCAAGTCCTGCAACCTTCCATTCATCAAAAAAGTGGAAAATCAGCTCACTTATACTTATGTAAACAGGGTATTTTGCGTTCAGCAAGTTTCTTCTAACTTTCCTCTAACTTGACCTCCGAAACAAAGTTCCACACATATCAGAGACAGGACTTCAGGGTACATAAAATATTGATTCCCTAAAAAAAAAAAAAAATGAGTTTGCTAATTGTCCTTATTGTTTGCTAGCCCAGATCGAGTAGCATATGTCCATGTTTTAGTTTATCTAAAGCTGTAGTAAATTCCCCATCAACAACTTCATAAAATTACAGATATTCAATTATATTGGAATTAGTGCTTAATTTGATAACAGATTTTATTTAAGACAGTAAGTTTAGGCATGGTATTTATTTTCTTTCAAAACGTGAAATGGCTTTTCTTTATAACACGATTGATAAAATCATTTAAAAATGTTTGGTCAGAAAATAAATACAAATGATGTATACTTTTGAGATCATATTAAATACATTTAAATATAACATCATTTTCTATTCCGAGGTCAGTGAAATAACATATTTAATAACACATTTAATATATATTAAATATGAAATATATATATATATATATATATATATATATATATATATATATATACATATACATATATATATATATATATATATATATATATATATATATATATATATATATATGTGTTATATATATATATATATATATATATATATATATATATGTGTGTGTGTGTCTGTGACATTTTATTGGTACTTTTAGCAACCACAAATGTATAGATTACATGTATCACATTTGTGTTTTGAAAACCCTAAGGAAGTTTGATATTGTTTCAAGTGATAGGAATAATCTTATATTTTTTTCATGAAGGATAAATCTTAAAAGTCTACAGTGGAAATGTCACTAGTTGCATGTTGCTGTTAGCTAGCTTGAAAATGTTAACTTGGTTCCCTTGGGTGTAAAAAGGCCAATATTGCTAGGTAATTGTAACATTACAAGGCTTTTCAGTCATTACCTCCCTTGAGATTCCATTTATGTCTGAAATCACTTCATTATTGTAAAATATGGATAGTGTGAACTTTTACAGCTCACTTTGAAAAAATAGAGGAGATATAGCTGTATGTGAAAGAAAAGAATTGTTGTGCATTTTATATTTATAACATTTGCTTGCATACTAAATTAACCAATTTAAGAGTGATTTGGTAAATTGTTCTTTCTATATATTGTAGAACTTGATTTGTATTGCAAATTGTATTAACTTATGGTGATATCATTCAGTGGTTCGTGCACAAGTCTTATTATAGCTAATACTTCCTAAGACCTCGGGATTGCAAGTTCAGTTCCTATGAGGGTCATCTTAGCATTTTGTAATTCTGTGGTCAATAAAACAAGTCCTGTTGAGTTCATTATAGTATCTATATACGCATAGGCATGCGCAGCCTGTTGCATTATGGTGTGCAACCTAAGGCACAAACACACGCCTCGTGTATATGTATTTTTATATACACATACACACACATACATATACATACATACACACATATATATACATATATATATATATATATATATATATATATATATATATATACACACACAAATACTAATATACATAGGTGCAGTGTGTGTGATTGTAAGCGGTGCAGCGTGTAAGGGGTGCAGTGTATGTGATTGCGAGGGGTACAGTGTGTGTGTGTAATTGTAAAAGGTACAGTGTGGTGTAATTGTGAAGGGTGCAGTGTGTGTGATTGTGAAGGGTGCAGTGTGTGTGATTGTGAAGGGTGCAGTGTGTGTGATTGTGAAGGGTGCAGTGTGTGTAATTGTGAAGGGTACAGTGTGTGTAATTGTGAGGGATGCAGTGTGTGGGGGGTACAGTGTGTATGATTGTGAGAGGTGCAGTGTGTGGGGGGTACAGTGGGCTCCCTCTCTCTTCAGTCTGCAGCTCCGCCGGGAGTGAGCTGCACACCACATGGTGAGTCTCGCGATCGCCAGTCAGAGTGTTGCCGCGGCAACGCTCTTACAGGCTGGAGATGGTGAGACACCTCAGTCTGCCGCTCACTCCCGGCGGAGCGGCAGACTGAGGCTGGATCTCCGTCAGGGCAGACTGACAGGAGGGGCTTCGCACCCGGCGGCATTGTGGGCACGCCTCTGGGCCCCCTCCTGTGTCGGGTCCTCGGTCATAGACCGAGGACCCGTCATAGACCGAGGACCCGACATGTTAGTCTGGCCTAAGGCAGTGCAGCACGGAGGTGTGATTAGGATGTGCCCAGGCACACCCGGCATACCCTGTGTGCACGCCTATGTATATACGAAAAAACTTGTAAGTACCAAATGTATTCTTTGAAGTTGTACTTTGATATTCATAATAAATGTTTTGATCATAAAAATATGCATGTTATGCTGCTAGAAACTGTATTACAACCATGACAGCACTAGTTATAAGAGCATATCATTAAATGCATTCATTTATTTTGCACAAGCTACAAAATGCAAATGTTAAACTATATTTACTTTTCTACATATATTGGTAAAATATTTATTTTCTGTTTTTCTTATAGTTTAATTTCTAGTTTTACAAATTTGTTATAATACGCAAGCTATGATATCGCAAAACTTGTATTGAATAAAAATGGTTTTATATAGGAACATGAGTCTACTTTTGCTTTTCTCCCAACATCTAAAACTTCATTCATACCCAGAGAAAGTTAAGCTCTGCATTTTAATGGTAATATTAATATCTCAAGCTAAGGCTTCTTTAACAAGGATGTTAAGCATTGTGGAGCAGTTAATGAAGGAGAACACACGGACAAATTCATAATTGCAGAAAGAAGTAGTTAGTATGGTGTATCATTGGTCATTTATCATATTTTTTTGTCATAAATTAGACTTTGTAAAATAAGGATGAATAAATGCATTATTAAGAAGTTAATGATGGAATACTGTGGTAACTACACAAGTTTGCGAGCAGTCATATATGTCCTCATCCCTTGAGTGGATGACTAAGGACCAAGGAGGAACATTTTAATTTATTTCTAAAATATGCATTTATTCAGAGTCCTACCTTCTGAAAATGTTAATCATGCCGGAAGCTAGTAGAATGATTTCACCATCATTGTCAACACACTTACAGGAAGATCAAGATATTCATTTATATATTTGTGCAAATTAAAATGATTTCCAAAATCAAATCCACGCTTACCTGACCTAAATTACATATTATATACCATCTTATATACTGATATATGACATTATATGTCAATGACACTGTTCGAGGTTGTTGACATGTAAGTGAGAATTCAAAGCAAACTTCAAATTTAAGTCATTTCTGCTTTCAGTTTGGCTACCATGTCCTTAAATTTGAAATTTACTTTAAATTCTCTTTTTAGTAAATAACTGTTCTATCTCCTCTTTTAAGGATACAAACAGTATATGTTTAAACCTTATTAGATATTTTTTATATTACCATATAGTTTACATTTGGTCAAATAAGTGCTATAATTATACCAAAAAAGTAGCTATACTACATTTGTATATCATTAATAAAAGGATTGCTATAAACACATTATTTTGCCATCAAGTCATCAAAAACATTCATTAGTTCCAGCTACTTACATGTCATTCATAACCAATTTAATGGTAATGCACTGTATAAAAAATAGATTTCAAACAACATACTTAATAGATATACAATCTGCTTTATTAAAATAAGTTATGTAAGCCCAATAAGTAACTTATAACCTAGTCTGTTGATATCATAACTGTGGCGAAACCAATTTCGCCACTGTGAACTGGAGAAGCCTGGTTGCTTGCCTGCTGTCTTTGGACTATGGACCAGATTTTAAAAGACTTATTTTCCCTGCAGAAAGGCTTATTCGTGCGATCTGAGTGCCATTCATCTAATAATGTGCGCTCAGATCAAAGCTATCTGGGGATATGTAGAAATGTGTGTTTTATGTACTAAATGTATCAGTATGTAATTTTATGTCTTTTACTGTCTTTTTGTATGCCATGTGGGTAATGGAGTTTTTCCTCTGTCCTGGGAGATAATTAGATTCCTTCCCCAATTATCTCCAGGCCAGAGGGGAGGGATTGTGAGGCATTGTGGGAGGTAACTCATGTGTGATGTGTGATTGGTGTATTGTGTAATTGTTGTAAATCCCTCCCTTGCATGGGAGAAGCCTTTATAAGCCTGTTGTGTGAATAAATCACTGTTGTTGCTGTTTAACCCTGAAGCTGAAGTGTTGTCTCATTCTTGGGGGGAATTTGACTGTATGCCGATTGCTAGGAGTGTAAGCTGTTCGTATTGCTTTTCCTGTTCGGCTGCTTCCAGGGTTCGTGTGTCTGCTGTTCGAGAGTTGGTGAATACGTGCAGTTTGGAGTTCGGGAGGTTGGTGATTGTAGTAGCTGCTGGTCTATCTGAAAGGGAATTATCGCCTAAACTGGGTTTTATCCCCTTCTGAGCGAAACGGTCCGCAACAATTGGTGGCAAGCGGCGGGATCATTTCCACAGCCCAGAAGGACAGCTACAGGGCAACACCATTCCTTGGATTACAAATTGAGAACAACGCTAGTACCCATACAGCGACCCTATCTACAAAGGAACCAACGTCGGCAGAGCAAGCATGGCACCCAGCTACACGCAGGAGGAGTTTGACAAAGAGCTGAGATCACGGCTGATCTTCCTCGGACCCAACCCCCCGGAGAAATACGTGCAGCTCATGAGTAGACAGGTAGAAGAGTACCTGCAGGTTGGAGCAGGGCGGGCACGTAAGTTGGCAGGTTGGGAGAGACCCCAGTGGCCGAGCAAGTTGCAGGGAGAGAAGCATGTCGTCCTTCCTCCCCAGCGGCAGTGTGTACCCCAGGGAGCTGATGGTGTCGTCCGTCCTCCCCAGCGGCAGTATGTGTCCCAGGGAGCAGAAGGTGCCGTCCTTCTTCCCCAGCGGCAGTGTGTACCCCAGGGAGCTGAAGGTGCCGTCCTTCCTCCCCAGCGGCAGTGTGTACCCCAGGGAGCAGAAGGTGCCGTCCTTCCTCCCCAGCGGCAGTGTGTATTACAGGGAGCTGAAGGTGCAGTCCTTCCTCCCCAGCAGCAGTGTGTATTACAGGGAGCAGAAGGTGCTGTCCTTCCTCCCCAGCGACAGTGTGTAACCCAGGGAGCTGAAGGTGCCGTCCTTCCTCCCCAGCGGCAGTGTGTGTCCCAGGGAGCAGAAGGTGCAGTCCTTCCTCCCCAGCGGCAGTGTGTATTACAGGGAGCAGAAGGTATCGTCCTTCCTCCCCAGCGGCAGTGTGTGTCCCAGGGAGCAGAAGGTGCAGTGCTTCCTCCCCAGCGGCAGTGTGTATTACAGGGAGCAGAAGGTGCTGTCCTTCCTCCCCAGCGACCGTGTGTAACCCAGGGAGCTGAAGGTGCCGTCCTTCTTCCCCAGCGGCAGTGTGTACCCCAGGGAGCAGAAGGTGTTGTCCCTCCTCCCCAGCGGCAGTGTGTACCCCAGGGAGCTGATGGTGTTGTCTGTCCTCCCCAGCAGCAGTGTGTACCCCAGGGAGCTGATGGTGTTGTCCATCCTCCCCAGCGGCAGTGTGTACCCCAGGGAGCTGAAGGTGCCGTCCTTCCTCCCCAGCGGCAGTGTGTACCCCAGGGAGCAGAAGCTATCGTCCTTCCTCGCCAGCAGCAGTGTGTGTCCCAGGGAGCAGAAGGTGCCGTCCTTCCTCCCCAGCGGCAGTGTGTATTACAGGGAGCTGAAGGTGCAGTCCTTCCTCCCCAGCAGCAGTGTGTATTACAGGGAGCAGAAGGTGCTGTCCTTCCTCCCCAGCGACAGTGTGTAACCCAGGGAGCTGAAGGTGCTGTCCTTCCTCCCCAGCGGCAGTGTGTGTCCCAGGGAGCAGAAGGTGCAGTCCTTCCTCCCCAGCGGCAGTGTGTATTACAGGGAGCAGAAGGTATCATCCTTCCTCCCCAGCGGCAGTGTGTGTCCCAGGGAGCAGAAGGTGCAGTCCTTCCTCCCCAGCGGCAGTGTGTATTACAGGGAGCAGAAGGTATCGTCCTTCCTCCCCAGCGGCAGTGTGTGTCCCAGGGAGCAGAAGGTGCAGTGCTTCCTCCCCAGCGGCAGTGTGTATTACAGGGAGCAGAAGGTGCTGTCCTTCCTCCCCAGCGACCGTGTGTAACCCAGGGAGCTGAAGGTGCCGTCCTTCTTCCCCAGCGGCAGTGTGTACCCCAGGGAGCAGAAGGTGTTGTCCCTCCTCCCCAGCGGCAGTGTGTACCCCAGGGAGCTGATGGTGTCGTCTGTCCTCCCCAGCGGCAGTGTGTACCCCAGGGAGCTGATGGTGTCGTCCGTCCTCCCCAGCGGCAGTGTGTACCCCAGGGAGCTGAAGGTGCCGTCCTTCCTCCCCAGCGGCAGTGTGTACCCCAGGGAGCAGAAGGTATCGTCCTTCCTCGCCAGCAGCAGTGTGTGTCCCAGGGAGCAGAAGGTGCCGTCCTTCCTCCCCAGCGGCAGTGTGTATTACAGGGAGCTGAAGGTGCAGTCCTTCCTCCCCAGCAGCAGTGTGTATTACAGGGAGCAGAAGGTGCTGTCCTTCCTCCCCAGCGACAGTGTGTAACCCAGGGAGCTGAAGGTGCTGTCCTTCCTCCCCAGCGGCAGTGTGTCCCCCAGAGAGCAGAAGGTGCAGTCCTTCCTCCCCAGCGGCAGTGTGTATTACAGGGAGCAGAAGGTATCATCCTTCCTCCCCAGCGGCAGTGTGTGTCCCAGGGAGCAGAAGGTGCAGTGCTTCCTCCCCAGCGGCAGTGTGTATTACAGGGAGCAGAAGGTGCTGTCCTTCCTCCCCAGCGACCGTGTGTAACCCAGGGAGCTGAAGGTGCGTCCTTCCTCCCCAGCGGCAGTGTGTATTACAGGGAGCAGAAGATGCCATCCTTCCTCCCCAGCGACAGTGTGTAACCCAGGGAGCTGAAGGTGTCGTCCTTCCTCCCCAGTGGCAGTGTGCACCCCAGGGAGCTGAAGGTGCCGTCCTTCCTCCCCAGCGGCAGAGTGGGTTACAGGGAGCTGAAGGTGCCATCCTTCCTCCCCAGCGACTGAGTGTCCTGCAGGGAACAGAGACGGTCAGTCTCACACCCCAGCAGCAGGACAAGAGAATGAAAGGGGAGGCAGCTAGTTCCCCTCTCCACCAGCAGAGAGAGTGTCTGGGAGAGGAGCCTGCTCTCCCCAGCGGCAGTTTACCGTCCAGAGAGAGGAGCTTGTTACACCCTCTCTCCAGCGGCAGCCTAACCCACCAAGGGGAGATGTTAAGCCCCACAACTGGGCAGATGGGACCGTAGTCTCTGCACTTCCAGCACCAGGGGTAGGGACGGTCGGTCCTGTCCCCCAGCCACAGAGCAGTGTATCCAAAGGGGAGACAGTCGGTCTCCCCCTCCGGCAGCCAAGTTATGCACCTAAAGGGGAGACAGTCAGTCTCCAGCAACCAGGCTCCAACCAGAATACTCCCGTGGTAGTGCTGGCACAAGGACAGATTACCACTGGTCTCTGCCCCCTCAGCAACCCACCAAGGCAGCCTACCAGTCCCCCACACAGCCGTGGTGAGGCACCTGGACATGGACAAGATTCTCCCTTACCCAGGTGTAGTAACCGTTTATTGTGGGTGGGCTGTACTGCTGTTTCTGTCTTGTGGGTGGGCTGCTGGACTAACAAGGGCACTGACCGGCACTGACCGGTAAAGGGGAGAAGTGTGGCGAAACCAACTTTGCCACTGTGAACTGGAGAAGCCTGGTTGCTCGCCTACTGCCTTTGGACTATGGACCAGATTTTAAAATACTTATTTTCCCTGCAGAAAGGCTTATTCGTGCGATCTGAGTGCCATTCATCTAATAATGTGCGCTCAGATCAAAGCTATCTGGGGATATGTAGAAATGTGTGTTTTATGTACTAAATGTATCAGTATGTAATTTTATGTCTTTTACTGTCTTTTTGTCTGCCATGTGGGTAATGGAGTTTTTCCTCTGTCCTGGGAGATAATTAGATTCCTTCCCCAATTATCTCCAGGCCAGAAAGGGGGGGGGGGATTGTGAGGCATTGTGGGAGGTAACTCATGTGTCATTGGTGATTGTGTAATTGTTGTAAATCCCTCCTTTGCATGGGAGAAGCCTGTATAAGCCTGTTGTATGAATAAATCAGTGTTGTTGCTGTTTAACCCTGAAGCTGAAGTGTTGTCTCATTCTTGGGGGGAATTTGACTGTATGCCGATTGCTAGGAGTGTAAGCTGTTCGTATTGCTTTTCCTGTTCGACTGCTTCCAGGGTTCGTGTGTCTGCTGTTCGAGAGTTGGTGAATACGTGCAGTTTGGAGTTCGGGAGGTTGGTGATTGTAGTAGCTGCTGGTCTATCTGAAAGGGGATTATCGCCTAAACTGGGTTTTATCCCCTTCTGAGCGAAATGGTCCGCAACAATAACTAATTTACATTTAAGAGTGTATAATGGAAATTTTATTTCAAAGGGTAAACAGGACAGCTGGTAAATGTGGAAATAAATTCTGTATATGACCATAATGATGGCATACTGTAACTACAGTTTTACCAAATATCTGCACTATACAATGCCATAAATAGCCTCTATATTATTCTGTGTGCTCAAAACCTACCACTTCTTCCTCTCAACCTATATCGATTGGGATACAGAGGGAAAGAATGGTGCTAAGGCAGATGCATGTGTTATAGTAGCAGTCATAAAAAACATCTTCCACTAAAATACTATAAACCCCCAAGAGATTTAATCACACAGATCCAATGGTAAATAGTCATCAGCATTTTTTTTTAAATGTTATTTTCTTGAGTTCCATATAATTAATAATAAAACATATATGGTAGCATTAAAGGTATGCCTTCAGGAGTGCATCCCTGCTTGGCCACCGTGCTATGCAGCTTTTCTTCCTTGTGTGTAGATGCATCAGATGCTTTATAGCTTATAGAAGAGGATTGTGATGTATGTTAAAGAAATGTATCACATTCAGAGAATTTCAGCTTGCATAAAATGTTATATAACAATATTATTTCAATAAAAAAGTTTACTGAATGTAACTTTTCTATTCTGTAATTTATTTTAGTCTGTAAATAAGAATCAGCTTAACTATATTTCTACTCACTACTCATACTGCCATGAAAAAACATATTGACACTACTTTTGAAAGCACAAAATGTGTGGTGTGTATGTGTGTTTTTGTGTGTATGATCTTGTAATCTGCTTGTTATTTTAAAGATACTGTTTCGGTGAAAGTTTTCCTCTGCCTGGCAGCCATCCTGCAGTGAATTATATCAGAAGAATAAAAGTGATGTTTTATACTGAAGAAAAGGAATGGCGTGGTGATTATTGAGTTAGTTCCACAATCTCCAATATATGTTGTGTTATTTTTTTATTTTAAAGGACAGATCATAATTTTCAAACCCTACAGGGGACAAAATTGTCTTCTCCGATGAGGAGAATAGATCTGCTTCTTACTTTTTCCTTCATTTTAAAAAGAAAAAAACAGTGTGGATCAACAGCAAAAAACATATGTGAGGAAGGCTGAACTTGATGGACGCAAGTCTCTTTTCAGCTATGTAACTATGTAGGTGTGCTGTCATCAGTTGTCAGGCTAATATTGTCTCTGGTAATGCACTTTGAGGGATTGAGCAAACTACTGCTTGTTTCTTCTCTGTAATAAGTACTGGCTCCCATCAACAAGGATCTTCTTCCCTCACATCACTGTACCAGACATTCAGCTTTGTTGTGTATCTCAAGGACCCCTTATCATCATTATTTTCCAATAACACATGTAACCTTTATACGAAGGACAATTCATAACCTGATTTTATGTGATTGGTTAAATTTATTTACCTCAATTATCCTAATTAGGTTCCAGTTTATAAATAATGCTAGAAGATAAAGTAGACCAGTATTGTCCCTTTCCAATACTTCTCCCATTCAATTGTATCTCAAGATCATCCTAATTCCTACTACCATTATACAGCCAGTACATATAGGTGTCCTCCCACCCAAGATATTGTGAAGACACTGAGAGGTCATACAGAGAGCCAATATTGCCAGAAAATGTAATGTACACTAAAAGTCAGCTTTTTCACTATGTGTATTTGCCTCTGCTTCATGACATGTAATAGAGAATAAGCTGTGAAAATGTACTTTTCAGATATAGTCTCCTGAGCACTGGTGGCTCGAAAAATCTTATGATTATAGGGCACTAGACTACACCACTGTAATTTGATGCTCTATTTCTATCATCTTTTGACCTATTTTGTCAACAAACCCCAAATTGCCATGTTCTTCAACAAACCCAAAATTCTTACAGTAAAAAAAAAACTTTCCTTTGCCTTAGACAAAATCTTCTTTCTTCTAGTCTAAACGCATGACCTCGAGTCCTATGTAAAGTCCGGTTTGTGAATAGATTTCCACACAATGGTTTGTATTGGCCTCGAATGTATTTGTATAATGTTATCATATCCCCTCTCAGGCGATGTTTTTCTAAACTAAAGAGGTTTAAATTTGTCAACCTTTTTTCATAGCTGATATATTCCATTTCTTTATTCATTTTGTAGCCCACCTCTGCACTTTTTTAAGTGCCATAATATCCTTCTTCAGAACAGGTGCCCAAAATTGCACAGTATATTCAATATGTGGTCTTACCAGTGATTTATAAAGAGGCAAAATGATATTTTCATCCCAAGAATGAATGCCCTTCTTCATGCATGACAATACTTTACTTGCCTTGGCCACTGTTGATTGACATTGCACATTGTTGCATAGTTTGTTGTCTATAACAATCCCCAAGTCCTTTTCGTGTGTTGTTATCCCTAATTTGCTTCCATTAAGAGTATACGTACTCTCTTTGAGCATGAACCAACACCTATTCAATGGTTTCATAGCAGTATCTGATCACTAAGTAATTTACTTAACAGTTTCCTTTTAAAATGATGCTAAAACAGTGAGCTAGATTCTCTTAGCCGAGTTAGTTTTAACTCTGCTTACTGAATAGCAATTTTCCCAAAGACATAAAAGGAGACATTGCCATTCAGTAATCAGAGTAAACTTTTACTTTACAAAAAAAATAAAAAAATCTGTCAAATGCATTTAAGAGAATTAACTTTCAAAATGGGGTTGTTCTTCTGAAGCTGACTATTATTATATCACTATTCATAATAGTGCCGTTTGTAAAGTAGTATTTAGATGTAGAGTTGCATGATGCTTTGCAAGTAAACCATTGCAACCTCAGTAGATACACTTATTAGATGGAAATTATAGTTAATAGCAGCTTACACAACTTCAATTAAAATATATATTTTGGAGAATCTCAAAGTATGAGATATAAAAGATACATGATAGGGAAGTATGTTTTATGGGAACATAATGACCCCTCGCGGTTATAGAGTCAGCCATATACCACCAAAATGTTGATCTCTTTACCATTATGTGGCCTTCCTCTCGTTATATTTAAATATGAGAATACATTTATATTCTTATCATCTAATCTTTCCACGGGCATTGGAAAGCATGGTTGCCAGCCAAAAAGATGTATGCTAAAACACCCTTTGTCATTATGACCTTGTTGCTTCAATGTAATTAGATCTTTACATATCTAATTATAACAGGATTCAGATGGATGAAATCCCAATGAGAAAGAAAGGATAATAAAGACATAAATATGAGAGTTAGTTTTATACACACGCATATATAACAACACTAGACTATGTAATGTTAAACGTCCTTAGCAAATATACTCTAGATTAGAAAACTGACGTGTGAAGGAAATGACATATTGCTGCACTCATATCATTTCAAATAATTAAATATTTAGCTTTGAATAGCTTTCATAAAAGTATGCTAAATATAGTTAACATCTGTATATATTCTGAACTACTGAATTTGATTTTAAGCACAGTAATAGAAAATTATACAATTAAAATAAACATTGTGTTTATATGCACTTTTATATAATATTTAAAGTGCATCATTTTCCCTTTTGCTGTACAATGCCGATAGTTGATAAAGAATGAGTAGACCTTAAATTCCCTTTTATTATTGCTGTGCTTTATTTCTATAACCAAAGCTTTATATTTTTTTTTGTAGCATACATTTTAAAAAAAAAAATTAAAAAAAAAATATTTAAATACTAAAGGAAGGTAAAAACACACAGTCCTATATGATAGTATGAAAATTCTAAAATGTTTACTGTCATGTTTTGCACCTCATTTCTTTTTTTTTTTTATTGGACATCTTTATTTAATGAAGTGTTTTCCCTTTAAAAATATTACCATTTAATTTATTTGAGGCGACATATACTTAAGCTTAGAAGGAAAATGTTAGACAGAATCAATCTGAAACTACAAAATGTATGACATATTCCACTGCTATATACTCTTTATGAAACATATTTTGGGGGGTCCATTGTTGAGGTGTCTCTTAATTTTTTCACCTAATTTTTAAATACATTGGAATACTTCTATTATTTTATATATTTTTCACTTTTTTTACATGGATAATTAGAGCCTATTGAGACTTGTTACATCAAGAGTCCAAGCATGCTCCCTCACGTCATCCCAATCTGTGGTGATGTGGTCCCATCAGTCAATGTACAGATTGCTAGTTCACAAATGTTCTGATTCCCATTTACAGTGAAAAACTTTTTCAATTGTAAAGATCAGGCTGAAAATGTATAGCACATAGATCAGCCTTTCAAGTAATGTAACCATGGCTGAAACCATAACTATTAATCACAAAGTAGATTTGGATGCCTGTCAATTTCAATAGTAAAAGACACCTCTTAGAATGCAAACAATAATCACAATAAAAGACATAGTGTTTTATGCCAAATAATATTCCCATTGGAGTTAAGGAGACATTTTTAGAAAAAGTGATTTCATTCTAAACTTGAAAATACTTTCTAGGAATGCTATTGTAAATAAATCATAACTTATTTATAAATCTCAATATTTTTTTCTGACCTATCATTATATACATTATTATTATAAGCACTGCAATGTGTTTTTCACGGACACACACACTTTTGTATCTATAAGTTGCAGTGCAAATTCAATATGTATTACATTTATTTGTACAACATTTTCTACATTAGAAATGTTTGCCAGAACTCTCTATGGATATATGGACTGATATTTTTGTAAAAAAATAAATAAAGGGACACTGTAAGCACTAACTTGTTTAAATTAAGCATTTACAGTGCCTATGGTGTACCTTTAAGTACCAACAGCTTTATTGTGTTTGCACTTAGCAAAATGCTTTTTATGTAATCATTGTATTTATTTTTAATCTTGTAATATATTTCTCCAGTAATTTCACTAATGAATCATCATGATGGTTCTATAATTGTATGTAAAGTTGTGCTTAAATAAATATAGGTATTCCAAAGGTAAAATGATGACATAAAAATAAATCTCTTCCTGGACTCATATGACATACTATATTGTTATGTGTGTCAGACATTTTATACTCAATGGCACATTAGTTTGAATTTATAGTAGCTATAGAAGCTGTTCTTCAACTGCCAGTGCATAGTTGTATTTGTCTATCCATATTTAGTTGCATTTCAGATACTTTGTGGGCCCATGTTTCCTGCTTAAAGTAAGCATATTGTGCCATATTAGCTGATATCTACATTTTTATCTTACCATTCTCCCATTGTATTACCTTTTTTTTTTTGTTGAGCAAAAATTCCTTTACTTTCTTCAGTGAAACAAAATAAATTGATATTGACTCTGTAATGGTTTTCTCTAAAATAATCAATCCCCTGTATAAAAAAGAGCAGCAGTAAGTGTTTACCAGTGTTAGAAAATAAACGTTTGGGGCCTGGGTCGTCTATCCACTTATGGCAAACCTGATAGACTGACAGGTGTGTTAAGGAGTTCTAGCCCTATTTTGCAGCAGGAGCTCGGGTGTTCTAGCCCTTTTGCAGCATGACTAGACCCCTTTATTGTCCGCATCCATTCTGGAAGGAAGTGACTGCCTGTCACTTCCACCCAGCTTACAGACAGTGTGTGCTGTGAGGATGGAGGAGGCACACAGAAGGAGGAGGAAGCACATTGCAGACACAGACTCCCATCAGACCCCTATCAACCTTAACCAGTCTAGGAAGTTGCTCTCCTACATCCAAAAGGTACAAAAGCAGGGGGTAGCTAAAATTATTTAAATTGAGACTTGTGTGTGTGTGTGTGTGTGTTAGTATGTATGTGTGTCTGTGTTTGGGTATATGTATGTGTCAGTGTGAGTATGTGTCAGTATATGTGTATCTGTGTGTATGTGTATGCATGTGTGACAGTGTGGGTATATGGATGTGTCAGTGTGTATGTGTATCTGTGTGTGTCAGTGTGAGTGTATGTGTTTGTCAGTAAAGTATATGGTTGTGTGCTAGTGTATGTGTGTGTGTGTGTGTGTGTGTGTGTGTGTGTGTGTTTGTGTATGCATATGTGTATATGTGCATAAATCCCAACATTCACATTCAAACATCAACACTTCATACAAACACACCATCAAATGCCCAATTACATACAAATACACTGTTGCAATCAATCACCAACACTACATACAAACAAAGCCCTACCAACATTATATACAAACAACCACTGCATACAAACATCAACACCACATACATATATACCCCTTCATTCAAACATTAATATTACATACAAACACACCTCTGCATTCAAACACACTACAGACACCTATGCCACTGCTTTCAAGTGGAAACAGTACCAACAAACTCAACTGCATTGAAATTTTAACACTACACACAAAGAGACCCCTATGTTCACAATCATATGCTCCATTCATAAACATGCTTACTTTCAAAAATACAAACACTGCCCACAAATAAAACCCTGCATGGATGGGCAAACGGTAGATACCCAGATGGCAATAAATAGTGGGAGATCAACTGAGCAATCAACAAGCGAATTGATGACTTAAGTGATGAAATTTGAAGAAGCATGTTATTCAATCCTGTGATAAACATTGTATGTTCTAGTTTACTTATTTATTGAAAGACAAATAAGAAGAGGTCAGTATTTTGATATACTTTTGATATGAACACATGTGCACACAGAGGTTTCATTTCAGCAAAAGGAAAGCGCTGGAGCACCATAACCACTGCAAACCCCAAGAACCGCCCCAGCTTGGTTGGGGTGTCGCCATCTCCTACCCACCCTGGACCTACGACAAGGTTCCAGGTTCCAGTGGGTGAACCTCTCTTGCTCCAGATATTAAAGCAGGAACAACTCTTACAAGAGCTTAGTGAGTATACTCAGGGGAGTATAGTGATTATAGCAATCCCCAGAGTGTAGTTCTCCAATCCCCCAAACATGAGCCGAAACTTCATGAAGGTGCAAGATGATCTGCGAGTTTAATGGTACAGGTTGGATTTTTATACAACTTTTCAGGCCAGAGGAACACCCACTGGACCTGATGGGGCACAGGACACAAATTGTACAGACCAACAGAAACAATGTAACAATGCCTGACACTCCCACATAGAGCACACAATCCCTCCCCTATGCCTGTGATACAATTAAAGTAGATAATGTAATTATCCTCAAGCATAAAAAACACATATTTTGCAAAACCCCAAACCCATAGCACAACATATCCCCATAAATCTTATATACCCTGATAGCCCTGATATAGGTGCACAACATATCCAAAATTCATTAAGATCAGAGCAGGGGTTCAGGAAATTCCTGGAAGTCTTATTTTTGACCCACCGTGCATATGGACCCATTCCCTAAACAGTTCCAGAGAATTAGGGCTAACGGTCGGTCTCTCTGTCTGGAGTACAAAAGTACATACTTCACATGAACAGAGCCTTTTAAAGTGCATTGGGCAAGGTATATGGCAGGGTCCGTAGTCCTGAGGCAATAGGCTGGCCAGCAGGCCCCTCCAAAAACCCTTGACCAGGTTCAGCTTGTCACAGGGCCATAATCACAGGGTAGGAGGCTGGCAAGTAGGCACCTTCAAAAGTTAGTGACAAGGTTACTTTTGTCACAGGGAGAAAATACTTTTTCAAACTCAAATATATTGCAGGAACAAATTTAAAAATATACAAGGCAAGTATATTACAAATCTGGAGAAGATTATGATGAAACTTTCACTCTAATAGTGAAATCCTCCTTTGTGCAACAGCCATAAAAGCAATGCGCAAATATAATCTCAATGTCATAATTGTCTTCTTCAGTGGGGACATTGAAGAGGAACCCTGATAGTTTTCATGCCTGCGATTCCAAAATCATTCATCAATTTAATCCTGCTTCATTTGAAAAACTTACTAACATTAGTCGCTGTTGGTCGAAAAGCATTTTTATTCAACACATCTCTCTTTCTCCCAATACTGTTTTTTTATATTTATATATATATGAAAATTTATGAAATTCATATTATTAAATCTGTAAAGGCAACATACAAACATTTTGATAACCAGTGATTTTGTCAACTATGGCACGCACTTTACAGTAAAGGTTCTTTTAACTGGAAATGTAATAATCTTGTCGTTTGTAGAAATGGTGCAGCTCAGAAGAATCAAAAACTGTTATCAATGATATCAGCACTCCCATTACAAGCAAACTCTATCTATTTCCTGCTTGAATTCTTTGTTTTTATTTTCTTCAGTCACACAAAAATGGATTTTACATTATTTAGTTGTCTAATGTAAAGTCTTCTGATTATCAGTAATCTTCAATGTTATTACTGCATGCGTTGTGCAAAAAATAAACAAAAATCTCCAATATTGTTTCTTTCCGGACATATGGCAATCAGTTTGCTCAGAAGACACATTGTACAGGACTTTACAGTTATACAAAATATATGATCAATTTCTCTGCAATAAACCTATTCATAAAAAAGGCACATTTATATAATTTGCCAAATACAAATCTGAACAATTTCAAATATGCAAATAAGCATATAACATTATCATATTTCAAAAGGGCCCTATATTCACCAAATCGACTACAGCTTAATGTAGTTGTTCTGATGTCTATAGCCTGTCCTTGCAGGCTTTTTTTTCCTTTTTAGAGAAAAGGCAGTGTTGACATTAGTGCCTAGTGACACCTCTAGTGGCAGTCACTTCCACTCACTACATGGTTACAATGAATGCTCCCAATAGAGATGTAAAAAAAGATATATATACATACACAGAACATGTATGTGTACATATATATATATATATATATATATATATAATCTTTACACATCTATGTTGGATGTTCATGCTGGTATACATAAGTACATTAGCACCTCCACTTTTTGTATATTATTTCTAAGATTTTTCTCTGAAACCATCATATAGATGTTAAAGGAACACTATAGCCACTTAAATTACTTTAGCTAAATAAAGCAATTTTAGTGGATAGATCATTCCCCATGCAATTTCACTGCTCAATTCACTGTCATTTAGGAGTTAAATCACTTTGTTTTTGATTATGCAGCCCTAGCCACACTTCCCCTGGCTATGATTGACATAGCCTGCATAAAAAAAAAACTGGTTTCACTTTCAAACAGATGTAATTTACCTTAAATAATTGTATCTCAATCTCTAAATTGAACTTTAATCACATACATGAGGCTCTAGCAGGGTCTAGCAAGCTATTAACATAGCAGGAGCTAAGAAAATCTTAATTAAACAGAACTTTCAATAAAGAAAGCCTAAATAGGGCTCTCTTTACAGGAAGTGTTTATGGAAGGCTGTGCAAGTCACATGCAGGGAGTTGTGACTAGGGTTCATAAACAAAGGGATTTAACTCCTAAATGGCAGAGCATTGAGCAGTGAGGCTGTATGGGGCATGTTCTATACACCAAAACTGCTTCATTAAGCTAAAGTTGTTCAGGTGACTATAGTGTCCCTTTAATCCCCCTTACACCAATTAGTGGAGCATGCTAGCTTCTGCATTGTACATTTAGATATTTACATAATTACTTTTATTCATGCACTGAATATATAGGAGTTACATGGAATCAGTAGTATTTTGATATGTATAAAAAAAATGTTGGGGTAAATTCATTATTATCTCAATCTTTAGGTGATGTTCCAACTTTTTGGGTGTAAACCACTACTGGTGAGTTGTTTAGTGGAATTGATCTATCACAATTTACAATCTTTGTAGTCGTTGGGATTTCTATGTATCATGGATGCATCATTATATATACAGTTTGAATAAAAGTTAAGTTTTAAATTGTATTATATTTCTACTTGACTTGCTCACTTATCTCACTTATATTTAATGTAAATACACTCAGTTTTCTTTTGTTTTATGGGATCTGTTATATCGCAAGCAAATCTTTATTTTGAAGTATTCATCCATTTTGGACAAATGCATTACTAATTAGTAATACGATGCAAATATCAATATTGACAGCAAAGAATGCTAATGACAAAGTAACAATTTTATCTATGCTAAAAATTATACGCTACACAATATTTTTTTGACCTTGGCATTCATGTGTAAGATTAAGACCATTATTCATGTCCGTAATCTAAAAATCTAAAATAACTTTTTATTTGGATAACGTGCTTTTACTTCAACATCTCTGAAGCAAGACAATGCTATTCCACCGATCAATGAATTGAAACAAATATTTTCACTTCACTGCACAGTCCAAATGTAAAATGCAACAAAGACTACATACCTGCAGTGCAAAACTTGACAACTACAAACCGAGAAGATTAATATGCTGTATCTGTGTAACCTTACCATTTCAAATTAAACAGGTGGCCACATACTAAGCCATGTTAAAAAAAAAAAAACATTCTTAATGCCTAATACATGTTGATCTGTATGCATTTGAAAATCCTAAAATAAGTCACTGATTTCAGTATTTGTACGAATCTTAAAGCAAAGATGGAAAGCACGTTTGGTGAAAAAAGCAATTCTATTAAAGTAAAATGATGTCAAGGACATATACTGAAATTGTGGAAACAAGTGAACTGGGGAGAGAGAACCAGTTAACATTTATAGCAAGGAAAGTGATAGATATGTTTTCTTAAATCCTCTGGTTTTTATTTTATTATGTGGGAGAAAAATGTAAATTTGTATCTGTTACCATCAAAATGCTGGTCTGTTTCCCTAAACCACCAACAAGGGATAAATCTGTGTGTGTGTTTTAGTTATAACAAGCTAGAACATCAATGCAGCATCATGCTGAAAATGGAATGAGAACACCCCAGGCAAGCATTGTAATATCATCACTAAGGCATTGTCTCAGTACATCATAAACTACATATCACTTGTGTTTTGGATTTTGAACTTATCAGTTTTATGTCAGTGATCTTAGACCCCATGGATTTACAGCTGATGCTAAAACCAAATCGCCTGCTTTACACAAATGACTAGGATACAGGGGATCTGAAATTCATTCCATAAGGGGTTTTCAAGCCGGCAGTCAAAAAAGAGCATTCTTAAATAAAATAGTGTTTGTCTTAACATAGTATAAAACTGATACATGGAACCATTGCCATCAGTGCATTGTCGCTTTATATCAACTTTAAAATGAATAGTTATTTTGCTTTATTGATTTAAACCATCATCACCAGCTGAATGTCTTTACAATGTAATTAAGCGTGGCTCTTAATGCATTAGATATTCATGGTTAGTTTGAAAGCCAAATAAAGCATGTATTTTATTAATAATTACCACAAGAGAAAGCTATAATCAAGCTTTAGAACAAAAAAAGCAGGTAAAAAGGCAGCCCTCTCAAATAACAAAGTATAAAGACGTAGAGTAACAGTAAAATGGCACTGAGCTACCTTTTCTGAAGCTGGTTAGCGTTTTTTGGTTCCATGTGAGAAATATCGATTATGACATGAATTATGATTCTCATTTTCACTACAATTGTTCATTTTATAATTTTTAAGGCTCTCCAGAAGAATAAAGATTATTAGGTTTGATCAGTTATGAAGTGTTCTCATTTCTATATCCGCATGAATAATGCATTCATTTTATGCCACAAGAAACCGTGCAAAATATACAGTATGAAATTAAATGCACAGACATACAATAGAACAATTAACTAGCTAACTTAAAGCTTTATTTTTGTTTTTATTTCTTTTTAGTTTTAGTTATCTTAATTGACACGCTTTGTAAGGCAAGGCCTGGCAAAATATGCAAATTAGTTAACTTTTACAGTTCTGTAAGAACAGCACATGTCAAGTCCTGGAAATAAATGCCAAGTGTGCTCACTCATATAAAGGGTGGATCCAGATATTGAACTCAGAAGGTGTACTGCTGGATTTTGAGGCAGATTTTAAAACCGGGCAGATAAATCCACACAAACACAGATATACACACACTTACAACCATGCATACAACCACAAATACTTATACTTGTACCACTTTATGGTTTATCATTGTGCTAATTGAAATTATTATAGAAAAGACAGGGAAGGCAAGAAAGGGGGAGGGGTGGCCCTGTATGTAAAGAATAGCATAAAATCTAGCCTAATAAAGGTTAGTGAGGCGAACATAGAGTCAGTTTGGGTTACGTTAGAATTTGGTAATCACACAGTAACTCGTGTAGGTGTGATTTATAGGCCCCCAGGACAAATTGAAGAGTTAGATAATCTACTAGTTGAAGAAATAGCTAAAATGACAATGAAGGGGGAAGTTATCATCATGGGTGACTTTAATCTTCCTGATATAAATTGGAAAACAAAAATAGCTACTTGTGCCAGGAGCACACATATTCTAAACTCCCTACTGGGATTGTCTCTAAAACAAGTCGTTGCGGAGCCAACTCGTAAAGAGGCCATACTAGATTTAGTGTTAACAAATGGAGATTTGGTATCAGATATTACTGTAGGTGAAAGTTTAGGATCCAGTGATCATCAGTCAGTGTGGTTTAATATAAGAACAGTGACTGAGTCACACCACACAAAAACAAAAGTTTTAGACTTTAGAAAAACAGACTTTTCCAAAATTAGAATATGTGTAAAGGAGTCAATATCAGACTGGAGCAATTTAAATGGAGTCCAAAAGAAATGGGATTATTTAAAAGTTGCACTACTGAAGGCAACAGAAAATTGCATTAGGCTTGTCAGTAAAAGCAAAAAATTCAAGAAACCACTGTGGTACTCCACAGATGTAGCCAAAATAGTAAAAAACTAAAAGTTAGCATTTAGTAATTATAAAAAAACCCAGAGTGAGGAAGACAGAATGACCTATAAGATTAGGCAGAAAGAGGCTAAGCAAGTTATAAGAGCTTCCAAATCACACACAGAAGAGAAAATAGCACAGTCAGTAAAAAAGGGGGACAAAACCTTTTTTAGATACATAAATGAGAAAAGAAAAGTAAAACAAGGATTAGTTAGATTAAAAACAAAAGAAGGAAGGTATGTAGATGAGGATAAAGGTCTAGCTGACTGCCTCAATGAATATTTTTGTTCGGTATTTACAGATGAAAATGAAGGAAAGGGACCTCAGTTAAGAAAAAGGATAAATGAGTCATTTATTACACGTGAGTTTACAGAGGAAGAGGTTCTATTTCAACTGTCAAAAGTAAAGACAAATAAGTCAATGGGACCTGATGGAATACACCCAAAGCTATTAAAAGAGCTTAGTGGTGTACTAGCAAAACCATTAACAGATTTATTTAACCAATCATTGATAACAGGAGTAGTCCCAGAAGATTGGAAGTTAGCGAATGTTGTGCCCATTCACAAGAAAGGTAATAGGGAGGAGTCGGGCAACTATAGGCCAGTAAGCCTAACTTCAGTAGTGGGGAAAGTGATGGAAACCATGTTAAAGGATAGGATTGTTGAACATCTAAAAACACATGGATTTCAAGATCAGAGACAACATGGGTTTACTTCAGGGAGATCATGCCAAACTAATCTTATTGATTTTTTTGATTGGGTAACTAAAATTATAGATCAGGGTGGTGCAGTAGACATTGCTTACCTCGATTTCAGTAAGGCTTTTGACACTGTTGCACATAGAAGGCTTATCAACAAACTACAATCTTTGAGTTTGGATTCCAATATTGTTGAATGGGTAAGGCAGTGGCTGAGTGACAGGCAACAGAGGGTTGTAGTCAATGGAGTATATTCGAAGCTTGGGCTTGTCACCAGTGGGGTACCTCAGGGATCTGTACTTGGACCCATTCTCTTTAATATTTTTATTAGTGATATTGCAGAAGGTCTTGATGGTAAGGTGTGTCTTTTTGCGGATGACACTAAGATATGTAACAGGGTTGATGTTCCAGGAGGGATAAGCCAAATGGAAAATGATTTACTTAGACTAGAAAAATGGTCAGAGTTGTGGCAACTGACATTTAATGTGGATAAGTGCAAGATAATGCATCTTGGACGTAAAAACCCAAGGGCAGAGTACAGAATATTTGATAGAGTCCTAACCTCAACATCTGAGGAAAGGGATTTAGGGGTGATTATTTCTGATGACTTAAAGGTAGGCAGACAATGTAATAGAGCAGCAGGAAATGCTAGCAGAATGCTTGGTTGTATAGGGAGAGGTATTAGCAGTAGAAAGAGGGAAGTGCTCATGCCATTGTACAGAACACTGGTGAGACCTCACTTGGAGTACTGTACACAGTACTGGAGACCCTATCTTCAGAAGGATATTGATACCTTAGAGAGAGTTCAAAGAAGGGCTACTAAACTGGTTCATGGATTGCAGGATAAAACTTACCAGGAAAGGTTAAAGGATCTTAACATGTATAGCATGGAGGAAAGACGAGACAGGGGGGATATGATAGAAACATTTAAATACATAAAGGGAATCAACACAGTAAAGGAGGAGACTATATTTAAAAGAAGAAAAACTACCACAACAAGAGGACATAGTCTTAAATTAGAGGGACAAAGGTTTAAAAATAATATCAGGAAGTATTACTTTACTGAGAGGGTAGTGGATGCATGGAATAGCCTTCCAGCTGAAGTGGTAGAGGTTAACACAGTAAAGGAGTTTAAGCATGCGTGGGATAGGCATAAGGCTATCCTAACTATAAGATAAGGCCAGGGACTAATGAAAGTATTTAGAAAACTGGGCAGACTAGATGGGCCGAATGGTTCTTATCTGCCGTCACATTCTATGTTTCTATGTTTCTATGTTTCTATTGTATAAAATAAAGTGTGGGAATGGCACACTTTAATCTGCTTTTCAAAGCTCTGTTGCTCCACATTCAGAGTGGCTAGCTCACAGTCATGACAGGAAACAATGAGGATTCAAAGTCACACAAGATACTTTCTTCACAATGGGTAATAGCAGCAACATTGCAGATCAAAAACATTGCTTAATAAAGAATCATTCTTAATCCAAAACGTTACTGCTTTTTACTCTTTGAAAGAAAGCATGCTGTATGACCGGTCATAATTTTCTAACAGGATGGATTGTGTTAACTTAGTTCCATTTTGTATGGGTCTATGTTTCCGAATTACAAAGTTCTAATCTCTTTGAATATAGACAGAAAAAATAAAATCAAAAGATTATATGCTTAGTAGAATTATTATTAGAAAGTTAAAGGATGTGATAAAGCTGTTTCTATGATGGAGTGTAGTGTTCTAACTATGTTATCTCAGTGTCGTAAAATATTCGAGTAATATCTTATTAATGTTATGTTATCTCAGTGTTATAAAATATTGTAAATAAATGTCATCTACATTTATGGAATTAATCACAAAACTAAAAACTTTTGCAAGCAAAAAAAGTTGCAAAACTTTTGCAAGCAAATTGCATAAATTATATTTAATTCATTAATTTAGCTGGAAAATAGTTGAGTTTGAAAATTGTTTCCAATTCATATATATTGTCAGCATTACAGAATGATCCAGCACATAGAATTGTGTAACACAGAGAACTGATAGGTAACATATACCGTACCTTAGAATGGCCGGACTAACATACCAAAGAATAGCCAGGAATAGCTGAGGTCAAGGGAAACAGAAAGAGACACAACAATAAGGAAAAGCCAGGAGTCAGGGATGCCAGAAAACAGGGAAGTCAAAAACAATGCCAAAGTCAAATAACCAGAATCAATAACGTGCTCTTGGACAACCACAAGGGAAACCACGACAGGGCACTGGGCAGGATGAGAACTGGGCCTAAATACCCCTCCTCTAGATCTGATAGGCTGTAACTGGCCTTTGACCCCAAAGCAGTTACCAGGTTGCAATTTGCATAATTGCTGCTCAGCATTAACCCTTTTGTGGATTTGGTTGCTGCTCGGCACAACTTTTCCTGTGTGGACAGTAAATGTCATTAACCACATTTTTATAAGCGGATGAATACATGACATATATGACCTAAATTTTGTAAGTAGATGATCAACATTCTGCAGTTCCCTGTGAAGTGAATAGCTTTAATGCGGTATTTAAATAGCTCATACCGCACAATCTGTATCATATAAAGTACTCTTCAGTAACATATTCCCCATAATAAGTCTTGCTTTACAATCGGTGTGGAGTGGCGACTTTTTTTGTCAATTTGTATGGTGCTCATTTAAACTGGCATTTAAAGTCATAAGGGTTTCCAAACTGTTGATTCACATTAATTCTGAAAATTGTCTTAGCAAGTTCACTTGAATGCAGCAGGAATAAAATAATGTTTAAGGAAATTATATAAAACCAGCTTTTCATTCAATGGGACTTTTTTTCTGGGCTTCATGATCTCCACCAAAAAAGTCCTATTTGCCAAAATATGTTTGTGTCCAGTGTCAAAGAAACATTTATAGTGACTTCCAACTACTGTAATTTTGTCAAACAAAATGATTAGAATAACTAAGTCTCCTAATGGAAAAAGCAAACCATTCGTTCAGTTATGCTTTTTGTTATTTTTTTCTTCTTATCTTACCAAATATATAAATACATATTTTTTTTTTCATTTTTCTTAAATATAGTTTTATCAAACATTTATTTTAAGTTACTAACAATTACTCTTCCTGATGTGATAAGTTTTCTATGTGTTGTCTTTAATCAACTTGACTATTCCAGCTATTTTCTTATTAAGGTGCTCGTAAGTTGAGTACAAATTGAATTTATAGGTTAAGTATACAACTAAACTCTACAGCAAGCTAGCATCTCTACAGAAATAGTGGTGAGCTAGAACTTACTTTATGAAAGTCCACGCAAAGACATTATCATCCTATTGAACTCAAAGGATTAGGAACGGAGTAGACAACCTTCAGCACTCCAGATGTTGGCAAAGCATTATGGGAGGTATACTCCAAAACATCTGATGTGCCGAAGGTTGCAAAACCCTGGATCATATAAAGATTAGGTCCCATTTCTACAATTTTTCAATATCTCAACATTCTAACTGGTGCGCCAGTGATTAGGTCATATATCACATGGAGAACATGAAGAATAAAAACATTTTAAGGAGAAATGCACTGTACATCACTGATATGTCCTAGTTATAGTGAACACATTAAGAAAATGAGTCATAATTTCAATTAAAAAACAGTGTCATACACAGATATAGAATCGATGACAAGTTCATTTTTGCTTGGAGATTTATTTTCAGTAAGTTCTTTCAAAGGGTTCCCTTTGTAAATAACTAATTTCAAAATACTAAATACTATATTTGATTAGTTACCCTTTTATATATCATCTTCAAAGCTGTCCTTTTAAAAGAAGACCAATGAATATGATAAGGGAGTCTTTGTTGTTCTTCAAAATTGCGTATCAGAAAACCTTGCTTTAACTTTCAAAGTAAAGCTTAATGTTGAATTACAAATATATATTTATGATTTTGTGTGGTCGTTCTGATTTATGTAAAAAAATGAGTTTCTTGAGAACTAGCATTTCTATCTTATGTCTCTGATAGTGAATTTTCCATTATGGTATCTGTCTCAATAGTCTGAGTTCTTTGTATCAAACATTTGTCACATCTGTTTGAGGTTACAAAGCTAATAGAGACTAAAAAGACTTCAAATAGTCTGACATGATTTTTTTTTTTTTAAAAGGCACTCGGCTACATTGTTATGGATATTTTTAAAAGAAGAAAATGACTTCTCACATGGGAATAGTTTTTTTCTAAAGTAATGTTAACTAATATTAAATATTCCTATTTCAAAGATATTGCATTTGTAACATTAATTGAAAATGAGGAAAATACACAATAGGGTTGCACAGTGGTGACAAAACTACTCTGCACATAAGATGATTTCAAAGCGTTAAAAGCTAGGCAGCCTTAATACAGCCTTAATGCAAGGAGGTTTTCAAAACTTCTACAGACTTCTTAAACCAGGTCAAATTACAATTATTCCAAAAGACATTCCAAACATAATAACTAATACTCCTCAATTAGAATACTATAACCTGTTTAAAACAAACAAACAAACAAAAAAACAAAAAAACACTGTAATTATAAGCCCACCTCCCACTTACATCCCAGCATGGAACATCCCCTTCTAAACAGTTAGACAGCAGGGTTAGTACACACCATACAAGTTCCCATCTCCTCTTACATCGTTAAAGTGGTGTGGGTGCACTGTTCATGTCCCCTTATCCCTGCAACTGAAAACTTTGCAGTTATAGAAACCTCCCCACTTTACTCCCCACAAGCATTTATACAGTGTTTTCCTATGGGAAAGGTCTAATGTGTGCACAATGCTCACGAGAGCCAGCACCAAAAGTCTTTTGCATTGGAATAAGGTTACTGTTTTAAAGTGTTTTAGCTCTTTAATTGCCACGTGGAGGACAGAGGGAGCGGGGTAGAGGAACATTTAGCGTTAGAAATACAGTTTTCTATTCCTAACACTATAGTGTTCCTTTCACATTTTGAAGAATCACTAATGTACATTGAGGAACTTCCTGGCAAAAGGACAGCCCCATACTGGCTATATTATCAGTGTCAGTTTCATCCAACTTATATTATAATAAGTTATATAATATTAATGTGGCAGAAATGGGTTCTGTTCCTCAGCTCCAAACCCAAGAATACTCAAGGTTTATATCAAACTGTTCTTTAAGCAACAGGAAAACCAATGGTAGAGGTAGGGGTTATGCTGCTGCAAATGCAAAATTATATATATATTATATATTATATATATATATATTATATATTATATATATATATATATATATATATATATATATATATATATATATATATATATATTCAAATGGAAAGAGTGCACTCAAAGGTCTTCTTAAGGATATAAACGATTTATTTTGCCAAAATTTCAAAAGACATACAAGTCGACGTTTCAGTCCTCGTGGGACTTTTTTCAAGACAATGAAAGGCAGGAAAACAGTGATTTAAATATGCATTACAGGTGATTTGATTGGAGAGTAGATTATATGAAAGAGAGGCTGTGCAAACGTGAAAAAAATTGTTCAACTTTGAAAGTAGGGATTAACCCCTTGAGTGCCTAAAGTAAAAAAAGGCCTGACAGTGATTGTGGTTACGGCCAAAACATCTAATAATCTGCGCTCGCAGACATATTTTAAAATTCAAGGATAAGAAATAAGAAATACCAAGGCCACCTTAAATTAACTAAGAGTTTAAGGATCTTTTTGAATATTTTAACAAATTTGTTAAACTGTGTTAGACAGTATTTTACATTTGCTACATTTTTAACACTAACATACGGTGGCTGCATATAAATTGGAATTCCCAATATAAAACGAAACTTTTTAACAAAACTTCAAAGTATGTTTGAATGCCCCACCAGGTTGCTATGTATATACTTAGTTATATTACAGGTTTACGGCCATACAGTCTATAGAGACTAGCAGGAGCAACTATCAACCAACATATTCTAGAAAAAATTAACATATTCTAGAAAAAATTAATAATGTGGATAATGCATAGTTGAAAATAGTCTCATGGATAGATCACCCGTTATAATTTTTCTTTAACCTTTAGTACAAATATATCAATATATCAATTGCTGTGCTCTTCTTTATCTTTTCGGGGTGAAGCAGCTGAGTGGATTAATTTCATTAAGACCCCCCGGGGACAAAGTTCCTAATGTAAAGATCCAGAAGGCTTCTCTTTGAAGTAGTAAGACATCTCTGTCACCCCCCCTGTTCGGGGCCGGAACATGTTCAATGCCCATGAATTTCAATGTGGGCAGTGTGTGTCCTGCTTCCAAAAAATGTTTGGCTATGGGGGTGGTTGCTATGCCACTAGATAACGCAGTCCTGATAGTGGATCTGTGTCCCCTCATGCGCTCCCTAAGGTCATTAGACGTTTTACCGATATACATGAGTCCACATGGGCAGATGATACGATATATTACATGTGTAGTGGTACACGTGATCCTTTGCCTTATCTTGTATTCTTTGCCGGATCGAGGGTGGTAGAACACTTTGCCCGGGGTCATGCTATTGCAAGCCATGCATTTCAGACAACGATAGCAGCCTGGGTTTTGAACAGACTGTTGTGCCATAGATATATCCGTATGAACCAGGTAGTCTCTTAGGTTCCTATTTCTTCTATAACTAATCATAGGAGTGTTTTGAAATATCGTCGGTAGTGTTTTATCTTTTTTAAGAACCTCCCAATTGTGTCTTATTTTCTGGGACATCTCTCCCGATAGTGAATGGAACGTTTGAGGGAAAATCATCCTATTTTGGTTATTTTTGATTTCAGGACCGTCTGTGTAATTTTTAAGTGCTTTTGAATATGCACCCTCCAGCAGTTGTCTTGGGTATCCACGTTGTGCGAACTTTTCAAACATTTCTTGTACCTGGTTTGCTGCTTTTGTAGAATCAGAGTTATTCCTCAGTATTCTCATAAACTGAGATACCGGTAAAGATTTTATAAGGTTGGGTGGATGGTGACTGCTGGCGTGTAGTAGCGTATTGCGGTCAGTTTCCTTGGCAAATAAAGTATATCCCAGCTTGTTATCTTCTATGAAAATTCGAAGATCCAAGAAGTCAATTTGTTGGTTGTTAATTTGATGGGTAAGTCTTACTGGTGAGTCCAGTTGATTCAATGACCCTATCATATCATGGAGGCTTTGTTCATCACCTGTCCATATGATGAGCACGTCATCGATGTACCTTAGGTATTTCAAGATATAATGACCATATTTTTGAAGTATGTGTGTCTGTTCGTATGCATGCATATATGCATTGGCATACATGGGTGCCATAGGGGCACCCATCGATGTTCCGGATATTTGTATATAGTATGCTTTTTCGAATCGAAAATAATTAAGTGTGAGGCATAGTTCCAATAATTCAAGTATATATTCAATCGGGGGCTCTATACGTTCTTGGTACTGTGTTAATACTTGGCGCATCGCCTGGATTCCCTCCTCATGGGGAATTATGGTATATAAACTGCTGACGTCGATGGCTGCTAAGTAGACTCCTTGTGGGGGGAGTTCTATAGAGTTTAAGGCTGCTATAACTTGCGCAGAATCCTTAACATAGGTAGGTAATGACATTACTGGTCTTTTAAATTTTGCGTCTAACCATTTCCCTATGGGTTCTAATAGTCCCCCGATCGCCGATACGATCGGACGTCCTGGTGGGCACTCCAGATTTTTATGAACCTTAGGCACTGTATATATGATCGGGCACCGAGGGTGGGTTTCAAACAAATATTGATATTCCGTGTTGGTGAGGAAACCTGCTTCTAAGCCTCTTTGCAGCGTCTGTTGAACAACTTTACTAAATTCGTAGGTGGGATCTATTTGCGTATATTCATAGACTCTAGTATCTTTCAGTTGTTTAAGGATTTCCTCCTTATAGTCGTCATATTGTTGGACGACTATTGCGCCTCCCTTGTCCGCTGGACGTATGGTGATGGACATATCTTTAGCCAGGCTGTTTAAGGCTTCTCTTTCGTCTCTAGATAAATTCGGACGTCTTTGGTTCCGGGTAGTTGTAACTTTCATAGTATCAAATTTTAACATTTGTGAGAACGTTTTTAATGTAGGGTTTAGGTTGGAGGGGTCAAAAGTGCTTCTCATTTTGAACTTTTCACTGTGCTCCTCACTTTGATGTTGTTGATTAGAACTTTTGAAAAAATCTGCTAAACGGAGTTTTCTGTTAAATTGAAATTGCTCAATTTCCCATTGGAATTTATTAATATTAGCAGTCGGAACAAATGAAAGTCCTTTATTTAGAAGCATAATTTCTGTAGTGGTAAGGTTCCTAGTGGATAGATTGATAATAGGGTTAACTAGCGTCTCCTTGGCGGTCGTCCCCTGTGTCCAGTGCCTTTTCCCTTTCTGTCCCCTCCTGGTGTGATTTTGATGTTTGGAGGGCGCTCTGTGCCTTGGTGGTTCCCACTTGCGGTTTCTCTCACCAGACCAAGTCCCAGTTCTAAAAAAGACGTATTGTATGATGCTGTAGTATTGGAGTAAGCCCCCTCTCTTTGCGAATCCTTGTATTCAGAGTCAGAGGCCGACTCTCCCGAAGTAAAGTCGACAGTAGATGCAATTGGTTTTCTAATTCTAGGCTTGTAAGTTCTATATGCGGGTCTGGTGTTGTCTCCTGATAGCCACCTGTATACTCTGTGCTCTGAGTAATCGGCTTGTACTTTGGTGAGTTTTTCTCTTTTGAACCTAACCAAATCGTTTTTATATTGTTTCAGATCTTCTGTTAGTTTTTGTATCAATATATCACAGTTGGGTGCTGTTATTGTAGTTGTATGCAGTACTTCATAGTTTGAAATTTTAAATTTAGTAATTTTTAATTCACGACCTACCTCCTCAATCACCACCAGCATCAGGTCCAGGGAACACTTGTTTAGTATACCAATCCACTTCCGACACACTTCAGGGTTGTTTCTTCCAATAGTTGGAACGTTTTTGATCCGAAAACCTCTAGGGATTTTTTTCATGCGGTAATAGTCGGATAAGTAGGTGGCATGTAGTTCAAGATCAATTTGTCTTTGTTTAAGTTTAAGCAGATTTCTAATAACGTCCCGAGGTTCAGTAGATACTGGTAGGTCCGAGTCCGTTTGCGGCCATAAAATAGCTGCAGCTTCTGCTTCTGTATATTGCAATACTTCTGCGTGGTCTACATACGCTCCGGCTCTGGTCAGGAATTCCTCCATAGATCAAATCCTTGAAAACGATATGACTCTCCTGGGTCTGGTGCGTGGATTGAGCCCTGGCTTGACGGGCTCGCCGTAATCAATACAAACTGCAAATGTCCCGCACTCAATGTACCGGTCTTGTGCTTGCCTCGGTGCTACCTCAGCCTTCAATATATTCAAATGGAAAGAGTGCACTCAAAGGTCTTCTTAAGGATATAAACGATTTATTTTGCCAAAATTTCAAAAGACATACAAGTCGACGTTTCAGTCCTCGTGGGACTTTTTTCAAGACAATGAAAGGCAGGAAAACAGTGATTTAAATATGCATTACAGGTGATTTGATTGGAGAGTAGATTATATGAAAGAGAGGCTGTGCAAACGTGAAAAAAATTGTTCAACTTTGAAAGTAGGGATTAACCCCTTGAGTGCCTAAAGTAAAAAAAGGCCTGACAGTGTCTACTTAGCAGCCATCGACGTCAGCAGTTTATATACCATAATTCCCCATGAGGAGGGAATCCAGGCGATGCGCCAAGTATTAACACAGTACCAAGAACGTATAGAGCCCCCGATTGAATATATACTTGAATTATTGGAACTATGCCTCACACTTAATTATTTTCGATTCGAAAAAGCATACTATATACAAATATCCGGAACATCGATGGGTGCCCCTATGGCACCCATGTATGCCAATGCATATATGCATGCATACGAACAGACACACATACTTCAAAAATATGGTCATTATATCTTGAAATACCTAAGGTACATCGATGACGTGCTCATCATATGGACAGGTGATGAACAAAGCCTCCATGATATGATAGGGTCATTGAATCAACTGGACTCACCAGTAAGACTTACCCATCAAATTAACAACCAACAAATTGACTTCTTGGATCTTCGAATTTTCATAGAAGATAACAAGCTGGGGTATACTTTATTTGCCAAGGAAACTGACCGCAATACGCTACTACACGCCAGCAGTCACCATCCACCCAACCTTATAAAATCTTTACCGGTATCTCAGTTTATGAGAATACTGAGGAATAACTCTGATTCTACAAAAGCAGCAAACCAGGTACAAGAAATGTTTGAAAAGTTCGCACAACGTGGATACCCAAGACAACTGCTGGAGGGTGCATATTCAAAAGCACTTAAAAATTACACAGACGGTCCTGAAATCAAAAATAACCAAAATAGGATGATTTTCCCTCAAACGTTCCATTCACTATCGGGAGAGATGTCCCAGAAAATAAGACACAATTGGGAGGTTCTTAAAAAAGATAAAACACTACCGACGATATTTCAAAACACTCCTATGATTAGTTATAGAAGAAATAGGAACCTAAGAGACTACCTGGTTCATACGGATATATCTATGGCACAACAGTCTGTTCAAAACCCAGGCTGCTATCGTTGTCTGAAATGCATGGCTTGCAATAGCATGACCCCGGGCAAAGTGTTCTACCACCCTCGATCCGGCAAAGAATACAAGATAAGGCAAAGGATCACGTGTACCACTACACATGTAATATATCGTATCATCTGCCCATGTGGACTCATGTATATCGGTAAAACGTCTAATGACCTTAGGGAGCGCATGAGGGGACACAGATCCACTATCAGGACTGCGTTATCTAGTGGCATAGCAACCACCCCCATAGCCAAACATTTTTTGGAAGCAGGACACACACTGCCCACATTGAAATTCATGGGCATTGAACATGTTCCGGCCCCGAACAGGGGGGGTGACAGAGATGTCTTACTACTTCAAAGAGAAGCCTTCTGGATCTTTACATTAGGAACTTTGTCCCCGGGGGGTCTTAATGAAATTAATCCACTCAGCTGCTTCACCCCGAAAAGATAAAGAAGAGCACAGCAATTGATATATTGATATATTTGTACTAAAGGTTAAAGAAAAATTATAACGGGTGATCTATCCATGAGACTATTTTCAACTATGCATTATCCACATTATTAATTTTTTCTAGAATATGTTAATTTTTTCTAGAATATGTTGGTTGATAGTTGCTCCTGCTAGTCTCTATAGACTGTATGGCCGTAAACCTGTAATATAACTAAGTATATACATAGCAACCTGGTGGGGCATTCAAACATACTTTGAAGTTTTGTTAAAAAGTTTCGTTTTATATTGGGAATTCCAATTTATATGCAGCCACCGTATGTTAGTGTTAAAAATGTAGCAAATGTAAAATACTGTCTAACACAGTTTAACAAATTTGTTAAAATATTCAAAAAGATCCTTAAACTCTTAGTTAATTTAAGGTGGCCTTGGTATTTCTTATTTCTTATCCTTGAATTTTAAAATATGTCTGCGAGCGCAGATTATTAGATGTTTTGGCCGTAACCACAATCACTGTCAGGCCTTTTTTTACTTTAGGCACTCAAGGGGTTAATCCCTACTTTCAAAGTTGAACAATTTTTTTCACGTTTGCACAGCCTCTCTTTCATATAATCTACTCTCCAATCAAATCACCTGTAATGCATATTTAAATCACTGTTTTCCTGCCTTTCATTGTCTTGAAAAAAGTCCCACGAGGACTGAAACGTCGACTTGTATGTCTTTTGAAATTTTGGCAAAATAAATCGTTTATATCCTTAAGAAGACCTTTGAGTGCACTCTTTCCATTTGAATATATTGAAGGCTGAGGTAGCACCGAGGCAAGCACAAGACCGGTACATTGAGTGCGGGACATTTGCAGTTTATATATATATATATATATATATATATATATATATCCTGAGGTATCCTTTTTCAAAGTATCACTCTCAATAACTGCTATGAATTCTGTATTATACCAAAGTTTGGTTTACCTATACGGAGCTACACATTTTTCTAAAAATATTTGCATATTTGTATGACATGATTTAGTTTAGTTTATGGAAACTGTTTGCTTGTTTGTTCCCACTGACAGTTATTATTGCATGTTGTTGTTATTGTGTTATTGTGTCTCTGAATAAATATATTTTAACATAGATGGATTGGAGCACAGAGTAATTTGTACTTGGTTTACTGCGAAAAGAATCCATATATATATTCTAGGTTTGTATTTTCAAGGTAAACTGCCATGCAAAAACTCATGTTTATTTTTATGACATAAAAGAATAGTAATAGCATATGTTCTAAAGTAAGGACAATTGCTTTTACTTGCACAACAGAAAATCTGCCGTTCCCCAATTATTCTACAATGCCTTTATGCGGTAGGAAAAAAGTTGATAACCCCAATTATACTTAACAAAATGGACAAATGTACCATAAGTGACTCTATAAATTAACACCAGCCTAAAACAATTATAGTAGATAAAAAGTAAATAGTATGTAGCCCCAGAGGTAACAAGGGATTTTTTATTTTTTTATCATATTCATGCACATGCATGAATGCACATGATTTTATACATCTTGCCCAGGAGATAGTTCAGACAGCATGCTTTAACTTTTTTGTGGGCAGAGATATACTGTATTTTTCGCTCCATAAAACGCACTTTTTTCCCCCTCAAAAGTGAGGGGAAATGTCTGTGCGTCTTATGCAGCGAATGTGAAGGTTTACTTACCTGTCTTGTAGCGTGGTCCGGCTTAACAGCGCGCACCGCGCACTCAGTGTACACACTTCCTTTCAGTCCCGCCGGAAACCGGAACCTGAAATTGAAGGTCCAGTACCGCGGTGCGCACTGATAAGCCGGCCCACGCTACAAGACAGGTAAGTAATTATGGGACACTATGGGAGGGAAAGTGCACTATGGGACGAGGGAGGGGGGGGCACTATGGGAGGGAAAGTGCACTATGGGATCAGAACACTATTGGACAAGGGGAGGGGGGAGAACACTATTGGACAAGGGGAGGAGGGGGTTAAAGAACACTTGGACAAGGTAATGGGGGTTAAAAATCAATGTGGGACAGGGGAGGAGGGGTTAAAAATCACTATGGGACAGGGGAGGAGGGGTTAAAAATCACTATGGGACGGGGAGGAGGGGTTAAAATCTCTTTGGGACAAAGGAAGGGGGGTTAAAAATCACTATGGGACAGAGGAAGGGGGGGTTACAAATCATTATGGGACAGAGGAAGGGGGGGATAAAAATCACTATGGGACAGAGGAAGGGGGCTTTAAAAATCACTATGGGACAGGGGAGGGGGGTTAAAGATCATTATAGGACAGGAGAGGGGAGTGGGTGGTAAGGAACTCTATGGGACAGGGGATAAAAAAAATATTCCGAACAAACTGTCCCATAGTAAGTTCAGAATATTTTTTTTCTGCGTTTCCTCCTCTAAAAACTAGGTGCGCCTTATGGTGTGGTGCGTCTTATGGAGCGAAAAATACGGTAATTAATTTGTGTGCACAATCTGCTAAATAACTATATAGTGGTCTGCAGGGACAGCATTTATTTAAGGACCTAACTATCTACCTGTTCACCTTGGCCTCCTCCTGTCTCTTAGTGAGCTACAACATCATAGTAGAGACGCCCTGCTTCTCCCATGAGGTCTTAAAATGAGACTGTGGTTTCATTGGTCTATTTTTACAAGGAAATTTGAATTGTGTTAAACTAATTAGATGAATTTACAGGGATGAGTTTAAAATTTGTGTTTGTGGAGGTGGCCATTTTGGAACACTTTTAAAATCAGGCTAATATAGAGTGAATTGTCATAAATAAAAAATGAATTCAAGATAAATTTCACATTTTGAGAAACAATTGCTAAATTGGAAAACTTACCCATGCCAGCAATGTCTCCAGATCAGCTATTTTGACGTAACGTTAGTGAATACATGTGTGTAATGGATACTGATTAAAACAAGGCTGCAGAAAACATGTAATATCACAGGCCATTTAAAATCTGTAATTTGCAGAATATCTCACTCCTTCACTTGTTTAGGAAACAGGAAACTATTATTTTTTTAACCCTCTGATGATGTTCTAAAATGTTCTAAAAACTGCAGCTGAAATTCTAGAAAACCAACAAGTCACTAATGCATAAAATAACCATTAAAGGGACTCTCCAGTGCCAGGAAAACAATCCGTTTTCCTGGCACTGCAGGTCCCCTCTCCCTCCCACCTCCCATCCCCGGTTGCTGAAGGGGGGGAAACTCGTTCAGTGATTTACCAGAGGCAGCGGCGATGTCCCTCGCCACTGCTTCTTGGTCCGCCCACACTCCTCCCTGTCCCCACGTCATCCGGCGGGGGAGACAGATCACAGCCGCCGGCCGGGGAGACCTAATGCGCTGCGCACGTGCATTAGACCTTCCCATAGGAAAGCATTGAAAATGCTCTCAACGCTTTCCTATGGGGATTTTAGCAACGCTGGAGGTCCTCACACAGCGTGAGGATGTCCAGCGACGCTATAGCACATAACCTGTGCTATGAATCAGGAAGTGACCTCTAGTGGCTGTCTAGTAGACAGCCACTAGAGGGAGGAGTGAACCGTGCAAGGTAATTATTGCAGTTTATAAAAACTGCAATATTTACACTTGCAGCGTTAAGGCTAGTGGGAGTTGGCACCCAGACCACTCCAATGGGCAGAAGTGGTCTGGGTGCCTGGAGTGTCCCTTTAACCCCTTAATGACACATGACATGTCATGATTCCCTTTTATTCCAGAAGTTTGGTCCTTAAGGGGTTAAGGAGTCTACATAGGCAAAAAGGACCTAACCCAAGAGTTGCCTTAAAAAACATAACTAAAAATGAGTGTGAATAGTGACATATAGGGAAAATATATGTCAGCTATCAATTAAGCCAACTCCAGTATCACATAAACCCACAATCAATATACAATAGTGTATAACAAAACCAAGAACTCTGCATATATTGAAAAACACACACCAAAGGGTGTAGAGAGAAAAATTGAACCTTCAGGTATTAAAAATAAGATCTAGAAGATAAAAAAATAGTAATAAATTGCAAATAAAATAAATAAAAACCACAATGCCAACATGTTTAGTGCGAGTCCTTTATTTCATAAAGGTACATTGTAGGCACCCAGACCACTTCAACTGATTGAAGTTGTCTGGCGGCTGTGGACCTTTATCACTTAGTGCTGCAATGTAAAACATTGCAGTTCCAGATAAACTACAATGTTTGCATTGCAGCTCTAAGTCTGCCTCCAGCGGCTGTCTACCAGCGCTTCCAGAATCTAAACAGAGTTTTGGTACATTATCTGACGCTGGACGTCCTCACGGACCTTCAGCGTCATATTTTCCCCATAGGAAAGCATTGAATATGACTGGAGGTGGCCCTATTTTAACATATTATACAAATGCAATACAAATGACAATGGAAAATTATGGAAAACGATGAAAATAGATGTAAAATAACTAAAAAAGAGGTGTCTGCCCAGAGCAAGGGGGATCTTAACTAATCAGAATGATCTAATCAATTTCATTTGGAACACTGAATAACCTAATCTAGCTTGAGTTGACTGTGCACATTAATTCAGCACTTGGCAACTATTTAATTAATTAAATAATACTTACATTATTTCACACCTTTGCTCATATGCACACATGTGACAACAGCTCAGGGTTCACTGGAGGCATCCAATGTGCTCATAATTCTCTCTCCTTCCAAGGGGATACTGACAAAGCCTGGACTGTTGATTTGCCTCGAGGACTGATCTAAGAGAGCATGCAAAAACTTGGATGAGTATTGATGGAGTGGGTTTATGGTTTTAACAATATTTTGAATTACTGCATTTTTGAATAATTGTGTGTAGTAAAATATAGTTAAGGAGCCATCTGGAGCATCCCTTCCATGAAGAATATTTTTCCATTTTTCCATTGTATGTTGAGGATGTGTTTGTGCCTCATCCTCAATATATGATTTTATTTGTCTACTTTTTCTACAGTATATGATTAGCTTGTACCTCTAAACTACAAGCATGTAAGGTTGTAGTATTGCCCCTCCTGATTCTTCTGTTGGTTTTCCCGCTTGTCAAATTGATTTTGCAATACCCTCTAAGTACAGTTAATATATTTACCAAGAATATAAACAGTGATGATACTGTACTTAAAGGGTATTGCAAAATCAATTGCCCTGTTTATCTGTGAATTAAATCCATATATAGATAGAACTTGACAGATAATAGAGGTGACATTGTAACACGCTCACAAACTAGGTTGCATAAGGAATACATGCATACTGTATAATATACATGGTAATAATTGCAAGACAGATGTGATGCTACTGCCTTGAGTGATACATACATATGCTACTAGGTGGGCAGCTGTTTCTTATTACTCTGTCAGTTGTGAAACAAATATATATATATTTTGTTTTTAAAGCTAGCTATTTGTAGCTTTAAGTATGTTCTAGAATTTCCATAATAAAATTACACAATTCTATAGTACTTACTTTAAATTGGTACATTAACCGTCTGTCGGGATTATAGTTGATCCAGCACGCAGAATTGTATCACACCTAAAGACTAAGGATAATGACTTAACGTACCTGAGAATAGTCCAAATACTTGCTGAGGTCAGGTACACAGAATGAGACACAACGATAATTAAAGCCAGAAGTCAAGGATACCAGTAATCAGGGAAGCCAAAACAAAGCCAAAGTCAAATACCAGAAAAAACACGATCAGGAACACACTTTCGAATAACCAGCTAGTGGAAACCAGGGCACTGGCTAAAAGGAAATTTGGGTTTAAATAACCCTCATTAGACTGTAATTGGCTGTCTATGACATGACATCGCACAAACGTTGGCACCATCTTTAATGTGGGCGAAGGTAAGTTTATGATAAAATCCTGAAGCACAGCAGCCGGCATTCCTAAGACCACCGCACACGCAGGGGACCGGAATGGAGGGAGACCGGGCAGTTGCCCACCGTGCAGAAAGAAAAGTCCTGCGCTCAACTCCCATCACTACTGGGCGGCTGCAATGACTACAGTACACATCAGCCCCAATACATAGTAAAAACCAAAGAAAAACATGTTACTTGCGCTCTATCATTTATCCCTATGTATTTTTAAAACAAATGGAGGTCTTTTAGTTACCTCCAATGGCCATGAGAGGATTGAGCCCACCTGCCACATCAAGGCAGACCCCCCTAGGTGGGTCCTAACTCTAACCATTCACCTTGCTTCCTTGAGCCTCTGGCAAAAATCTCTAATGAGACAGAAAGGGGTATTTTTTTTTTATATACACCCCTATACATTATTAACCCTTAATAGGGAACACATGGGATGGGCGGCTGCATTGTAACAAGGCTGAGTAATACAAAAATTGGATACAAATGCAGAAAGAAAAGTCCTGCGCTCAACTCCCATCACTACTGGGCGGCTGCAATGACTACAGTACACATCAGCCCCAATACATAGTAAAAACCAAAGAAAAACATGTTACTTGCGCTCTATCCTTTATCCCTATGTATTTTTAAAACAAATGGAGGTCTTTTAGTTACCTCCAATGGCCATGAGAGGATTGAGCCCACCTGCCACATCAAGGCAGACCCCCCTAGGTGGGTCCTAACTCTAACCATTCACCTTGCTTCCTTGAGCCTCTGGCAAAAATCTCTAATGAGACAGAAAGGGGTATTTTTTTTTTATATACACCCCTATACATTATTAACCCTTAATAGGGAACACATGGGATGGGCGGCTGCATTGTAACAAGGCTGAGTAATACAAAAATTGGATACAAATGCAGAAAGAAAAGTCCTGCGCTCAACTCCCATCACTACTGGGCGGCTGCAATGACTACAGTACACATCAGCCCCAATACATAGTAAAAACCAAAGAAAAACATGTTACTTGCGCTCTATCCTTTATCCCTATGTATTTTTAAAACAAATGGAGGTCTTTTAGTTACCTCCAATGGCCATGAGAGGATTGAGCCCACCTGCCACATCAAGGCAGACCCCCCTAGGTGGGTCCTAACTCTAACCATTCACCTTGCTTCCTTGAGCCTCTGGCAAAAATCTCTAATGAGACAGAAAGGGGTATTTTTTTTTTTATATACACCCCTATACATTATTAACCCTTAATAGGGAACACATGGGATGGGCGGCTGCATTGTAACAAGGCTGAGTAATACAAAAATTGGATACAAATGCAGAAAGAAAAGTCCTGCACTCAACTCCCATCACTACTGGGCGGCTGCAATGACTACAGTACACATCAGCCCCAATACATAGTAAAAACCAAAGAAAAACATGTTACTTGCGCTCTATCCTTTATCCCTATGTATTTTTAAAACAAATGGAGGTCTTTTAGTTACCTCCAATGGCCATGAGAGAATTGAGCCCACCTGCCACATCAAGGCAGACCCCCCTAGGTGGGTCCTAACTCTAACCATTCACCTTGCTTCCTTGAGCCTCTGGCAAAAATCTCTAATGAGACAGAAAGGGGTATTTTTTTTTATATACACCCCTATACATTATTAACCCTTAATAGGGAACACATGGGATGGGCGGCTGCATTGTAACAAGGCTGAGTAATACAAAAATTGGATACAAATGCAGAAAGAAAAGTCCTGCGCTCAACTCCCATCACTACTGGGCGGCTGCAATGACTACAGTACACATCAGCCCCAATACATAGTAAAAACCAAAGAAAAACATGTTACTTGCGCTCTATCCTTTATCCCTATGTATTTTTAAAACAAATGGAGGTCTTTTAGTTACCTCCAATGGCCATGAGAGGATTGAGCCCACCTGCCACATCACGGCAGACCCCCCTAGGTGGGTCGTAACTCTAACCATTCACCTTGCTTCCTTGAGTTGCCCACCGTGACCAAGGTAAGTTAGAAACCTTTCTGTCAGCGTGGCTGTATAGTTTATGTGCAGCCATGCTGACAGAAGAGCCAAGAGCCGTGACAGTACCCCCCACTTGAAGACCACCCACCAGGTGGGCAGGATCAGGCTTGAGGGGAAACCCACATGAAAGGAATGGATTTTGTGGCCCACATGTACGCCTGAAGCAGAAACTCAAGAACAATCGGTAGTACCATAACCCTTACAATCGATCAAATACTGCAGAGACCCTCGAGAAAACCTGGAGTAAAAAGGACCAAAAAACATGGGTGCAAACTTCATGCTAGGGACTTTGAGTTTAATATTCCTTGTGGAGAGCCATACCCAGTCGGCCACCTGGTAAACAGGGTTGGAACCCAGCCTATTATCATGCAGTTTGAAATGAGCCATACCTGTTTCCAAAGCTGTGTGGACCTTAGTCCAAGTCTCACGAATACATGTGAGATGGTCATCCAGAGTGGGAATAGCAGAGAACACTGCAGGGAGGACAGTAGGATGACGACTGTTGTTAACAAAAAAATAGTCCAGATGAGTCATGGGTAGCATTATTTCTGGCGAATTTGGCCCACGGAAACAAATCAGACCAGTTTTCCTGAGTGCTATTAATAAAACATCTCAAATATAGTTCCAACGATTGATTGCGTCGCTCAGCCGCACCATTGGTTTGAGGATGGTATGAAGATGAAAACGATAATTCTATAGCCAACTGTTTAGAAAATGCTCTCCAAAATCGTGACACAAATTGGGAACCCCTATCTGCACAATATTTAGTGTAATATCATGTAATCTGACTATTTTGCGTATAAATATGTGAGCCAGCTCTTGGGAAGAAGGTATCTTTTTTAAGCGGAACAAAGTGTGCCATTTTAGAAAAGTGGTCATTAGGATGGTGTTCTAGCCTTTAGAATTTGGGAGTAACACAATAAAGTCCATAGACAAGTGAGACCATGGGGCACTGGGTATAGGGAGCGGTTGCAATATCCCTCAAGGTAGTGTGACGGACTGCTTGGCATGGTCCCATAGCCGAAAACAGTTCCATAGAATCGAGGGAGGACCAACCGGGCACCACAAGCTTTTCATGCCGAAAATAGTTCCAGGGCATTCGCGGCTAAGTCCCCCTGAAGTCTATTTGCGGTTTTCGTCCATGCAAACAAGATGGCCGCCACCTTGTGGTCGAATGGCACTTCAAATAGCTTCGGTAGTTTGGGAGTTTGGAGTGCCGCTTCAAAAGTTCAAATTGTTCTTGATATAAGTCCCAACTGGCACAAGTAGTGATTTAAACCAAGTTTTATCACAGGGACCATAGTCACAGGGTAAGAGGCTGGCAAGTATGCCCCTCCAAGAACCCGTGATGAGGTCCAGTTCATCACAGGTAGTTTATAGGGAATCTTAGAATTTGCACAACTAGTACACGCTTCCACATACTCTCTGATGTCCTTTCTAAGAGATGGCCACCAAAATGATCTAGAGACAGCGGACACTGTTTTTTAAATTCCTGGATATCCAGCTGTCACATTATCGTGAAGCACTCTTAGTATCTCCTTTCTTTCCAGTAACATAATAAACAACCTATCTCAAGGTTTATCACTAGGTGATTGGGTCTGGGCTGCCATTGTAGCACAAAGGAGAGGAGATGATAAGGAAAGAACTGTGGAGGCAATGATGCATTCAGGTGGAATAATAGGAGAGGTCACCTGTTCTTATTCTGCCTCCAGGTCAAATTGCCTAGATAGGGCGTCAGCCTTAACGTTCTTAGGACCTGGTCTGTACGTGATAATAAAGTTAAAGCGTTACAAGAACAACGACCATCTAGCTTGTGTAGAAGACAGCCTTTTAGCATCACCAATGTATGCCAAGTTTTTGTGATCCATTATAATCAGGAGTGGATCCCTGGAACATTCTAAAAGATGTCACCATTCTTTCAGAGCTAGGATAATGGCTAACAATTCTCTGTTACCAATATCATAGTTACGTTCTGCTGGCGACAACTTTCTAGAAAAGAACCAACAAGAATGCAAAGGAGTATCCTGACTCTCCCTCTGAGACAGTACAGCCCCTACCACTGTCTCAGATGCATCTACCTCTAGTATGAAGGGTTTGCTAGTGTTAGGATGTACCAATATGTCAGCAGAAGTGAATAATTTTTTAAGTAGCTCAAAAGCTTCTTTAGCTTCTTTAGACCATATATTACATGTCATAGTGGTGATGTCATAGTGGTGATGGGGGCTATCACAGTACATGGCATAGTGGTGATGGGGGCTATCACAGTAGAGAAACGTTTGATGAATCTCCTTAAGTAATTTGCAAACCCAATAAGCCTTTGAATGGCTTTTAACCCATTTGGTAATGGCCAATGTAGAACGGCTTCTAGTTTACGTGGGTGCATCTGAAAACCAGAGGCCAAGATATTATAGCCCAAGAACCGAACTTCCAACTGGTCAAATGGACATTTTTCAAGTTTGCAATGTAGCCCGTTTTTTAGCAAAGTTTGCAACATTTGTTTAACATGCCCATGATGAATCTGGATATCGGGGGAATTAATGAGTATATCATCCAGATATACCAATACGAAAGTATAAATGTAGTCTCTGAGAACATCATTAATGAGATCGGGAAATACGACTGGAGCTTTGCATAATCACATACGTAAATCTTCTTCTCTTGCAGGTGCACGGTTCTTTTTTGTGTGACTTTTATTAAACACTTTGTTAACCTCCTTAAAATGCACAGGAGTTTCGGTAGACTGAGGCATAGGAGTAGGTAGATTAACTATATCCACTCTTTTAGTAATAGGTGACATACATCTCTCTTTACATTCTTTATCTCATTCCAGTATTTCCCCTTGAGCCCGATCAACATGGGGGCTATGCTTAACAAGCCATGGGAATCCAAGTATAATGGGACAAGAAAGGGAAGCAATTATCTGAAATGTGATGAGTTCTTTGTGTAACACTCCTATCATTGTAGTGATAGGTAGTGTTTTGTGTGTAATTAAAGGTTGAGAGAGTGGTCTCCCATCAATGGCTTCGACGGCCAGGGTTGATGCTCTCGCCTTGATGCTCTCTCCTTGATGGGTTTTACTGGCAAATTGTATATCGATAAAGTAGATGATACCACTACAATTTTGTAAGTGTAATCCATTAAAGTGCAAAGTCCTTTTTATTCGGTCTACACGTATTATTATTTCTTCTTTCACTCTCTCCTACATGCCCTTTTATCGTGTCTAAGGATTTTCAGTTATCTTATATCCTGTGATGTGCCTACAATCAATTATACTCTTGTGAGGGCAATCTAAAGTGCACTGTTTAAAGGTGTATTTACTATACTACTTTTATGAGTTTTACTTTCTTGCACAGTAGATATTTACTGTCTTTATATACATAGGGATAAGGCAGAACCTGTAGAATGTCTTCAAATCTTTGGGTTCCAGTTTGAAGTAATGGCTTTCTTTGCCTTAATATATGTCTGAAATGCCACATAAATTGATAATATTTTCCCCTGTGCCTTAAACAGAGGTGGATCGGTGGGGGGAGGGAGGGTAAGTGCTTCCCCTGAGAAACCAGCTCATAAACGCAGTAAAATATTTTTTTTTTTTTTTTTTTTTTACAAAGTTGTGATTATATTACAACACTTTTTCAGATCAGAAAAGCTTGGGCAACACGTAAGTGCTAGTAATAATAAGCTAAAATAGTTTTGGTGCTTAGATTGGCCCTTTAATTGTGCCTGTAAATATTCCTGTTTTAGCTCAAAATACTTAGATAACATAAAATGTAATGGCAGATAAGAACTATTTGGCCCATCTAGTCTGCCCAATTTTCTAAATACTTGCATTAATACCTATATCAAGGCCTTATGCCTTGCTTAAACTCCCTCACTGTGTTAACCTCTAGCACTTCAGCTGGAAGACTATTCCATGCATCCACTGCCCTCTCAGAAAAGTAATACTTCCTGATATTATTTTTAAAACGTTTCCCCTCTAATTTAAGACTATGTCCTAGTAGTTTTTCTCTAATTTTAAATATATTCGCCTCCTTCACTGTGATTCCCTTTATATAATTAAATATTTCTATTATACCCCCCTGTCCATCTTGCTCTGTCCATCTTACCAGCTTGCCTGTAATTTTTTTCTTGAGTTTGCAATATAATCTGTGGAATAAGACCTAATCCCATTGCATACTTCACAGAAAATGCTCCTTGATGTTTGTGTAAAATAAAGTGTTAGAAGAAGACATGGTATAAGAATTTGTCCCATTGAACACTCTTTTCTGTAAAAAAAAAAAAAATATCCTTATTTGAGCATATCACATGAATGGATATAGAAGCTATGGTTTAAATATGGAAATTATGTAACTTGGTAGAAGCAATGCTACCAAAAGGAAATGCAAATGGGCATTTCCATTAAAAAGTACAGTGATATATGCTAAAATGTTTAATTTCAAGAATTGGGCTATGGAAAGAGTTTTATAGTATTCTTAATAAGGCTCATCAGTATCAGGACATAATTATTATGTATCTATGAGATGTCAGTGCATTATAACTTTCACAATGACATTTCTAACCAATTAGACAATGGGTGCTTTGTCCTTGTAGTGCTGTAATTAGCTGTGTCAATAAATGCAACTTAATCTGCACATGATTATACCCTTGACTTTGCTGCACCTTACCATTAGAGTGAATATAGTAATGAATGTTGACTCCAACATTACAGAGCGTGATGTCCAATTTTTAAAGGTTGGTTTAATACCATGCATCCAAGCGAAACATAGAGTCAGAAAGGTACTGCAGTTTATTCCTAGAGTCTCTTTAAGCATGGCAAAGAACATGATACACATTTTCTTTTATGGAGCAAATCTGTCCCCATTGTACTGTTTTCTAGTATACCCAGTGGACTGCTTCCTGTAAGTGCATTCTTTCTTAAGATAAGGAAATGTCATTTCAGTAAAATTATTCCTCAGGAAAAAAGTACAGTTTCATTATATTACAGCACTAATGTTTAAAGAATTGCTCATTTGCACAGATCACTGAAGACACAAACCTTAATGCAAATAAAGGGGATATATGTCAGTAAAAGCAGCCTAGATGAATTACACGAAGGACTCCCAATATTCTACAAGGAATCCATACTCAAACAATCCATAATTCAAAAAATTCATACAGAATATGAATGCATTATGTATAAATAAGCAAAAAGTAATCTTGTCATGGAAAACAAGCATGTATTTTAGACGTTGTGAGCCATATTTATCAAGGAAAAACCATTGTTATTCATTAGCAATATCCCAAATAAGAAGCAATCACCATGGAAACCCTTGTGATGTATCTCAGCATTTAGCACATTGTCTCATATTAGCATGGTTTCCCAAAATGTTGTACATAGATCATTTGTACTTGCTTTGTTTTGAAGAGAGAGTGTATACAATTTTCATTGTTGACTTATGTTATCAGAGAAGCATATTATATCTTCCCACCCACAATCTGTAAGTTCTATATAATGTTTTTAATAGAAACATTGCCATAGCAAATGACCTTGCCAGAAAAGGAAACATGATCAGTGTGCATAAATAACTGCACATACATATGCACTAGCAGCAAGTATACAGGGATATTTAAAGCATCAAAACACATTTAACTTAATTAAATGGATACTATAGGTATTCAGCCAACTTCATCTCTTTGAAGAGATCTGGGTGCAGTGCCCCTATCTGAGAAGCCACAATTATTACATTGCAGGGTTAACGCGTTACTAGAGGCACCTCTGGGTCTTTTACAGCTTCTTGCTCTTTTAAATGATGAACATTTTGAATTCCCCAATAGGAAAGCATTGATGTAATGCTTTCCTACGAGTATGTTTTAAAGCACATGCTACACTCTCCACACATGAGCATTATGTACCACCATTGCGGTCATGTTGCAAGATGAGCCATAGCCAGCATTGAGGGAGCCTTGGCACTGGAAAGAGGTAAGCTACAAATGTTTTTAACAATTTAATAGGCCACAGGAGCGGGTGGTGCCTATGCAGACTTGTATTCCTAACGCTATGGTGTTCGTTTAAGTGATTTTGGTGCATAGATCATCCCACTGCAGTCTCACTGCTCATTTCTCACCTGTTGAATCACTTTCTTTATGCAGTATTAGCTACACCTACCCAGGTTGTGACGTTACACAAGGTATTCACAAATATTAATGCATTTAAAACATGTATCCAAAATTATTAAATCAGGTCAAGTTATAATGTAGAACAAATATTCCATTAAATATTTAAAGCTTTGTTTTCCACCAAAACAATGGAGGTATTTGGAAGGTTACTGTATAATCAAACGTGTCCACATTGCTGTTGGTAGTTGTTTTATATTTTTAAGTTAATATCAATTTAGGTATAGAGATGCTAAACATGATATGGTCTTTAGAATTTTGAAAAAGTATCGACTAGCTAAACCAGATTTATTTATCAGGTTAAACTATTTTGAATACAGTATGCTGACATACAAGCATTGTATTGTTAAAGGCATGTTGTAAAGATAATGTTATTAATTCGATTTAATATGCTGGGAAAATGGGGTCATTCACTTTTACCAGTAGAATGACATAACCACTCTAATTTAATTAAGTTGAGAAATTCAATAAGTTAAGTCTTTTTTTTTTACCAATAACTCGTTCAGTAAGCCAGCTCCTGACTGTATTGACATTTAGTTCAAAATAAAGAGAAGCCAATTATCATAATCCAGTACTTGTGACTTTTCTTACATCAAATCATTACATTCATAAATATATATATATATATATATATATATATATATATATATATATATATATATATATATATATATATATATATATATATATATATATATATATATATATATAAAAATATAAATATGAAAATGAAATGACAGATGGGCTAGCACTCACGGTTTTGTAGCAGGTAGCAGAAAACAAAGTACTAACACAAAATACTGAAATATATAGCCCAAAAAGAGAATTTATGGGCTACATATTTCAGTATTTTGTGTTAGTACTTTGTTGTTTGTTCATCCTGAGGAAAGCCCCGGACGTGGGCTGAAACGTTAATTTTAAACTCTATGGAATAACTCCAAAACAGTTTTCTGCTACCTGATACAAGACCGTGAGTGCTAGCGCATCTGTCATTTCATTTTTGTATATCCTGGCTGTAGCTATTTCAGCACCCGGCGTTTACACTTTACAGGATAAATCAGAGTGCAAGGACTTACCTGTCTTTTTGTATATTTAAATATGTGAATGATTTATGCTGCTTGCCAATCAAATGGAGCTTTTAATACATAAAAAATACTAAGCAAAATTATGTTATATTCAATTAAAGATTCTTGCATGCTACTGAAATCAGTTACCTGTAAAGATGGCATTCCTGAGTGATCCACATGCACATTAGAGAAAAGTAATTTCTGGATGATTGTCAGATAAATTCTGTAATTAAATTACCATTTTGGGAATAGAATAGATAGTAAATAGTACACACAATATAAAAATAAAAAATAAAGTACAAAAATTGATAATGCAATTGCAAAGATTTCCTCCAAATCCACCTCAAATAAATTCATGCATTCAGCAATACTTGAAGGAACACTAAAGGATTGAGAATACAACACCCTAGAACAGAAGTGCTAAATGTAGATTTAAAACTGCAATTTTCATGATTCTTTGTCATTCCAATGCAATTAAAAGGCATACAAATATCATGGGAGTTGTAGTTCCTCAACATATGCAGATCTACCTTTTGGGAACCCCTGCTCTAGAGTGTCCTGCTGCTTTTTACTGATGCATTTAGAAGTGAGCTTTCTTCCTTTAAAGAATTAGCCTAAATGAAATCCAATCCCTTCTATTTGTGTCACAAGCTCTTTAACACACACACTGTATTACACTCTAGTCTGTAGCCCAATGCTACAAGGCAGGTGTGGAATGGTAGGCTATAAAAAGAGACCACCTCCTGCACAATTTAGATTCTGTAGAATAATGTAATAATTGTAATATGGTTCTAATTAAAAAAAAGTTCTGTATATGTGTGTTATTTAAAGATACATTTTAAAATGCTTAACCATTTTATGCTGATCTTGATTGAATTGTTGCCTCCCCTTTCCCCCCTTTCTCAGTCCCACGCTATGGTTTACAAACATGACTAGGAAATCTCATAACCTCTGTTTTGTATTTGCATTGCATTTGCTTGGTCTCTCCCTCAGCTAAAATAGTAATCTAGACATGGACCACATGCTCACTGTGTCTAGAAGGGAATCAGCAACATTTCATTGACAAGGGCCAAAGAAGGTTGAAACCATTGCCCTGAGTTGCTGTACCTTTTGTGCAGAGAGAGCTGGCAAGCAATTCATTTTTGGACTGCCCTTATGGGTGGGATAAGTCTGATATTCAAACGTTATGTGTTGGAACAGCTGTCCTTGAGTATCACCAGAATTTTCCTGCCATAGCCTTATTGTTCAATCCCAACAGTACCACTCCTCGAGTTCTCTGGGACACTCAATTACAGACCATATAAATGAAGTCAGTACAGAGAATGTCCAATGTTTATTAAACAGAACAAAGTTTATAAAGTAAAATGCACCAAGGGGAAACTTGAAGGAGTTTAATTAATAATTATCAATCAAATATTGACAACTATTAACTAACAGCATGAAAACAATTGAGCATGATATGGGCATGCAGCCGTTCATTGTTCCTGAGCTTATCTAAAGGCACATATAATAGGTGGGGTTTCTAATAAAGGGGTTCTAGGGTTGCATGCAGAACTAAGTAGGTGATGCCCTTGCAGTGTACAAGATTGTTTGCTCATGTTTCATCTTAACAGAAGTTAACCTTTTTAGTGTAGCTCATCTTTGTAATGGCATAAGTGAGCAAAAACCTGTTGTGATTCTTCCTCATATTTTTGCATGGCTTTTCTTTTTACATTAAAGTAATATTGACTCTGTATTACTTCACTATTGTATCATAAAACAATCTACACTGAACAAAATTATAATGCAACACTTTTATTTTTGCCCCCACTTTTCATGAGCTGAACTCAAAGATCTAAGACTTTTTTATGTACACAAAAGGCCTATTTCTCTCAAATATTGTTCACAAATCTGTCTAAATCTGTGTTAGTGAGCACATCTCCTTTGCAGAGTTAATCCATCCACCTCACAGGTGTGGCATATCAAGATGCATGATTATTGCACAGGTGTGCTTTAGGCTGCCCACAATAAAAGGCCACTATAAAATGTGAAGTTTTACTGTATTGTGGGGGAAGCAGGGGGGTCCGAAAACCAGTCAGTATCTGATGTGTCCACTATTTGCCTCACGCAGTGCAACACATCTCCTTCACATAGAGTTGATCAGGTTGTTGATTGTGGCCTGTGAAAAGTTGATCTACTCCTCTTCAATGGCTGTGTGAAGTTGATGGATACTGGCAGGACCTGGAACACGCTGTTGTATACACCAATCCAGAGCATCCCAAACATGCTCAATGGGTGACATGTCCGGTGAGTATGCTGACCATGCAAGAACTGGGATGTTTTCAGCTTCCAGGAATTGCGTACAGATCCTTGCAACATGGGGCCATGCATTATCATGCTGCAACATGAAGGGATGTTCGTGGATGAATGGCTCAGGATCTCATCATGGTATCTCTGTGCATTCAAAATGCCATCAATAAAATGCATCTGTATTTGTTGTCCATTACATACACCTACCCATACCATAACCCCACCGCCACCATAGGCCAAACTGCTTACCGACACAACATCGTACATGCTGTCTGCCATCTGCCCTGTACAATGAAAACCAGGATTCATCCGTGAAGAAAACACCTCTCCAAAGTGCCCAACGCCATTGAATGTGAGCATTTGCCCGCTTACGTCGGTTACGACAACGAACTGCAGTCAGGCCTAGACCCCGATGAGGATGACGAGCATGCAGATGAGGATGAGGATGACGAGCATGCAGATGAGCTTCCCTGAGACAGTTTCTGACAGTTTGTGCAGAAAATCTTTGGTTATGCAAACCGATTGTTGCATAAGCTGTCTGGGTGGCTGGTCTCAGATGATTTTGGAGGTGAAGATACTGAATGTGGAGGTCCTGGGCTGGTGTGGTTACACGTGGTCTGTGGTTGTGAGGTCGGTTGGATGTACTGCCAAATTCTCTGAAACACCTTTGGAGACGACTTAAGGTAGAGATGTAATGATTTGCTGCGCCTCCTCTAGAATTAAAATGCAAATTCTGAGAGCCATAAGAAACAATGGATGTACAGAAAAATATGAAACCCTAAAAGTTTTCCAGGATTTGTCTTGGTCAACTAGACAAAAGAGGAAGACCTTCGCTGAAGACACATTGATCCTGAGACAGAATAACATCAATTACCATTGGGGGTTCCCCACTTAAATTATTATAACACATGAAGGGAAACTCACATATAGCAACAGTGCAGAAGACCTGAAAAGCTGGCTAGATAAAAATAAAATTGGAGCTGGCCCTAGCCATTAACCAAAGAACTGGGAGGTTCTAAATACTTAAAGAGAGGGAGAAGGAAAAAAAGAATGGAGGGGATGGGGGATGGGGAAAATGGAGAAAAAAGTCGTGGAGATTTTTAATTTTCTTGATAAATAAGGAAGGGAACTCCCCTTTATTTTTTTATTATTTTTTTTATTATTTTTTTTAAATTTATTTTTAATGATCTACTATTCCTTATGAGTTTAAAATACACATTAGGGACTTATGGAAGACACTAATATAATAAAAGGAATTGAGGGTAATCAATAAAGAAAACAAAAATATATAGACCACAACAAATAATATACCGAAGAGGCACTCCACACCGGAATTAATCTAAAATAATAAGGGAAAATTTTGACACTAGGATCATAAATAGGAATTCACTAAAAAGGAGAAGGAAAGAAGGAAAAAGAAAGAGAGAAAGAAGGAAGTAAAAGAGAGGTAGGAATTAAAGGGGAAGGGAAAGAAAGAGGTAGGAATAAGAGGGGAAGGGAAAGAAAGAAAAGGGAAAGGGAGTTAATACACATGAATACACAATTAGATAGGGATTACAACAAAGTTAAGGGAAAGGGGAAGAGTGATACTCCAAGAATAACATTAGCGTGTGGTAAGGAAGTAATAAGGAAGAATGAGAAAAGAACACTTAAAGACCAATTTAAATAACTAGGTCAAATCACCAAGGGAATGAATTTATATATCCCACATGACTTATTTTTCTTCATTTTTCTTCCCTTTCCTTTTCTTTATTTTTACTACATTTTTGTTTTATTTACTCCCCCTCATCCTCCCCCACATTAATTGTGCCACCAGTTGTGCTCACCACAGGCCAATTACCCTCAGCACGCCTATCCCACACAACATGTGGGACTCATATCTGAGTAATGTGATCCACTACTCGAGATATGGTATGGCGGGGGTTAGCCATCATACACTACACTTGTTTTAGGTTGATGCTAATATTTTGGATCAACCCATCTTACACTAATAAAGAAAGATTTTTTATTTTTACATATGTATGGTAAACACTTGAAGAGAGAGAGACACAAAAAACAAAAAGATATCATAAATTAAGTTGATTTCTATAAATGCCCAGGGGATAAACACACCATGTAAAAGGTCAATAATTGTAGATTATTTTATAAAAATCGGGTACAAATTTGTGCCCTTCAAGAAACTCACTGGACAAAAGTTAAAGAAAAGACAATAAATTCACTGAGATACCCCATTATTATAAGTGCAGCCTTAGAAAAGAAAAAAAAAGGCGTGTCACACTTATTTTTGCAAATTTTTTCCCTAGTTAGTAAATACCAGGAACTAGATCCAGAAGGGGATATATTATTTTAATATGTGAAATAAACAAAAAACTATTTACACATGCCAATATTTACGCACCAAACAAAGCAACAATAAAATTTATATCAAAAGTGCTTAAAAAGATAGAGCAGATTAGACAAGGGCTGGTACTAACTATGGGGGATTTTAATAGTGTAGTTGACCCGCTGAGAGATAGAAAGAGCCAGGATGATAAGAAAAATAAGAAAAAAGATGAGAATAGACTGCAAAACGTACTTAATAACCACACCTTAAGAGGTATATGGAGAATATTCTATCCCACAGATTTAGATTATACATGTTATTCCAGAACATGCAATTCTTATTCCAGAATAGATTTTACTCTGGGTGATGTGACCATGCTGTATCTTGTTAAAAAAAATTGAGATACAGCATGGTCAGACCAAAACCTCATCATGCTGAAATACAAGGACAATTTTGATAATTTTCGCAAAGAGTGGCGCATAAAAGTCTTTATACTACACAAAAAAATTTAATGTGGAAGAAATTTTAAAAAATAACAAATCTCTTTTTTTTGGCGAAAACAAAAAAAAAGGTACACCAAACATTACGGTCTGGTGCGCATATACAAGTGTAGTTAGAGGTCACCTGATAAAAATGACATTGAAAATGAAAAAGGAATACCACCCCTACTGAAATTATACATAACATTAAGTGAACAAAAAAAGGCAAAATAAATTAACACCTACTACACAAGTAGCAAGTAAGATTGCAGAAATAGAAAACCTGATTAACAATCAACTATTAAATAAAGCATCCAAATAACTAGAAGTTAAATGGTATTTAAAAGGCAACAAACCAGAAACAATGATGTCCAATAAACTGAGAATAGACAAACATAAAAGAGCAATATATAAAATAAAAGAGAACGACACTTATCTAATGGCCCCAGAAAAAAAATCGGAGGAGCTTTTGAAAGATTTTATCAGAATTTATATAGCTTACCAGAAGAAATATTTAGTAAGACAGAAGAGATTGAGAAGTTCTTTGAAAACCTTCCCGTGCCAAAAATCTAACCCTATCAATCAAGACAAATAAACCAGCCCATAACAGAAGTAGAGGTTGGTAAAACGAAAGACAAACTTAAAATAAAGACCGCTCCAGGCCCTGGTGGCTTTACATATAAATTTGACAAATTAATGAAAGATCAACTTAAAGGGGAACTAATATTTTTAACTATACAATGGAAACAGGAGATTGTCCTGGAGAGCTGTTGAGGGCAAACATTGTGCTCATCCCAAAAGCAGATAAAGACCCAGAAAACATAGACAACTATAGACCCATGTCATTAATCAATACAGATATTAAAATATTATCTTCCATTCTAGCTGACAGATTAAAAACAGCAATACCACAACTCATTAATAATGATCAAGTTAGATTTATACCAGGGAGGTCCACAATTAACAATCTTAGAAAAATAATAAACATAATGAAGGAAAAGGAGAGCAGTGGAACCCCTATAATACTTCTGTCAATAGACGCAAAGAAAGCGTTTGACAGGGTGGGATGGGATTTCATGTTCGCCACTTTAAACCGATTTGGAATCACTGGACCAATCCTACAAGCCGTGTCTGCTCTCTACAGCTCTCCATCAGCAAAGATAATGGGGTCAGGATTTACATCACAAAATTTGAACATAAAAAATGGGACCAGACAAAGGTGCTGTTGCTCTTCCTTACTGTATATAAGGGTGCTAGATCCCTTGGCGATTTCAATAAGACAGAAAAAAAAAATTAAGGGATTCACGAGTTCACTAGGACAAACCACATTAAACATCTATGCAGATGACATCCTATTAAAATTAGAAGAGGCAAACATTTCGGTCCCAGAATTATTGACAGACATAAACAACTATTCTAAAGTCTCAGGATATAAAATAAATCTGGAAAAATCAACATTTATAGCTAAAAACACGAACAAAAGGACAATTAAACTTCTTGTGCAGAACATTGGGCTCCCTGAGAATAGCGATAGGCTACAATATCTGGGCATCAAAATAACTACAGAATTAAAGGATTTAATAGAAGCTAACTTTCTACCACTATTTAAACAAACTATTAAAAATCTAAGGGATTGGAAAGGCATTGGCTTTTCATGGTCGGGCATGACTAACATCCTAAAAGCATATATCCTGCCAAAATGGGTGTACTTGTGGAGAATGCTTCCAATTAACTTCCCAGAAAACTGTCTGTCTTACTACACTCTTCCTTTGCTAAATTTATTTGTGGGGGGGGGGGGGAGGGTGAAGGAAACCAAGAGTTAAAATGAAAGTATTAGCCAGGTCAAGACAGGACGGAGGTTTGGGGTGTCCAGAAGTCTTGCAATGCTATCAGGCTAGCAGACTATTTCACATAATGCTCACACAAAGTAAGGCAGCAACCCAAGAAATATGGTATAAAATGGAAAAAGCTAAAACTGGAGTTGGAAACTTATCCTCATTATTTTGGGTTGTTGAGACAAATAAAAAATTTATTAGAGCGGCAAAATCTCAGATACTTAGAGAGTTAACGAAATGGTGGGATAAATGTATAAACAAAAAAAGAACTTAGAAACAAAATAATTGACACGCTCCCATTTGCAAGTATCTCCAATATGCTAGCAAACATAAAAACAGATATTTAGATGTCAAAAGTGGTAAAGGAAATTAAAAACCTAATGGAGGGACACAATCATAAACCTTTCAACCAAATTATGAAGGACTTTAGTATTCCCTCCAGTGAAACATTCAACTGTCTGTGAATCAAAAGCTTCTTAGAAGAATACCTCTTTAAAAATAAGGAGGAGAATACCATAAACCTTATACAACTATTTGAATTAAAGAACTATAAGAAAGGAATGGCAACATTTGCTAAAGTATTATATAGATGAAGACATGACAAACTGATAGCATTAATTAACAAATAGGAAAAATAATTACAAGTACCTATAGAAGAAGAACCATGGATAAATTCCTAAAACAAACTAAATAAAAACATACACTGTCTAAATCTTATAGAAACCCAATTCAAACTATCAAATATATGGTACTTAACAGTACACCTAAATGTCTAAAGAGAATCTTCCCAGAGCTACCAGATAGATGCTGAAAATGCAATGTTTGGGAAGGTAATATGATCCATAGTTGGTGGCAATGCACACCCATAAAATTTTTTTGGAAAGAAGTAATCAAGATTATCCAGCAAATAACGGAAATAAAACTACCTTGCAAAATTTAAGTGGATTTACTAAATTTGCACTGGCCAGAAATGACAAAAAAAAAAAAACAATGTTGTAATTACACATAATTACGGTAGCCAAACTACTTCTTGCAAGAAATTGGAAAACCAAGACAATTCCAAATATCAACGAACTGACAAAACAAGTAACATGGCAATCAAGAATGGAAAGGGGTATCTTGGTAAACTTGAGAAACAGATATAAGCAAATAAAAGATTTGGATATATGGATAAATAAACTGGGTGATGAACTTGGCCTTCGGTGCTACACACAGTGACCAGACTTGGGAGAAATATAACCCTAAACCGGGCAGACAGATAAACAAAATAACAAAACATTGTAATCATATATGACATAGGAGGCTCTCATTCTCTCTTAGACTTGATGCACAGAGTGGACAGAAAAAACCTACACTAAGAATGACATAGAAACAGGGGGAGGGGGGAGACTCGGGTGGGAGGGACATAAAGACTAATACATCTGCAACATGTTGATGATGACATTGCACCAATGCCCACTCTACACAAGTAATACAAAATGTATGCAGGGCAGGTACAAGTCTGAAATAAAAAAACAAAAATAATAATAATAAAAAAATTCCTATTTTGCTTTTTATGTTTTGGAATGCTATTCAACATTAAATATTGTTTATTTTACAATTTGTAATATGTAAGAAAGATGTATTTCCAGGATTTATCAAAAGTGTAATTTTCTTGGGTTAACATCGATATACATATATACATTTTCAATTTCCTTTCACACCATAGGCTGAATATCTCCTTAAAGATTTGGTTTTAATCCACTTAATTGTTGACTTAAATCAATCATGGAGAAGAATGATTGTTACGCTGATAAAAAAAAGCATTCATTGATTGATAGTGCTGTACATTACTAAGCACTGTGCCCCTTGAGCTTTGTGGGCCTTCAAGAAAGAAAACTGTGACATTTGTTTCATTTGGAGTTTGACTTTCCTTGAAATAGGTCATTTTGTAATGTCAGCTATTAATACATATATTTTTTTCCTTAAACCTCATCCTATGTGTATCTTCTATCCCTTAGAGGTGCAAGGCAATGCTGTAATCTTCTGGTATGACAATTTGTCACACTGCTGTTTTCCACTGAGACAAAGCTATTCTCAATTTTTTCCACATTGAGAAATATATTCTACCCAAAATTGGGTAATTCCAAAACATTTTCATATAAGGATTAAGAGTTAATATAATTGAATTGCTTAGTATTTTATTTATTGTGCCTTATAGTCAAATATTTAAATAAAATCCAGGTGGCAGGTAATCTATTTTTATGTAATCAATTGTTAGACATAGTAAGAAACTCTACACTTCTAATTATAACTTAGAGGAGCTGACTTAAACACATTCTCAAAAAAGAAACAAATATCTGACAGTTGTTGAGATATGTGGAGTATCATCTTTAGAAAAAAAAATCTGAAAGTGAATGGACAATATAAAAAAAGGAAAAAAATTGAAAAATCACACTTAATTTTCTTTAAAGCTTAGACAAAATATTAACTACAAATATTATAAAAATATATAATGATGCAATGACACATTTTCTTTAAAATGACAGACAAGTGAATTGTGAAATAAATTGTATTTAGTAAGCATATCTACATTCTGAATCTTGTCTTGACCATTTATTATGTAGAACAAAGCTTTCATTAATTAAGAAGAACAACTTTTTTCTGTTTTTATTTTTAGAACAATGCAATTTAAACATAGACATGTCTTCTTCTCTTTCTTTCTGTATATATACATATATAAACTGATCAGCCACAACATTAAAACCACCTACCAAATATTGTGTAAGTTTCCCTTGTGCTGCCAAAACAGCTCTGATGTGACAAGGCACAGACTCCACAAGATCTCTGATGTGTCTTGTGGAATCTGGCACCAAGACATTAGCAGTATATCCTTTAACCCCTTAAGGACACATGACATGTGTGACATGTCATGATTCCATTTTATTCCAGAAGTTTGGTCCTTAAGGGGTTAAGTCCTGCAAGCTGTGAGGTGGGGCCCTCATTGATTGGAATTGTTGCTCCAGAAAATCCCACGGATACTCAAATTAATTGAAATATGGGGAATTTAGAGGCCAAGACAACTCCTTGTAATGTTTCTCAAACCATTCCTGATTAACTTTTGCAGTATAGCAGGGTGCATTATTCTGCCTCCAGGATGACAGGCCAATCCAATGCTCCTCGTAGCGTAGCTTAAGGGAATGTAAGTGCTTGTGCAGTGCTCACCGAGATGCACCTTCAATTGTTCCACAGAGATTCATTGTATTCAGCGATACTCTATGTCTGAGCTTGATGGCACTGTGCATACACACATGTCATCACAATATGTTACAGTATGAGTGCCAGGAAGTAAGATTTCTAGCTCTTATACCCAGAGTGCTTGTAGGCATTACTTGAAGCCACGCATTCATGCCTTCTATTTATTTTAATATTGGGTTTTGGGTAGGGGCTAGGACTGCAGCCACTATAACGACTTCACTAAGGAAGTTGTCAAAAGTGCCTATCATGTCTTTTTAAGTATGTCATAGTTAGTTGATTATTTAGTTGGTTAAGTCATATTTTGTTTGTTATTAGAAGGTTGTTTATTTTCACTACTAATATATATTTACTAGTCACTAATTTGTATAGTTTAATATTCACATAGCATATATTAAGCATATTTCCAGTGCTATAAAAATTGAAAAGCAGATTAATAAAAGTTCTTATTTTCGTTCTGATGATTATGAGCAAACACAACCTTATCATGTAAGTTGTGTATACAGTATACTTTTTTAGAAAGTCTTCTCATGTTATCAGCAATGCCCAAATGTCTTCAGACAATTGTACTCTAATCCAACTAACTACAAAGAAACCACATTATAGTGCACTTTCTTTAAAAGACGTTCATTTATTTGGCTTGGTGTGAGTCACAAATAATGAAAGTGAGCTTTTTGAGGTGGCCTGAGTTACTGTAATATCCAACTGAGACATATAATTTATATTTTTTTTTCTAAAGAAAAAAAGCTTAATTCTTTGACAAGAATACATCATGTTTTCATGTTACATTTTCTTCAAATGTTTGTGCATATTTACTTTGATATACAGATATATTAATATCTCTCTATCTTTTACTGAAAAGTACTTTATAAAACTGAGCTTTTGTGAATACCTATTTGATTCTGACATTTTTCTATGTAAATTTTAACCACTTTCATTATTGTATTTATTTATTAACAGTTTATAGTAGCCTGGGTCTTGTGAAAGGGACTGAAAGATTATAATTTTCAGAGAAATATGACATTTCTTACCCATTAGACAAGGGAAAAAAATAAAATGGGCAAATACCCTTTTTATGGGTATTTATAATGAATTTGATGACATGCCAATAGACTCGTCAATAGTAAAAAAAAAACAGATCTGCTGGTGTTCAAGTGCTTCCTGTTTCGCTTTTTTGTGGTTGTTGTAGTAGGGTTATCCCCTTTATTAAGGGAAGTGCAGCTACAGGCACCCCTCAGCGTTGTTGTTTCGCTGCCCCTTGTCGATTTTTACACTGGGCAGTGCACCAACTGTTTTTTACTACTGACTATATTTGTACTTTGGTGTTTATCACCCACTATTGCTTGAATTTCCAAATGAGTCTATTTTTGATTTTGTTTTATCAAATAATTGACATTAACACTTGGTGTTCAAATGCTGATTCAGCTTTTGCTATGAACCCTCCCCCCAATACTTATATCTACTCCAATTATAAATACAAGTTTCAACAAACTGACAAAAAATGTCCTTAGTCCTTAATATCCTTAGTGGGGATAATACCACCTAAGCGCATTGGATTGAGCAAACCATACTTTGCTCTCAAGCATGTAAGTAGGTATTTTTTTAACCTTTTTTGTGTCTCTCACCTTATATCACGGTGTACGTTATTGTGCTTTTATTTGATTCTCCATATATACATATCAACTGAGAACTACCATCTACACCTGTATCCTTGAGTGGGGATCATACCACTTCACATGTTTCCTTTCAAGCCATATCTACAGCTCCATCACATGTGAGTGCACATTTTATATCTATACCTACCCTTGCTCCATAGCTCTACATACTTCACCATATATGATTTTTATCTATTTTTTAATGATGATACTGTAGAGGAGAGCTAATTTCCCACAGCTTAACTCCACTGGTATATTAAAAGAATGCAGGAACAAGTAGTAAATCCAAGAGGGTAACCAGCGCAATCAGCAATAAAATCCAATAGTATCCCATTACCTTTCCCTATCACTGGACGACACACAGTATCAGGAGTAGAACTGCACTTTAATCACACAAGTCCTGCTTTTATGAGATTCTCCCATGCAAGGGAGGGATTCACCATAATTACTACAGTAACCAATCACATAGACGTCACCTCCCACACATCTCCTCCCCTTAGCTTAACAGTTAACATAATAATAAAGTACATATTTTTCCCCCATTCCTGGATGTACCCCACATATGGTAGGTACACCTTTAAATATGGTACCCCCTGGTAGCCCTGATCTGGGTGAGGAACATATCCAAAAATCACCCAGATCAGACCAGGGGTTCGGGAGTTATGAGGAAGCAAAGTTTTGACCGACCGAATGGGTAAAGTAGCCAAAAATAGTTCCATGAGTTCTGGCCCTGTGGTCGGTCTCTGTTCGTGCATCAAAAGTCCCGAAAGGCTATGCCATCCATGGTTAAGTTGGTAGTCGGATGAATCCCCTAGTTCGTGGGATTCATCCTACCGAACGACGGGCCGTTCGTGTGTTTCAATCGGCACTTTCTGAAGTCATGGAGGTCTTAGCGGTGTTCGCTTAGTCGAGTGTTTCATTTTGAGTTCCAGACACTCGACGACCAAACACCGCTGTTCGCGGGTTTAAGATGGCCACCGCCATGTGTTCGGCTGCCGAAATGGCGGCCACCCAGGGAATACAACAGAGTGTTCGTGCGTTTTGTTGTTCGGTACTTTGGTTTGTATGGTGAATATAGCCGTTTACATGCAGACTTGTACATCTTTTACCGAACAGAGCATGGCCACATATGGTTGTAGGTGATTCTGTATAATCCAGGCACAGGAAAAACTTTTAGGTTCCAACAAGAAAAAGGGAATATATTGGACAGCCAAAAAGGGTTCTGCTACAGATACCTCCCAAGAATTCTACACACACTTGATCCTTAGGCAGGGATTATTCTGCCCAGGTGCATAAGTTGGCGCTGCATTGAAGCTCCTAAAAAGTGCGAATGTGCATCTTTTATTTAATTTACATAATTCTTAGTCTTATATACTACACTTTTGTGTTCCTTTGTTTTTTCTTACTCTATTACATATACTATACCGAGAACTATCTAGGTGCTGCACCTCCCCCCTGTTTTTTATCCAGATTCTGATCAGTTTAGTACCTCTGAGTACAAGTCAACTGACACCAAAGGTGACTTGTCTAGTACCTCACAGCATATGGCAAATAATTTCATGCCAAAGACTATCCTGAAAAAGGGAGTTTATTTTTTAGGCCTCTGGCAAGAGGACGAGTTCCAGGGCCCCACAACCAGACAATCTATAAGGTCCACCAGGTTCACCGGAAACACAGATCTTGAATTCTAAGCACCTGAGGGTTATTAATCTGTCTAGTATTACCCTGTCTTCAATCCAAATCGAAGTACCCACACCTCATTGTGACCAGTTTACATGTGTAGCAGAGAGGTAGTAGAATCAACAATATCTCCACTGGGTAACAGGAACAGCATAAAGTATTCCAGGTAAATAAATACAGCATACAATAATCCTGGTAGCATTGTAAGAAACCTTTCTTCCCAAGAACTAGACGACACATAGGCTGGGAGTCAACTGAGCTTTTAATCACAGGTCACAGTATTTATGGGATTCCCCATGCAAGGGGTTTCCCTACTGACATTATAGGGGTTGTACAGTAGGGGACTATATGGGGAACTTAACAACCTGGACATTTCTCCCATCATGCACTGCTGTACGAGAGGGATACTCCCACTAGAATATACAGTTAAGTGGATTATCCATCCGTGCAGCAGAACTGCCATTTTACATTAAAACACATAACTTGTACAATATTCATTACATTTAAACGAATTGACGTTTGGTAGATAGCTGGGGTCTGAGCGCACATTTCGTGAAAGTACCGCTCAGATCCCAGCATAAATAACCGAACGCCGCACAAAACACACATTACGTTTAAGTTACCTTCAAACTACCGATTGACTTTAGGAAATCACATTACCGAAGGACCGGGGCTCCTGAACGGCTTGGAAGTCCAGCGGTATTCGTGCCGTCGAGTAGCCGATGTTAGTTCCAGGCGCTCAATGACCAAATACCGCTGGGCTAACAAAGGATCCAAAATGGCCGACCGCCGCGTGGTCGGTAGCCGAACGGCAGCCACCCTGAATCCTTCTAATTACCGATTGCAACAATGTTGCACTCCTTAATGGGAGCCACACGACCTCCTGTGTGTGGTCTCCCTTCGGTAGTTTGTTCGTTTCATGAACAGTGTTGAAATTCACTGTTCGTGAAACTATTGTATGAATGCTGGTGGCTTTCATGCCACCAGCATACGAACGCTATTGTTCGCATGAAATACATTATACATACATACACTTGGTTCTTAAAGCGGTATACACACATTCAAGAAAATACTGTTTAAAGTGGCTGCTTTTGCCACAACATGGATTAAAGATATTAATATCTTTGTCCATAAACTGGCGCTTTTACAAATACCACTGTATCAAGAATGAACAAATAGCAAGACAATTAGGTCAAACATTGAAAGATATAGATTGCCTAAATACACTTGTAGAGTTCTCGATCAGGGTGATGGTTCAACAAGAGATAATATCCCACACACCAAACTTTCTAAATTTACCCCTCATCTTAAAGACTATAAGAACCTTGAAATATTTCTCAAAATGGTTTGGAGGGAAATTAAAGCCTTAAACCCAGAAGAACTTTGAGAGAGGTCTAGCTAAAACTTATCTAGACAGAAATTATTAGAAGTACAAGTTATGTACTAATACGGACATCATTATCAAACCTTCCGATAAGGGTAGTAATGTGGTGATCATGGACTGACAGCAGTACATCAGGATGGTTGAGTGCCTTCTGATTGATAAAGATACTTACCAGGTTCTATCACAATATCCTACTACTACTTCCCAACATCTGGCAGAATTAAAAAGCTATTTTAGTTGACACATTTGACTTGCAACTGATTTCCAAACAAGAATTTGAGTTCATGCTCAAATGTCAACCTGTTCATAAATCCTTGAAGAACCCATCGCGATGACCGATAGTCTCCGGGAGGGGAAATTTAACACAGAATGCTAGCATTTACATTGATAAAATCTTGTCATCATTGGTATCCAAACTCTCTTCTTTCATCAAAGACACCAAGCAAATGTTACATATGGTGAATTCCTTGAGGGTACCTGGTGCTACTATGCAGCCTTCACTTGGAGTTACTGTACAGCTCGATCCCTCATGATTTAGGGATCTTACATGTACAGTACTTTTTGGAGCATGAACTACAAGCCACTGGAGTATTTGTAAAGTTCCTAACCAATTTACAAAAGTTTGTACTAACAAGGAACATCTTCCGTTTTGATAGAAGAATTTACCATCAGATCAAGGGAACCGCCACGTTGGGTGCTCCATCCTACGCCAATCTCTATCAGGGACTGTGGGAAAAGCACACCCTAATGGACCCACTCCTGGTTTGGCTTCAAACAGAATATATATCAATTACATCTTTATCATCTGGATGGGCACGGTGGAGAGCTTTAATGATTTTGTCAAATGTATTAATGCCAATTCTAAGTCCAGTGAAATCGGAATTAGAAACCTGAATTTCCTGAATCTGTCCCTTTCCAGGATTGTCAGTACACTTTTCAGGAAAAATACTGCATGTAATAACCTCCTGAACTGGTCTAGTTACCATCCAAACTCACTGAAAGCAGGGATCCTGATGGGCAATACCTTAGACTTCAAAGAAACTGCTCCTCACTTAAGGATTTCAAGTCTTAGGCTAACCAACTAAGGAAATCTTTTAAGAAGAAGGGTTACCCTAATATGGCCCTTAAAAAAGCTTATATGAGAGCCCTATCGGCAGATTGTGACAGCCTGGTTAGTGACAAGACTCACAATCCAGTTTCCAGTCCAATTCGATGCATCGCCACATATGATGACAGTTGGCAGAGTATGATGGAATTCACAAAAGATTTTGTCCCATCCACATTTAAAAGAAGTAGTTACCCCCCACCCATCGGTTACAGCAAGGAGGGGGAGACAATCACTAAGACCTACTGGTACCCAGTCACCTTGGCCCTCCTGTATGGCCCCTTAGACAATACTTACCAGTAGGTACTTACCAATGTGGACATTGCAGTCCATGCCCCTACATCACAATATCCTCCAAACTTTTTTCAGACAGTCGCAATCTAAATACTTTCCACTCAAAATCATTTTTTAACTGCCGTACGTATTTACTTACCTGATCCTGTGGGCCACAACAATTCATCGGCTGGCATTAGGTTCATGGGACTTGAATGCATTCCACAACCCCTAAGGAAACGAGATTGGGGCAGAAAACTCAGTTAACGGGAATCCTTTTGGATTTATAAGTTAGGAACGTTGTCTCCTCAAGGTCTAAATGAAGGCTTTTCCTTCTCTGCCTGTTTATGACTCCTATAGGAATGTATTACAACTTTATTCAACCTTATTCATCCACAGAGTTAATGGATTCACTATTCACCGGTCACCTTTTATTTATGAGGTTTAGGTGATTACGTTAACTTTTCTTTTAGTTTATTGATCACAACTATTTCTTAGCAACTTATTTAACTGAGGAATTCTAATTCTGTCTTACATATACATACGAGCTCTCTACATTCTAGAGTACCCTAGCCCCGACTGAGGATGATGAGTATGCCATTTTCCTACCCTATTTGTTCTGAGTATCCATACTCTCAGCAATTACAAGTGAAAATCTTGACAATAACAGTAACCTTTTTCTGTCTTTCATGGAAATATCGCTCTGCACCTCATTGCCAGTAAGGTGTTGACATCCATACCTGTGGGTGATGGGAATGTATTCCTCTTCTGTATGACTGACCTCTTTTAGAGTCAGTATCACTTATAGTCTGTTTTTAGGGATACATTGGGGTATTTTATTGGCATGATGACTGTGCAAGTCTTTTGGCTCAAGCCTGCATATGATGGGAGTTGGACTCCTATATAGTCACTTGTCTTCATTACCACATGAAGTAATTTACTGAATCATGCAATAGACACAAGTGCCTCAGAACATGAGAGTCCCACCCCACTACCATTCCCTCTCCCCTGGTGGGCGTTGTTTATTCCAACATCATTCTCCCTTGTAAATGCTCATCACAAAAGGAACAATTGATTGACAGTAGTGGTGGACACCACTAGACACCACTAGACTCTTCATGCTACACCACTCCCTCTGTTTTTAAAGTTTCTATGTGGGGGGTGTTGACCAGAAATGGGTAGACTATAAAGTTTTGTTCCACCCATCTGTTCCCACTGGCTGGATATCAACTTTGCTGAGATTTTCTGATTGATTACCCTCAGGTGGCTAATCAGGTAAGCAGCTATATTAGTGGTAGCCATTTCTGGTCTACTCACTGATACCCCTGACAACGGCATGTTAAGATGCTGAAATGCATGTTGGTTCTTTCTTTTTTGCACCTCACTGTATGTGTGTAGACCACTCGCTACTGGTAACACTTTTTTGTTACTTTAAATGCACTTTTAGTTACACGAGGGCTAGTTGGTTCAGGTAGGCACTAGTGGAATCCCACAGTGCTGAGGCACCTAGGGTCAGTTTGTTGGGCTAGGATTGTGAGGCTTATGCTTCCCTCTTATTTTTACTCTTTTTGTTATTGGACTGCTAAAGTAAAGGTGGGGGGGAGATGTTTCTTACTTTGTTTCTTTCCCACTATTCTCTCCTTTCTGTCGAGCACCAGGAACTAGATGCTATTTGATTTTTTTACCCATATTTCAGGGCTTAACTATATTATTGTGTTTTTCTCCAACACACACTACCTTCATCCTATAAGCTATTTGGTGACTCCGTAGCATTTAAAAGAGTTTTATCTGGGGTTTTAGACTAGCCTTTGGCAGATATAGCTCATATTGCAATCACCATATGAATTTTTATTTTTATATATATAAATCTTTATTTTCATTTTTCCCTTTTTTTTTTTTTTAAAGTTCATTCAAATACAGATACAGCTTACATATTATATTTAGCATGGTACAAAAAGATACTTTGAAAATAATACAAAATACAATAATACAATACCATAGTGATACTAATAATAGTAATCAAATTAATGATGATGATTATAAATAACAAACGGACCATGCCTCTGATAGGCCTCTAATGTTCTACTGTATCTACAGCCATACAAAAATACCATACATACAATGCATCCTGACCAAACATACTTCCCATTCTCTCTACTGTCTACGCAAAGCTATCTCTGTGAGGGGGGCCGGGGGGGGGGGTTAGTAGTTCGTTAGTAAATCTAACCCAAGGGGCCCAGATTTCCTTATATTTTTCTTTTGAAATTTTAGCTATCCCGGCTTCCATGTTACATTGGTAATCAATCTGTGTGCATATATCCTGCCAGTTTAACGCACCCATATTTCTCCAGTTTCTAGCCATCACTATTTTTATTGCCATACAGATATGAATCCAAAGAATTTTTAGTTTTATATTACTTCTTGGAATATCAAAATGAAACAAGAACATTTGAGGTGTGATCTCAGTCCGAGTTTCAAACATAAAATCTGCCAGTTTCGATAGAGTTATTTTCATAGGTTTCAACTCCTCACAGTCCCACCAGATGTGGGAGAATGAACCTAACTCCCTACCGCATCTCCAACAATCTGGCAGGAGTGTGGGTTGGAATCTATGAAGGCGAGTTGGCACCAGATACCAACGGTATACTAATTTGAAATACACTTCCTGTATATTTACCCCATGTATATATCTTTTTACTGCTTGTACTCCCGTCAACCAGTCCTCCAGCGGGGATAAAAAGTTAAGTTCTTGCTCCCATTTATACATTGCTGGCGCTTTATCTATCTGCCTTTGGCTTCTTACGAATTTGTTATATCTAGAGGCAATTTTTTTTTTATATTGAAATTCTACAAACTGGTCCATTGGGGAACTTTCCGAAAGGTCTTTTCCCATAGTAAAGGATTTTATTCTTAGATAGTTAAATATTTCCTTCGAAGGGAGATTATATTTATGTTGTAAGGTTGGGAATGGCAACATTTTATTATTATTTAAAAGTTCCGATATTCTTTTTACTCCACCATTTTCCCATTCTTGGATATTTATATCCTTTATATATAATTTTAGAATTGTTAATGGGGCATTTGTTGATATATATCTTGTTCCATATTTCTTTTTCAAGTACTTAACGATATAAATCATTAAGTTATTCATTGGGTTACTGGATCTTATATTTTTAAAAAATTCACTATCGCACCACCAGAGCAAAAATGGTTCCATATCCCCAAGGTCTGATTTTTCAATATCTAACCAATTTGGTCTGGCCGTTGTGTAGTTATCACACTTAATTAGGTGGGCTACCATATTGTTCATATATATTTTCTGTATATCTGGGAAACAGATCCCCCCTTCTTTCCAGTCTCTCTGTAATATTTCCAATAAGACTCTTGCCAAATATAATTTGATAATTGCCTTTGAAAACCGCGTATCGTCTGGCATGGCACCCTCAGCGGGAGATTACTAAATAAAAATGTCAACTTAGGAAGGAGATAGAAATTTACTGCTTCGATCCTACCCAACCAAGAGAGTTCCAATCCCTGCCAATTTTTTAAGGTGTTCCTAAAGTGAGTTGCAATATCCGTATAGTTAAGTTCTCCCGTTTCTCTGTAATCTAGAGAAAATGTTACCCCTAAATATTTTATGTTTCTTGTTTCCCAATCACAATTGAAATCTTTTTTAAGTTTATCTATACCTGGTCCACTTAAACCTTTTGTCAGAATTTGTGTTTTATTTATATTTATTTTATAGCCTGAGTGTATACCAAACACGTTAATAAGCCGAAATACGGCTGGGATAGAACTAATAGGGTCTGCTAGGGTCAGTAGAATATCGTCTGCATATAATGCAATCTTGTTCTCCATCTTATTCACTTTTAGCCCGCTGATATCTTCATTCTGTCTGATTGCGGCTGCCAATGGTTCTATGGAAAGGATATATAGCAGGGGTGCCAGAGGGCATCCCTGTCGAGTCCCATTTCTAATAGGGAACCACTTAGATTGAAACATATATCCTGATACTTTGGCTTGAGGATCCTTATATAGCGCCATTGTACACTCCTTAAAGTAACCCTCGATGCCGAAGGCCCTCAGTACTTCCTCCATGTATTTCCAGTTAACCCGATCGAAAGCTTTTTCGGCATCGAGGGCAACCACCGCAAAAGGAGACAAGCTTTGGTCTGCATGATATAGGACATTCAGTAATTTCCTGATATTGTCAGATGTGCCCCTACCCTCTACAAACCCGCTCTGGTCTTTATGTACAATGTTGGGTATGATTTGTTTTAGTCTATCGGCCAGAATTCTGGAGTATACTTTAATATCTAGATTGATAAGAGATATTGGTCTATAATTCAAAGTATACGTAGGATCCTTTCCTATCTTAGGTATTGGTATTATAGAGGCCTGAAACAGTTCCGTTGGGATGGCTTTATGATTAGCAATATCTTCAAATGTTCTTAAAATATATGGAGATATAATATCACTTAATTTCTTATAGAAGATTGAAGAAAAGCCATCTGGACCTGGTGCTTTACCTACTGTTAGTGCTTTAATTGTGTTACTGATCTCCTGAATAGAAAAGGGGGCGTTTAGTTGACTCAAATTCTCCGCTGATATTTTTGGTAGGGTCAATTTATCCAGAAACTGTTTTGTTTCGCCCTCAGATGGCTCGTTAAATTTTATGTTATATAAGCTTTTATAATAGTCTTCAAATGCCTTAGCTATTTGAGTTGGAGAAATCATTTTTTTACTTCCAACTGTTATATAATTTATAGATTGAAGTTTATTCTTATTTTTTAATTTGTTTGAAAGGCTTTTCCCTGTTTTATTATTTCCATAATACCATCTCTGTTTTAGAGTTAACATAGCTTTATTGATCTTTTCTTGGGTTCTTACTAAGATTTTTGCCCTAATCTCTTTGATATCCTCCAGAATCTTATAATCTATGGTGAGTTTATGTAATCGTTCTTGTTTTGCCAAATCGATATAAAGTTCGTTAAGCTCCTTTCCTTTCGTTTTTTTTATAATGGCACCCATTTTTATGAGACATCCTCTCATATACGATTTAAAGGTACACCATAGCATGGCATTGGAGACATCCCCTGTATCATTGCTTTCAAAAAATTCTCTGGTCTGAGTGCGTAATACCTCTACATTTGTTTCTGATTTTAATAGATTTTCATTAAGTCTCCATTTATCTCTACTTTTGTATTCGGGGTTATTTTTTATAGCTAAACTTACAGGTGCATGGTCGGACCATGTGATAGGTCCAATTGACACTTTTTTAATTCGCTCCAAACTTTCAGGTTTCACCAAAAAATAATCGATTCTGGTATATGTCTGGTGGACATTTGAAAAAAACGTGTAATCTCTCGCTTCTGGATTAGACGTTCTCCAGGCATCAAATAAACTATTTTTTGCCAAAATGGTCTGCATCATTGATAGGCCTTTTCTTTGCTTAACTTCTGTGTAAACTGACTTAATTCTATTCGGGGGGTATAGCTCAGTGGTAGAGCATTAGACTACAATCACCATATGAATTCATTCCCCAGGTACCACTGGTCTGTGATCCTAATTTACCCTTTCTTGCTTGGCAGACTGTGGTTAGGATTGGTGGGTTTATGCTTCCCCATTTTTTTCTTTCTGAGCTTAATTTACCCTTCCTTGTTTGACAGCCTGTGGCTACCCTGTACATAACATTTAAGTTTTTTTCCCCCCTCTGGTATTATTGTACTTATTTAATTTTTGTGGTTTAAGTTATCTGTAACTTATGTTATACAATATAGATTGCTTTTATATTCACTGCCTTCGCCCCCAAAGTCCTTTTGTACACTTCAGGTGTTTCCTGTTTTGTTTCTATATTTACCAACAGACTATATAATGTTTTAATATAGGGGCAATGTCCATTGCCCACATGAATGAGGCTAAAATCAGACTACATAGGGTATTGCAAGTCAGAAAATGTTCTCTCAAATGTACTCATAACACTCCATTCTTTCCCTAATTAGCTGCTAGTATTGAACTTGTTTGGTTTCTCTACTCTATGGGAAAGGAAGTAGGAAGTATTTTGTATTGTTCTTTTCCAACTACAGAATGGTTTAATAAAATCGCAAGTGAGGAATGTGTTCCTCAGCTTGTTGAAAATAGTTCTACGTTTTTCTGTAGTTTCAGTTTTGTTTTGCTTTAAAATATTGATTCTATCTCATGGGTATATAAAGTTTGGAATAATTGTATAAATGTACAAACTACAGTAATTTAATGTAGTGTTCAAACTTTGAATGTGGTTTCAGTGAAGCTTAAAAACACATATACAGCTGCATGACACAGCCATTTTGTTAAGGAAGAAAAACATTGCTAACATTTCAATACTTCAACAATGAGCTGATAAATTCTTATTCCACAGATCAAATATTATATTAAAATAAATGGCATCAGTTCTTCAAATCTACAAATCTACAATATTATAGCAACAAAAACTCTGCATGGAGACACTGAACTTTTGTGTTTGGCTTTTGCAGGCTTTGCCCCTGAGCTGCTTCCTTGACACTCTCAGCCAATCCAGTGCTTTACTATGTGAAAGCATTGTGATTGGGTCCGATAATCACATCTGATGATGTCAGCCAAGCAGACAGATCAGGGGCAGGGCCAGCATCAGCAGACTGGAACAAAGGTAAGATTGTATTATATTTAGGGGGGCACGGGGGTAGATTGTGTTTCTTTAAGCACACATAAAAGGAATTTAACAACATAATAGTTTCATAACAGAGTATTTAATCTCAAACATATTGCATATTTGCCTACATTTTTTAGACATTCTAAGTCATAAAAAGGGATTTTTATTCATAATACTATAATACAATGTTATTATAATACTATACAATTCTTGTTTATTTGTACTAAGCATATATTTAGCTACTTGAACACATAGCAATAAGCCATCTTTTCTGTGCAAATATTATATTAAAGGACCACTATAGGCACCCATACCACTTCAGCTCAATGTAGTGGTCTGGGTGCCAGGTCCAGCTAGGGTTAACTAATTGTTTTATAAACATAGCAGTTTCAGAGAAACTGCTATGTTTCTCTGAGGGTTAATCCAGCCTCTAGTAGCTGTCTCACTGAGCTGTTTTGCTTTTTTGCGATTCTCACTGTGAAAATCACAGTGAGAAGACCCTAAACATCCATAGGAAAGCATTGAGTAATGCTTTCCTATGGGCGATTTGAATGCCGCGCATGCGCATTCGGATCTGATGTCGGCAGGAGGAGGAGAGGTCACCAGCGCCGAGGTAGCCCGACGCTGGAGAAAGGTAAGTGGCTGAAGGGGTTTTAACCCCTTCAAATCAAATTCCTTACCAGTTACCAACAGAAAATCAAACCTTGTGCAAGCAATGACCTTTTCCTATAGATGCATCTTACCTGTAACAGTAAAAATAAAACTCTTAACAAAATCTTAACCCCTTCAGCCCAGCGGGAGGGGTACCCTGAAGATGGGGGGACCTAATGACCCTATAGTGGTCCTTTAATAAATGTGTAATATAATAGTTACATAGTTACATCGACTGAAATGAGACATGTGTGCATCTCGTGTCCTACGTATAGTCCTGTTTATGAGATGATTTCCAGATAATGCAAAATAATTTTAATTTAAATTTGTTAACCTTCATAACAAAATTGTTCTATTCATTTTATTAATGTTTTATCTTCCTTTTGTACTTTTTCTAGTGCCATAATATCCTTTTCTAGAACAGGTGCCCTAACATTGCACAGCATATTCAATGCAGGGTCTCACCATTGACTAAATAAAAGGCAAATTTATATTAATGCCCCTTTTTTATACATGACATTACCTTGCTGGCCTTATCAACTGCTAATTTACTTTGCACATTGTTGCCTAGTTTGTTGTCTATAACAATTTCCAAATCCTTCTGGTGTGCTACCATTACATTGTAAGTTGCTTGTGCATATTTTACCACGAAGTGCATAACTTTGCATTTATCTACATTAAATGTTATCTGCCATTTGAGTGACTAGCCCTCTAATCTACTTAAATACCTCTGCAGCAAATGAATATCCTGATCATATTGCATTACTTTACGGAGTTTTGTGTCATATGCAAAAACCAAAACATGACTTAATAAGTATTAATATGAGAAAATGGATTTAGAAACAGATTCAAATATGTTTATGTATTTTCTAAGTTGTTTTTCAATATTTTTAATTAATTCCGAATATAAATGTGAATTTAAATTCCTAGACAATAAAATATTAATGTTATACTGGTGCTTTGCATATTTAACAATGCTTCATGTCATAATAAAGATTATTCATGAAAATGTGAGAACCTTTACTGCTTGTGACATGATTTAATTGATGTCGTAATGGTTTATTGTGAAAAATTCACAAAGGAAAAGGAAAAATAAGTATAATATGAGTTTAAGTCAGCTGTTTCTTTACATATCTCTGTGTGAATATAGTTGATGTAAAACTTATATTCAAATGGCGTTTAGAAGTCTTCCTTGAGATTTGTTTTTATTATTTTTCTAATAGTAGTGTTAACATATACTATTGGCTTGGTTGCTGCTTCTAAGTGATGCTTCAAAGTGTGTGCTTTGAGATATTCTGCTGATTCTTCAACTGTCTAAGATTTTGTTAAGAGTTTTATTTTTACTGTTACAGGTAAGATGCATCTATAGGAAAAGGTCATTGCTTGCACAAGGTTTGATTTTCTGTTGGTAATTGGTAAGGAATTTGATTTGATAAGCTAGGTGTTTGCCATTGATTGTTGGTTAATTAGCTATTGTTTGCAAATAAGCATAGGCCCACCCAGGAGTTAAACATTCGTAGTGAGTGGTGATTTTAGGAGTTATATAAGGGTTGTGGTCATTAGCTTGGCTAATATAGCTTGGTTGCTTCTTTAAAGTGTGTGCTTGGAGATATTCTGGAGATAAACTAGAGGTAATCTGAGGTACACAGGAGGACAAAAAAAAAGTTAAGATTTGTTTGATTTAAATTACTCACCTCATTAAAATGCCAGTCTTAGTTCAGTGTAATAGTTGTTATGCATTGGTTTCATGTTTCACTTTTGGGAGATTTGGATGCTGTTTAATATGTAGACAGTTCTCTATATTGCGGGAGGAGATTGTAGTTTTGAAGTCTGAGATTTGTAAATTATCCATTAAACAAACTCAGGCTGGAACTGTTGCAAAGCCACTGCCGTTGAGACGTCCTAGGAATGGCAGATAGATTTTTGTAGGATCTGGTAGACTTATAGTTGTGGATAAAATGCATATTGCACAGTCTGTTGCTCTACATAATTCATTTTCAGCACTTTCAGAGTGTAGTGGTGTTATGGAGATAGGCTCAGGCACCAAGTGTAGTGGTGTTATGGAGACAGGCTCAAGCACGGAGTTTGTGGAACCACCATCCTCTATGTCAAAGTTGAGCAAGACTGCAACTAACAGTTGTTGTTGGGGGATTCTATCATAAGAGGTGTGGAGCTGGACAATAGTGACCTTGTAAGATGTCCTCCTGGAGCTACTGCTCACAGCAACAGGAGACGTATTTGTAATATTGTTAAGTGAACAAAGCAGGAAGGGGAATTGGATGTACTTGTCCATTTAGGGACAAATGACTTTGCCTGCAATGAGGTTTCAGAAGTAAAGGAATTTATTTGTGGTTTTTCCAAAGATATATGGCATGTTGCTTCCACAACTGTCATTCTCTGAAGTATAAAAAATATGTTTTGCATCTTTCTCAAAAGGGAACAAATGTTCTCAGTGAGCAGTTCAGAGGTTTTTCTAGGATGTAGTTAATCTAGAAACATAGACACATAGAAACATAGAATGTGACGGCAGATAAGAGCCATTCGGCCCATCTAGTCTGCCTAATTTTCTAAATACTTTCATTAGTCCCTGGCCTTATGTTATAGTTAGGATAGCCTTATGCCTATCCCACGCATGCTTAAACTCCTTTACTGTGTTAACCTCTACCACTTCAGCTGGAAGGCTATTCCATGCATCCACTACCCTCTCAGTAAAGTAATACTTCCTGATATCATTTTTAAACCTTTGTCCCTCTTATTTACGACTATGTCTTCTTGTTGTGGTAGTTTTTCTTCTTTTAAATATAGTCTCCTCCTTTACTGTGTTGATTCCCTTTATGTATTTAAATGTTTCTATCATATCCCCCCTGTCTCATCTTTCCTCCAAGCTATACATGTTAAGATCCTTTAACCTTTCCTGGTAAGTTTTATCCTGCAATCCATGAACCAGTTTAGTAGCCCTTCTCTGAACTCTCTCTAAGGTATCAATATCCTTCTGAAGATACCAGTACTCCATTAATGCATACAATACTCCAAGTGAGGTGTCACCAGTGTTCTGTACAATGGCATGAACACTTCCCTCTTTCTACTGCTAATGCCTCTCCCTATACAACCAAGCATTCTGCTAGCATTTCCTGCTGCTCCATTACATTGTCTGCCTACCTTTAAGTCATCAGAAATAATCACCCCTAAATCCCTTTCCTCATATGTTGAGGTTAGGACTCTATCAAATATTCTGTACTCTGCCCTTTGGTTTTTATGTCCAAGATGCATTATCTTGCACTTATCCACATTAAATGTCAGTTGCCACAACTCTGACCATTTTTCTAGTTTACCTAAATCATTAGCCATTTGGCTTATCCCTCCTGGAACATCAACCCTGTTACATATCTTAGTATCATCAGCAAAAATACATACCTTACCATCAAGACCTTCTGCAATATCACTAATAAAAATATTAAAGAGAATGGGTCCAAGTACAGATCCCTGAGGTATCCCACTGGTGACAAGCCCAAGCTTCGAATATACTCCATTGACTACAACCCTCTGTTGCCTGTCACTCAGCCACTGCCTTACCCATTCCACAATGGCAAAAGGGTGATAAAACATCAATCCAATTGACCCCAAAACAAGGACAGAAGGTGCCTGCAGCAAGTGTGTTAAAAAATGATAAGCTTAGAGTCATGTCTGCAAATGCTTGCAGTTTAGGGAATAAGATCCATGAACTTGTGGTATTAATGGCAACTGATAATGTAGACTTAGTCGTTGTTACTGAGACATGGTACAATGAGGAAAATGACTGGGAAATGGCTATACCAGGGTAATCTTCATATAGAAAAGACAGGGAAGGCAAGAAAGAGAGGGGTGGCCCTGTATGTGAAGGATAGCATAAAATCTAGCATAATAAAAGTTAGTGAGGTGAACATAGAGTCTGTTTGGGTTACGTTAGAATTTGGCAATCACACAGAAACTCATGTAGGTGCGATTTATAGGCCTCAAAGAGAAATAGAAGAGTTAGATAATCAAGTCTTTGAGGAAATAGCTAAAATGACAATGAAGGGGAAATTATCATCATGAGTGACTTTAATCTTCCTGATGTGAACTGGAAAACCAAACTACTTGTGCCAGGAGCACACATATTCTAAACTCCCTAATGGGATTGTCTCTAAAACAAGTCGTTGAGGATCCAAATCGTAAAGAGGCTATACTAGATGTGACAGACCTCTCTGTCTTTGCATAACTGTGATTTAGCCTTGGTTTATCTGTTTGTTCGGTAATTGCCACTTGTCTGTACGGCCCTACGTTTTATTCCCTTACAAACTAAAGAATTACTGAACAACAGGCCACCAAGCAGGGAAGTGTGCTGCTTGTTAATCTTTCTGCCCTCATGAACGTTGTGGTTAACGGCAGACACTTCCAAATCCTGAATGGTCGGCTGGGTGGTCGTCGTTCGTATGAACGAACATGTGGCGGCAGCCATCTTCGACAGTCGAAGGCCCAGCAGTGTTCGTCGACAAAACCGTGGAACTAAAATCGGACACTATTTCATACGAACACCGCTGAAGTCGCTGACCCTTCCTCGTTCCTTTCCAGATTCATACGAACACCGTGCCGTTCGGTACATTGACTTTATACGAACAGAGCTGCCCCAGATAGCCATCCCATGGAGCCCATTCGTTTCGACGAACGCACCTTGTACAAGACTTTAGCTCCATGGCTATTGCACTGTGTGTATGAAATCTGAGCGCTATTCGGTTATATTGTGCGCTCAGATCTAAGCTATCTGGTGATACGTTGAATGTGGAGATTCTGTTCGGTAGTTTTGGGAATATATATTTTTATGTGTTTTTATGCTCACTATAAAATGGAGGATAGGCTCTATCCCTGGAGGTAATTGAGTTACTTCTAGCACTTAACCCAATTATCTCCAGGATAGAGAGGAGGGTTTGTAATGTTCAGGTGGGAGTGTTTATCTCTGTATATGTTTCTGATTGGTTAATGTATAAACTTGTCCCAGTCTTCCACAAGGTCCCTATGGGAATGTCCCTTGGTGGAAGACCTGCATAAAGGAGGGGCATGTAGCCCACATTAAACAGATCCTGTTTGACCCTCAATACAGAGCCTCGTCTCGTACTTGGGGGGATTATTTGTGTGTTTTCCTGTTCGGCACTTAGAAGTGTTCAGTAGCTGACTTCTCATTCAGGAAAGGGAACATCTTTGGCAGCGTTAACCCCTTCTATACCCAGGGTGCCATTACACTAGATTTAGTGTTAACAAATGTTGATTTGGTATCAGATATAACCGTAGGTGAAATTTTATATTCCAGTGGTCATCAGTCAGTGTGGTTTAATATAAGGATAGTGACTGAGTCACACCACACAACAACAAAAGTTTTAGACTTTAGAAAAAGAGACTTTTCTAAAATTAGAATATGTGTAAATGAGTCATTATCAGACTGAAGCAGTTTAAATGGAGTCCAAGAGAAATGGGATTATTTAAAACTGGTATTGCTGAAGGCAACAAAAAATTGCATTAGGCTTGCCAGTAAAAGCAAAACATTTAAGAAACCACTGTGGTACTCTGTGGCCAAAATAGTAAAAAACTAAAAAGTTAGCATTTAGTAATTATAAAAAAAAACAAAGTGAGAAAGATAGACAGATCTATAAGATTAGACAACAAAGGAATTTCCCAGGCACTTAAAGTGTTAAGGTCGCAGGCAGTTTTAATGAAACAAAAAAGAACAGCAACGTTTCGACCTCCTAAGAAAAGAAGGCTTGAAAAAGACCTCTTAAGAGGTTGAAACGTTCCTGTTCTTTTTTGTTGAATTAAAACTGCCTGCGGCTTTAACACTTTGAGTGCCTGGTGAATTCCTTTGTTGCCTTGTCGTTGTCGGATTGCTGATCCTGCTCCTCAGCACTGGGTGGCTACTGGGGTTGAGTGTGGCTCCTACCATCATCTTTGCAATAGATCTAGAAGATTAGGCAGAAAGAGGCTACACAGTTATAAGAGCTTCCAAATCAGACACAGAAGAGAAAATAGCACAGTCAGTAAAAAGAGGAAACAAAACATTTTTTAGATACATAAATGAGAAAAGGAAAGTAAAACAAGGATTAGTTATATTAAAAACAAAAGGAAGGTATGTAACAGAGGATAAAGGTCTAGCTCACTGCCTCAATGAATTTTTTTGTTCAATATTTACAATTGAAAATGAAGGAAATGGACCTCACTTAAGAAAAAGGACAAATGAGTAATTTGTTACATGTGAGTTTACAGAGGAAGATGTTCTATTTCATCTGTCAAAAATAAAGACAAATAAGTCAATGGGGCCTGATGGAATACACCCAAAGTTATTAAAAGAGCTTAGTCGTGTACTAGCAAAACCATTAACAGATTTATTTAACCAATCATTGTTAACAGGAGTAGTCCCAGAAGATTGGAAGTTAGCAAATGCTGTGCCCATTCACAAGAAAGGTAGTAGGGAGGAGTAGGGGAACTATAGGGCAGTAAGCCTTACTTCAGTAGTGGGGAAAGTAATGGAAAGCTTGTTAAAGAATAGGATTAGTTGTATAAGGAGAGGTATTAGCAGTAGAAAAGGGGAAGTGCTCATGCCATTGTACAGAACACTGGTGAGACCTCACTTGGAGTATTTACGCAGTACTGTAGACCGTAGTCCAGAAGGATATTGATAATTTAGAGAGAGTTCAGAGAAGGGCTACTAACTTCTGGTAAAAACACAACCACCAATAGACTATTACATGATGAATAACAGAGAATATAAAATATAGGGGGGCATGGCCCAACAACTCATGTGAACGGATGTGTTTCACATCAGCTCCCGATGGACTAAACAAAAATAAGCGGATTGAACAACCAAAAACACGCTTTGGACAATAAAAAGAAGCTATTAAGTACCCAAGAGCGAGCAGACCACACTCCTAACAAATAAACTAGGGATCTGGACAGATTCTTCAGAAAAAAAGTAGAATACTGGCACTAGAAGGGTGCATGACTCACCCCGGGAATCCCCGACATCTCTGAAACGTCGACTTATATTAGAGATCCCAATCTACGTATTATACTACAGAACTTACCTTCCAAAGAAGACATTGCCACGATGTTGGCTAAATTGGAATCCTCGGTGCAGGAGCAAATAGCCTCCATAGCACAGAACGACCGGCATGTGGTCTATAGAGTCAATGATCAGGAGGAAGAAAGAGACATAATGCAGGCTTAAATGCACAACATAGAGCAACAACAAGTATCAACGGACACATGCATCTTCAATATTATGAAGCACATGGAAAACCTGGACAACAGGGGGCGGTGTAACAACCTCCAGATTAGGGGCTTAGCTGAACCGCAGGATGCACAGGAAAATTTGCTTCAAACACTGTCCCTCTTTAATATTATTTTGCAACGGCCGCTGGATACCCAGGTTCTAATGGATATAGCACACAGGGCTCTCAGACCCAAAGGGATTTTAAAAGAGGCTCCCAGGGACATAATCTGCAGAGTTCAGTACTACTCACTTAAAGAAGACATATTGCGTAAGGCCAGTACCTCCCCTTACATGCAATCAATGGACTCTTGCATCCAGATATTCCAGGACCTGATAGTGAAAATATAAAGAGGTGCAGGCACTCCAGAATACAATGAAGGCAACTTTTTTTGAACCCACAGCCACTCACAGTGAGTGGCGGTGGGTTCAATAAAAGTTGCCTTCATTGTATTCTGGAGTGCCTGCACCTTTTTATATTTTCATTATCAAGTATTTGTTTAATGGTACTGGGACTGGCCTGGCTGCACCCAGATACATATTGTATGGGGATTGAGTGCATTTCCACACCCCTGGTCTTTGGATATTCCAGGACCTGTCATGGTCAACTTTGCAGGTCAGTAGGGTTCTCCATCCAATTACGACAGTGCTTTAAGACCAACACATCAAATATTGATGGGGTAACCCCTTTTCTAGTGATGTCGCGAACATGAAATTTTCCGTTTGCAAACGGCGAACGCGAACTTCCGCAAATGTTTGCGAACGGGCGAACCCGGCGAACCGCCATAGACTTCAATATGCAGGTGAATTTTAAAACCCACAGGGACTCTTTCTGGCCATAATAGTGATGGAAAAGTTGTTTCAAGGTGACTAACACCTAGACTGTGGCATGCCGGAGGGGGATCCATGGCAAAACTCCCATGGTAAATTACATAGTTGAGGCAGAGCCTGGTTTTAATCCATAAAGGGCATAAATCACCTAACATTCCTAAATTGTTTGGAATAACGTGCTTTAAAACATCAGGTATGATGTTGTATCGATCAGGTAGTGTAAGGGTTATGCCCGCTTCACAGTGACAGACCAAACTCCCCGTTTAACGCACCGCAAACAACCGCAAACAGTCCATTTGCACAACCGCAAACTCCCCATTTGCACAAGGTTGGATACCGATTGATGGTTCGATATTCTGAGCCCTCTCTGATTTACTGTACACGACTATTCGATATTCCCACAAATTTTATATAGCATTTTATGTTTGTTTGAGACCACCTTAAAAATATTGGATATCGCAAAAAATCATGATCACTATATACTTTCTCTACAAACCTCTAAAACTAACCAAACTACTCATCCATCCACTATACCATTTTATCCCACCTAAAACTAGTGCCCAGTTAAAATACTCGACTCTTACTTACCCACACTCAGTCATGCCACACACATTTCACCACTACTCTCACTGAATCCCTCTGACTACGGCTAAATTCATCTTCTACATCAGAACACTACTCCTAAGATTGGGTTGTATCCATGTCTCGGGTCTTTCATTTAGAATAGGGGCAGCTTCGGTCTCCTTCAACACTGACACTCCAGTGCATATTATTAAAAGATTGGGCAGATGGAAATCCTCAGTCTACAACCGATATATTCCTCATCCCGAGAAAGAAACGGGGAAAGCTTTTAAAAGCTTTTAAAAGTTTGGCTTTGTAAATTTGATGCAAGAAATGTGTTCTTCTTTAATACCTTTTCACCCTCTTTTCATGAACCCGATTTACATATATTACTATTATGTTTCTGAACATATATATTATATTATTCACTCACTCACTCTCTGGGCCGGCTAAGACATAATGCTGCCTAGGTCCAACGATAAATGACTATGGGGGATTATGTATAATAAACACAGGTTACTGGCTATGGGGGGGATAATGTATAATAAACACAGGTTACTGGCTATGGGAGGGATAATGTATAATAAACACAGGTTACTGGGTATGGGAGGATAATGTATAATAAGCACAGGTTACTGGCTATCGGGGGATAATGTATAATAAACACAGGTTACTGGCTATGGGGGGATAATGTATAATAAGCACAGGTTACTGGCTATGGGAGGATAATGTATAATAAACACATGCTACTGGCTATGGGGGGATAATGTATAATAAACACAGGTTACTGGCTATGGGAGGGATAATGTATAATAAACACAGGTTACTTGCTATTGGAGGATAGTGTATAATAAACACAGGTTACTCGCTATGGGGGGATAATGTATAATAAACACAGGTTACTCGCTATGGGGGGATAATGTATAACAAACACAGGTTACTGGCTATGGGGGGATAATGTATAATAAACACAGGTTACTGGCTATGGGAGGGATAATGTATAATAAACACAGGTTACTGGCTATGGGAGGGATAATGTATAATAAACACAGGTTACTGGCTATGGGGGGATAATGTATAATAAACACAGGTTACTGGCTATGGGAGGGATAATGTATAATAAACACAGGTTACTGGCTATGGGGGAATAATGTATAATAAACACAGGTTACTGGCTATGGGGGGATAATGTATAATAAACACAGGTTACTGGCTATGGGGGATAATGTATAATAAACACAGGTTACTGGCTATGAAGGGATAATGTATAATAAACACAGGTTACTGGCTATGGGAGGATAATGTATAATAAACACAGGTTACTGGCTATGGGGGGATAATGTATAATAAACACAGGTTACTGGCTATGGGGAGGATAATGTATAATAAACACAGGTTACTGGCTATGGGGGGATAATGTATAATAAACACAGGTTACTGGCTATGGGGGGATAATGTATAATAAACACAGCTTACTGGCTATGGGAGGATAATGTATAATAAACACAGGTTATTGGCTATGGGGAGGATAATGTATAATAAACACAGGTTACTGGCTATGGGAGGATAATGTATAATAAACACAGGTTACTGGCTATGGGGGGATAAAGTATAATAAACACAGGTTACTGGCTATGGGGAGGATAATGTATAATAAACACAGGTTACTGGCTATGGGGGGATAATGTATAATAAACACATGTGTAACGGATCGCCTGGCACCCCGACTGGGTACCTCCGTTAATGGATGCTCCTAGTGCTTCCTGAGGACTCCAAGCACTCTGGCAGACACCACAATCACCGAATCCGAGAAACCTTTTAAATTCTCCCAAGCATATGAATGCTGTAGACCATTGAATAGGAACCATACGAATAGGTTTTCAATCCTAGCAGTCAACTGGAACAGCATACAATAAATCCTTCCCCCAATAATGAGACGACACTTCACTTTGAGGGTAAAACAGGAACTCTGGACTGTCTCATCCAGCCTGGCTTTTATTACAATAATACACATACAGGCCACACCCAGGGGGAGGCATAAAATAACCAATCACATACATGGTTCAGCCCACACATCCCCTCCCCTCAGATAACATTAAACCCAATTATCCGGTACACTTTTTCAGCCAAGTTCTGGATGTACCCCAAAACCCGGGGGTACACCTTTAAATCCAGCATCGCTGGATAGCCCTTATTCAGGGGGACAACATATCCAAAATTCAAGTAATTCGGATGAATGGTTCGGGAGATATGGGGTTCCAAAGATTTGACCGACCGCATGGGTAAAGTATCCGAAAACAGTTCCATGCATTTTGGCCCTGCGGTCGGTCACAAACAAGGGAATGAAAACAGACGAATTGCCTGTGTTATAGAGCCTGGAGAGGGTTTGAATGAATTCCCTTGTTTGTGGGGTTCTTTCTACCGAACGGCGGGTCATTCGGTAGTTTCCATACGAATTTCTGGAAGTATGGAGGTCTCAGCGGTGTTTGCCTAGTCAAGTGTCCGATTTTAGTTCCAGACACTCGACGGCAAAACACCGCTGTTCGGTAGTTTAAGATGGCCGCCGCCACGTGTTTGTTTCCCGAATGGCGGCCACCCAGAGGACAAAGAATACATTACACTGATTGCCAATTACCCGTTCGCAACATTGTTGCAAACTGTAATTGGAGGCACACTTATTCCTGGGTGGTCTGGTTGTTCGGTAGTTTCACTCAATATAATAAATGGAGTGATTCTACCGAACAATCAGTTGAATGCTGCATACATATCCCAGGTTAAACTTAATACACATATACACATATAATATTACAGGCAATATACTAGAATATGTATCACAGTCTTAAAGGGACAGTAGTCCCAAAAGTCCCAATATGTCCATAGATGCTGTTAAAAGGGCCAGTAGCAGCGATATACAGTACAATATGCCCCAAATAACCCAGGGGCCATAGTCAGCAGGTAGGAGGCTAGCAAACAGGCTTCTCCAGGGCCCAGTGGCGAGGTTGGTTTCGCCACATTTCTCCCCTTTTCCAAACAGACTAACAGGGTACCTGACCTCTTGCCGGTCAGTGCCCTTGTTAGTCCAGCAGCCCACCCACAAAACAGAAACAGCAGTACAGCCCACCCACAATAAATGGTTACTACACCTGAGTAAGAGAAAAACTTGTCCAGGTCCAGGTGCCTCACCATGGCTGTGTGGGGGACTGGTAGGCTGTTTTGGTGGGTTGCTGAGTGGGCAGAGCCCAGCGGTTCTCTGCCCTGGTGCCAGCACTACCCCGGGAGTAGTCTGGTTGGAGCCTTGCTGGAGACCGACTACCTCCCCTTTAGCTGCGCAGCTCTGCTGCTGGAGACCGACTGTCTCCCCTTGAGTTACACAGCTCTGCTGCTGGAGACCGACTGTCTCCCCTTTAGTTACACAGCTCTGCTGCTGGAGACAGACTGTCTCCCCTTTGGCTAAACAGCCCTGTTGTGGGGGGGCAGGACCGACCGTCCCTACCCCCTGTGCTGGAAGTGCAGAGACCCCGGTCCCATCTGCACAGGTGTGGGGCTTACAGTCTCCCCCTGGTACATTAAGCTGCCGCTGGGGAGAGGTGGTAACCAGCTCCTCTCCCATTAGAACACTCTGCCCATCGATGATCCGTCGCTGGGGAGAGGTGGTAACAATCTCCTCTCCCATTAGAACACTCTGCCCATTGATGGTCTGCCGCTGGGGAGAGGGGGTAACAATCTCCTCTCCCATGCCTACTTTCAGTCTTTGTGGAGGGAGACCGACTGTCTCTCCTCCCAATTCAGTGTCCTGCTGCTGGGGAATAGAGACTGGGCTCTCTATTCCCAAACAATCATGCTGCTGCTGGGGGGTAGGACCAACTACCTCTGCCCCCTGTAACTCCGCCTTCCGCTGGGGAGGGAGGACGCTGCTCTCCTCTCCCTGCACTTCACACTGCCTTCCCGGCATATCACTCTGCTGCTGGGGGGTAGGACCAACTACCTCTGCCCCCTGTAACTCAGCCTGCCGCTGGGGAATGGAGACTGGGCTCCCAATTCCCTGCAATTCACACTGCCGCTGGGGAATGGAGACTGGGCTCCCAATTCCCAACAAATCACACTGCCGCTGGGGAGGGAGGACGGCCCCTTCAGCTCCCTGTAACTTGGGCGCAGAGACCACGGTCCCATCTGCGCTGGTGAGGGGTTTTCTGTCTCCCCTTGGTGGGTTAGGTTGTCGGTGGGGAGAGGGGGTATCAGGCGCCTCTCCCTGCACTGTAGACTGCCGCTGGGGAGCAGGGCTGACCCTCTGTACTCCCTGTAAGCAGGGCACAGAGACCACAGTCCCATCTGCGCTGGTGAGGGGCTTACTGTCTCCCCTTGGTGAGCTGTGCTGCCGCTGGGGAGAGGTAATAACAGGCTCCTCTCCCTGAACCGTAGACTGCCGCTGGGGATCTGGGCCAACTGCCCAGCATCCCTGTAGGGCCGGTAGAGAGATCTTGGTCCCATCTCCACCTGCCATCTGTGGGTCTCTCCAGGACCAGTCTATGAGGTCCCCAACTTCTGCAGCTGGTAGTGAAGCAGGGGGTACCTCAGCCACATTTTCCCAGCTGTAGGCTAGCAGGTCTGGGTCTGCCACCCAGTTTTCCCGGTCTGCGTCCCTGCTCTGCGGCTGGCAGGAATTTAATAGTTCTACATAGTCCATCTCCAGCTCTCGTTCCATGGCAGCGAAACGGCGGAGGTCTTGTCCCAGTCCAATAGATCTCGGGCCCTGTATCATCTCACCTCGGTAATGAAAGATAGCCCAGTACCGTGACTCTGCTGGACTGCCGAAGTCGACATCCTCCACTAAGGCTTTCCACAACAGGCCAGGGCTCGTGTAGTTCTCCCCCTCTGGCTGGATGCCCTCTGCCCTCCACGTCTCTGGCTGGACAGTGCACCACCACAGTGCCCGGTATGAGGTGTCCAGGCTCAGTTCCCTTTCCACGAGGTACTCGAGTTGTCTTACCCGCTGCCCTCCAGGTTGGTCTCCCAGAAGCGGCATCCGCCAGGCCATTTGTTCCTCCAACCGGTATGCGACACCAGGAAGGCGCTGCTGCCGTTGATACTGGACTTCCTCCAGGGCATCGTACCATAATTCTATCCGGGCATTATCTCTCCATTCTAATTCACTCTCTTCCTCAGGTGTGTGTGTTGCCCAGGGGTCTACGAACCCCATTTTCCCAAATCTTTATGTAAACAGGGACGCTGTATGCACACCAGCGTCGCCCTCAATTTGTAAATCCAAACGCACTGTGTCTCCGAGCTGCTTTACCTCGCACTAGGACGCCATCCCACCGCTTGCCACCAATGTAACGGATCGCCTGGCACCCCGACTGAGTACCTCCGTTGAAAGATGCTCCTAGCGCTTCCAGAGGACTCCAAGCACTCCACCAGACACCATAAGCACCGCAGGCTGCAGCTATCTCCCTTCAGAACGAAGCAGGAACAAGCTCTTACAAGAGCTCAGTGATTATAGCAAGGGAATATGCCTAGCATAGCAATCCCTTGTAGCAGATTCCCCCAATAAGAGACAGGACTCAAGTTGAGGGTAAAAATAGAACTCTGGACTGTCTCATCCAGCCTGGCTTTTATTACAATAATACACATACAGGCCACACCCAGGGGGAGGCATAAAATAACCAATCACATACATGGTTCAGCCCACACATCCCCTCCCCTCAGATAACATTAAACCCAATTATCCGGTACACTTTTTCAGCCAAGTTCTGGATGTACCCCAAAACCCGGGGGTACACCTTTAAATCCAGCATCGCTGGATAGCCCTTATTCAGGGGGACAACATATCCAAAATTCAAGTAATTCGGATGAATGGTTCGGGAGATATGGGGTTCCAAAGATTTGACCGACCGCATGGGTAAAGTATCCGAAAACAGTTCCATGCATTTTGGCCCTGCGGTCGGTCACAAACAAGGGAATGAAAACAGACGAATTGCCTGTGTTATAGAGCCTGGAGAGGGTTTGAATGAATTCCCTTGTTTGTGGGGTTCTTTCTACCGAACGGCGGGTCATTCGGTAGTTTCCATACGAATTTCTGGAAGTATGGAGGTCTCAGCGGTGTTTGCCTAGTCAAGTGTCCGATTTTAGTTCCAGACACTCGACGGCAAAACACCGCTGTTCGGTAGTTTAAGATGGCCGCCGCCACGTGTTTGTTTCCCGAATGGCGGCCACCCAGAGGACAAAGAATACATTACACTGATTGCCAATTACCCGTTCGCAACATTGTTGCAAACTGTAATTGGAGGCACACTTATTCCTGGGTGGTCTGGTTGTTCGGTAGTTTCACTCAATATAATAAATGGAGTGATTCTACCGAACAATCAGTTGAATGCTGCATACATATCCCAGGTTAAACTTAATACACATATACACATATAATATTACAGGCAATATACTAGAATATGTATCACAGTCTTAAAGGGACAGTAGTCCCAAAAGTCCCAATATGTCCATAGATGCTGTTAAAAGGGCCAGTAGCAGCGATATACAGTACAATATGCCCCAAATAACCCAGGGGCCATAGTCAGCAGGTAGGAGGCTAGCAAACAGGCTTCTCCAGGGCCCAGTGGCGAGGTTGGTTTCGCCACAACATGTTACTGGCTTTGGGGAGGATAATGTATAATAAACACAGGTTACTGGCTATGGGAGGATAATGTATAATAAACACAGGTTACTGGCTATGGGAGGATAATGTATAATAAACACAGGTTACTGGCTATCGGGGGATAATGTATAATAAACACAGGTTACTGGCTATGGGGGGATAATGTATAATAAGCACAGGTTACTGGCTATGGGAGGATAATGTATAATAAACACATGCTACTGGCTATGGGGGGATAATGTATAATAAACACAGGTTACTGGCTATGGGAGGGATAATGTATAATAAACACAGGTTACTTGCTATGGGAGGATAGTGTATAATAAACACAGGTTACTCGCTATGGGGGGATAATGTATAATAAACACAGGTTACTCGCTATGGGGGGATAATGTATAATAAACACAGGTTACTGGCTATGGGGGGATAATGTATAATAAACACAGGTTACTGGCTATGGGAGGGATAATGTATAATAAACACAGGTTACTGGCTATGGGAGGGATAATGTATAATAAACACAGGTTACTGGCTATGGGGGGATAATGTATAATAAACACAGGTTACTGGCTATGGGAGGGATAATGTATAATAAACACAGGTTACTGGCTATGGGGGAATAATGTATAATAAACACAGGTTACTGGCTATGGGGGGATAATGTATAATAAACACAGGTTACTGGCTATGGGGGATAATGTATAATAAACACAGGTTACTGGCTATGAAGGGATAATGTATAATAAACACAGGTTACTGGCTATGGGAGGATAATGTATAATAAACACAGGTTACTGGCTATGGGGGGATAATGTATAATAAACACAGGTTACTGGCTATGGGGAGGATAATGTATAATAAACACAGGTTACTGGCTATGGGGGGGGTAATGTATAATAAACACAGGTTACTGGCTATGGGGGGATAATGTATAATAAACACAGCTTACTGGCTATGGGAGGATAATGTATAATAAACACAGGTTATTGGCTATGGGGAGGATAATGTATAATAAACACAGGTTACTGGCTATGGGAGGATAATGTATAATAAACACAGGTTACTGGCTATGGGGGATAATGTATAATAAACACAGGTTACTGGCTATGGGGAGGATAATGTATAATAAACACAGGTTACTGGCTATGGGGGGATAATGTATAATAAACACATGTTACTGGCTTTGGGGAGGATAATTTATAATAAACACAGGTTACTGGCTATGGGAGGATAATGTATAATAAACACAGGTTACTGGCTATGGGAGGATAATGTATAATAAACACAGGTTACTGGCTATCGGGGGATAATGTATAATAAACACAGGTTACTGGCTATGGGGGGATAATGTATAATAAACACAGATTACTGGCTATGGGAGGATAATGTATAATAAACACAGGTTACTGGCTATGGGAGGATAATGTATAATAAACACAGGTTGCTGGCTATGGGAGGATAATGTATGATAAACACAGGTTACTGGCTATGGGGATAATGTATAATAAACACAGGTTACTGGCTATGGAGGTTAATGTATAATAAACACAGGTTACTGGCTATGGGAGGATAATGTATAATAAACACAGGTTGCTGGCTATGGGGGGATAATGTACAAAAAACACAAAAAAATAATACAAAAAAAAATAATAAAAATGAATGCAGCTTCAGAATTAATCTAAAGTGTATGCTGTCTAGGAGGTGGGAGGCTCTGGGAGGGAGAGTCTGCTGCTGATTGGCTGGAATGTGTCTGCTGACTGTGAGGTACAGGGTCAAAGTTTACTCAATGATGACGAATAGGGGGCGGACCGAACATCGCATATTTTCGCCGTCCGTGGCGAACACGAACATTCGATGTTCGCCAGGAACTATTCGCCAGCGAACCGTTCGGGACACCACTACTCTTTACCCTCACAGTTACCAAGGACAGTAAGTAAATTACACTAATCACACCGGAGGGGATCCTAGACTTTCTTCAAGCCTGGCAATTGAAATACCTGACTGGTACAACCCTTCAGCATCACCACCAGTCCCGCCACAGCTGCAGAGATCCAGATGCCACTCAGCCTCAGGGAAGAAGTGTCACCAACTATCCGGACACCCGCCTATACCCATCACCACCAGCCCGCCATGGGGGCAGAGACACCTGAGGGCTTGTTATGAGGTTCACTCTCATACAAAACTATGGATATGAATCAGGCCGTTATTTGATTCTAACGGGTCTCATAGGGCTCACCAGTCACCCTAGAGTACATATACCTACGCAACAGACACCAATGTGCATCCTTGAGATGTATTTTACACCTGGTTAATGAACAAGCAGCTGGCGACTTAATACTGGGATGCAACTTTAACCTACCCTTGGACGCGGACAGAGACAGCACTGCCATAAACACCAGACACGTAACGTCTGCCAGACTACAAATGCACAACTTATTAAATCAACACTGCCTAGTGGCCTGCTGGAGAATACTGAATCCCTCTGCTAAAGACACATACATGAGGACTGACATGATGCTCATGTCCCACCATTCACTAGGCATGCTTAGAACAGCAGCAATAGGTGATTTCACATGGTTGGACCATGCTCCAGTCTCCATAAAAATGACGATCCTGACAATCCCCAAAAGACAATCACAATGGAGATTAAATTCCCACATCCTACAAAACGACGCAGTAAAACAAGTGATCTCCCAAAACATCCAACAATATCCAACAATCCAACATAACACTCCCGACGCAGACCCATATACACAATGGGAGGCACACAAGTCAGTGATCAGCTGAGAACTAATCAAATGGGGCTCTCTACTTAAGAAAGAACGTAATAAAACTCGTAACACCCTCATGAATGACAATAATGCCCTAGAGATTAGACATAAATCTTCATTAGCAGATGAGGACTATAATACGTTGTTTTCTCTCTGATCAGACCTCAAAATTTTATTGAACTATGGAGCCAAGAAAGCAATACTCTGGTCCAAACATAAATTTCCCATCCACGTTAATAGATGTAGTAAAATGTTAGCTAGGGCACTAAAACAACAACAGCAATCCACATATATACCTAAAATTAGTACACAACAGAATAAATTGGTTCACACTGTAGAGGAAATAGGGGACGCTTTCCGAGACTACTACCAAGCCCTGTACAACCTATCGTCCAATACCTTACCCTCACAAGACAAACTCAGATACCTAACAGACAAACTTGATCAGACTCTAGATATAAACACAGCACAAGCTGTAGATGAACACTTTACTGACGACGAACTAACAAAAACCATAATATCCACGCCTACAGACAAAGGCCCAGGCCTGAACAGGTTTTCCAATTTCTACTTTTAATCCTTTATTGACGAACTTAAACCACACTTCCTGAGAGCAGTGAACTCTATCTCTACCAACCATCTCTTGCCCTCCTTCAGCCTTGAAGCCACATTGACTCTCATACCAAAACCGGGCAAGGACATTGAGGACTTTGGGAGCTATAGCTTGATATCTCTTATCAATGTTGATATAAAGCTTTTTACAAATATGGTAGCAGGGAGACTCCATCCCTTGCTGGGGGGCCTAGTCCACCATGACCAAACAGGATTTATCCCCATGTGAGAGACAAAAGATAATACCACCAAAATCTGCCCAGTCTAATACACCAGCAATCATGTTATCTATAGATGCCGAAAAGGCTTTTGTCAGGGTTTGCTGGGCCTTCCTCACGTCGACATTGACTGCATAGGCTTTGGCTGGAATTGGTTGACCTGGATCTCGGCTATTTACTCCTGCCCATCTGCACGAATAAAGATTAATGGCCAACTATCGTAACCATTTCTCAAACGCAAAGGATTTTGGGGGGCTTTAGCCTGTTCTAGGACTGGCATTTCTGTGCATGGTATTGTGATCAAACCTTAAAATGTAATTTACAAAAATGTATGTAATATCTGTGAACATATTCATGTACATATATGTACGGTATGTGTGTGTAGCAGTGTTTTTAAAAAGATAAGGTGTGTAGTGTTTGTATTAATGTATCTGTATGTTTGTAGTCAGAGCATGAATACCAATATATTTGTGCATGCATTGTGTGTAAAAATGAATGCATATATATGTGATATATTTGTAAATATGTATATAAGCATTTTATATGTATAAATCTGTATGGAAATATATTTGAGTTTTCTAAACTTAATATCATATATTCAAGTAAAGAATTGCCTTCCAGTTGTGGCTGAACTACATCTACATTTACCATTAATCCAACTATTATGATGAATAGTGTGTTACCACCTAGCAGTGAGGTACTAGGTTGTACAAAGTGCTAAGGCATAGTTAATGTTCATTTGTCCATACTTGTTGAAAGACAGATGAGTCAAATTATATATTTTGATATAGTTGTAAACATTTTTATTATTGTGAGTCGTTGGGAAATGACAAGTATAGAAGTTGCAAATACAATTTAAGTCATGAGATACTGACTTGTATATCTTACACAACATCTTCTGTTTTAAAAGAAGTAACATAACATAAAATAAATTGTAAGATGACAAAACAATACATGCACACTTTCACATATCTATACCTATTTCTCAGAAAATTCTGCTCTAACACACTCAAATGTTGCAGATATAACATTAATATATGAACATTTTATAATGCAGAATATATGCACCTTGATTGATTTCATAGTGTACACTTAACCTATTATTCATGACATTAATAACCACATTTGTTCATTTTTAAAAAAAATTATATGACATGATAGACTCACACAGTTGGTAAATGTCAACTTTGCCAAGGTTGCTTCCTGGAATGATCTGCATAACATTAAATAGACAGATCCTTCAAACTGGTTGTGGATGCACTCTGGCACTGGATGAAGCTTCATGTAGCAATGTCATACACAGACATATGGCATATTAAAAGCTCATATAAAAAATATGCCCACTTCTCAGGCCTAATCAAGCTATTGGTAAATTAATTTATGGATGGCATATGAACACTAATAAAGTATATTAGCATTATTATCAGTATCATTGCTAATATGGTACTACTTTGGAGTTCAGTCCAGAATGAATGAAAACTAAAAGGGGAAAGTAAAGGTAGAATAAAGGGACATAGTCACATTTTTTAAGCAACGTCAAGACATGTCTTTCAGTAGTTGTCGTTATATTTGTCATAATTATCTGCCAGTAAACAAGATTTATAGTCCAAACTGAAAAAGTTATTGCCTACAAAATAAAAACATAAACATCAAATAAACTGTCTGCTGTTATTCCCAATCCAGTGGTGGCTCAAACGTTCAGTGATAAATGTGAAGAATGCTAAAAATGTTTTCCTATGGGAAGTAAATATACTTTTAAGAGATAACTGTGTTAGAAAAAAATGTGTTCTATATTTCACTTTAATGGTTACATATCTGTTGTTTCTCTACTTTTCTTTCTCTATAACACAGAGTGATTTACTAATAAATTAAGATTCAAAGAAACCGACCATGTATAAATCATGGGTCTTTTGTGGAAAATCCTAATCCTAATCCTAAATGAACTGATTTCTAACATAATCTATTTACTTTGCTATGTTTGAGCATGGCATACCTTGAAGAAGAAAGGCATGCTTATTCTTATTTAATCATATAGAAGTATAGTTGTTTCATTGCCAATGTGGCTGTGTACGTGTTGGGATATGGATAAGAACTCTAGTTTTGTTTGTTTTTTTTGTCAAAATGCTCCAAAATAATTTGAAAGAAATACAGGAAATAGCAGTAGTTGTGGTATTTACAGAACTCTGTTTTACATTTATTTGATTTTGGTTTCAATCAGTTGTATTATTCCGGAGTCAGAATGATAGTATTAGTTGTGGATGATATTCTGTGAAATAATAATTTCTATTATATGTATTATACATATTCCAATATTCCAAGTAAGGAAAGCAATACAAAATCCAATAAACTTTAGAACTATTGAGGAGCAACTCATATATATATGCTGCATATTTTAAAACTTTTCCAGACACGATTGTCCTATACGGTGACAAGAACTAAACCACACTTTAAATATTCACTTATTATATAGGATTAAAAACAAGAAAACAAAACATACAAAACAACAAACCAATTTATTCTCCATAGAATATGAGTGTGTTTCTGTCCCTCAAAAACTGGAAAGTAGACAGGATTTGCTTGTCGTTGCGTTGACACCTTCCAATAAGTGGTTGCCAAACCCTTTGTCTTGAATGGATTAAATTGTGAATTGTAATGGCCCTTGATCAACAGGTCTAGAAGGGTATTATCCATATCTTACAATATATTGATAATACTTATTAAATATCAGTATTAATCAATTAATGTATTTCTAATGCAGCTGTGTTTTCACCAGTATTTTGTAATCTGCACTACTCTTGCAGATGTGACCAGTCGGACAAGTTTACAGAAAGGTTTCCTCTATGAACACATACATGAATTATGACATTGATCTGATCTTAAGCTTAAAGTACTCAGTGGAATTAAAGTTTTGTATTGGTTTTTCTTTTCTGTCCACCACTTATTCAGACTTTTAAAGGCTGTATAACATCACTGTTAATACCAATAATCACACATGTTTGCAGGTAGATGCCTGCCAACCAGGTTTTAGGGGCTAAATCGTTGACTTCGAGGCAATTCATCAGGACACACATGTGCCTGCTACAAAGTGCAAATTCTTACTGTACATGCAACTACATAGCCAACCATTGGTGTTTAAGTTGCAAAAGTGTATTAGTAAGTTAGTAACAGCTAGACCAACTGGGTGATCATACAAATTCTTGATTTCTAAATCAGAAAAAACAAACATTAGTATAATACAAGGACATATTAATTTTGATTCATGATTTAGAGTTCCATTCCTGGCACCAGAAAAAAAGGGGCATACAATGAAAAATATGTTTGTTTTTTTTTCATTTATTGTTTTCTGTTTTTTTTTTAAGTGGGAGGGGGTAAATAAGGATCATAGTTTGCCATGATGGACAAGAAGTCTGTATCTACTGTTCAATCAAGAGGTGGAAAACAAAAGTTGATGACAGCTACGAAATGTTGATTGTATTCACAGATCAAGTGAGAATTGACTAAAAGAGGAAAAAAAGGACATTAAGTAAAATAATCTATACTACCAAGAAGTATTCGTCCAGACATATTGATTGCATCTCTTAAGGGAGACAGACCAACAGTGATATTGTGTGTTTTACCCTTTCTGTGCTTGTGTGCAAACGTGGGTCACTAAGTGAAATTAGGAATGCACCTTCACTCAAAACATTAGCATCTGATCAACTATGTCATCATCAAAAAGAGGGACAGGCAGTATATCTGGGTGACTAAGGCCATGTGTCATACTGACTGCTGGACAGACAATTGTCTCATTATTACTATACACAACATCTGTATTCAACCCAAAAGACACCAACAAGTGAAAGTAGACTCTTCAGCAGCTGAACACTGTCAAGCTTAACAACAAAAGCATTACACAGCCTCTTGTGGATACTTTGGAAGAGCACCTGAAATCCACCATTCTTGACAGTCAAATTTGGAATCAGACTGGGCCACATTTAGAGAGTTGGTCTACAACACAGCCACAGATATACTGTAACCCTAAACCAGAAAGCATAAAAACTAGTTTGATGAGAACTGCAATGAGATTAAACAGCTATTGGAAAAGAAGCATTAACTCCATCAAGCCTACCTTAACAACTCAAAGTACATATCAAAGAAATATGCATTCAGCAACATTCGAAGGCCAATACAGAAGGAACTCCATCAGATGCAAGATACCTGGCTTAGCTGAAAAGCTGATGAGATTCAAGATTATGCTGACAGACATGACATGAAGGATTTTTATCACACCCGGAAAAAAGAGTATGGACTCATATCATCTGCATCATCACTCCTCTATACTGATAGGTATACCTTGATCACTGACAAGGATAAGATTTGTAACAGTTGTACTGAACACTTTGATCACATTCTGAATAGTCCTTCATCCAACAATGATGAAGTCATTGATCGTCTTTGGTATGTGCATATTAACAGAGCACTGAATAATCTGCCTACTTTATTAGAAACCAGAAAGTGATCAATCTCGTCTCCATTGGCAAAGCTCCTGGATCAGATTCAATCCTAATTGAGATCTACAATGAAGGTTGTCACTGTCTTGGCTGAAAGGCTCCATCAACTGTTCCTACTCATGTTGCCACAGGGGTTGATTAACCAGAAGTTCAAAGATGCCTGTATTATACATCTGTACATTAGGAAAGGGAGCCAGCAGGCCTGTAACAAGTATAGAGCTATGTCCTTACTCTCTATCACAGGCAAGATATTTGCCAGGATCCTGTTAAATTTCATAACAGCTCATCTGCCAGAAAACCAGTGTGGTTTATGGAAAGAGCTCGGGACAATTGATATGGTATTGACTGCAAGACAACTGCAAGACAAATGTCAGGAGCATAACTCTGACCTGTTCTCCACCTATATCATCCTTACCAATGCTTTTATTACAGTTTGAAGAGAGGGCCTGTGGAAGATCATGCCCAAATATTGATGCCCAAGGAAGTTGATCTTCATGGTCCAACAACTCCATGAAGGCATGCAGGCACATATCCAGGATAATGGTGAGTCATCAGCTATTTCCTATTGTAAACAGTGTGAAGCAGGCATCTACACTTTTCAGCATAATTTTTTTTGCTATGCTGACCAACGTTTTCAGATATGGAGACATTGGAATTGGCATTAGGTATCGCACTGATGGACAACTGTTTATCTTAAGGAGGCTTCATGCAAAAACCTCAACACTGGCTCAGAAGTTGATATGCAATGCAATGCCGACAAGTTTTCAATGCCTGCACAACAAAGAAGACTGAAGGCAAGCTAGAAAAGCTTGTTCCAGTAACCTTGTCAGAGATGTCTTCTTCGACTGCTGTTTCATCTGTCATTGGACCATTCATTTAGCCATCTGCGCACTTACAAATATAATCTGCACTACTAGCCAAACCAGAAGCCTTTTCTAAGTCAGCTATGCTTCCAGTTCAGATACTTTGTCCTTAAACTTGAAATTTACTTTGAATTTTTACTTTAGTGACTACCCCTGTAAGTGTATAAACCTCTTTTGGGTACATGGAAAGACAAATTATGATGAAAAATCTGAGGAATATACTCAGAGCTCACATGTAACCCACTGGTTGTATCACAACTGCCAGCACCCATCCCCAATAAAGCACCATTTTAATATAAAGATTTACAATATTTCCGTATTAGTGTTTATGCAATAGCAGATATGCATAATTAACAGCCATTTTTTCTTATTTATTCAACATGCCATATTATTTTTTGTTACTATTTACACCTGTCAAGAAAAATATTTTGTACAAATTTGAACTATCCTACCTTTTTTTATTTTATATTAAAAATGCATCAAACAGCTTTTAAATTTTTTCACAAATTACCAAGCATACAATATACCTGTGTTTTTTTTCGTTTGTTTTTTCTTTCTGCACATTAATATCTTTTTAAACTGAAAATGTGTCTGGTTGATGGAACTCGAAACATTTTCAATGTTGCAAATTTTGTGACAGATCATTTTTTAAAGACTCATTCATATTTAATCAGGAAAGGGACATAGTCATAACAAGATAAATGCTACATTAAATATATGGTTTATGAAATAGTGCTCAAATTGCTCTTTTCACAAGCCAGCTACTTTAACATTGGAGTTACAAATGTATGAATCATTGTTTGGTCATTTTATGGTTAAAAAAAATGTATATGACAAATGTGTGTTCTTGGGACTGTGGAGTGATGTTACATGAAATGTGTGTGGAATGTATAACACAAGAAACTGATTATGTGGATGTATCCTATATATGTGTAGGTTTCTAACTATATATCAACTTGGAAAGTAGTCAGGAAAGATATTCTCATTAAGAACTGTAGAAAATAATATTACTTTTCTGAATTTAGGGCTGAAGCAAAAATGATTGCTCTGGGTATTTTAATGCACAATGATATTTCTCTATGTAGTGCATCTAAAAAGGCAAGTGAATAGAATTTCTGAACAGCTCAATTGGTTAAAGGTCTTGCCATAGCAAACTGGGAATCTGTAGGGCAGAGTCAGTTAACACTGAATCCGACACTGTGTTTGATGGAGATGCTTTTGTTCTTATATTGTTAAACCAGACAAGTGTTAACTTTGAGGCCTGCTTGTCATTCCAGTGCTGGGATGTTATACACCTGTTCCTACCCAGTATGGGAATGCCGAAGGTATTACAAGTGTGACTAAGGATTTATTCCAAATATAGTCATCATGGTCATTTGCGTTTAAGACCTATATTTTAGAAATGTTTTAGCAGGACAACTCCAAGGAAGTGGACATTTCAGTGATATTTTGTCTAGTTGTCTGAGACTTTATGTCCTTAACCCCTTATGGACACATGACATTTGTGACATGTCATGATTCCCTTTTATTCCAGAAGTTTGGTCCTTAAGGGGTTAAATATCTGCAAAGCTAAACAAGCAGTGAACAATGAATTTCAAAATGTTCTAAAAGCTGTAGTTGAACTGAGCGCAATGCTCTAAACAGGAATTTTTCAAAGTTCTGTATAGATGCCAAGTGTCACTGTATTTACTGTTTTGGGCAATATTCCAACTCACAGACATGTTTATCACATTCCTATTGTATTTGGGGATGCTGAATTTCAATAAACATCATCCAAATCCCTTACAAATACACATAGGCACAGTATACATTATATCTATATCTAGTTTTTCATGCGTACTGTGTGCCAACAATTAAATTTAAGCTTATATGATATTTCAGACAGATACATATTGTATTGCAGCTCCCTCAACTAAGGCAGACATTAAAGCCTTATTGCAGGACCTTAAGGCCATGTTTCAAGCCGACATAGCAGTAGTGAGAGAGGACGTTGCCACACTGACAGGCCGTGTCCAGGCAGTGGAAGGGGAGCTAGGAGGTACACATTTGGCACAATCAGCCACAGACGCTGCACTCCATACCATGCAAATGAAATGTTGTGAAATGAGCCAGCGACTGGCATGTCTGGAAGACTGGGCTAAAGCCCGCAATATAAGGATAAGAGGCATACCCGAATCCATCTCACCAGAGGAACTGCCTCACTACGTACGGCGAATGATGGCCACATTGCTAACACCTAGGCAAGTCAAGCAAGCTGCAACTGACAGATGCCACCGATTGCCCAAGGCAGCCAAGGCACCCCCAGAGGCCCCAATGGACGTGCTCCTGCAATTTCAAAGGGACTCTGACAAGATAGCAGTCCTGGAAACCACGAGAGTATCCCCCTCACTGTCTTTTGAGGGCTCGCAGCTGTCCTTTTACAAGGACCTTTCAAGAGCAACCATGCAATGGAGGCAATCACTCCGCTCCACCACAAAGCTTCTGAGAGAGGCTGAAATCCCGTACAGATAGGGCCCACACCACCTAGTGGCAGAGAAAAATGGCAAGAAGTTCCCACTCTCGCAACTCCAAGACGCACCTGCCTTCCTTCAAGCATTGGGAGTCTCGGCGGGAACCCTACCTACACGGGACAGAAGAATACGGGCAGTAGAGGAAATCCCTCCATTTGTCCCAAGGCGTGCACTGACGGGGTCGGCGGATCCACCAGCCTGACACCGTCTGAATTAACTATTTGTTTTCTTCATGTCATAATTGACAGTTATAGAATTTATAAAAGTTTTTTTTGTTTATTAAGATCTGTTATTATTTCTCTGGCTCCGTAGGCAAACTTGCTAAGCCGTAGCAACACCCAAATTACCCCCCCTACATTCTTACCCCTACTAATGCCACATATACTACGCTTATACCAGCCTTGGTTTAAGCGCTTTGGCGCACACGTAGCACAACATAGATCCTCATGATGCAACCCGACAACATATAGCGCAGTAAACGCAGAGGATGTAATGTCATCATTTACAGTTATTTTTATCTCTTCTATTTTTACAAGTTGACAGTTCTCAAGCTCATAACTTCTGCATCTAAAAACAAAAAACCTCATGTCGCATATACCTGAATGTTAGGTGGCTACGCATTATTATGATTGCTGCTGTAATCTGTAACCTGCTTCAAACCTGTTCCAACTGCTAACGGTACTGTAATGCAATCTAAACTATGTACATATGTGATGTGAACAAAAATAAAAAAAATAATAAAAAAAAATATTGTATTGCACTGTATGCAATCTAATATTTTTCAAATATGTTTTATAAAGTATGAATGAAGAAATTGAATATGTAAACTTTACAATTATTTGATGTTTAATTTATATTTTAGTTATCCCTTAAGAACAATAATTTTTTTTCTTTTCTGTTGAACAGCAAAATGTGGATGGCTTAGTGCTCTTTGAATGGTTTAACCCAGTAAACCAGTCTAACTATGTTATACCATTGACACAATGTGCACAATTGCTAGATGTATTCTGTGTTTTCTGTGTTTGTTAAAATGCATATAATAAGTCTTGAAAGCTATACAATAATTAAATATAATACTACTTCTATCCATCAAGCAGTTAACTGTTGTACACTTGGAATCTGTATACACCACAATTAAAGAGAGATACTGTGCTGAAATAATAATTAGGTTTTGATCATCAATAACCTTGCTACTGAATAAGATAGAAAAAGTGGAAAATTAAATATTGTAATGAAATTATATTTACTTGGAAAAACCTATATGTCTGTTCTTGCCTGCAAGAAATACCCCTAGGCTCATCCATCATGTTTTCTCAAACTCCCAGAAGCAGGCTACAAACATGTTTCAGGATCATCATAGAAAGAACAGTTAAATTGCAATACAGTGTTGTTAGTATCTGCTGGTCCAACTATCAGTATCCCTGGAGACAGTGTCTGTAAATAAGCTTCTCTTAATACTAACAAAATATGAGTACAATGAATGCAGCTTTATTATTCTCTGATATCATCATGTTTTCCTTTGATATAGTGTAGAGCAGGGCTGTCCCTGGTGTAGAGTGCTTGTACACATATCACAACGTCCAAAACAGGATTTTCTCAACCCCTTCAAAATAGCAGATCAATATACTTTTTCTTTTGCATATCTTTATTATTCAAGATCTAATACATATACTGTATTGTTTTAATAAATATATTGTGTTTATAAAGATTAATTCATAAATTAAAAACTGTTTTATCTCAATATTCAGAAATGCTTAATTTATATATTTTTCTTTTAGATTCCTAAACCATTATAATAGTAAAGGAAAATTCAAGGATGCATTGAGTATTTATACTGAATGCATTAAAACTGCAAAACTGTATAGTTGTATTCCTAACACTATTGTGTCCCTCTGCGCCCTCCCTCACGCAGCTGGGTTGTTGCTCCGTCTCCTCCTCTGACATCTGATGGGGGTAGCTCATGAGCATGCACCACCAGCGCATTAAGCCCTCCCCATAGGAAAGCACTGCCTCAATTCTTTCCTATGGGATTTCACAAATGCTGAATGTCATCATGCATGAGTACGTCCAGCGTCGTTTAAGGGACCCAGACTCCAATAAACTCCAGGAAGTGCATCTAGAGGCTGTCAGTAGACAACCACTAGAGGCAGTCTTAGTACTAACAATTTCTTTAAAAAAAATGCAATGTTTTCCATTGCAGAAATAAGGGGCACAAGGACACTGCACCAAGATCATTACAATAAGATGAGATGATCTTGGTGCCTATAGTGTTGCTTTAAACGTATGGTTCCCGTTAAAAATGGCATTAATGGTTTTTATTTTGGCGGCAGATTTCCAGGATGAGAAACAGTATCAATATTGCAACATAATTTACAGCATCATATATTAGTTATGGCATTTAACCAAATAACCAAAGATGAATCACCATAGATCTTACAGTTCAGTGACATACATCCTTGCATTTATTCATCATTTACTTGTTTAATGCTCTTTCATGTTGTGTTAAGAAAAATCGTATTATTTGAGATATTATGCATTTTGTAGAGACATCAGAAAAAGCTTTACCACTATTTATATGTGTTAAGATGTTTAGTTTGTGCTGGTATATTTTATTGATACACTGTCATGATAATGTTTTGCATCTAATTAACTTAAAGGGATACTACAGGCATCAAAATATCTTTAGCTTAATGAAGCAGTTTACGTGTATAAATCATGCTCCTGCCATCTCACTGCTCAATTATCTGCCATTTAGGAGTTTAATAACTTTTGTTTCTGTTTATTTAGGCCTAGTTATGCCTCCTCTGGTTGTGACTCACATAGCCTGCATGAACAAAATGGTTTCATTTTCAATCAGATGTTACATTGCTATAGACGTTTTCAGTCTTGTGCTCTGTATAAGAAATTATAGATTATATTATAACATTGTACGATAAAGGAACCTAGAATTATCTATATGTCAAAACTGTTTTATTAACCTAAATTTGTATTGGTGCCTATAGTATCTATTTAGTTAAGAAAATGATGTTTGATATAGAAAAAATACAATACCTAAAAATATGTTTTTAACATGCATACAATTTTAATACTAGATTATATGTGTGTGTGTTTCTGTGTGTGTGTGAGAGTTTAAGCACATGCTCATCATGCAAGAGTAGGAGGAGGTAAAAAAATATAGCATTTCAATTTCATAGTAACATAGGCTGAAAAGAAACATGCTTCAATCATGTTTAGCCTTTCCCATGTCTGTTTTGCTGTTGATCCAAAAGATGGCAAAAAAAAACAGTTTGAAGCACTTTCCAATTTTGTAACATACAAAATGAATAGCATTTAGATCCCTCCGTGGAAGCTTTTACGATGCAAATTAAAAATTACATCCCCGAATGTTATATTATTGCAAGTATTCATTCAAATAAAACCAGTTCTTCAGGCAGAGCATTTAACATTGTGACAAATTCCCCTTTCCAAGTGAGTTTGCCACAAGCTCCTGAAGGAGCCTCGTTGCCAGCCTCCTGCCCACAGACTACGGGCCCTGTAATATACACTGAAAAGTCTCAGTTTGTGTATTTGGACTATATACAGCCATACGAACCGGAGAGCCCCTGGGAGCTTGTTAAGCCTAATAGCTACTTTGTAGCAATTTCCACCGCAGTGTTCTAAGTGTTCGTCTGGGTAGACCCATTTCCTATGGACGACCACGATGTGGTGGCTATCTTGTTCGTATGAACACAGGCAGCGGTGTTTGGTCGTAGTGTTCATGGAACTATTTTCGGACACTGAAACTCCCTAACACCGCTGGACTTGATCACCTGTGTTAGGAAGACACTGTTCAGTGGAAATGTTCCCACGAACAAGGGGAACAAGCTCCAGGCTAAGAATATTAACTATGTTCGGTAGTTTTTCAGTATTAAACTACCAAACTAGACCATCCGCTAGCCCTGATTTTATGGAACTGTTTTGGGCAGGAGCCTCGTGTGTGGCCGGTCAAATTAAGACTTCCATGAAATTTCCGAACCCCTGAACCAATCTTGGTGATATTTGAGTATGTTGGTCACCCAGATTGGGTCTATCAGGAGATGTAACATTTAGTTTTTTTAAAATGTGTTTTAAGGTACTTGGGGTGTTTGTGAAATGTGTGTTTTTTGTGCCTGGAGATAATTGAGTTTTGTACAGTTCCTGACTCAATAATCTCCCAGGCATAGAGGAGAAATGATCATGCATTCTGTGGGAGTGTCATGGGCATGCATGTCTGTGTTCAAAAATTTATAAGATCAGGCCATCTGGCCAGATTAAAGGTATTCCGGCTTGTACTCCCAGAACTCTGTGTCGTCTGGTTACTAGGAGGGGAAAGGGCTAATCACTGTTCTAGCTTGTTCCAGCATGAAGGGTTCAGCGGGGATAGTCCTTGAAAGGACTAGAGCTCCCAGGACTGAGTGTTGTCCAGTGTTTGGGGTGGATAGAGCGAGTTCCCCATTTGGCTCCAGGAGGGAGCAGTTCCAGGACCCCAGTCAAGCCACGGCAGCTGTGGGCAGAAGTGCTGCAGTTTGTCCCATGTTCCAGCTAGGAAGCGGTCCTTGGCAGAGGTACCCAGCCAGGGGTACAGGGAGCACTGTTACACATATCCTTATTGTTCTTACTGTCAAAAATTCCTTAGACCAGATGTGTCCAACCCATGGCCCTGAACCGCTAGTAATGCAGCCCGATTGCAGTCCAGGTTGTGAGGAATGCAGGAGCCCTTTACATATTGTGCTCCTCCTGCACTGCTCCCTTGCATGCCATACAGTAAGCCAGCAGCTGGGATATGGCAACAGCCTGGCATTGACATCAATACTGCGCACACAAGGGACCTGTGCAGAAAGAGCACAGAGATCCCAGCAGCAACCGCTAGCCACCGGCGGAGGATCCACTCCAGTCCCCCAAACAAGGTAGGGAGGCTTGGTGGACCTCTTAAGTACTAGATGTGTATGTATGTCAGTGATTGTGTGTGTGTGTGTATGTGTGTGTATGTCTATGATTGTGTGTTTGTGTGTGAATAGATTTCCAGACAGTTGTTTGTATTGGCCTCACATATATTTTATAATGCTATCATATTCGTCAGGAGGTGCATTTTTAAACTAAACAGATTTAAGTTTGCTAACATTTCTTCTAACTAAAATGTTCCATACCTTTAATTAATTTTGTAGCCCTCCTCTGTACTTTTTCTAGTGCCATAACATTCTTCTGCGAAAAATAGCACAGCATATTTATTAATGGTTTTACCATTGATCCAAATAGAGGCAAAATTATATTTTCATCCCGAGAATCAATGCCCCCACATGGCAATAATTTACTGGCCTTAGCGACTGCTGATTGGAATTGCATATTGTTTCCTAGTTTGTTGCTATTGTGTGTTGTTATCCCTAATTCACTATAATTTAGGGTGTGAGTTGCTTGCACATTCTTTACCCCAAAGTGCATAACTGTGCATCTGCCATTTCAGTGCTCAGTCCCCCAAGCTATCTAAATCCCTCTGCAGCAAAGCAATATCCTTCTCACATTGTATTACTATACCAAGTTTTGTGTCATCTGCAAACACTGAAAAATGACTTTCAATGCCTATTTCAAGATCATTTATAAATATGTTAAATGGAAGCTGTCCCAGAACAGAACCCTGAGGATCACCACTTATTACTTTTGTCCAGCTAAAAAAAATACCATTAATGTCAACTTTCTGTACTCTGTCTTTAAGCCTATGCTCTACCCAAGAATAATAATTTTCATCTAGACCAATTTTCTAGATGCCAGTCTTTTAGTTTGAACACTAACCTATTATGTGGAACCATATATAAAACCTAAGTAGATAACATCCACTGCAATACGTCTACTTACCTCTTCCTAGAATGCAATTCAGATATTTTGACATAACCTATGTGTCATAAAACCATGCTGATATTTCCTAATAACAATGTTCTTCTCAACAAATGACTCAATATTATCCCCTGATGACCCTTCAAATACTGTCCAAGCCACAGTAGTTAGGTTCACAGGTCTATAATTTCCAGGCAAAGAATTTGAACCTTTTTGAATATAGGAACCACGCCTGCCTTCCTCCAATCCTCCAAAATGTCCACTTACATTGTTTTAGTAAAAAAACAAACAAAACAAAAAACTCCATTAACATTGAGTGACAGGATGATCAGTAAGATTCATTGTACACACATATTTCCACAACTTAAGGAATTGAATGAAGACATTTCTTGGATATTGTACTTTCACAGAAATGCTTCTGTTTCTGGTAACCTTTGTAGCGAATCTTACGCAGATAATATAGCCAGCACAGAGGAAACAAAATCTTGCAAAAATGTGAAATTCAATTAATCTTATGAGCAATCTTGAAACCCAATTGTTGCAACAAAAAATCACTAGCATGACAACAGAAACAAATGAAAATAGCTCTAGTTTAAAACATGTTGCATTAGATTGACAGAAACCAGCATCAAATCTGGCGGAAGGAACGTAGCAAGCATTTTAGAATTCTATTGTTATGGCAACTGCCATAAATCAAGTTTCCTTTCTTTTTGCTTCTCAGTAAGCCATATTGATCAGTTGAATAAAAAAAGAAAGTTATATATATATATATATATATATATGTTTTTTTTCAATTCCTTATTCTGGTTATATAAAATTGAAAAGAAACCTGCATTTTACTACACTGGCAACTTGTACTTATGTTTTATAAATAATGAGAATATATATTTTAAAATAGCCTCTGAATTTTTATAAACAGTAGTGTTCCTTTTGCATCACTGAGCTTAAATACCATTATAAATTATATATAATTATAGCATTATGCAATTTTTGCAAATACTTTACGTAGTTATTTTTCATCATATTCACCACATAGATAGTGACATGACATCTGCTTAAAGTCGAGAACACTTTTTATTTGTATATTTAGTTTTTTTCTTTGTTTTATTTCACTTTCTATATACTGTTAGAGTACAAATGTTTTATAATTGCTATGTGGTCTCATGCAAAGTGTTTGCCCATAGGTTGGCCCATATTTATTTTATGTTTATAGAATGTTACTCTTTGCATCAATTTTAGGTTTATAACCACATTTATTTAGCATATAATTTATGATAGTAAAATATTGTGAATATATATACATGAATTATGTTTGCATTTCATTAATTTAAAAAAAAAAATATTTGTTTTACAAAATGTTCAAGAATAGTGTAATAAACAAGTCTTATTGACATGAATTACTATATTTATATATTTATCTGTATATTTATTTATTTGTCATGTCTTACAGACTATAACTTGAAATGAAATAATCTGGTGTAACCTTTTTTTTTTCAGAACCCACGTTTAGCTTAAATTGTTTTCCAATACAATTTCTAGATTGTTGTCTTTAGTCCTACCCTATAATCCAGAATGTGTTGCTTTTTAACCTTTTCTCCTTATTTCCTATACTATAATACACTTAATTCAAATTTTATTTCCATTTGCACTTCAGACATTGCCCTAGCTGGAGTCCTCATGCAATTTCCCTTGTCTAATTATCTGTGTAACAATCAATTTGATTGTGCTGGCGCAAGATCCCATTAAATTGAATCTATAATGAAAACAGCATTTTTCAATTCTAGATCTGTAAATGTATTCTAGTGTCATGCAGTTCAATGTTAAAGCAAATATGAATTTTAGATGAATGTATTTAAACATTACTGATTCTGGAATCACTGACTATTAAACATATTTTAATTGTAAAAACAATTATTCTTTTTCTTGCCACAATATCCGACTTAGTGACTGCAAGTGAAAAACTGACTGAGTAATGAACAATAGATTATGAAGAATGAGCAATTTAAGAACACATATATGACTAACTATAGTAAAATGGTTTTAGATCTTAGGTATTCAGTAATATTACATATATATATATATATATATATAAGTGACTAAAACAGCCAATATGCTTCTAGAAGGCACCCACAACTGTATCTTTAACGAGTTAGCGCTGCAATGACTTAATTATGATAATTCGTTGATATCCATGACTTGATCAAAAATCCCATCCTAAAATTAATTAGAAAGGAATGACTTGATATAAACTGCAGTGTTTCTCTTCCTGAGGATTCACATTATTGGATGCCCTACAGGCAACATCACTGTGATGGTATAATACTATGCTAGCTATGGATTCTATACTGAATAACATACTGAATTTTAAAGAGAAATATAAGCATAATACACATACAAAATGTAATCTTCTATTAATTGAAAATGTCCCCAAAATAGCTGAAGATACAGATAGATAGATAGATAGATAGATATGGAACATTGTTAAGGTTATCCAGGTCATACTATAAAATAAGGGGCCTCATTGTATTATGTTGGCACTTTCTAAATAAACAAGTAAGTAGCTATAATGGCATCAGCCTGACTTTTCTTTCTCTTGAATTACCATTATCTAAGAACGTGAACACTCATCCTTTTTGAATGGTAACATCTGGCCACATAAACTGCAATGATAACAAAACAATAGAAATGGAAATAGATTTGGCACACATTCCCATTAACTATAGTCTTACAGGGGTTTTTATCAGCACTTGTGGGACTGCCTATAATTATTAATTAGCATGCTATTTTCTTGTTACTAAGTTGGACTTACTGTAATTACTTATACAGCTGTGAGTCAAAGGAAATTACAAGAATATTAAAGTTTAAACATACTATTTTTACACTATCTTACATTGTAAGTGCTGTCATTACTAAAGCTCTATTAATAGGCAAAAAGTACAATTGTGTTTAGAATATCAAAAAGGATTTTGTTGTGACTGAATATTTCACTACTTTGATCATCTACTTAATTAGTCAAATGCTTCGGAAATCATTTTTTTTTCCATGAGCCTGCAGTTACAGTTCTTAGACTAATTTCCCGGGTGTGCTGAGTTTAGCCAGCCATCTGTTCAAGTAAAAAAAGTACCTCATAAAATCTACTTTACTGATTTTACTTCACATTGCCTTAGTGTCCTAATAAAACCAAACATTTTAATCAGTGGATTTGGTGAATCTCACTATAACTGTATTGTGTTTTCCCTTTTTTAATTCAAATTCATTTGAATATCAATATATATATTTTCATTATGTTTTAATATTTTGTTATATTCTTTTAAACACTGAAAACTCATGGATTTATTAAATTGATGACATTGTAAAAAGTACACGTATATTCTTGGTACATGAAACATATACCAAGCTTAGTGTCCCACCTTCTTCTGTAATGTAGTGTTTAAACACATTGGTGTAGGAAGTGTAAACCAAGCTCCATTGGTTTTTGATTAGATGAAAATAAAACATAACCAGACGTACATATTCTGCAGCCAGTCCTGGTCTTTCTAGTGTTTGGGTTTCTGTTTAGATACTATATGCTGTACCAAACAGCTTAAAACTCCTTGATGTTCCTCATCACTAAGTAGTAAAACAAGTGCTGAAGTCCCTTAGTAGAGTAAGAGTTTACTTAAGTTGCATTTTCACTTTAATTTGGGGAAACCACTTGAAGCATTTGTCGTGTTGATGTCATGGTGCCTTATCATCACTGCATTGTGACCGCACCCTATCAGTGTGGTTACGCTGCAGGAGTGAGAGGTTACTTACCTAATATGCAGCGCCTCTTCCTCCAAGCTGTGTCTGGTGTAGTGGCCAGATCCAGAGTCATGAAGGATGCCAGCCGCTGCAGTACCACGCTACAAATAGAGCTACCTCTGAAAACGTAATTTTTTATGTAAACATGCGTGCAGCATCACATTTTCGACACACACACATCCTGGGGTCATAGGTCCCATTCTGTCAAATGAGCAGGGCTTTAAGGTTATTTAAATCCAAACCTGCTAGTGTACAGTTCCCTGTCATGGTTTCTATTTACTTTGGTTATCCGAGAACAAGTTCTGTTTATTGTCATCTGGTTTTTGATTTTGGCTTATTCTGACTATCCTTTTTTTTGGTATCCCTAACTCTGTAGATTTGTCTTCTCGTTTATGCTCCTATCTGTGTCCCTGACTTTGGCTTTTTTTATGACTTTTCTTTCTACATTAAATCTGACCATTCTGAGGCCTGGTAATATGTTAATCAACTTTAGTATATTCTTTGTGTTTGACCTTATTCTATGTGTTAGGCCACAGGCCCATCCTGACAGTTTAACTATTTCAATTGCTTTTGTTTGATTTATTAATTGCAGGCAGCTAAAAGTAAGTAAATGTTGGCAATAAACTTGATTTTCAATGGGGTTGAATAATTTTGATTACAATTGTACATACATCAGTTGCACACCCTTGAGTGAAATAATCACACACACTAAGCTAACAGTGCTAATACTTTAAAGCTAGTTTTCTAAAGTAGTCATCATAATATCTATTTGACAGAAGATAAGAAGAAAAAATATAAATGAGGGTCATAATTAGGGTTACCAGATCCACCATGTTTTCAGGGACACATATCACACATATATATTGATGGTCAGCACAAGAAAATGGGTTGCCTTGTAGTATGTAGAATTGAGAAGAATGTGTATAAAATTAAGCAATTAGGCAATGCAGGATCATGCAGAATGTGCATTATGCATACTGTAGGGCAACCCGTTTTCATAAATTTGACAAAATTATATGTGTCCCTGAAAACATGGTGGATATGGTAACCCTACTTATAATGCCCCTAGTAGATAATGGGGTTAAGGGAGACATAGATTATAGTAAGGTGCATTCTTTTTTTTTTGTTTGTTTGTTTACAAATATGACATAACTGTCTGCAATCACTTATCATTCCAAACTTGACTTCTTTGACCGTGTACAGAAGTGGCAATTATATGGCATTTATATTCCTATAAATATTTATCAATCTGCCCCTTAGCTTTTTCCCTCCTATACCCCACATCACCCCTTGAGTTCTGGGAAATATAGAGGACAAGGCAACACCTTGAACTCTTTACCATGTTCCTCAAACCATTCTTGAACAGTATTTGCAGTGTGATAGGGTGCATTTTCCTGCTGAAAGAGACCCTGCCATCAGGGATCGCCTTTGCCATTAGGGGCGTATGTGGTCTTTAACACTCTCTAGGCAGGTAACAAAGTAGCATACACAAGAATGCCAGGACCTAAGAGAGAACATTGCACAGAGCATAAAACTGCCTCCGCCAGCCTACCATCCTCCCATAGTGCATCCTGCTGCCATCTCTACCCCATTTAAAATACATACCTCGCCATCCACCGGATCTAAAAGTAAAGCTGATTCATTAGACCAGGCATAATTCTTTCATTGCTCCATGGTCCAGTTTTGATGCTCACATCCCCATTGAATGTGCTTTTAGTGGTGGACAAGGATCATCATGGGCACTCTGACCATCTGCAGCTACAAAACCCCATATGCAGTAAAACCCCATATGCACTGTGTGTCCTGACACATGGCCTTCATTAAGATTTTCAGCAATTTAAGCTACAGCAGCTCTTCTATTTGATTGGTCCAAATGGGTTAGCCTTTGTTTACCAAATGCATCAATGAGCCTCAGGCACCATGACACCAGTTCACTAGTTGTTTTTCCTTGCACCAATTTTTTGTTTATTCAGGTTTTGCTTGCCTCATATTACATTGTTTATGAAAATCTGAAACCAATTAGTGCATAGTACAGCAATATATAAATACATAAATAAATAATAAAAACAAAATAAAAAATAAAATTATATATATATGTGTGTGTGTGTGTCCTCTTTCCTGATTTCCCTATTTCTCTCTCTCTCTCTCTCTCTCTCTCTCTTTCTCTCTCTTTCTCTCATATGCAATGCAATATGAGACGAGCAAAACTTGAATAAACAAAACATTTAATTAGATTGTTTGCCCATTCTTCTTTGCTTATTCTTGCGTGTTTGGTTACTCATGTGTTTTGAATTATAGTATTGTTGCATAACCTGATTACAAATCAGCTTCAGAGAACAGACTGATGAGTGAACATTCTCCTTCAGAATTTGCTATTAGAAAGTAGAAATCTTTCAGTAAAAACAGGTCTAAGTACTAAGCAGCAAATTATCCCCACACCATCTCACTACAAACACTATGTTTTACTGATGGCATGATGTTCTTATTGTAATATAGACTACTAGTTTTATGCTAGGCATCACAGGACCAGTGTTTTCCAAAAAATTCCAGTTTTAACATGTCTGTTTACAGAACATTATCCTTAAAGGTACTCTTTTGCAAATGAAGAAAAACACAAAGTGTAATTTAGTTAGCAGTGCTTTGCTCCAGACTTCTATGAATTGCATATTTCAGACTAGTCTCATTTTTATTGTTGAATCATCACGTTGACCAAGTCTAGAGTCATGTTGCCCTTGGTGTTTTTGTGACTTCCTAGAAAGATGGCATTATGTTCTTGGAGGAATTCATCATTCATTCATCAACTCATCACCTTCTTTCCTGAGACGTATTTTACAATTGAAGATTATGCTAGCGCTAGTGTACTTATAATCTTAATTTTAATAATGACAGGAGGCGAGTATTTTGCATAAACTCTCTTTACTAACTCACACAGCAGTAAAGAAAAGTGAAAACATTAACCAATCAAAAAGTAGTAGGAGGTATAGTATTCACAGAGATGAGGCTCCTCCCCCTCTTTCGAAAGCGACATCAAATACAAGAGAACATATTAAGAAAATGGATAAAGTCTTGAAACATGCACCAACGGGTGACTATCCAAAGTACGGAGTCCTAGAGGTTGGAGGAAGGTCCGAACGTGTACCAATGGTTGATTTTCCAAGTTACGAAGTCTTGGTGGCTGAAGGAAGGTCCAAACATGTCCATCCTGAGCGTAAACTGTAATGTCTTGAAGTTAAGCTGAAAAAGAGCGTGGGAAAGGTTAGGAACCGGTCTGACAACTGTTTGCAGTATTGTAATAAACCCAACACAAACTCCACCGAGATATAATTAGTCTAGGTAAGACATTGAACGGTAACAAGGTTGTAGCTAAACAAGGTACAAGTCCGACTATACAAGGTGAGAATGGAAATAGAGAAAGGAAGGAAACTCAGAGTATAGGTATACGTCCATGAGAGTATAGGTATACTTACATGAGATCTCATCCCTCGAGGGTGTGGAGGGTGGGAAAATACTCGCCTCCTGTCATTATTAAAATTAAGATTATAAGTACACTAGCGCTAGCATAATCTTCAATTTTACCACATGACAGGAGGCTTCATATTTTGCATTTTTAACGCTGAAACAGGAGAGACGTGGCTGCCCCCGAGTTCGGGCGTAAGTAGAAGGTCCAAAAGGTTGATTCTCGTGACCAATCTGCGGCTCGTAGGATGTCTGCCAGGGACGCTCCTGCGACGAAAGCTGATGAGGCCGCCGCACCCCGGACGGAGTGGGCTCCGAAGGTCTCCTCTACGCCCGCCAGAGATAGAATCCATCTTACCCATCTGGCCAGGGTGGTGGTAGAGACTGGTACGTGGGGTCTAACGTAGGACACCAAGAGTTGGCCCGAAGGTGAGACCCGCAATCGGGATGTGACTTCCAGGTACCGATGCAGGGTGGACACCACGCAGAGAAGCGGTTCTGTAGGGAAAAAGGGGTAGAAAACTGATGTGGAGTCGGATTTCGTACGGCGTGAAATTTGGAAGGTAACTCCCTCCGGGGAAACCGAGAAAGCATCGATGTCGAATGCTCGTACGTCCGAGAACGAGACCAAACAAAGCAGAAGTGTCAGTTTAGCTGATAGCTGTCGGAGCGAGAATCTGTTGTTGTCCGGCCAGTCCCTAAGGAATTGTAGGACGATCTCGACGTCCCACAGTCGGGAATATTTAGGTCTTGGAGGCCTCTGTAGTCTGATGCCCCTGAGAAGACGGCATACCAGTGGGTCTTTTCCAACGGGGATCCCCCGGGCCGGTACGTGGGCTGCCGAAATTGCAGAGCGTACTACGTTGAGGGACCGATAAGATCGGCCCGTGGAGAAGAGGTGGGAGAGGAAATTCAAGATGGCTGCTATAGGTGCCGTAAAGGGATCGAAATTCCGCACACTGCACCAAGTAGACCAGGAGTTCCATGCTGATAAGTAACATCGTCTGGTTCCTGGCGCCCATGAGTCCCATAGGAGGTCTCGAGACGTTTGCGATAAGTCTTCGGTTTGCCAGGCTCCCCTGAAAGCGTCCAAGCCACCAGCGTGAGACGGTCTTCCAGGATGAGCGGATGTTGGTTTCCTTTCGGGTCCGTAAGGAGCGTCAGATAAGACGGTATGAGGAGAGGATCTTTGTAGGATGCTGTTAGGAGGTCCGGAAACCATGGTTGACCCGGCCATAGGGGCGAGATGAGGAGTAGGGAGCCGCGTTGGGCCTTCAGGTATTGTATCGTCCTAGCCACCATGGCGAATGGGGGAAAGGCATACGCTCCCAAGGGAGGCCAAGGTTGGAGAAATGCATCTACTGCCTTGCTCTCTGGATCCGGGAGCCAGCTGAAGTACTCGTCTGTCTGCCTGTTGTTGCGGGAAGCAAAAAGGTCGAGGTAGAGGGGACCCCTCCTGGCCGAAAGACGTTGGAAGATCGCTGGGTCCAGTCTCCAGTCGCTGCTGTCCCGCCAGTGGCGTGAGAACCAGTCCGCTGTCAGGTTCGTTTCTCCCGGGAGGTATTCTGCCATGAGGGAGATTCTTCGGGGTAGACAGAATTCGAAGATGTCCTTGGTGATCTTTGAAAGGAGCCTGGATCGGGCTCCCCCCAGGCGGTTGATGTAGCGGACCGCCGAGATGTTGTCCATCCGGAGGAGGATGCAGCAGTCCATCCGGTCCCTCGCTAGGCTGCGGATCGCGAATGACCCCGCCAGGAGTTCCAAGCAGTTTATGTGGAGGTTGGTTTCCTGAGAAGTCCAAGTGCCTCCTGTCGATCCGCCCTCGCCTGTGGCGCCCCTGCCCCAAAGGCTGGCGTCCGATTCCAGAACGATGTCGGGAGTATTCCCGAAGATGGCTCGGCCATTCCAGGCTTCCATGCTGTCCAACCACCATCCGAGTTCTTCCTTGACTTCTTCCGTTACTGGAATGGACTGGTCGTAGGATGGGTTCTGGCGGAGGAAGGAGGCCTTCAGATGTTGCATCGCCCTGTAGTGTAGTGGGCCCGGGAAGATTGCCTGTATGGATGCGGACAGAAGTCCTACGATCCGAGCTAGGTTGCATAGTGGAATGGTGCGGCAGCGGATGACTCTGCGCAGTTCCTTCTTGATGGCTGTGATCTTTGAGATCGGGAGTCGTAGGGTGCTGGTCCTGGAGTCGATCTCGAAACCTAGGAACTGTATCGTCTGGGTTGGGGATAGTTCCGATTTTTGGTAATTCACCACGAAGCCTAGGGACATCAGGAGTTGAATGGTATATCGTGTGTGTTGCGTTAGACTGCACCTGTCTGAGGAGAACAGTAGCAGGTCTTCCAGGTAGATAATGCACCGAATTCCTTGACTTCGTAGTCGTGAAACGACTGGTTTGAGAAGCTTGGTGAAGCACCACGGTGCTGAGCTTAGGCCGAATGGGAGGCATGTGAACTGCCAGGGTTGGTTTCGCCATAGGAATCTGAGGAATTGACGGCAAGATGCGTGGATGGGGACCGACAGGTAAGTGTCCTTGAGGTCTAGCCTCGTAAACCAGTCCCTGTCTTGGAGGAGATCTCTCAGAAGATGAATGCCTTCCATCTTGAAGTGCCTGTACATTACAAAAGCGTTGAGCCCCTTCAGATTTATAACCGGACGGAACTCTCAGGATTTCTTTTTTACTAGAAAAATGTTGCTGAAGAAACCCTGTCCGTCGGGGGCCGGCTCTATCGCCCCTTTCGTTTCGAGCTCTTGTAGTTCGCCGTTGATCAGGCGGCGGTCCTCCTCGGAGCATTGAATGGGGTGTGGGTGAGGGAGCTGGTAGGGGGGTTCTATGAAGTCGATGACATAGCCCCGAACCGTCTGGAGGATCCATGCGTCTGTGGAGATGGTCATCCAGTTCTGAAAAGACAGAGCAATACGGCCTGCGGTATAAGGGGTAAGTGAAACTAGAGGAGAGATATTGCTTACCTGTGGGGAAGCGTGCTCTGCCACGGCTACGAGGTCCTCTGCCTCGGTCTGCTCCTCGGGTATAGGAGAAGGGTTGTCTGAAGCCCACTTCCGGGTAGAAGGGTTGTGGTCTGTGTGACCGGGGGCCAGAAGGCCAGAATCGGCTGGCTGCACGGCCCCTGTAGCGGCCAGCCCGTCCAAAAACACCCCGACTGGGGTAGCCTCTGAAGACTCGCTTCATGGATGTCTGAGCCTTATTCAGGGACGTAAAAATGTTAACATGCTTGTTCAGCTCTTTTAAGAAGGGTTCCCCAAATAGTTTGCCCTGTGCCAACGGTCCCAGTTCCTTGGTGCCCAATTCCACCAGTTTTCCGTCAATACGGAGTAAAGCCGCCTTGCGCCTCTCAGAGGAGAGGGCTACGTTGGTGTTGCCAACGAAACAGAAGCACCTTTGTGCCCATTCTCTGATGTCGTGTGCCCATTCCTTGACCATGCTAGAGTCAAATTGATCGGCTCTGGTGAAAGCATCATCTGCCAGGTATAATATGCGTGAGAGTGGGCCGATAGCGTCCAGCAGCTTGTCTTGGACCCCGTGGAATCCCTTCTCCACGCCCCGTCGAGGGTCGCGGCCATCCCGGGACATAAAGGTGTTCATCACCTGGTCAAACTCTGGGGTTTGAGTTATGTGGTCGGGAAGCGAGGGGCGCGGGCATTCCGAGCGTAGACGGTTGCGCACCGTTTTATCAAGTGGTTTGCGAAGCCAGCGGTGCATAAATTGTGTCCAGTCCCCAGAGCGTGGGTGGCGGATATTGCGAGGGTCAAAAAGACGTTGCCCTGTGGGGTCTAGGATGGCATCCTCTTCCTGAGCAGGTGTGAGGTCGTCTGGTAACTGACTGTCCTCTAGGAAGGTGCCTCGTAGGAGGCCCGTATGGGAGCCGGAGTCCGAGTCCCAGTTGTCATCTTGCGGATCAGAGTCCGCGGCTTGCCACTCGTCCAACACGGCCATAGAACGCGTGTGTTCTTCCCCCTCATCCGAGGAGTAGTGGGCAGGTGTAGGTGGGGCTGGCCTATGTCGTTTAGGCGCCTTACCCTTGCCCGGTGCGTCGCCCGCTTTCTCACCTTTCCAGTGACGCTTGGTGGGGCGTGGGTCCGCCAGTACGTGTGACTCCGAAGCCTCAGAGTCCTCGTCCTGAGGTTGGGTCAGCGTGGCTTTTTTGGATTTGTCGGTAGATGCCGACATAACTCTGGACAGTGCTTTTTCCATAGAGGCGGAGATGGCTTCCGCAATCATAGACTGGAAGTCCGCAGGGGTTTGGGATGCTTCCATCGTGATTATGTTGGCACAGGGTAGATGGGCTAGGGGTCAAGTAACTAGGTATGCACTCAGTAACAATAAAGTTAGCAATAAGAACACCCCAGCAGGATGTGTAGCAGTATAGGTACAAGTAGTAGTACCAGGAAAAACAACCCCAGCAGGGTAAATTGGGTTTTGTCTTACTGGGCTGCACCCAGGAATGTATATGTATATATCTGTGAGGGTGGCACGAAATCCACCTAATCTGATACCAATATGGGGTTGGAATGTCCCTTTAACATATACATATATAGGTGGCACGAAATCCACCTGAAGGCAGCAGTGTAATAAGGGCTTCACCCTGTAGAATTAAGGGTGGCACGAAATCCACCCAGTAAATAAGTGGGGAACAACAAAATGACAGTGGACTCACCACTGAGTAGGGCCAGCAGCCTCTGAGTCCTTACAGGACGATAGTGACCCCTGCCAGAGCGATAAGTAGCGTTTTCTGAACAAATCTTGTATCCCAGACGGCTGGGATATGAGCAGAGCGAGCGTTATGCGGTCGGAAGCCTGCACTAGATCGCGGAACTCCCAAAATGGCGGCCGAGAATCTCGCGAGACGCGAGATCCAAGATGGAAGCCGGGAAGAGGTTTCCCTGCGTGTCGGCAATACAGAATGCGGCTGGGGAGCCGCAGGGGAGTAATAGAGACAGGGTGAGCGTTACCCTGAGGGAGAAATGAGCTGGGAGGCCAGCGAAAACGGAGGAAAAAAAGGAAGGAAAACGAAATATAGCGAAAAAACACATGAAGAAAATAGAACATGAGATAAACATGTAATAAAGGGGTAAACCCCCCCCCAGGATAGGAGGGGGAAGTCCCCCCGAGGAAAAACAGTAATGTAAGAAAAGAAAATATACATATATAACAGGAATACAATGTAAATAAAGGGAAGAGCCTGAAACTCTGACCTGTCTGCTGATGGAGCAGTAAAGAAAGAGGAGGAGCCTCATCTCTGTGAATACTATACCTCCTACTACTTTTTGATTGGTTAATGTTTTCACTTTTCTTTACTGCTGTGTGAGTTAGTAAAGAGAGTTTATGCAAAATATGAAGCCTCCTGTCATGTGGTAAAATTCATACTCAATCTCTGCTTTCTTTTGGTGAAACTTCTCACATTCCTATTTGACTATTTTTAACAACAGTTGTATTATCTTTAACCCATCTCTTCAATTATCTTACTAATATGCAGAATATTGTTCAAAAATATCTCTTTCCCATTCAAGAAAGCATGCGACTTACACTTGTATTCCTCTTCACATCTTGTCTTATTGTCTGCTTATTATTTTACATTATTTGAGTGATGGTCTCTCAATAAACTATGAAGTGACTCACAACTTATTGAGTCTGCTTGGGCAGGAGGACACAATTCAGCCCAGTAGGTTATATTTATACATTTTGATATTAAAGTAAGTAAGACAATTTGACTCAAATTCCTTTTAATCTCACCCAAACAAAATTATCTCTCTAGGATTTACCTGTGGAGTTTTATTCAATGAAAAAAAAAAAAACAGAGGTAAATCCTGGGCGAATCAATTCATTTGGGTTTAAAAGAATTGTATTCTGATGAACTGGCCAAAATATTTTTTTTCCACAATTCTAGTGAGTAATTAGTTGTGCTAAACCTATGGAATTAAATGGTGAAAAAGGATAATGTTTTTGCGAACTTGTCCATCAATATTTTAACCTCCAGAAGTTAATAGCATTTTTACATGGGAGTTCTCCTTTCGGGGTGGGGTATATATAGAATTAGGCAAGTCATAGATACCAACTCCAACTATTTTTTTATGTAGTGAAGTTTGATTTTGCCAGAGATTAAATCACAAGATAAATACAAGAGTATATGGTATTGACTCTCCAATATAATTTGGCATGTTTAATTTCAGTTGATCGTTTGCAAATGTCATCTTGTCATTCACATGCTTGTTATATACTACAAAGTGCAAAAAATAAAATATAATACAGTTTTAGGAATATTTTAATCACAAGATATCAAAATAACTGAGACATTTCAAAAATTAAATATATTTTTAAATGAATAATGTCTTCCTTGCCATTTACTTTGTGGTAATGACAAACTGTTATGGCTTAGTATACACATGTGTCACTTTCTCAATTTGTTCTCATTTGATTACTAACTGATGTTAATTTTATTAAGTCAACACAGATGTTTAATAAATATTAGCATGAAAACTCTGACACACAATTACAGATACATGTCATAAAATAATTATGCCCGTTTCCATTAAATTATTTTTTATTGACACCTACTACATGGGATTTGTTCCATATTTTGAACAGCAATTATTTTACAAATTATTTATTATACTATGTAAACACGCTAGTGTTAACTTATTTTATTAATTTTGTAATTTATACTCTGATAATTTAAAAAATGTTAACACTATTCACAACACCAGTGTTGCTTAAATGCAATTCAATAGGGTGAGATGAAAACAGCCACTCAAACACCACAAACATAAATTCAAATGCCACCAATTAAATCACATAGCTAAGTGACATTTAAAATACAGTATAAAAGCCTGGATCAACCAATTACTTCTTGCCTCTGTTCAAATGTCAACAGATCTGCAACAAAGGGCTTAGAAGCAGAAGATACATGTCTTATTTTTTGACACACATTTTATTTTAAACACATTATATATTTCATTAATATCTAAATACCATCAGTTTCATTGCATGGGTCACTACTATGCAAGGTTTGACTGTTGTATAGAGTGGCTAGTATGGATATAAAGAGGAGAAGAATAGGTGTTGTTGTAACAAGGAGGTAGAAAGAAAGCACCATTCTGTACTGGGAAGCAGAATACCGCTGGTTCCAAAGTGACAGAAAATTGATTGAGTGCTTTGGGGACAATACAGGGTTTTCCCATTTATTTTTGTGCCAAACAAGTTAAAAAGTATAGAGCATAAATCGTTGTGGGTGGTTGAAAGCTGCATGTTTTTTTTTTGTTTAATAGACAAGCTTTTATATTTAAAGGACCACTCTAGGCACCCAGACCACTTCAGCTTAATGAAGTGGTCTGGGTGCCAGGTCCAGCTAGGGTTAACTAATTGTTTTATAAACATAGCAGTTTCAGAGAAACTGCTATGTTTATCAATTAGTTAAGCCTTCCCCCTAATCCTCTAGTGGCTGTCTCACTGACAGCCGCTAGAGGCGCTTGCGTGATTCTCACTGTGAAAATCACAGTGAGAGCACGCAAGCGTCCATAGGAAAGCATTATGAATGCTTTCCTATGTGACCGTCTGAATGCGCGCGCAGCTCTTGCCGCGCGTGCGCATTCAGCCGACGGGGAGGAACGGAGGCGGAGAGGAGGAGGAGAGCTCCCCGCCCAGTGCTGGAAAAAGGTAAGTTTTTACCCCTTTCCCCTTTCCAGAGCCGGGCGGGAGTGGGTCCCTGAGGGTGGGGGCACCCTCAGGGCACTCTAGTGCCAGGAAAACGAGTATGCTTTCCTGGCACTAGAGTGGTCCTTTAAGGTTTAAATTCCTAATTTGAAATAATGGTCAGATATGTTTTGCTGTTATACAAGCATATATAATACAATTAACAGCAATCAAACAATGTGACTGTCTCTAATAACTAGCCACTCAGTTGGTTTCATGACTATGACAAAGAGTTAGATCCTGTATAACAGCATTTTTAAGTGAGCCATTTGGCTAGCTTGGTATATTTTTGTTCACAGACGTTTTTTTGTTGTGTCAGGCATTTAAACTTTTTTTATTTTCCATAAGCAGAAGATGAAGGTATTTTGTCATTAGATCAAAACAAACACTAGTTAGGTATGAGCTTTTTTTTTTTTTTTTTAAAAAAAAAAAAGAAAGAAGAGATTGTTAATTATAATTAGATTTGTTTTGGCTAAATATTTATTCTGAAAAAAAAAAAATCAAAACATTTGTGACAGCTGAATTTTGGCCATATGATGACTTTGCTCTACAAATGTAGTTAACCCCTTAAAGGCGAAGGGCGTACTATGCTGTCCTTGAAAGGGAGGCCCTAAACGCCGGAGGGTGGCATAGTACACTCAGTCGTCCTCCCACCGTCCTGGCCCCCTGGACTTACCTGGACCGGTGATCCACAGCCCGAGAGCCCAGCAGTCCCCCTGCAGCAGCTCTGGCCCTCCAGTTCTAAAATGCTCTCCACTTCTAAATTGTAAAATGTAATAACAATTTAATTAAATATACAAATAATTATATTATACATATGTTATATATGTATAATACATTATAAAATAATTAAAGCATATATATATATATTTAACTTAGAATTTTACATAATTATTTGATTTTATTCATTATAATTTGAGGGACCTGCCTCACAACCCAGGCAGACAGTCCAGAGAATTTAATTGGCAAGCCCTATATTTAGCCTTGTAACTTTCCAAAACACCATAAAACCTTTACATGGGGGTATTGTTATACTCGGGAGAATTCGCTGGACATAAATATGATTGTTTTAAAAAGTAAAATTTATCAAAACGATTATATCACCAGTAAAAATGCACTTTTTGTTTTAAAAAAATACAAAAAAACAAATTAAAATGCTAACTATCGCCAGCGTTTGTGACTAAGTGGCTACTACAAAAGACTGGAAATACCCAATTTTTAATACCCTGGATTGTCTACATTTGAAAATGGTATGCCATGATGAGGTTAATTCACTTTCCTGGGCTACCATATGGTCTCAAAATGCAACATAGACCCAGCAAACCAATCTGGCAAACTAATTTGGGCAAGCCCTATATTGACCCTGTAACTTTCCAAAACACCAAAAAACCTATACATGGGGGGTATTGTTAAACTCGGGAGACTTCGCTGAACACAAGTATGAGTGTAGTATACCCCTTCTCACAACCCTTAGGAGTTTGTTTTATTACAAGGACAATGTGGGCGCCATCACAACTTTAATGCATTTGATAGTTTTTGCCTTATTAATATGCTGTATTTTTGCATGCTTAAAACATTATAATATTTTCACAAAAAATATAATGTTTTGCAGAATTCAGCAACATAAACTTGTCTCTTTAGCCACGCCCCTGATGCCAGAATGACTTCCTTGTCAGAGATATGCACACAGTCAGTTTCAGCCCCAACAGCACTGAGTGAGCTGCTTTTAATTCACAACATGGCTGCAGACAGTCAGATAAACTACAAACAAGTAGTAATATCATGTCTATATACTTCCCTGGGTGTCCTCTCCTTCTAAAGCAGGTTGTTTTGCTGTTCAGATCATTCAGTACTGTCAGTGGCTTAGCCGACAAGGAAGTATTTTTTTCTCGAGTGAGGGGGTGTGGCTAAAGAGGCAGGATTATGGTGCAGCATTCTACAAAACATTTTTTTTTTATTTTATGCAAAAATTAGAAAGAATTGAGCATGAGAAAAATTACAGCACAGTAAATAGGCCAACATACATTAAAGTTGTATGGGTGCCCAGAGTGTCCCTTTAAGTTTTACACTGTTGCCTTAGGTGTAAGGGAATACAAGTGATTGGGTTTATCTCTTTTGGCTAATTGGAGTTTGAATGACCCCTGTTTCTGTTACTTAGCCTCTTTTTGATATACTTACTTTACCTACTGTCTGACAATGTCAGTTTCTATTTCTCTTGTAAAAAAATCAGGTAAGCAGAAAAATATAAATGTGTTTTCAAAAGTGCCAATTTGAAGGCAATTCAGTCTTACTTTTGTATTTGGTAAATATCTGAAAGAATACCCCTAGACATATAGTAAAAGGGTGCATGACTGCTGACCAGGATCATGGGAAGTACAGCAAAGCAAAGGAAACTAGCAGAGTTATAATGTATACATTTCTGGGAGGAGGGAATCCTTCACTCTTTCATTTTAAGGGGGGCAAGGTGGGCCTGGGGCTAAAATGTGTTTTTAACACTATATGGTTTGTATTTTTTACCCTATAGTTTTCCTTTAACCCCTTAAGGACACATGACGTGTCTGACACGTCATGATTCCCTTTTATTCCAGAAGTTTGGTCCTTAAGGGGTTAAAGTGGAGTGGCTAAGGAGCCTGGCTTATGGTGCAGCATTCCACAAAACATTTAATTTTGTATGCAAGAACTATAAAGATTTGGGCATGCATAAATACAGCATATTAATGAGGCCAATACCTTTTGAATACATTACAAGTTGTTTTGGTGACCACATTCTCCCTTTAAATGTTTTCAATGAAATCAGTGGTTCTTTACTGCTTGACATTAACTTTTGCTTATCATATAATGCAGCTACTTGTATAATCAACACAGACAATTATGGCAATGTTGTTTAGTACATAATTGCTATCAAAGCTATTGCATTGAAAAAAATTAAATTCTATATAGCACGGAAGAAAAATCATTACCAATAGTATAGATATGGAAAATGGAAAAGGGCAAAGTTTATCACTTACTTTTTTTTGAAGGGCAAAAATACATGAATGTATATTGGAATATTTTTTCCCCCAGCATACCAACAACAGAGGTGTGAGCTAGTGATTTGACTAGCATAATGTATGGATGGACAAAAATGCCACTCTTTAAAATGCACTTCTATTTTTTCTTAACGACAGGTGCACATGAAATAGAAAAATATATGTTTGATCAGTCATAGAAATTAAATTACTTCCAGACATTAAATTAACTAAATGAATAGAAATTAAATTGTTCCAATGTTTGAATTACTTTTGCTATGACTAAATATCATAAATGTTTTAAGTATAACAGATTGTCTGCAGAGAAGTACAAATGTGTAAGACACCAATCAATAACATAAAAAGGAATTTTATTTTATTCCCACTGTGTGAAACACACAAAATACAACATTTTCTCTGGAATCTTTTTCATAATCAACTGGTTATGGCTGTTATGTGTGGCAAAGCCTTGAATGATATGATTTTCCTAGTATAGGATCACATATGAAACAGAAGCAGATTTTTCCATGGTTGCTTAAGATTAATCTTGCTCAAGGGCATAGCAGCTGCACCAGCTTTTATCTCATCTGACTTAAAAAAAAAACAGAATTTTAAAAGAAAAAAAATTATTATTCATATAAAACTTTTTTGAATAAGAAAAATATTTAGAACATGACCTATTGTTGTTGAAATAAAATGGTTTCCGTGCTCGACTATATATATATATATATATATATATATATATGTGTGTGTACATATATACATATATATATATATATATATATATACAGTAACAGTTACCTGTTCAAACAAATGTTCATAGGATTAAAAGATAGCACTAATGCACTAATCCTAGCAGCACAGTGCTTAATAAAGGTGTATATTTAAAGATTTCCAATCTGAATGAATAATTCTCCAATTCTCATAAATCATTTGGGATAAGAGACTGTATTGCATGTTTGAGGAAAAGTAAATCTGTGTATATGCTCAGAGGGGAGTCACTGTTCATCCAATATTTATGGATAACACATTCTAGGGCTTGATGTAAGATCTCCTGTTTGTAACCCCAAGCCAAGAATCGATCATACATGGTTACCAATATGGGTCACATACCTCTGTCTAAATTGTTGTGCATCACCCTAAGGATATGTGACACTAGTAGAGACTATCAAGGCAGGAGAATGAAAACTAGTAACAAGGAGTAATAATTTCTCTACATGGACTTAAAGGACCACTATAGTGCCAGGAAAACATACTCATTTTCCAGGCACTATACTGCCCTGAGGGTGCCCCCACCCTCAGAGTCCCACTCCCATCGTGCTGAAGAGGGAGGGAGGAAGGGGTTAATCCCTTACCTTTTTTCCAGCGCCGGGCTCCCTCGGCGGTGGGGACTCTTCTCCTTCTTCTTCCGTCATCGGCTGAATGCGCATGCACGGCAAGAGCAGCGCGTGCATTCAGCCAGTATCATAGGAAAGCATTCTCAATGCTTTCCTATGGACGCTGGCGTCTTCTCACTGTGAAAATCACAGTGAGAAGCGCGGAAGCGCCTGTAGCGGCTATCAATGAGACAGCCACTAGAGGCTGATTAACACTAATGTAAACATAGCAGTTTCTCTGAAACTGCTATGTTTACAGCAAAAAGGGTTAACCCTAGAGGGACCTGGTACCCAGACCACTTCATTGAGCTGAAGTGGTCTGGGTGCCTACAGTGGTCCTTTAAAAAATAGCCTGGAACTCAGTTTGGTATTGACAACAGAGGCTTTCAAATCAAGGAAGTCAATAACCTTCAAATCCAACTTATGTATCACCTCGAATGTCCTCTTTGGGCAGAGCAACTATTCCAGAGATCTCAGCTTGATGTTCATATGAGGCATTGGGGTTCAGTCTTAACTATGCATTTCTGCAGATACCCTAAGTAATGGATGCTGTTTTAAATACAGTTTTGTTGTTTTGTTTTTTAAACAAAAACATGGTTGTGATCAAAATGGACCAGTGACCAGAAACCACCGATGGCCCGCATTGTTCAAACCTTCTGGGACTCCTTTGAATGTCACTGGTTCTTGTCCAATACTTTTTTAAAGATAAAAAATCTAAAGGGGATAATTTGAAGCCAAACACAGCAATAATTTGTCTGTGTATTACTTAATCCGTTAAGAGTGTTAATTGACTAAAGCCAGTGAAATAATTGAATTGATTTGCATATCTGATCACCATTGTTATTGACAAAGATAATCCTTATTTATTCATAGCAGCTTTGCACACATTGAAAATGAATGTATACTATAGAGATTAAAGAATATTTACAGGGACAAATTAATTAAACCATTTTAATAAAAAATAATTGTCATTACTAGTCTTGCAATTAACAGAAGTACAATTTAATTGCGACAAGTTGCCAATAGACTGAGCCACGAGCATAGTAGAGTATCATTTAAAAAAACGTGTTGTATGATTGTTGTGGGAGGAGACCTCTCTTCTTTAGGACCAGGATCAGATAAATTACCAATTATCATGAGAACTCTAATAAATCCTTGATCTTGAGAGGTTCGATATGTATGTACTCCAAAATCAAGAACCGCTTGATTTAAAACCCAACAACTAATTTCTATACATAGTGTAATGCAAAGTCTCTCCCTCAGTCATACTCACCAGACAGCCAGTATGTGCAATAACAGATGTATGGGTAAAAGTAATGAGATAAGTCATAGCAAGAACTTCATATGTGATCTTTTGAACGAGATCTGAAATAAACAAGTGATGGACAATCATCTGAGATGCAATTACCACAATCATTAATTTATGAAAACTGGACTAATGGAATATAAAAGTAGATAACATAATTTATGTGTTAAATATGAAAAATTTATATAAATATATTGTAATATAGAAAAATAAAACCAAAATATTTGAATTAACGAAATAAATATATTACATAATGATTTCTATATACAGCTCAAACGGGGGAGGTGTTTACGAAGGAGATAGAGGAAGGCTAGTGCATTGTTCAATATAGCACAAGTTATTCAATGAATTGTGAATTTGGAGAATTAGCAGGGGAAGGTAAATTTTAGATCAGAACCTGATGTTTTTTTTTTTTTATTTACGGTGCTTGGAAGTATGATCTAAAGTTTGCAGTTACATTGTTTGTTCATGTTAATCCCATATTTAGTGAATAGCTTTAGAAGCAATTGGTTTTCATACTACTTGAGCAAAGTTTGCCTATGACAAGGTTGTGCATTTTTCAAAAAACATACCTCTCAAAGTTTAAATTGCACAAGAAAAACAGCCCAAAATGAATATATCAAATGCATACCACTAATCTACTCAAACTATGACACATTTTAAAAAAATACCTATAAGAAGATAATATAATGCACAATGCAACAACAAAGCATACAAATAATTTTATTAAATAGATGTTTAAAGAATACATATATAGCTATTTCTAATTACCTTGCTTGTTAATATGACTTTTGCTTGTTAGTATAACTTTTGAAATGTTTATCAACTGAAATGATTTATCACATGTTAGACACCTTTGCATGCAAGCAAAAAGGTAAAAATGTCAATCAATTCTAGTTCAGTAGAAATGTGCTTCCTGAAGTTTATGCAATCTATTTCAATCGAGTGACACTTTTCCCTGACAGTTGCCATAAATGTATATTATTATCTACAATAAATTGTATCAGCATATAGTTATTTTGCTACCTTGGTAGACAGAATAAGATTAATATAATTCATTAGTTTCCAACAAACTGCACAATGACGTATTATATATAACCACATCTTATTAAAAATAAATGAATAGTACCGGAGCTCTAAGTGTGTAAAGGCTCTATAGGGGCAAAACAATTAGAGCTTCTAGTAAACTTTACAGCTTGTAATAATATACTTTTTTACAATTATTTCATAAATTTCAGCTACCACACTTCAATCTGTTCCCTTCACCACATTATGAAAGATGTCCCAAAAAAATAGTTATTAAGAAGTGGAGCGATATTAAGATAATAAGCCCCTTCCCACATGCAACACAAATTAGAAAAAAGGAGAGAATACTTATGTTCCTCACTGATTGGCACTCAAATTCATATAGTACATGTAAAACAATCAAGTAAGAAAATAATAGTAGAGATCTGTATGGATTTTATTGCACTTCTATATATAGTGCTAGTTATCACATACAATCTATTAATACGCTGGATGTTTAAGTAGCAATGTATTGACAATCACAATGGTTTAACAATAAAATATGCTAAAAATCTAAATTATAAAATTCCAACTAAAAAAAACTACGTAAACAGATCACTGCTTACTAGAAAACGGTATGTATTCCCGTTACTCACAACCATGCTGTCCCACACTGGGAGATGGAATTTTATCATTTTGAGTTTTAGCATATTTTATTGTTAAATAAGTGCAAAATCATCCATACAGATCTGTACTATTATTTTCTTACTTTCTTCTTTTACATGTACTATATGAATTTGAGTGCCAAACAGTGAGGAACATAAGTATTCTCTCCTTTTTTTTCTAACCACATCTTTTATTGGACAATTTTATATAAAACATTAAATATCACAAAACAATATCCCTAATATCTCTAATGTAACCTTTCAAACAAATTCAATGAATTGCTTGGTTAGAGCAGTTAGAAAAAAAGAAAAAGGGAGTTGGGGGTTAGAGTATTTAGAGCAATGTTAGAAAAGTAGAAGTGCCTGGGTATGACACCTCATGATATATATCTGCCTAACTCAAAGATTGAAAGCTCTTTTAGAAGCTGACTTAAGCAGTGGTAATGTCACTGTCTTAGGACTGGAAAACCTAGTTTTGATTTCCGGTCTGGCCGCTTTACCACTAAGTGTCCTTGGGCAAGAACCTAATGATATATATCTGCTAACTTAAATCCTCATAGATTATAAGCTTGTGTAATTGTATTCTTTGCCACCTTCAAATATCCCATTTCCATTATTGTAAAGCACTAAGGAATATGCTAGTGCTGTGTATATGCTAATAATAATGTTCTCTACTCCAGTTTAAATTTCAGTTTTTTATTAATAGACTTGTTTATGTATAAATGTGCAATCTTAATTATAGGCATGCATAGTTATATACAATAGGGTCTGCACCAAACAAATAATGCCATCTAAATGTTAAACAACAAAGCTACAGGGGACTGTAGGCACCATAATAACTTAAATGAGATGAGTGTTCCTTTAATGAACACCCACTTGTATATGGAGAATTAAACATTGATTAAACTCCCTGGTTAATGGATGTATCTGAGATCATTAGAGTTGAGCGAACCCGAACTGAAAAGTTCAGGTTTGTACTGAACATTAGGGTTTTTGGACCCCGGACCCGAACACGGACATATCACTGTATGTTTGGGTTGGAGTTCGGTGTTCGGCGATTTCTAACTGTACATTAGTGGGGTAGTACATTAGTGGGGTGCAGTTCATATCTGAGAGTCAAACAGAATCATCAAATACTGCTGTCACTTTGCAGTTTTAAAACTTTAAATTTTGTGGGTGCTAAAAAGTACATTAGTGGGGTGCACTTCATATCTGAGAGTCAAATAGAAGCATCAAATAGTGCATTTACAGCGCAGTGGTAAACATTCTTATTTTCTGGGTGCTAATTTGCTAAATAGTACATTTGCGGACTGCACTTCATATCTGAGAGTCAAATAGAAGCGTCTAATAGTGTGCTTACAGCGCAGTGGTAAACACTTATTTTCTGGGTGGTAATCTGCTAAATAGTACATTTTGGCTCATGCACTTCATATCTGAGATTTAAATAGAAACGTGTAATAGTGTGCTTACAGCGCTGTGGTAAGCATTCTTATTTTCTGGCTGCTAATCTGCTAAATAGTACATTTGCGAACTGCACTTCATATCTGAGAGTCAAATAGAAGCGTCTAATAGTGTGCTTACTGCGCAGTGGTAAACACTTATTTTCTGGGTGGTAATCTGCTAAATAGTACATTTTGGGGCATGCACTTCATATCTGAGATTTAAATAGAAACGTGTAATAGTGTGCTTACAGCGCTGTGGTAAGCATTCTTATTTTCTGGCTGCTAATCTGCTAAATAGTACATTTGCGAACTGCACTTCATATCTGAGAGTCAAATAGAAGCGTCTAATAGTGTGCTTACTGCGCAGTGGTAAACACTTATTTTCTGGGTGCTAATCTGCTAAATAGTACATTTTGTGGCCTGCTCTTCATATCTGAGAGTCAAATAGAAGTGTCAAATACTGCGGTTACAGCGCAGTTGTAAATATTCTAATTGTTTTGGTGCTAAACTACTAAATAGTACATTTTGTGGCCTGTTCTTCATATCTGAGAGTCAAATAGAAGCGTCAAATAGTGCACTTACTGCGCAGTGGTAAACATTCTTATTTTCTGGGTGCTAATCTGCTAAATAGTACATTTGCGGACTGCACTTCATATCTGAGAGTCAAATAGAAGCGTCTAATAGTGTGCTTACAGCGCAGTGGTAAACATTCTTATTTTCTGGGTGCTAATCTGCTAAATAGTATATTTGGGGCCTGTTTATATCTGAGAGTCAAATCAAAGCGTCTAATAGTGCGGTTACAGCGCAGTTGTAAACATTCTAATTGTTTTGCTGCTAAACTGCTAAATAGTACATTTTGTGGCCTGCTCTTCATATCTGAGAGTCAAATAGAAGCGTCAAATAGTGCGCTTACTGCGCAGTGGCAAACATTCTTATTTTCTGGGTGCTAATCTGCTAAATAGTACATTTGCGGACTGCACTTCACATCTGAGAGTCAAATTGAAGCATCTAATAGTGCGGTGACAGTGCAATTGTAAACATTCTAATTTTTTCTGTGCTAAATAGTACATTTGCGGCCTGCGGTGCATTTCTTGCAGTCCAATAAACTAAAAAAAATGTAAAAATTGTTGATTGTTAGCGGTTACATTGTCGCATGACATAAAACATCTGTTAGTTTGGTGGGTGAACGCAAAGAATGAGGAGAGCGTCAAATAAGGGGCGTGGCCCTGGTCGTGGTGCTTCTGGTGTTGGTGGAATCTCTGTTGCAAGGAGAGGATATGGTCGATCTGTGCCAGCTACACGCACAAATGAAACACCTTCCTCATGTGCCAGTACGAGACAGAACCTTCAGCATTATTTGGTAGGCCCAAATACCGCTCTACGAATGGTGAGGCCAGAACAAGTACAGGCGATAGTAGATTGGATGGCTGACAGTGTCTCCAGTTCCTGCACATTGTCTCCCACCAGGTGCCTTGCTGAAAGCTCAGAGTTGGCACCTGCGGCCCATGGCCATCTGTCTATCACCTCATCTCCTTGCAAATCACCCAAGCAGTCTGAGCCACAAGTCATGCAGCAGTCTCTTATGCTTTTTGATGACTCTGCTGGTGGGGTTTCCATGGGCCATCCACCTAGCCCTGCCACAGAAGTGGAAGGGATTGAGTGCACTGATGCACAACCACTTATGTGTGAGGATGTAGACATGCAAGGACCACCGCAGCACATCACTGATGATGACGAAACACAGGTTCCAACTGCTGTGGCTTTCGGCAGTGTGCAGACTGGCAAGGAGGGCAGGGTTGAGGAGTGGGTGGAAGATGATGTGGAGGATAATGAGGTCCTAGACCCCACATGGAATCAAGGTCATGCGAGTGACGTGTCCAGTTTTGAGGAAGAGGCGGTGGTCGCACAGAGGCACCAGCACAGCATAAGAAGGAGCAGGGTGCAAAAGCGGAGCGGCCGTCCCCTAGACGGTACGCCTGTTACTGCCCACCGCACCCAGGGACCGAGCACACCAAAGTCAGCTCCAAGGAGTTCCCTGGCGTGGCAGTTCTTCAGACAATGTGCTTACGACAAGACACGAGTGGTTTGCACGCTGTGCAATCAGAGCCTGAAGCGAGGCATAAATGTGCTAAACCTGAGCACAACCTGAATGACCAGGCATCTACATTCAAAGCACGAGCTGCAGTGGAGTAAGCACCTCAAAAACCAAGAAAGGTCTCAGGCTCCTCCTGCTTCCTCTGCTGCTGCTTTTTCTGCCTCTTCCTCCACCTCTGGAGTGACAGTGGCACCTGCTATCCCGCAAACAGAGGATGTGGCAGCAATGCCACCACGTCCTCCACCATCCCCAAGCATCTCCACACTGTCCCATGGAAGCGTTCAGCTGTCCATCTCCCAAACACTGGAGAGAAAGAGGAAGTACGCCCCTACCCACACGCAATCCCTAGCCCTAAATGCCAGCATTTCAAAATTTGTGGCCTTTGAAATGCTATCATTCTGTCTGGTGGAGACGGATAGTTTTAAAAACCTGATGGCGGTGGCTGTCCCACAGTATGTGGTTCCCAGCCACCACTACTTCTCCAGGCGAGCCATCCCTTCCCTGCACAACCAATTGGCGGACAAAATCAGGTGTCCACTGCGCAACTCCATCAGTGGCAAGGTCCACATAACCACAGATACATGGACCAGTAAGCACGGGCAGGGATGCTATATCTCTCTAACTGCACACTGGGCAAAAGTAGTGGATAGCAGTTTGGTGCATGTCCTTCCGCCACCGAGGATTGCAGGGCATTTCTCTTTACCTCCTGTCGCCTCCTCCTCCTCCGCTTCCTCCTCCTCTACAACCACCTCAGCGTAGCACCTTCACCACCAACTTCAGCACAGCCAGGGGGAAACGACAACAGGCTGTTTTAAAACTGATATGTTTGGGGGAAAAACCCCACACTGCGCAGGAGCTGTGGACGGGCATGGAACAACAGACCGATGAGTGATTGTTGCCACTGAGCCTCAAGCCCGTCCTAGTGGTGTGCGATAATGGGTAAATCTCGTAGCAGCTCTGGGCCTAGCCGGTTTGACGCACATCCCTTTCCTGGCGCATGTGCTGAATTTGGTGGTGCAGAAATTCCTGAAAAACTACCCAGATATATCAGAGCTGCTGCAGAAAGTGCAGGCCGTCTGTTCGCGCTTTCAGCGTTCTCACCCGGCTGCTGCTCGCCTGTCTGTTCTGCAGCGTAACTCCGGCCTTCCTGCTCACTGCCTCATATGCAACGTGCCCACAAGGTGGAACTCCACCTTGCACATGCTGGAGAGACTGTGCGAGCAGCAGCAGGCGATAGTGAATTTTAAGATGCAGCACGCACGGGTCATTCTCTCTTCGGAACAGCACCACTTCACCACCAATGAGTGGGCATCCATGCGAGACCTGTGTGCCATTTTGCCCTGTTTCTAGTACTACACCAACATGGCCAGTCCTTGAAAAAACGCTGCAGGCGATGATGGAAGAGGATGTGGCACAGGAGGAAGAGGAGGAGGGGTAATTTCCACACTTATCAGGCCAGTCATTCACAAGTGGCTTGGAGGGTGGGTTCCTGCACCAGCATAGGCCAGGTACACAATTGTCCAGCCAGGGCACAGTTCTGGAGGATGAGGATGAGGAGGAGAAGGAACCGTGTTCACAGCAGGGTGGCACCCAACGCAGCTCGTGGGCATCACTGGAGCGTGGCTGGGGGGATACGGAGGACACAGACGATACACCTCTCACAGAGGACAGTTTGTCCTTGCCTCTGGGCAGCCTAGCACACATGAGCGACTACATGCTGCAGTGCCTGCGCAACGACTGCCGAGTTGCCCACATTCTAACTTGTTCTGATTACTGGGTGGCCACCCTGCTGGATCCCCGTTACTAGGACAACGTGCCGTGACTACAAGCGCACGCTGATAGACGCGCTGCTGAGGGCATTCCCAACTGACACCGGGTGCCTAGTGGAAGCACAAGGCAAAAGCAGAGGTCGCCAACGCAGCTGGGGCACTGCCAGCACCTCATAAGGCAGGGTTAGCATGGCCGAAATGTGGAAAAGCTTTGTCTGCATGCCACAACAAGCAGCACCACCATCTGATATGGAACGTCTTAGCAGGAGGCAGCATTTCAGCAACATGGTGGAACAGTACGTCTGCACACGCCTACACGTACTGACTGACGGGTCTGCCCCATTCAACTTCTGGGTCTCCAAACTGGGCACATGGCTTGAGCTTGCCCTTTATGCCTTGGAGTTGCTGGCCTGCCCTGCAACCAGTGTATTGTCTGAATGTGTGTTTAGCATGGCAGGTGGCGTTATCACAGACAAGCGCAGCCGCCTGTCCACAGCCAATGTGGACAAGCTCATGTTTATTAAAATGAACCAGGCATGGATCCCACCAGACTTGTCTGTACCTTGTGCAGAATAGACATTTATACTGACCTCACCCAGCCATTGTTATACTCAAGTGCACTTATTCTTTGTTTTCTTTTTTTATATGTCCCAATATTTTGGGGGCTACCCCAATTAAAAAAAAATTCAAAATTAAAAAAAAACAGTGTTAGCTCCTCCACCTCCACCGCTGCTTCCACCTACACCGCCACGGTCACCGCCTCCTCAACCTATGGGTCACTTAGTATAAACTAGGTACACATTAGCAGAGGCTTGTGATGTCCTTTTCTCCATGCAGCAGAACTGCAAGAAATGCACCGCAGGCTGCAAATTGTTTCTTTTTTTATATGTCCCAATATTTTGGGGACTACCCCAAAAAACAAACAAAAATAAAACAGTGTTGGGGTTGGCTACCACCTCCTCCTCCACCGCTGCATCCACCTACATCGCCACGGTCACCGCCTCCTCAACCTCTCAACCTATGGGTCACTTAGTATAAACTAGGTATCCTCCTGACAGCCATGCTTTAGATTTTGATTTATGTTCTTCCAAAGCTAAAATCAAAGATTCCATCTAGTGCTATTTTATGGCTCAGCTGTATTTTTTATTTTTATATTATTTTAAGTGATTTCCCTATCCACATTTGTTTGCAGGACATTTGTCCTACTCTTACCCCCATTTTACTTGCTTTTGCAGCTCTCTAGCTCTTTCCAGGACATTTTTGTAGGTATTTTTGTGGCCAAAAGTTTGGGTCCCCATTGACTTCAATGGGGTTCGGGTTCGGGGTCATTTTTCAAAAGTTCGGCCAAACCCGTCGCACCCGAACATCCAGGTGTCCACTCAACTATAGAGATCATTGCACTTTTAAGTGTATCCAGTGTCCTCACACAGATGATGAAGTCATTAGTAGGAACAACGTTTTCATTACGGCACTGAAAGGGACTTTTAGGGTTAGTCTTTATTAAACGTTGCTCATGTAAATTCACATTGCCCCACAAATGATTATTTTTTAATGTACTTACCCCATGTTCATGCTGCCTAATGGTAGTCAGAGAACTTCATTTCTTTCCTGTCTGAAAACAGTTATATCACTATGCTGGCTTTGATTTAGAGCATTGTTATTCCGTGAATATTTCAATTGCTGGATCAGACTTTAATTCAGCACATTTTAAACTGCAATACAGCAATTGAAATATTCACTGGCTAACAATGCTTTAAATTGAAGCCAGAACTGCGCTATATCTGTTTTAGGCTGGAATCAATTGAAGTTATCTGACTACAATTATCCATGCTAAATGAAGGCAAACACATTTGAACATTGATTATTTGAGATACGTGCAGGGTATTGAGGATTACATGCTTGTAATATCAATGCTCGGCATAGACCTAGGATTATTCAACTTTCTTATATTTCACTTTCACTAACTAGAATGTCACAGGTAAACTATGTAATTCATGTTATATATACAGACACTCACTTTCTCACATATACAGGCGATACTCGAAAAATTAGAATATTGTGCAAAAGTTAATTTATTTCAGTAATGCAACGTAAAAGGGGAAACTAATATATGAGATAGACACATTACATGCAAAGCAAGATAGTTCAAGCCGTGATTTGTCATAAGTGCGATGATTATGGCTTACAGCCCATGAAAACCCTTAATCCACAATCTCAGTAAATTAGGATATTACATACAATCAATAAAACAAGGAGTGCTGTAGGTGTCAGGTGCTGTAGTGGGGGATCAGGGGCTGGAGATGGGTGTCAGGGGCTGTATTGGGGGGGATCAGGGGCTGGAGAGGGGTGTTAGGTGCTGTAGTGGGGGGATCAGGGGCTGGAGAGGGGTGTCAGGGGCTGTAGTGGGGGATCAGGGGCTGGAGAGGGGTGTCAGGTGCTGTAGTGGGGGGATCATGGGCTAGAGAGGGGTGTCAGGGGCTGGAGAGGGGTGTCAGGTGCTGGAGTAGGGGGAATAAGGGGCTGGAGAGGGGTGTCAGGGGCTGTAGTGGGGGGATCAGGGGTTGGAGAGGGGTGTCAGGTGCTGTAGTGGGGGGCTCAGTGGCTGGAGAGGGGTGTCAGGTGCTGGAGAGGGGTGTCAGGTGCTGTAGTGGGGGTCTCAGGGGCTGGAGAGGGGTGTCAGGTGCTGGAGAGGGGTGTCAGGGGCTGGAGTGGGGGATCAGGGGCTGGAGAGGGGTGTCAAGGGCTGGAGTGGGGGGATCAGGGGTTGGAGATGGGTGTCAGGGGCTGTATTGGGGGGATCAGGGGCTGGAGAGGGGTGTTAGGTGCTGTAGTGGGGGGATCAGGGGCTGGAGAGGGGTGTCAGGGGCTGTAGTGGGGGATCAGGGGCTGGAGAGGGGTGTCAGGTGCTGTAGTGGGGGGATCATGGGCTAGAGAGGGGTGTCAGGGGCTGGAGAGGGGTGTCAGGTGCTGGAGTAGGGGGAATAAGGGGCTGGAGAGGGGTGTCAGGGGCTGTAGTGGGGGGATCAGGGGTTGGAGAGGGGTGTCAGGTGCTGTAGTGGGGGGCTCAGGGGCTGGAGAGGGGTGTCAGGTGCTGGAGAGGGGTGTCAGGGGCTGGAGTGGGGGATCAGGGGCTGGAAAGGGGTGTCAAGGGCTGGAGTGGGGGGATCAGGGGTTGGAGAGGGGTGTCAGGTGCTGTAGTGGGGGGCTCAGGGGCTGGAGAGGGGTGTCAGGTGCTGTAGTGGGGGATCAGGGGTTGGAGAGCGGTGTCAGGGGCTGGAGTGGGGGCATCAGGGGCTGGAGAGGGGTGTCAGGTGCTGTAGTGGGGGGCTCAGGGGCTGGAGAGGGGTGTCAGGTGCTGTAGTGGGGGGTCAGGTGCTGTAGTGGGGGATCAGGGGTTGGAGAGCGGTGTCAGGGGCTGGAGTGGGGGCATCAGGGGCTGGAGAGGGGTGTCAGGGGCTGGAGTGGGGGAATCAGGGGCTGGAGAGGGGTGTCAGGGGCTGGAGTGGGGGGATCAGGGGCTGGAGAGGGGGGATTAGGGGCAAGACATTTTCTAAGTACTTACCTTTATGCAGGATTTTAGATGGACGGCGGGTCTGGCAGGCAACTCTGACCGCGGTCACAACTCCAAGGTGTGGGACTGGCGGGAACTCCGTGTTTCAGCTCCACCTGTTTCGCACTGCAGCTGCACAGTGTGGGAAATGTCCTTAATTGGGATAGTGCAGCTGTGCAGCGCGGGAATATCACAAAGCACTTTAACGTACACTTGCGGGTATGTCCGTACTCGCGAAAGTACGTAAAGTGAGTGCCTGCAAAGCCCCTTTTGCAGCAATTACTGCCTTAATGCAGCGTGGCATAGAAGCTATCGGCCTGTGGCACTGCTGAGATGTTATGGAAGACCAGGATGTTTCAATAGCGGCCTTCAGCTCTTCTACATTGTTCGGTCTCATGTCTCTCATCTTTCTCTTGGTAATGCCGCATAGATTCTTTATGGGGCTCAGGTCAGGTGAGTTTGCTGGCCAATCAAGCTGGCCTATGCCATGCTGCATTGAGGCAGTAATTGCTGCAAAAAGGGCCCAAACCAAGTACTGAGTCCATGTGCATGCTTATACTTTTCAGAGGTCCGATATTGTTCTATGTACAGGCATACCCCGCTTTGCGGACACTCACTTTACGTACACTCGCGAGTACGGACATACCCGCGTATCCAAAAGTGGGGTATGCCTGTACACTCCTTGTTTTATTGAATGCATGTAATATCCTAATTTACTGAGATTGTGGATTTAGGGTTTTCATGGGCTGTAAGCCATAATCATCGCACTTATGACAAATCACGGCGTGAACTATCTTGCTTTGCATGTAATGCGTCTATCTCATATATTAGTTTCCCCTTTTACATTGCATTACTGAAATAAATTAACTTTTGCACGATATTCTAATTTTTCGAGTATCACCTGTAAGTACATATGAAAGGCATTTAAAGAAAACCATAATAGCTACAATATTTAAAATCAGGAGAAAGTAGTTTTCACTGGGATGAGAAAATAACTGGATGATTTGCTAAAAATTGCTCTCTAAGGTTGCGATGTAATATTGATAAATAAGATTTTCGAATGTAGTATTTTTGGATAAACTTTTAAAATTATTTAATATTATAGAAAAATATCTGAATTTTGTCAAGTTTTCATAGTTTTTGATATATATTTTTTATGATGATGAATGAGTTTTTGGTAAAAATGTATATTTTGAGAAAAATCATTTTTAAAGTGTATCCAAAAATATAAAAAAAACACTATCAGGTCAGGAGGACAAACATGTATTCCTTACCCTACAGTGTTAAAACCACCATAAATATAGTAAAATCCTACTTGTATTCAAGTCTGCATCTGCTGGCTGTGTCTGCCTCTAAAATTGCCTGCTTTCTGCTGACATCATCAGAAGTTGTGGTCTGAGCCAATCACAATGCTTTCCCTTAGGATTGGCTGAGACTGTCAAGGAGGCCCTGGCCATTCAGCATCTCCTCATAGAGATGAATTGAATCAGTGTATCTCTATGGGGAAATTTCAGTGTCTGCATGCATAGGGTGGAGACACTGAATGGCAGTGCTGCACGCTAGGCACAATTGCCCCAGGAAGCACCTCTAGTAGCCTTGTGAGGACTGGCCACTGGAGTTATCACTGGACTGTAATGTAAACACAGCATTTTATCTACAAAAGAGCAAAAATTTAAGGAGAATGATTCTATTCACCAGAACAAATTCAATAAGCTGTAGTTGTTCTGGGGACTATAGTGTCCAAATAGTATCCAAAAGTATTAAATTAGGGCCTGAGTAAGAACTATAGAGTAAAACAAAATTACACATTGAGTGCTGAATATTTTCACTTTATAATTATATTGTTGTTACTGTTCATTTATTTCCATGTAAACATTTAGTAAATTTGTATTGACATTAAAACACATTATATATGCATACATATATACTTAAGAGTTGTGCAAGGTGGAAAAAATTTTTTTGCCAAAATACTTCATCCCAAAAAAAGTTTTTTAAATAGAAAGTATATATTTTGAAGTACACTGGTAGGTGAATTTCCCACCATTTATTTCATGGTTCAAGTGAGAAAAAGTAACCAAAAGAGGGGAGAAAAAGAGGAGCATTAAGACGTTTTTATGCTTTACGTGAGTCATTTGTTTTGTGATTACTCTATATCAAAGTTTGGAATTTTGGAATTTGGATGATCACCTAATCAGCCCAAATTCGGACAAATTGCAGTTGGTAACTCAAAAAATCTTCAGGGCTCATATACATACATACATAAATACATACTTACACACACACATAATGACATAAAACATATATACATACTGGAGGAAAATACAAGATCTTTACTTCTTATAAACAGTCATGCTTGGTCATAACTTACAAGACAAACATTTATTTAGATGTCTTTACTAAAATAACAGCTGATTGCAATCCGTACGTCATAACAATAATAATCATAATTATTAATTATGAGTTCATGGTCAGTATAGGCAAACTTTGTTATATATAATTAGCTACATTACATACATTAACCATGATTATATTTACAGTTGACCTATGTATAACTGTTAGAGTTTGAGATTCATTTAGTTATGAACTGCAATTCATCCAAATTTGGGTCATCATCCACATTTCCAATTTCTAAACTGCCATAATGACTAATCATGAAACAAGTGACTAGCATGATTTGTGATTCAAAATTCCGGCAGAGGCACCAGAAAAAGAGATGTTTGATCTTTTTCAGTGGATTAAATTCTGATGAGCCGAACAGTTACATGCTAAGTGGTTAGGCTTAAACTTTTTCTGCTGTGGCCAGGTCTAAAAATACAAATTAATATCATTATGGCATCTGCTTAGGTATTATACTACTTTAAATATCTATTATTATCATTATTGTTATTATTATTATTATTATTATTATTATTATTAGAAGGGTTACTATATAAAATTGTAAAACATTTTATAATATCAAAGGTTCAAATATTGTTTGTATTCAAGGGGTATAAATGTCCTTTAAGAACATTTTACTGTAGTAACGGCAGACAGCAATTACATGATGAGAAATAGGTAAGCAATATTTCTCATTTGGTCATACTTTGCATAATTTGAAGTAGGAAAACTTGTACTTCAATTTTTGTGACCTTTAGTTACTCATTGAATGTGAGCTGTGTTTTATAGCCATGCATCTGATTTGTCTGGTATTTTTATGCCATGCTTAGCAAAATTATCATTGGAACCAAGCCTGTTTATTTAGCTTGCTGGCAGGAAATGGACACAGAGAAATTGGTATATATTCAAATAATTAACAGCTACATAAAATATTACATTTTTAGGGTAAGCTATTACACTGACACATTGACAGTGGCAAAACATACTTAATTTATTCCTGAGTTTGCAATTGCAGAAAAATTACTAATATACTTACTTAAAAAATAAAAACTTTAGCTGTTTCAATTTCTATATCAAAACATTTTGTAGTAATCATGTGTTAAAATTCTGATTACATAAGAATAAACAAATGTGTATATCTTATATAATATTGTGTGCTCATGTAAATGCTTTTGAAGCCTGTAAGGCAAATACAGGGTTTAAAGGTACACTCTAAACAACCAAAAAAACTTTAGATTTAAAGTTTACATATTTTAGCTTCCCATATTGCACAGTGTGTTTAATTTAGATTTGATTGTCTTCTACACTCTTAATTGTATTCTTGAGTTGAAACTAAAGTGATTTACTCCTAAATGGCAGATAGTTGAGCAGGGAGACTGCAGGAGCATGGTCTATACACCAAAACTGCTTCTATAAGCTGAAATTGGTTTGGTGCTTAGAGTTAGTTTATATTTCTTCCAAACTTATTATTTCTTTACTTAAAATATAATTTTTCATTTCATGTTTTGTAGATTTGGATGCACCATGCAAATCACGAAAATCTATTCACCAATTCCAATGATATATGCCTATAATTTTAAGTTCTGGAGAGATACTTGTATTGCTACTAGCTGGCAGGATAAGCTGAAATGTTAACTATTCAATTTGGAAACACATCTAATTCATAAAAAAAGTTCACTGTTTTCAAATGGGCAAAAACTGCTTTCCATTTATTTTGAGATTTTAATTCCTGTTCACATTGTTAGCCACTGCACACTATATTTGTTAATATCTGTCAAGTTGTTTCTTTAAGAAAATAACGTTTCACGATAAACAGACATACAGACAGAGAAACAGAAAGAGAAACAGAAAGACAGGCAAATTCTCTTAGGATTTAAAGTTTTCCTCTGGCTTTACTATATATACACACATATTCTGCAAATTCAAAGTAGAATCAACAATATTCTATTAAATCCAAATGTGATATCAAATAACTTGTGTGACTGATCCCCAGCCGGTGACCAAGAAACCCTCTCCCAATCACTTTACTTTTTTTTGACATTGCGGCCAAGGATTTCTAATTATTTCATAACCATCTCAATAACTTCCTTATTATCTATAACCCTGCAGTAATTTTTAAAGTGCTCCTTAAATTCTGCAGCCATCAACCTCAAATTATATTGCCCAAACTTTTATTTCCCCTTTCAGACTGTAAAATGCATTGACCATCTGGCACAGCACTTTATATAAAAGTGGTACAGATGCTGGGTTTTACGCTTGTAGTCAGTATTCTCTATTTATTTTGCACTAGGTGCAGCCCTATGTACCAGTCTGCTTGAGATTTCTGGGAGATGTCTGAGCTGCACTGATACTGCAATTAAAATAGTTGCCACTTTGGACTTTAACTCTTATTTATCTCAGGAAGCCCCGTGATGTGTATGACCTTGTGCTGTCCTTACAGATAAGTCCTTACAGTCTTTAAAGTTAGGTACTCCTCTTAACCCATACACCACCCTAACATTTTGGAAGAAACATAAACCCCTACACAACATTATCACCACATAGTAACCCATGCCCTACACTGTACTACACAAATTGTATTCATAGGCATTCCAAAATTACTGATGTTTCAGAGTATTATTTTTAAACATGAGTAAGATCGTAAAAGGGCATACGTTTATGCAAACACTTCTCATGCTTTAACACTTATATGCCTACAAATATGTTCTTTAACACATTTCACCATCCATAAAAAAGTCCAAAATAAACATTTATCCAAACAAATCTGAGGTCTAACAGAGACAGTATGCTGTCACATCCCCACAGTCACAACAGCAGACTAACAATGTCATATAAATAGCAAAAGAAAGGTAAAGTACTGTTAGTTCTACTGCAGACAGACTGAAGGTAGAATGCTATTGGTGTTCCTCTTTCTCTCTCCTAAATCCACATATCCACCCAATGAGGAGTGAAGATACAGCAAAAAAACTCACATTAATAATAACCCACAGGTGAATAATTATGCTTCTTTTGTGCACATTTTAAAATGGGAAAGCACAAATAACTAAAAAAAAAAAAGTATAAATATAGCTAGGGTGTAAATATAGTTAGAGCAGCTTAAGCCATGTAGAAGGAATTGGGCAGTCTATTGTTTTAGGTTATAAGTAGGACGTGTACAAAAATACAACAAAGTCATAGAGGCAATTTTTATTTCTGTGGTAAGCACAAAATAGGAGTTGAACTCAAAAGTTTCTATTAGGGATGTGCAGGGGCAAAAAAATTGGTTAGGTTCGGGACTTTGGCAATTCGGCACTTCGGTAATTTGGCACTTCGGTAATTCGGTTCGGTTCCGACTTCCGAAATTCGGGACTTCAGCAATTTGGTACTTCGGCAATTTGGCACTTCGGCACGTCGGTTCAGTCTGGTACTACTCCTAACCCTAAGCCTACCCCAACCCTACCCCTAAGCCTACCCCTAACCCTACTAGGGTTAGGGGAAGGCTTAGGGGTAGGGTTAGGGCTAGGGTTAGGGCTAGGGTTAGGGGTAGGCTTAGGGGTAGGGTTAGGGGTAGGCTTAAGGGTAGGATTAGAGGAAGGTTGGTGTAAGGGTTAGGGTTAGGGTTAAGGGTAGGGTTAGGGGTAGGCTTAGGGGTAGGCTTAGGGGTAGGGTTAGGGGTAGGCTTAAGGGTAGGGTTAGAGGAAGGTTGGTGTAAGGGTTAGGGTTAAGGGTAGGGTTAGGGCTAGGGTTAGGAGTAGGGTTAGGGGTAGGGTTAGTTTCCTGTCATCATTCCCTTAATTTTCCCTCCCCCTCCTGTTTCAGAAATTCAAAGCACTTCGGCACTTCCGAAAATTGACACTTCACAATTATGTTCGGCACTTGCGATGTTCGGCAGTTCGGAACTTCAGCAATTCGGTTCAGTTTGGTATTGCCGAAATTCCGCACTTTGCCACTACGAAAATTCATCACTTCGGCAATTCGGACATTCAGAAGCATCCGAATGTCCGAATTGCCGAAATTCGTCTGAATTTAAATTCAGACCAAAATGAATTGCACATGTCTACTTTTTATAAGGATTGATGTTGGTCTGGAACACAAGGGGATGCCTGGTTCCTATAGGTACGTCTTCCACTCCACCTATAACACCTGTGGGCTGGCTTGGAAACCTGAGATGAATAGGGGAGGTATAAATCTAATTGAGGGGCAAATGTTTAGTGTGCTTACTAGGGCCATGATATAATTTTGAGTAAACCACCATCTTTCCTTGCCGGAGCAACCCCAGGACAGAAAATACTGTTACTCTACCATCTCAGTGAGTAGTTAGGTTTTTCTGTTCATTTCTCATTTTTATTTTTAATTGTTGTTGTTGTAATTAATGTCTCTGTCATCTGTTTTATATGCACTGTGACTATTGTAAAAAACAGAAATTATAGGTTGCAACACAAAATAATATGATATAATAAAATCAATGCGTACATAAAATTGATAAATCAGAATAAAATCCTAATTAAAAGGTGTATGAATAAGAAATAGTCCAAGTTGATTGAAGAGATGAGTAAGTCCGGAAGATCTTATAGGTTCTAAGATAGTCAGATGTCCAGATGACGTGGAAGCATGCAAATGAGAGAAAGATTCCAATAGTGTAAAACTATTTCCGGCAGTGAAGAGACAAAGTATAATGAAAATATTCCTCCTACTCACCTATTAAAGAGCTAGTGCCAGCTCAGGTGTAAACAGCATGCAGGGGCGTTGATCCCCCACAGGTAGGATATAGGTGTTGGTAGGTGGTGAAGGTCCTCGGTATGGGGAAAGGAAAAAATAAAACCAAATAGTGCTCCCTGTATGCAATAATAGATGCTCACTTTAATAGCGTAGGTGGTATAATCCCCACCTAGGATTCTTGAGTGAGTGGATATTTCAGAGTACTTGATGACCAGGTTAAAACATGAATAAAATAATATATAAGAGAGGTATATGGCACAGGCAAAATATAAGGGGGGCAATATTTCTTCAGTTATATATAATAAAAAAGAGTAAAAACAGTAAAAAAAAACAGCCAAACTCGTTTCGCCAACACAGGGCTTCATCAAATGGCAATAAAAACAATAACCTGGTCCATAGTGGTTTATATAAGCACTTACATACAGTTAATTATTCAAATTTTGGCGCCAAAATGACGTCACAATTATATGTCACATAAGGTATAAAACAGAACAAAATCAATACGGGAATGACGTATGAGTTGTACAGAATGTAAATATATAATTTATTTATTAAAACGAGGGTTTTAAAAGCTTAAAATAGGAAAAAAATGATAGAAATGTAAATGAGCGGTCACGTGGTACATGATAGGGATATGACGCGCTAACCCACGTGACTCGCCAAGAGTGCTTGTGGGAAATGTATGCTGCAACTTGGTAAGCCCACTCGCTTGTATTGCGGCACAAATTGACGTGGGGGGAGCAGACAATTACATGGCCTCGTCAGTGAGAGGGAGCAGACCATAAGGTGGGTGCAGCACGCGTGCGCTCTCCACCGAAGTGCATGCTGGGACTATTGTTTGTTCATAATAAATATTCCTTTATTAAGTTCTGCCTTTGTCTTGTAAAGACTCACGCTATCTGATTAGAACAATGTATTATTTTGAAATTGCATAGATATTGTACTAAATTGTATTTGGTGGGTTTTAAATTCTAATTTACTTTACGGACCACAGCACCCTATTTATAAATTACTTGGTAGAGGCAGCGTTATACAATTGTAATATTTATATTACAATAATTAGGTGTGGGTGGTGTTAAGGGAAGTTTCCATCATTATTTCTTGTCTAGTGGAGACTAACAATGAATTTTAATCCTTTCACCACCAGAACCAAGTCACACATGCACTAAATTGTTAACATGGTGCATTAATGACAATGGATATTTGACCCTTTAAAACTTTTAATGAAACATAATATTCAACATTAATATAACAAGGCTTCTTGGTAATAATAATACTGGTTATATCACCTACCAGTGCCAAGGATACACTGACAGTGATACAGACATTAAAATAGGATACTCCCTGAACAAGACATCATTCTGACTGTGACTGTGAGTATGTGTATATCATCATTCCACATCAGGAAGGAAGACAGGCAAAGGAGTTAGTGCTGCGGGTCCACAAGGAAGGGGTAAGCCCTCCTCTTGGTTCATCTTGAAATGCTTAGGCTATGGCTAACCTTGCCTTGATTTGAAGCCCTGTATACAAAGGATAGGCACTTCAATAGGGGCACTGATGGGCTCCATGTATGCAAATGCATATATGTATGAGGTGCAAAATATCCTGATATCCAAAAATTGAATATACAGAAAAAATAAGAGGGAATAAGACTAAAGAGGATAGCTCTGAAACTGGAGAATAAAGGATTTCACTAAAACCTTGTATGAGAAATGTAAAATACGCTATATAATACAGTGTAGAGTATCCAGGAGCTATTTGGTAGATAGGATAGATAATAAATCGTGTAAAAGCAGAAAGTTAATAAAAATGTTAAAAAACACTTCCATATCCAGATTAAATATAACTTCAGTATCCAGATTAAATTAAATTAAATTAATATATATGGTATAGGTATCCCTAACCCTGATTGTGGAAACAACACAGGGTAAATGGTACCAATGCCAAATTATATACTTCTAAATTATAAGAATAAAAGATCAAATAATGTCCATATGGAAATTAAGCAGTACATGGAACTGGTTGCTACAGAGCAATATAGGGAAATATCGCTACACCACTAACAAGTGAGAGAAACAACTGAAAATAAAATTTAACACGTTTATTTATAAAGTATAAAAATGAGGATAAAAATGAACACAGTATAGTAACCAGTCTGTAGGAAATGAAGATTGCAAGGAAACCTTGAGCCCAGACCGTGATGCATGACAACCATAGGATTGGATGTAACACAGTTATTGCAAGCCAGGATCGAGTTGCAAGCAGCACCGCCCACTTCGAATTCCAGACTTGTCACAACTATCATCTCGTGAGAACAGCGCTTACCCCTCGGAGTGAGGTCCAGAGTGGAACGTACTGTGACATGCACGCCGTCCTCACCGGCAGTCGGGATACAGAGGACTAACTTGCCCACACCATCCTCATCCTCTGCAGTCACATTCTATGTTTCTATGTTTCTGTGTTTCTTTATTTTTACTTGAAACAGTTCTTTTAGCTTATTTATCATGCCAAAATATGTTAACTTAAGAAAAGACAGAATGTTCACTTCTTATTGTAATTATTAAAAATGTGGTATTAAATTATTTTCAGTTAGTTAACCGAATAAGTTGACAATGATAATGCAACAAATAACAGAAAGTCAAATAATTAAAGGTTACTGTGGTTACATTTTAAATACATATGTAAAGAAAACATAAAATAAATAAAAAGCAAATATTAAATATTATTGGCTAACAAATATAAAAAAAATGTCGGAATATGTTGGAGCTACATACATGCTAACAGTAATTATAATAATAATAAATTAACTTTTGCTTAAACAAATTTGTGTACCTCAGTGAAACATGATAATCTAACTGATAAAAAAAAATTCCAATTACGGTAATTATCTGTATATAATGGGATTTTTGCTGTTAAGGGACTTAAAGCTCAAAGCTCTCAATTGTAACCAAATTGGCAGCTGATAAATATTATCATTGTCCAGCTCAATGGAACATGATTAATTATGTGCTTATTCATATATAGTTCTTTTGTTTAAAATTATTGAATTGTTCAGCCAAAAAATGATTGAACCAGCTTTTCAGTTTTTAAAGAATGAATTATAACAATGGCTTATCAGTGACATATTCTAACAATGGTTTGTTAGTGATATAATTAAAGCTAGTTTTATTAAGCATGAACACAAAATATAAAAAATTGTGTGGCATTAGTTATAAAAAGCTATGGTTTTGGTATTTCAGAAAAATGTATGACAATGGATGACATTATTAAAATAGCTGACAGTAAGTATACACTGATTAATAAACACAAATTTGGAATGCGTAAAAAATATATAGACATTGATTTTTGATGAAAATATTACTATGCCTCATTGTAAAACAATGGTAAGTCCTTGTCATGAATATGTGATGCAACAGTGGGCAACAATTTTAAAGAAGAATGTTAAGGAACTGGAAAAAGTGCATGAGAAGACTGCAAAATGAAGGGGGGTGTAAGATTTTTATTGTGAGGAAATACTAGAACATTTAAGGTTTCACAGAGGGCCAATATAAACATCTCTCTGGTAACCCGTTCACTAATAGGACTGTGCAAAGGACTATTGGCCAACCATTTAGACTTGAAGAAAGACAATTTTGCCCACAACATATGAAAGATGTGTTTTCATAAAATCTCTAAAAATGTCTTACTTAAGTTCTGGATGCATTCTAGAATTAAAGATTAAGGTATTTAATACCTAATATGTTTGTACGATTATGAATTGTAGATATCCCTGAGCACGTATTGGTGGCTAAATATGTGCGTTTTTGGTATCCTTTTATAAAAAAGAAAGGAAAAAAGGAAAGGAAGAAAGAAAGAAAGAGAGAAAGAAAGAGAGAGAAAGAAAGGGAGGGAGGGAGGAAGACAAGCCACAGACTAGCACACTCTAGGTCTGGTTTGAGTAGCTTCACTATAATTCCACTTCTGTTAATTTTCAGTACAAATGAATGAGGTTCTACCTGAGAAAGAAAAACCTATATTATTATTATACAACCTAGTCTGTCTAGTAGCATCAAGGATAGAGCCTTGCCGCTGTAACATTTTGCTAATGTTTCATAATATATGCATTTCATGCTTTTTTAATGTATTTTTACATTTTAAACCAAAAGATATTTGGGATATTTGTCATATTTGGGATATTTGTCATATTTGGGATATTTGTCATATTGCTAAAGCAACAAGTGTAAAATAATACTGAGATAATACAATAATTAACCCCTTAAGGATGGTGGGCATTTTATGTAGTCCTTTTTTGGGAGGTACTAAATGCCAGAGGGCGGCATAGAACGTCCCCACCATCCAGGGGACTTACCAGGTACCCGCCGATCCCAAAACGGCAATCACGATCCGGGGGCCTGTCTGAGCTCTCAGGCTGTCCCCCGCTGCCTGTAAAAAAGTTTTAAAAGTAAGTCCAAGTTAAAAAAAGTTTAATAAAGTAAATTAAAGTACTTAGGTTATATATATATATATATATATATATATATATATATGTATATGATCTAAGTACTTTTATATGCACATACACACACATAAACTATTATTCTAGGTGTATTTTAATATTAATATATATATATATATAAATGTATATTTAGATATATAATCATATATATGTTAATATTAAAATACACTTATAACGATGTAATATATATATATATATATAAAATACAAATAATCACTAAAGAAAATTGAAAACAGTGACAAAAATAAAATTTTTAAAATAATATTTTTTTTTTTAAATATACCTGTATACTTTCACTCTAACTGTATTTTGATATTAATATACATATATATTTAAATAAAAATACATTTAGAATTACATTATAAATACATATATGTATCTCTCTCTCTCATATATATTTAAATTCTACATATATATTTATTTAATATTTTTACATGATTAAGTCATTTAATTAATTACAATTTGAGGGACTTGTCTGACAATGCAGGCAGAAATTTCAGAGAATATGGTTCGCAAGCCCTATATTTTACCCTGTACCCTGTAAACCTGTACATAGGGGTTCTGTTTTACTAATGAGACTTCGCTGAACACAAATATTAGTGTTTCAAAACCGCAAAACATATCACAACAATGTTGTGATAAGTTGTAATGTTTGGAAACACTAATATTTGTGTTCAGCAAAGTCTCTCGAGTATAACAGTACCCACCATGTACAGGTCTTATGGTGTTTTCAAAAGTTACAGAGTGTAATATAAGACTTGCATTTCCATTATTTCACATTAAAATTCGCCATATTGGTTATGTTGCCTTTGAGACCGTATGGTATCCTAGGAATAATAATTACCCCAATGATGGCATACCATTTGCAAAAGTAGACAACCCAAGTTATTGCAAATGGGGTAAATCCATTCTTTTTTAGTAGCCACTTAGTCACAAACACTGGCCAAAATTATCATTCAAATTTGTTATTTGCATTTTTCACACACATACAAATTAGAATGCTAACTTTGGCCAGTGTTTGCGACTAAGTGGCTACTAAAAAAGACTGGATATACCCCATTTGCAATAACTTGGGTTGTCTACTTTTGCAAATGGTATGCCATTAGTTTGTGACTAAGTGCTTACTAAAAAGACTGGACATACCCCATTTATAATACCTTGGGTTATCTACTTTTGCCAATGGTATCATGGGGGTAATTTTCATTCCTGGGCTACCAAACGGTCTCAAAGGCAACATAACCTGTCTGGCAAATTTCAATGTGTAGAAGCTAAACATAATGTACTTCAGGGGTACTATTTTACTCGTGAGATTTAACTGAATGCAAATATGTGCATTTTATTGCACTAACAGCTAACTGTATTATGACATTCACAGTTAAAATGCCATGCAGTACTAAAGAAATAAAAAGAAAATCTTACTTTTTAACATTTTTTTACATTTTATTCATGTTAAATTAAGGCTTAATATATAAATATTTGATATGACGTTCTGTATCTCCTGAACAAAATGATATATAATAAGTGTGGGTGCATTTAATATGAAAGAGGTGAATTACGGTTGGACAGACATATAGCGCAGATGTCAGGTTTTGTTTACGTTTTGTTTTCATCACAACTTGTACAACTGGCTCAGTCCTAAGGGGTTAACCTTTATTCACGATTTTTTATTCCAATCAGCACATAGGCATTGGAGAGTTATATTTAAATGAGAAAAAGATGTCTCAACTTAAAAGCAACTAATATATATTTCACTGACATAATGTTAAAATCCATAAAAAGTACAACACTGTGTTATTTTAATTTAATTCCTTTGATGTTGTGTTTTTTTGTTCTTACAAATCCTAAACTGGCATTTTAAATCCAAACAGTGACATGTGCCTAATTGCATACAACTAAAATTGTGAAATTTGTTCCTAAAAAAGCAAAATATTGTCTAGGAGATTTCCACAGAGTGGATTAAAAAAAGAAAACACTGCAACATAAACAAATGACTCTGGGCCTCACTGATAAAAGTGGGCACATTGTATTTGTGTTGTGTCAAGTCAAATAATGAATGTGCAGTCTGATTAATCAGTCCTTGACAGCTCATTTACATGTTGACTTGCTACTTAATCTGTAAGCCATTGTTATATGGTATATATTTCAAAGTTCTTGGTTTTAAAGAATCCAATTTTCTAAATACTTTTGGTGCAGAGGCATATTAACCTTTTAAGGAGAATAGTGGATGATGCAGTGCTTTACGATGCTCACAGACCCATCCCTTAAATGTTTAAAATGTCATGGCAGATGTCTTTGCAGGTAATTTGGTTGAAAATTGACTACTTCAAGAACCAGTAGCTACCTATAGGAAAATATTACCATGCATAAGCCAAGCTTGCAAAAAACTAATTATGGTGTATGAAGTAATTTTTCATAGTTTTAGTGCCAACTGGCTTCAAAATTTAGTGTTGATTCTCGCTGCCCATAGTCTATGATCACTGGCTCTTATATTTTACATGGGGCGCAATCCTTGATGTGATTCAATCTGTGAAAAAAAACATACTACTTGCAAATACAAATCCTGCCTAAGCCCTACAGTAAAGGAAAAGATTGTACAGCAAAAGCTGATGCCAATCATTTATTATGATCATTTATATGCATCTTCACCACAATCCCACATTAATAAACTCAATGCATTGTATAACTCGTTCTGCCGATTTGTGCTACAATGTAATTACAGGACCCACCATTGTGACATGCTAAAAGAACTAAAATTGTTGTCGCTGGAATCCAGACGCACCCTTAATCTTTCCAACCTTGTGTTTAAGAGCTTTTCTGGGAAACTCCCACCCTACCTGTGCAGAATGCTCTCCTCGGCTGTTCCCACTTCCTATAACCTCATGGAACGACCTCCCGCACACTTTCAAATCTTCCCCAAGCCTAAAGTCCTTTAAGAGATCCCTCTCTACATACCTCAAAGCAGAATGCACGTGTCATGATTTATTATATATTTTCTACCTGTTCTATGTTACATTTTGTATGTATTGTGTATTAATATTGTTTTTGTATTTTATTGTACCATAATGTATCAATGCAATGTTTTGTGGACCCAGAACATACTTGAAAATGAGAGAAATCTCAATGTATCCTTCCTGGTAAAATATTTTATAAATAAATAAATATTTGAATATTAGTTTGTGGATATTGACAATTGGGTGACTTTATTGCTCCTGGCAACAAGCATATGTTTTTCTATATCATTAACAGTTTAGTGTATATGAAAAGATGGATACTTTTCATGAAATTATAGTTTTTAGTCATTAGTAACCATAAACAGGAGATCAGAATCAGCTGTAAAATTATAAACATAAAATACATACAATGTAGGAGATGATTCACACTTCTAGAATGGTTCTGTAATATAAAAAAGCAATATAGTGTAATATGCTAATACAATTGTATCAATCGAAATGAGCGTCAGGTACTCACAAGCCTAGAGCCAAATTCCTGCATATGGCTCTCATGGATAGCGCTGTGGGACTTTTTAGGATGTCCCTCTCCTATTCCCAGATCACTTATAGGATGCTCCGGTTGATTAATAATCCAGGTTCCACAACTTGACTTGAATCTTTCAGGAGAAAACTTTATTGCTCCCCAATATGGAGTAAAACATGGATAAAAGTAAAATATAGTTAAAATAAATAAAAAATAGTATGACTATATATAGTCCTGCCGATTGGCAAATTAATGTCCAAATGTCCGAAATGCGTTTCGCCCCGTACCAGGGGCTTTTTCAATCGGTGTATGGGCTTCCTTCTCTGTTTGGCGTCTTCTTAATCCCCTTGTGTCTTTCACTTCCGGGTTCCGGCTATCGCACGTATGGAACGCAACGTGCGTTCCAACGCTGACGGCATGCGTTCCACTTTCAGATGGCGCCGTCTCTATCAACTGACGTCACTGGAACGCATGTCGAGCGTATCGTGCGTTCCATTTCGGAATTAATGGGAATTTAATAGCATTAGTAGCATAACATTAAAGTGCTGATATTGTGCAAAAGGTGATAATAGCCTTTAACTTAGATAGTATTAATCACACTGAAAAAAACATCATATGCTGACATATTATATTAAAGTGCTAGTATTGTGCTAATGGTGATAATAATTCTTAATATTAATACTGATATCTTTAAAGTGCTCTGGTGTATCTGAAGGTGCTTATAGTTATAGGGTATTGTTAGCTGTCCATTATAATATTAAATATTCATCACACAGGTGTCTCTAAGTGGAAGTGCTCTGATGGGTAACAAAGTGCTTTCCGTTTTAAAGGATAGCAAATATATAGAATACATTTAAAAGCCTGTTCTATGTAATAGGAGGTGACAGCATTTTCCGGATATTATTCAATTTTATTCTAGCATAGAGATGTTACACACAAATAGGCATTTAGAAGAAATGACAGACCTCGAAGTCTGAATTTAGTCCGTGGGGTATTAGAGTGTTAAAATTATAGATGAATTTCATTTCTTCTATTCCGATTTTTTTGTTAAAGTCACCTCCCCTCCAATCTTTTTCTACAAGTTTAAGTGGGTAAAAAAATAGGTTTTTGAGACTCCTGGTTATGGTGGGTTTTAAAGTGCTTTGATAGACTGTGTGTCTCTAGACCCTTTTTTATGTTGCGCACATGTTCCGAAATTCTTATGTGCAGGCATCTTATGGTTCTGCCTATGTATAGTAGGCCACAGGGGCATTTTATCACATAAATGACTCCTTTTGAAAAGCATGTAAGTTGTTCCTTGATGGTAAATTCCTTATTGATGAAGTCTTTAATATCGGTCAGGTGTCTCTTTTTACTTTTGGTGGTCCTGCACGCCAGGCAGGTCCCACAACCATAGAAACCTTTATTATGGTTTAGAAAATGTTTTATTTTAGCTGGGCCTTCACTACTTCGAACTAGGTTTTTTTTCATATTAGTGGCACCTCTATAAATTATACGTGGTTGGATCGGTAAAATATTTTTTAAAACAGGATCTTCTTGTAAGATATACCAATATTTCATAATGGCTCTATTTACTTGTTTGTGGTTACCATTAAAATTGCAAATAAAAGGAATATTTTGGGTATACGTAGATTGTGTGTTTTTGGGTTTGTAGGTTAATAAATCTTTCCTTGATGTGTTCATTACTTCTTCCATAGCCATGTTCAATTCAGTTTCTTCGTATCCTTTTTCTTTAAACTGTTCTCTTATCCTCCCTGCTTGTGTTGTAAAGTCTTCATCATTAGTGCAGTTTCGCCTTATCCTCAAAAATTGTCCTTTAGGTGCGTTCTTAAGCCATGGTCTATGGTGGCAACTGGATTTCTCGATGTACCCGTTTGCATCTACTATTTTGAAGAAATTTTTTGTTTTAATTTGCTCATTCTGTACAAAGATGTGAAGATCTAAAAAATGGATTTCCTTCTGGCTTTGAGAGGTAGTAAGAATAATCCCCCAGTCATTGTCATTTAAAACGTGTTTGAACATCTCTAAAAGGTCTGTCGTGCCTTCCCAAATTAAAAAGATGTCGTCTATATATCGGTGGTAGGACACCAAATTCGACACCCAGGGGTGTATTGAATAGATGAAGTGTTCCTCCCAATACGCCATAAAAAGATTTGCGTAACTGGGTGCGAACTGGGTAAAATTATAATACTAGAAATATTTCTGTAAAAAGGAGATCAAAACCAAGAAAAGAGTTCAGATCCTAGGACATATACTTGGGTTTGGAACACAGGTTTAGAATAGACACTTGGTGAGAGAATCATCAAGAAAAGGAAAACGACTGACAATGTAGCACAAGTAAAATGCCAATAAAATATTAAGTATCCTTGTTTTCAAGGTCAGTGCCAATAAGAAAGTTATGTGTTTAAAGTAAATAAACACAATAAATGCTGTGTAAAATGACGCTGTGTAAAATGACAAAGAGCACTCTGATTGGCTTAAACCAGCCAATCAGAGTGTTCTTAGCCTAATTGCAGGGCGTGGCAAGGCTTTATAAGCCTTCCCCCGCCCTGCAGAGCTCAGTCTGCGCGGAGCCCTCCATGGGTGAAGATGGATTATTTTTTTGTGCGGTCGTTTTTTTTTTTTTTTTTTTTTTTAATTGCGTCGGTTATTATGGTTTTTTGGGGCCTTTTTGGGGGCTGAAAAAAGAAGATTGTAGAAGAAAGAAAACATCAAATGGTAAGTTGTTTTTATCTATTTTTTTTTACAGGGTTTTAGTTAAAGGTCCCCCCCCTCATTATTTTTAGGGTGAGGGGGGTAGGTAGGTAGATCTTTTTTTTGGGGGGGGAAGGGTTAACAAGGGCACCCCCCCTTTGTATTTAGGGCCCCCACCCACCGCTCAGGGGTGGGGGCTGGGGGGGACAATAGGTCCCCCCTTATTGTTAAGTTTAGGGCCCCCACCCACCGCTCAGGGGTGGGGGCCGGTGGGGACAATAGGTCCCCCCCTTATTGTTAATTTTAGGCCCCCCACCCGCCGCTCAGGGGTGGGGGCCGGGGGGGGACAATAGGTCCCCCCCTAATTATTTGTAGGGCCCCCACCCGCCGCTCAGGGATGGGGGCCGGGGGGGACAATAGGTCCCCCCTAATTGTTATTTTTAGGGCCCCCACCCACCGCTCAGGGGTGGGGGCCAGGGGGGGACAATAGGTCCCCCCCTAATTGTTATTTGTAGGGCCCCCACATGCCGCTCAGGGGTGGGGGCCGGGGGGACAATAGGTCCTCTTATTGTGATTTTTAGGTCCCCCACCCCGTTTTTTGTTTTTTTTAACAGTGAGCAGCCACAGGCTGCTCACTGTTTAATAGACATGCCCCTACTCGCGGTATTGCGAGTAGGGGCACAATTTACTAATACTAAGTAATTTTTACTTAGTATTAGTAAATTAATAGGGGGCAGACCGAACATCGCATATGTTCGCCCGCCGTGGCGAACGCGAACACGCTAAGTTCGCCGGGAACTATTCGCCGGCGAACAGTTCGGTACATCACTAGTCCTCATCAACCTATTGCTCCTATAACATTTTGTAATAGTCTCATGTATTATTAAACAATTATAAATTGCAGAATAAGATGGTGCTAAATAAATTCCCACAATAATAATCATAACATGAAACACATTTTCTTTTCAAACAAGATCTTCTTTTTTCTCTCTTATTCTCATTCCTGTGTATTAATATAATTCAATTTTCTCATGATCTCCAGAATATTTAGCAATAACTTCAACCTATTTTTCAATTCTGTAATCTTTATTAAAACAAGGATAATAACCAATACAAGGACACATGTAATCACCTCATTTAAAATATGACATGAGCAAGCTACTGAAAAAATGTCCAGATAAACCTAGGATTTGCTGTATTGAATGTGCTTGCAATTCTAGTTTCATTAGAGAATGGATACATCAAAATGGCATAAGATTGCTGCTGTTTTCTTGTGAAAACATCCTTGACTGACTTGTATTAAAAGTATTAAAAGCCAGTATAGATTATATGGCAGTAGCATTTACAGCATGTCTCTCCCAAGGATTAAAATGTTAACAATAGATATATTTTTAACCTAGTTTTTAATAAAAAAAATGTGGGATTCTGCATATTGTATTAAATTGTTTAACGTGTCATTGCCATATGTTTAGCAGATAAAAAAAATTGTAGAGTTTGCAAAATGTGCTTAATTTTATCATATACACTTTAACCCCTTAAGGACCAAACTTCTGGAATAAAAGGGAATCATGACAAGTCACACATGTCATGTGTCCTTAAGGGGTTAATACTCAGAATTATCAATTCATCATTTGCAGACCCTTAGCCTACCTTAATTGTTTTGTCTCTCTCCTGAGTCGATCCACTGGTTTATATTTTCACTCTTTGGTATAATGTTGAGATTGTAGTTTTTGCTGTTTACTTTTTTGAATAATTCAGATTTACTGTTAGATAGTTGAAAATGTGTTGTGTGATACTTTGAATTTATTATGTATTATGAGTATATATATATATATATATATATATATATATATATATATATATATATATATGAAAATAAGTGACTATTGGTCCATATAACATGCATATTAAGCATTGAGTATGTTTTTGCATTTATTTAATATAAAAAACTTTAATACTTATACATTGTTATGTTGTATGCATTCAACTATGCAACCTTATTTAAAGTATCTTTCTCCTTCTGTTAGTGTCAAATAAACACTCTAAGCACCAAATATCTTTTGAGTTAAAGAAATTATTTTGGTGCATAGATGCTGCCCTGTAGCCTTTTAAAGGAATATATTTCCACTTCTGAGAAACAGCACTGTTTACATTTTGCAATTCTCATGCCTGCTGGAAACGGTCATACAGAAAGCCACTAACTGCTTCTGACATGGATTTAATTATTGAATATATTTGATGTCCAGCATCAGCATGCAAAGTACACTAGTACAGGATAGTGTGTGCATCCAGTGCTTCTCTGTGGGAATCATAGGATTCCATCCATCTCATATTGGATTGGCAGATTGTGGTTATTGCCATACAAGCTCTGTGTGTCGTCAGTGTGTCATCATTTATATACATAAGCATCTAATTGGAGGAATGTCTTCAGGAGTGAGGATTTTGCCACACTGCTTGAATAAAGATACATTGAGACAAACTTGAACGGGTCGAAACAGCGATCGTGACAGATATAACCTTTTTGAATAAACACAGCACTTGTTTGGAAGTCCTCTGAGTAGGTGTGTATATATATATATATATATATATATATATATATATATATATATATATATATATATAGTGTGATTTATATATATATATATATATATATATATATATATATATATATGTAATATAGTATATGGGAGTATTCATTTAATATACAATTAGGTATTGGGTTCAACTATGAACTAGTGCACTACTTTGCATACTATTCCAGACACAACATGGGATATTGTTCTTCAATTTACTTTAAATAATTACTCAATTAATTTATTACCCTGGAACTCTGTTGCAAATCTCTAGATTGTCTGGCAGTAAGACATGCATTTAATTGATTCAATTACTATATTACAGCAGTCAGCAAAAAACATCATTGTCCAACAATTAAGTACTTAATTTTTGGAGGTACATCAAAATATTTAAGACTTAAATCTAAATTGATCATGCTCATTGTGCCTAATAGTGAACATGGGCTTATAAAAGATAAGAACTTGAAGTTTTAAAATGTTTTATCACTATGAGTAGTGTGGCTCAATAAATATATTCCAATACTAGTAAAGCAAATATTTAAAATTGTTTAAAACTATTAAATATATAATAAACACATTCCAATGTTCAATGTTTTCATTAATGGATAAAAATAATATAAAAATGATCCAGTTCTGATGATTTTATGTAAAATATTTGCAAGCTGTAGATTTCAATGTAACAATATTTGGTTCATAAAAAATAGCTAAAATAATTAAGTCATTCTTTGTTCGACCTCATTACCAGGCTTGTACACAGGTGGTCTGATTTTTACAGTATACCTTGATACATTTACATATGTTGACTAAACTTTCCATATGAGTTGGTTTTATTCAATACATATTATCGATCTCCAATTGCTTTTTTTGCTTAATAATTTTATTTTCTATCCATTTAACATATATGATGGTTTTCCTTGGATACTTATCATTTGGATTTTGAAAATTGAACTGCATTCTTCCCTTTCATAAACTCCGTCCAGTGGATTTCTTATCACATATCTAGATGCATTTAAGAATTTTTCAATATGTCTATGGATATATAATAATATATATAACTATTTAAATATTCATAGAGAAGATTTATATATATATATATATATATATATATATATATATATATATATATATATATATATATATAAAATCACATTTCATAAAGTAGTAATATTAGTAGTAGTTTCTTCTATTTTCCACTTTGGAATGGAGAACACATTATTTAAATTCTTCAAGGAAACAACAGCAAAACTCTATTTCACTTTTTCTATGAAAAACTAATTCTAAATTACAATTATTAAAGATATAAAAAACATTAGCTCTCGCACATATACTAATATATCTTTTGATGGGCAGAGAGACAAACATAGTAAAACTGATAGAGAGAGAGATAGATAGATAGATAGATAGATAGATAGGTAGATAGATTAGATATGAAAAGGTTTGATGATCATTAAAAAATACTGTCCATATAAGTATAATCAGGATATTTTAATTAATCATTACATGAAAATGTGAACTCTTTATATTCTTGTAAAAAATGCCAACCCTCATTGCCATAGGCCGTACATTTACATTTACATAAAGTTGTAAAAGAAAGTTGAGATGGGGTTGCAGATAATCTTAGACGGTCTTAGATGATTTATTTTCAGCAAAATCAATCAAACTCTTATTTAGATAACCAGAGGCATGTTAGCTTGTTGCATCGAGGGCTTACATTTATCTGACCAGTCAATATTCTCATTAGCAGTGATCTGAAAGCATTGCTCCTGTGTACTTTATTAACATTAGAACAAAAGACTTTAGTTTACTTATTATTAATGCAGGAAAACAAACAGATAAGCAAGTTAAAGAAAAAAAATGTAAGATTATAACATATATAGCCGCATAATATTTTTTTTCAAGATTAAATGCAAATGGTTAACTATAGAAGCATATTATAAATTCTAATAACGGCAAATTAATTATTATTATTTTTTAAATACATAGATCAAGTTGATCAATTAATTCTTGTTCTTTTTAGTACTTTTCTAAATAATTCAGTAGAAGAGGACACTAACTTAACATTATAACCCCTCCTAACTGTGTTAACTCCGACCTTCTTGCCACTGAGTCTGCCTATTGAAATTATCAAGAGAAAAACATTAATATACTTTTTAACTACTAAGCACAATCATCTAGAAAATTTCCCCTCATTTCATATATATACATTTTTATAGGTGATTGGCTTGCATCCATCTTGCAAGTCATAATATCTAAGTAATTCATCCAATGGACTACCTCTACACAGAGATAATGACACATGATACTATTGTGAAGGTTCAAAGAACTTGAATAATATAAAAGTTTACAGGACCAGTAGTCCTTTAAGTTTAATATGAACATTGGATGAAAATATATGATACATTTATATTTATAAATCACCTTGGTTAAATATAGTAAAATGTAAGGGCACATATACTTTTGTCTAGATGTCTTGCATTTACACAATAATAATAATAAAAAAAAAAAATAACATCTTTTAAAATATACTGCCAGAGCAAAGAGGATATGCATCTAAAATTCACCGTAGAAAATTATTTTATCATGTACTCCCATTTTTTTAATAAACCGGATTGCAATTACAAAGTTTCAGTTTAATTATCTTTATGCTAATGAAAGTCACCCATCTTTAATTAAGCACTCATCTGCTATAAAGTCCCCTTCACCAAAGTTCTTCTTACAATTTCCAGTAAGTGAGAAACATATATCTTACTAGTTTTGATAATATTAAGGTTGATGTTATATGCTATGATTTATTCTGACCTTCATGTGCCAGTGCCCTTTGCTTCAGAAGTTATTGGTGTACTTTAAACATGTGACAACTACATAAGAATCTCTGCCAAGCACCACAATAGTGACCTTGGTGGAATCATTTTAACATCAATGTGATGAGAATATGTCCTTGAAAGTGTGTCTATAATTGCTAGCATTTACAAGCAACGTGAATATCTATTTTAATATACTGCAGTTCTAAAATATAGTCTAAATTAGTTTCAACTGCTAAAAGTATGCTATGTCTCACATTCCCTGTGTTTAATGGGAATTTGGTCTCAAGAAAATCAGAAGAGGTGAAATGGAAAGAGCTGTTAACATAATGAGATCAAGAGCGTTCGTATCGCTAATGATTTTTTTAAATAATTTATCATAAATGATTTAAAAACTGTAATGCTTCTATTGTGTATAATTTCTGTATGACATATATTTTATGTTGTGTGAGGCTCCAAAGGGGTACTGATATAGCATGTTTACAAAACATAAAAGACTATTTTTGCAATATTCTGACCTCAGAACATTTGCCCTTCAAGTAGATATGATATGAAAAATGCCTCATAGGTCTAAGCAGCAGGTGCTTTAGCAAGTGAGACCATGAGGCCCATGATGGCGTGGCAAGAACGACATCACCATAATTCATTTCTGAACATTGTGATGGCACCTCTATCTCACTACATCCCCCATTTCCAGCAACAGAGGCTGTTTGATAAACTGAATACAACCCTGCATGCTGACTTCCAAAAACTGGCAGCTGACATCAGATAGACATACAGTCCATTGGAGAACAGACACAAAAGTTGTAGGAGAAGATGGAGTAAATCAGAGGGCCCCATAACAGCATTGCTGATGCATACACAGACATGGGTAGAAGCTTTCAGCATTTGGATGCAAATTCCACAAGGAGTTACTATCAGTCATCAAATGCATAAGCACCTTTTGTTTGGAGATGACAAAATATTACCCCTATCCCACCTCATGTTTCTGTACCAAACATACTAGCTGAATTAAAAGCATATGGCTTCCACTCTTATTAGAAAACTTAATATTACCAATACCCAAGACTCTACCTGTTAACATGTCAACATGCAAGGTGGAGGTCCTGAAGGCTGCTGCCTTCCCCATTGAGTGGAGGTCAGATTCTGTGGTCTACCTGGGAGTGGAAATTACAGAAAAACATTTCCACCCTATATGAGTGCAATCAGATTCCCTTAATTAAGAAACTTAAACAAAAGTTTCTGTCTTGGAAAGATGTGAGGTTGTATGGGCTTCGATGCAATTCAAATAAACCTGTTACCGAAACTCTGATATGTGTACACTACATCACCTATACAAACATAAACTAGAGCCCCTGTCCACACACTCACTGCATCCCCTATGCACACTATTCCCCCCTCTACACACACTATCTCACTCTCTTCAGCACCTAGCCAGACATACTACACCACAAACACAACACAACACAACTAAAAACCAAGATATTTACTTAAAACATCAAAATCAGCTCACTCTATGGAGTCACCAGACAAAAGTCACAAACAAACACAGTGCTAGACTGTTATAAAATTTGCTTTTACTGCACAGAACAAATGCAGAGCCTTTTTCTTATACAATAACTCTTTAGCAGGGCTCTGCGCATGGGTTGTGCTGGAAGAGCATTTAACCAACATGTTTACTTTGAGAGGGGGTGTGCTTGTCACTGGTGATGACAAAAAAAACCCTCTCTGGCCCCGCCCCTTCTCACTGGGTCACTGTGGTTGAAATATGTCCGCGTGAATTTGTTTTCCCATTCCAACCCTCCATGTAGCCATCTCACAATAATGAATACTAGAAAAAAAGGCAGTCTACCTTTAATAATATCTGCCTTCGTGTTTCCAACTGCTTTATGTATCGCTGTATTGGTGGAAATAGGAACACTTGTACGTCTCTGCAAACTGTTAAACTTTTATTCAAATACGTGGAGTATTTCATAATTTATGAAATACTTCACATATTTAAATAAAAGTTCACTGGTTTGCAAAAACCCATCTACATATGTGTGTTTGTGTGTGTATTATACATTTGTTTATAATGAATTTATGACAAAACAGGTTAGCTATGCAGAAATCGTGGTTCTGCTCAAAATAGTTAAAACTTCCAAAACGGATGAGGCAATAATATGCTAGTTGTACATTGACAAAAGAAAATATATCATCAGGGACTCGAGAATAACAAAAATTTTGAAAGAATTTATAAAAATGTTATTAATTATTAAAGCAAGAAAATTTAGTTAGGAAACCAATTTAAATTCCAGAAAAAAATACCATTTTGGGGGATCCCTGAATTTCAACCATATGTCAGTTTCACTTGCCAAAATTTCAGTAAAAAAAAAAAAAGAAAATAGGAAATTAATCAGACCAAATGGGTGAAAAAAAATCAGTGTACAGCAAACTATACACATAATACCATAATATGAATATTATTTACAGTACATTGATAGAAGCATTTTACTGCTATTTTATTTACAGTTCAAATAGGAAACAGTAACCAATAAAAGGAAAAACAGCAGGAGCAGAGAAAAAAATATATATTTATATATTATATAGCTATTAAAAATATAATATTTAGATAAAGATTTTTTTACTGCTCAACCATTTTTCCCTCTATTGGTCAATTTGCACTTGATCAACGCTTTAGTGACTGCACTCCATGAATGATCTTTTTCCCCCAACTCTAATTTTGGTTCCATGGGCTGAATTCAGAATCACAGCTCAAAACGAACATGTTCAGCCATTGTGCAGATCATTTGGTTTGTGATTCAGGTCAATTTTGGCTCTGAGTTCGGTAATTCAACTTAGCATCTGACCAATCTAAATTTGGGAAAATTGCAGTTTGGACTGTAATGAATCTTCAAGTCTATTGACAACCACGTAAACAATTTTCAAGTAAAAAAGCAGTCTTGATAATACATTTCCAAATCATACAATTTAGAGATTTTTTGTTTTCCAACTCAGCTAGATTGGACTAAATTTCAACTTTTAAGTTGGTTGTCATTAGCCACAATAAAACAGATTCCTTCATTGTAGTTTGTGTAAATAATCTTTTTTTCAATACACGTGCTCAGTTTTTTCACTTCACCTGCCCTGAAAGGGTTCATTCTTTTTCAGCTTTTATATTTGCATAACAGAGCATTTGCTAACAACATGGGGCTAATAAGGACGCAAGATGTAATTCTCTGTGAAGGCTTATATTTGCAAGGTTTTTGTGTGTGAATTTGCCTGGCCTTATTCTCAAGGATGGTAAGCATGATAAAATTTGCATACATTAACATGTTCATGAACAGGTAATGTGCTAATTATCACTTTGCATTGTCAATTAGAATACTAGAGATTTTTTCTTATCTGTGAGTTGAGATTTCAGAAAGGCGGTTAATTGAAGCATAGGAATGGGACTTAACCCAAGCAAGAGAGGACATTTACACCGCTTCAGGCTACATTAATTATAAGTGCATATAATAACAGGGATCCATTCACTAAGCGGCGCTGAGCTGAGAAATAAAATGCAAAATTTTACGAAATGGACACTTTCAAAACAAGATGCATTATGAACGGACTGTGCCTTTAAGGGTTAGAAATAATGCTGCTTGTGATATCCTACTGAGTAAAACGTTTCGTGACAGTGATTAATAGCCATCTCATCATGAAATTTATGACTTTAAAAATCTTTGAACACACCAGATATTTGTTAGCTGTGACAGATAGCCTGCTGTACACTGATATCCAATGTACTATCTATTTTTGATGTTGATTAACCAGCATGTACTGAAGGTTATAAACCATTCTTTGAATATTGATTGCACTTTGTCAGTTGACCTTGCTGACAGTCTCATGTAAAATGTACCCACCTTTAGGTTATCATCACATTTACTTTTATGGGTATGATATACATTATTATAAATTTTAATTTCTTTCCTTTTTTTGAACACAATTAGCAGTTTTTTTCCCTTCAGTTTATCTTTGTATGATCTAAAGTTCGACAAATTAACATCATCATGTGTCACTTTTACAAATGCATTTTACATTCTTTAACAATTGGTTTGCATATTGCAAAGAAATATCAATAGACGAGAATTTCTACTGTATAATTTCAAAACCTGTAGCCACAGAAACTGAAGTTGATATATTCAATGACTTGTAAAATATTGTAGCAAGTTGTAATCGGTTACCTCAAACAAAGAACACATTTATGAAGGAAAAACTGTAGCAATTGGTTTTCAAACAATGGGTCCTTGCTTATCCCTTTGCAAGAGAATAGCACCAATTCTGTAACGGATTCTTGGTAAATATAATTATATTCCCAATTAGGATTGTTATTATTTATTTATTTATTTATTAAATATTTTACCATGAAAAATACATTGAGATTTCTCTCATTTTCAAGTATGCCCTGGGTCCACAAACAATTGCATTGATACATTAGGGTACAATACAAGTATAGAGTTACTCCATTCGTTACAGAGAAGCTTTGTTTAATAATACACAATAATAATACACAATATATACAAAATTTTACATAAAACAGGTAGGAAATAAATAATCAACCATAACACGTGCATTCTGTTTTGAGGTATGTAGAGAGAGATCTCTTAAAGGACTTTAGACTTGGGTAAGATTTTAAAGTGTGCGGGAAGTCGTTCCATAATTGTGGTGCTCTGTAGGAAAAGGAGGATCGGGCCGCTTTTTTTTTTCGTATTGAGGTAGACTAAATAAAGTGCTGGTACTGGATCGGAGATTGTAGAAGGTGGGAACAGCTTGGGAAAGCATTCTGCTCAGGTAGGGTGGGCGCTTCCAAGAAAAGCTCTTAAACACAAGGCTGGAAATATGAAGGGTGTGCCTGGATTCCTGCGACAGCCAGTTAAGTTCTTTTAGCATGTCACAATGGTGGGTCCTGTAATTACATTGTAGTGCAAATCGTCAGAACGAGTTATACAATGCATTGAGTTTATTAATGTGGGATTGCGATGCAGGTGCATATACTACATCCACATAATCAATGATTGGCATCAGCATTTGCTGTACAATCTTTTCCTTTACCGTAGGGCTTAGGCAGGATTTATTTCTGTACAGGGCACATAGTTTTGGATAAAGTTTAGATGCACGTTTTTCTATGTGGGGGCCAAAAGATAGATTGGGGTCTAACATACCCAAGTATTTGAAAGAGTGGACTGTGGTCAGTGTGCTATTTGAATTAGTTGTGATGGATAGGTGGGAATTGTGTAATTTGTGTTATTTAGGTACTGTTCCAAATATCATTGTGACAGTTTTGTCAGTGTTTAGGAAGAGTTTATTTTTTGCGATCCATTTTTCTACTTCTGTTAACTGGTATTGAAGCACAGCCTCAAGCTGAGGTAGATCGGCTTTGCTCTCATAGATCCCTGTGGCGTCTGCGTACATTAGGCATATCATTTAGAAATAATGTAAATAGTAGGGGGCCGTGAATGGAACTTTGGGGAACACCACATGTGACTGGGAGAGGGAGGGAGTCGCTGTCAGAAATGGACACATATTGCGAGAGATCCAATCGAAACCAGGTTAGCGGACAATTACCAATACCTGAGTTTTTGAGTTTGTGCAGTAGAATGTCATGGTCTACTGTGCCAAAGACCTTTGCAAAATCAAGGAAAATAGCTCCAGTTAGTTGGATGTCATTGCAAACTGTTAAGAGGGCAGTTGTAGTGGAGTGATTCAGGCGAAAACTCGATTGATCAGGGGTCAGCTAGTATTGAACTGTCATTTAAACTGATGAGGCTACATCAATCGTTATTGTTAAAAGCCCCCTCCCTCCCCCAGCACCCACACCTTAAGTGCAATATGATGAGCAAAATTTCGCTCAGTGTTGTTTTTATTGAGACTTTTAGTTTTATCTAAATTTAATAGACAGTTATGTTGCATAAATTCACAATTTCTACTCCTTTCTCCAAGCCTACAAAGTACAACTTTTTTGTTTAAAAGAAAAGAAAATACTGTTGTACATAGTTGTGTTCCTTCAGTTAAAATTTTGTAATAACTTGAAAACTAAATTGCAATATTTCTACTTAAATTGGGCAATTATATATTAAAATCTACACAATTTGGTTTTACGTGAATAAACCCCGTTTTTACGACTAGGTTACAGAAAAATCCACACAAAGAAAACCTGACAATAAAACAAGAATGCACAGAAAACATTTGATGTTATGATAAATAACTGAGTGAAGCTCAGCAGTACTATAGAAATTCCCTAAAGATAGTGCGTAAAGTTTCTCTTAACTTTATTTTTTAAAGTTGTTTTGTTTACATATATTTGATGATTTATCTATATAGAATAAAATGGATGCACACACACTTGGATTTTCGCTTTAAGAAAAATGTAATATTTTATTGGATATTACAAGCAAAATTATTTTTGAGTGTTACCAGAAGAATATTATACAAGTATAGAGTTACTCCATCCGCTACAGAGAAGCTTTGTTTTGCCTGGCCTTGGGTTTGTCAAACATATGAACAATGCTTGAAGAGAATATCATTGATGTAGAAAGATAAGACAAGTGCTGAATTGACAACAGCATTGGCAGAAGGCGCAGGTGTTATTGTAAATGTTAAGAGCATGAAAGTTACTCTTGAAATCCTAAATAAAAGAATGTGTTCAACAATGGAAATATAAACAAGGTCAACCGATTCTAAAATGGAACGATGGTCAGATGTCCTTCCAAATGGTAAAGCAAATATTTAATTGTTTCAGACCATTTTTTGAGAAACGTAAACTTGGATTATGTTTGGAACAATATAGTGATATAGTATTTAGGAGATTGTTTAAATTTGAAGGCAGATATTCTCAAATAGAATTTAAAAAAAAATACTATCCTACGGAAATATTGACTTTGGAAATGTATGTTTTAAAGTAATTAAACATTGAACTGTTACATTCATGTAGTTGAAATGTCCTAACGATAGTAATTGCTTAAAAAGGAGGATAGTATAATCCATACATGCATGAGTTGCCATTACTCTTACTGCTATAGAACCGATACATGGGGATGTAAAAAACATTTAAATTACTGTATATGCTCCACAACTTTTTTTCATTCTATAAAGAAACATTTTTCTGTGCTAGAATTCAGTTCACTCTAATCTCTGGGACCCATTCCTCACATAGGTTAATGGATCATTTCATATTTTATTAGGGTGTGCACTGGAAATTCCTCCCATGTAATGTGAATATTTATTAAAATGTTGAGTGGATGTGTCATGTTGGTGTGTGTCTTGTGTAGGTGTAGTGTGGCTGTTCGTGTTGTAGCTGTGTTTGAGGTGTGTGTTTTGGCTTTCTATGTGAGATATATAAGGCTGGCTGTGTGTAATTGAACATAGCTGTGAGTTATGTGTGTTGCTGCGTGTGGGTACCTGTGAGTGGTACATGTAATGGTGTGAGGTGCTATGATTGATAAGTTTAGGCCACTGTGAGTGATGTGTGTAAAAGGGTAGGATGTATGGGGGATTTGTGATTAATTTGTATGGCTGCATGTGATTAGCTGTCAGACATGTGAGATATACTGCATAGAGACTGTAGTGGGTGATTTGGGCAGTAGTGGGGAGATTAGGGCAATAGTGTAGTTTTAGGTGCTGTAGTGGGGTATAAAGGCAGTAGTGGGAGATAGGGGCTGCACTGTGTATAAAGGTAGTAGTCTGGGTTTAGAGGCTGTAGTGGGGATTAGAAGTTGTAGTGGGGGTTAGGGGATGTAGTGGGTTATTAGGTTATGTAGTGGGGAGTTGGGTGATAACTCACCACCCACCAAAGGTTAGAACATATTGTGTAGAGATAAGGGTCAACAATGGGGTAAAGGGGTAGTAGTGGGGGATAAAGGCAGTAGAGGGAATTTGGGGTAGTAGTGGGAATTAGAAGTTCTAGTGGGGGTTTGAGGGATGTAGTGAGTGGGTAGTGTATGTAGTGGGGAGTTAGGTAATATAGTAAGGAGCTAGAAGCAGTAGTGGGGGTTAGGGGATGTAGTAGGAGATGTTAGTGGCTTTAGTGGAAGGTTAGGGACAGTAGTTGGGGATTAGAGGCTGAAATGGGGGGTGGTATAGTGGGGGATTAGTGTCCAAAGTGGGTCTACTATAGTGGTGGATTAGAGACTAAAGTGGGGGGTTAGATGGTGAAGTGAGGGGTTGGGTGGTGTAGTGGGGGGTTAAAGGCTGAAGTGGTGGTTTATCAGGTGTAGTGGATGGTTAGAGGCTGAAAGGAAGAGTTGGGTGGAGTCTGGGATATAACATATGCAGTTCATTTCCCCTTTCCCTGTGGCTTACCTTTGGCCAAGGAGGGAAGAATACTGATTCCTGTTGGTCTTGCAGCTAGTCTTTCCCCCTTGGCGGATGCAGACATCTCCTTCAGGCTGGCGCCATTGTAATAGTCTAATACAGTAAAAGGAACAGAGAATGTGGCCTGGAAAAACAGACCAAGTTCTCTTTCCTCCTCTTGGATCAGGGTCCGGTTGTGAACTTGACTTCTAGGGTGTAGGGAGGAACCAGGGAGTACAGGGCTGGTTTGGAAGAATGTTTTAATCTTCCTGTTGACTTGTTCAGCAGCCTGCACTCCGACTGATACATTGTGCAGAGCTTCATAGCAAGTAACCCTTTAATGTATGTGGGCATTTGCTCAATACAATGTATCATTTCAACATGACGTTTTCATTACAAATACAACAAAGACATTGAAATATAAAGGAAAAACAAAAACGTAACTTACAGTAATATCATTATGAACTTTACAAACACTCGAAATTACGGTATTTGACAATTTTTATTTAATTATTGTTTTCTTATCTACTGTATGTAACAAAAAAAAAATAGCATTATGATTAATGTTAGAATGTGTTTGTTAAAGGAACACTATATGGTCAATAACACAAACCTGTATTCCTGACCCTATTGTGTTAAAACCACCATCAAGCTACCCCTGGTCCCTCTTGCCTCCCTAAATATAGTATTGTATATAGTATTGTATGCAGGTCAAGCCATGCAAGCAGCCATCTGGGGAGTGGCAAGTGGAGTTATTACTAGGCTGTGATGTAAACACTGCATTATGAAAAGACTGTATTTACTGCAAAAAGCCTGAAGGGAATTATTCTACTCACCAGAACACATGCAATAAGCTGTAGCTGTTCTGGTGACTATAGTGTCCCTTTAATTAGTCTCTAATGTGTGAATAGTGATACAATTCTGTATTCACTTTCTATTCTTCATGCTGATATTTAGTAGGGATTAGAAGGGGAAGTACACAGTATATTTATATTAAGGGTTGTTTGATAGCAAAATATAATAAATGGATTATAGTATTACATTATCTGCATAACAAAAACATTTGTGCTTTTGAAAAACTTCTTATGTAGACATAAGCACATGATGACATTTATGCCCATAGAACTATATTATTTTTACAATAATGGAAAAAGACACATATGATATTATCAGAATTCATTTATATAGCACAAGTTGCACAGCACTTTATATAGTATTTAAACCAATGATAAGCATTTATATAAAAGTTGTAAGCACGTGAAAAGGCAATTCAAGCATTAACAAAAAGAAGTCAACATGTGTGTGTATGTGTGAGTGTACTCACATGCAATGTCACATATATTTACATTGTAATAATTAAACATTATTACATTTTTAGTCATGTAGCAAGCTATAACGTCTTTTTTCTGCTCTTATTGTAAATCATAAACATCATAATAAAGCACACCTTAAAACAGCAGTTTGTTTTCAGACAATACAATACATTATGTAATTCTTTCTATAAAACCTCTGCATTATATTTATTTATCCATGTCTATCATTCAAATAAATGTAAAGCAAAACCTGGTTATTTTTACTTAATTTAAGTAAGTGATGCCTAATGTTGGACAGTTAAACAGTATTAGTATCAGTAGTGGAACTAAGGGTCCTAGTGCAAGAAAGTTTTTTTAGGGGACCAAAAGATAGATCCCCATCTGTCGGAAAACTCCAACAATGCATTGCCAGCTGGGGATCTACTATTTGCCCACCCTTGCTTATCCTTGGTTGTATTTGTGAGCAGTGTGTGTGCATTTGAATGTAAGCATGTTTTTGTATGAATTATATGTATTCATATAGGGGTGTATTTGTATGTACTGTTGCCATTGGAATGCAGTAGTGTACTTGTGTGTAACGAAAATATACCCCAAAACGTAGGATTCAGCTAAACAGAAGTCAACACAGAGGGGAGATACGTCTACCGTATCTTAGAGTGGCCGGACTCGACGTATATAGGAAAAGTACAGAGTCAGGAACGATCCAAGGTCAAGGGCACAAAGAGACAGCGTAAACTAGGACTAGCCGGGGTCTGGTACACAGTAAACAGCAAGCCGGCAAACAGAACAGATAAGGATAAAGAGATAACTTGGTCAGAAAACAAAGCCAAGGTCAAGTATGAAGGAACAAAACTGAATACAACAAGTGCTAAAGGGAACTGAAACAGAAACCACGAAAGAGCAAGGAACTAAGGGAAAAAGGTGAGTATATATAACTAAACACCTATTTTGATTGGCCCCTGTCATATCCACGCCCCCAAAAGGTAAGTGTATGGGGAGTGTGGCATGACAGGGACCAATGGGAGGCCTTTTCCAATTTAGGCTCCCACTGTCCCTTTAAGAGCGCGCCTGAGACCCGCGGCGCACTCTTAAAGTCAGACGGGACACGTGACCGCTTCTCGCGGTCACTGCCCGCCTTCCTGTTCCAGCTGTCGGATGAGCCGCGCGCGGCTCGTGCAGCAGCAGGACCGCGCGCGGCTCGAACAGAGGACCCCGGCCGGCCCCTGGAAAGGGTAAGTACCGTTACATTGTCACCTTCCTGTTAGCATACATTTTGTGTACAGGAGGATGGTTTGCTTGCTTGTTTGTGGTCCTGCTGGCTAAGTCTGATGGTCTGATGGGAGTGAGTGTGGGGTCTGTAACAGCTCACTCCAGCTTCCTTTCCTCCAGCTGCTACCTGTGCTGCTGCCTACACCTCTTCCCTCCTCCTCAATAGCTGAGAGGAAGTGACAGGCACTCGCTTTCTCTCAGATGACCAATATTACCTGGGTGCAGTTGCAGTCTTAAAGTGCTGTGGTACCTGACTGGGCCCATATTTAGCTGCCCCCTAAGTGTATAGGCTAACCGATAGACTCCCAAGCATGGGGGACCCGGTGCAGCTCACCAACTGCACCAGCAGTAGTTCCATCACTGATCAGTACTATAGTAAAGAAAGATATTATGGCACTAGAAGAAAAAGGGCAGCTCAGAAAAACTGCAACTCAGAGGGGATATGATACAAATACAAATGTATTCAGGGCCAATTCAAACCATTGTCTAATCTATGACTATGCATAGGACAAAAAGTCACGCATTTAGACAGGGAGAAAATAGATTTATTTTAAGGCAATGGAAGGGTTTTTTACAGTAAGAACAATAAGAATTGATGGAACTCTGCCTGCAGAGGTAGTTTTATCAGAGTCTATGTAGATGTTTAAACAGCAATTGGATAAATACTTGCAAAAACATAATATACAGGGATATACATTCTAATTTAGTGGGGTAATAGCTTCTTGATCCAAGGGGACATCTGACTGACATTTTGGGATCAAGAAGGAATGTTTTCCTAGTTTGTTGCACAATTGGAAGTGCTTCAGATTGGGATTTTTGCCTTCTTGTGGATCAACAGCAAAAATCAAACTGAGAAAGGCTGAGCTGATGGATGTATGTCTCTTTTCAGCCTATATAGCTCTGTAACCATGTATATAATGAGTATGTACATGTAAAAAAAAAAGTATTACTATTCCAACAGTGGGAACTTATACATCAAACAAAGTGATTTGTTAAAAAAAATGGAATGCTATGATGATGCTACAATGATATATGATGCAGCTTCATTATCTTTATTTTATTAACTCTGTTGCCAAAGCACATAGGTGGCATTTCTCAAAGTGTTCTGTTCTAAAAAAATGGTACAAAATGTAAAGGGGGAGGAGTTAGTTTGCTGGTTTCACTAATTTCCATGGTGATGGTACCACATTTAGTAATCTAGACCACTTTTCAAAAAAGAACACTTTGATAAATCTCCCCATCTGAGTATGCTCAGAGTGTCCGTTTGTCAGGACCACTATTAGTACTATTGGATCAGAAATGCTTCATATTTATTTCTAGACTCTCCACCACATAGCATGTTGTGGGGAGAAAAAAAAACTAACACACAAATGGATACCTTCCCTTTTAATGGTTGTTCCTGGATTCACTCTGCATTTCTATTAAATATTTTCTGACTTTTTCTTTATGTAGGTGTTCAAGTCAGAACCTTTGAAGCTTCTGACCCGATATGTTGCATTTAAAATAATGACCTGTCTTAGTTTCATAAGTCAGGCACTAGTTGGTACTCCGTAAAGAACCATTTTGAACTAGTTATATTTTTATAACTATTACTATAAAAAGTATATATATTTTTTTCAAAAACATGATAAAATGTAACATAACTAGACATGAGAGTTTGTCTAAGTAGGTGAATTTATAATGCCTTTATTGAATAGCTATTTTGGAAAAAAAATTCTCAGAAATAACTATTTCTTCTGACACTGTGCAATTCATTAGCACAGTGGTTCATGTGGACTGCAAGTTATTAGGTGCTAATGTGCTATTTATATCTCATAAAGAGTTTATAGCCTCAATATATTTATCTTTAATGAAGACTCATTTGCTCCTACACAGCTGTACTAAACACTTGTGTAACTCAACCTTTAGTTTTCTACAATTTGTCTGAATTTTTACTTTGTTTAGTTTTTTTACTTATGAGAATTGTAGTTTGTTAGAAAATTGTCTAATTTAATGCTACTGCCAGATAACACGGATTTATCATCATTATCTCTCTATAGTTTAAGGAGATTAGTCCTGGTTTGAAGGTTAAATAAATTAAAGTGCTCCTGGGTAACATTAAACATCACTCATATAGAAGAAATCAACATCTTTTTTTGCTGCGAATTTGAGCATTTTTATTATTTTGTATATGAAAGTTCTGACACGAAGATTGTTGTACAGATTATGAACTGATATATTATCAGCCAGCATTACTGTTTGTTAGCTGTAAGCAGACACATATTATAGCACAGTGAGGTTTATATTTTGGAAAACAAAATAGGAATGAATAAGTCAAAGTATTGTTTTAATCCTTTTAAACATAAAGAACAATTATTGATCAAAGTAAACCATTTATAGTGAAGGTAGCCAGCAAGTACCCTTAGCAATCAATGCTAACCTAAACACAGCTTGTTAAAAAATAAAAATAAAAACATAGAAAGGATCATGATCCAAAAGGACCCGGGACCAGATTCCAGCCATGGACACTACAGTTTCAACCTTTTGAGTCTTGTCAGCATGGCACCAGTTCTGGTCTGCAAATCTCTTTAAGATTGTATAGCTAGATGCCAAATGGTTTGTGGTAAGACCTAACACAATAACATTCTGTACAAATAGAAAAATCACAGTTTTTGTATTTTATTGTACCCTACTGCAAATGAAGCAATGTGTCATGGACCCAGTAAATACTTGAAAATGAGAGAAATCTCAATGTATTGATCCTGGTAAAATATTTTATACATATATATATATATATATATATATATATATATTTAAAAATATTGTACACCTGGCACTACATATACTACTATATATGTAGTGCCAGGTGTACAATGCCCGGGCTCCAAATAATATAAATAACAATGAAGTTGGCTGCACTACGGTCTTTTTAAAAAAATCCAAAATTTTATTCACATGAAGATTAAAAAGATCGACGTTTCAGTCCTTCCTGGGACTTTCCTCAGGATTAAAACAAACTATATATATATATATATATATATATATATATATATATATATAGGATGTATTTGTTTCAGTTCTCATAGGTGCTACTGTTTGATGGCATGGACAATATATGGAATATATGGTTTGACTACTTTGTTTAGCTTATAGTGCATGATTAGTTTATTTTGAAATATTTAGGGCTGAATGCTATTAAAATAGCTAAACAGATACATATCTTTGGTAAATGAATAGCAGTTCTTCCATTGTTATCTATGGCAAAATTTATATTCAATTACAAAATGTATGTTTATCTTAAATAAGAGAATCTAAATCTTAATGTTTAAATAGGCTAAAACTATCTTCACATTTCAAATCAATAAATAATTAAAAAAAAAAAACATATAAGGAAAACCAGAAATACTGTAACTGAAAAAGGACAATGTTGGTATCTCAGGAATCCCTGGTAGAATAGGTTCATAACATAAGATTCAAATATGTTGTCTCATCTATGTTAGATACCGTATTTTTCGCTCCATAAGACGCACTTTTTTCCCCCTCAAAAGTGAGGGGAAATGTCTGTGCGTCTTATGGAGCGAATATGAAGCTTTACTTACCTGTCCGGCAGCACAGAGTGCACCGCGGTACTGGAACTTGAATTTCAGGTTCCGGTTTCCGGCGGGACTGAAAGGAAGTGCACACTCAGCTTGTGCACACTTCCTTTCAGTCCCGCCGGAAACCGGAACCTGAAATTCAAGTTCCAGTACCGCGGTGCGCCCTGTGCTGCCGGCCAACGCTACAAGACAGGTAAGTAATTATGGGACAAGGGGAGGGGGACAGTATGGGAGAGTAGAGAAGAATATGGAGAGGGGGATGAAGTCTATGGGGAGGGGGGGGAGCTGAAGTCTATGGGGAGGGGGATGAAGTCTATGGGGAGGGGGGGGAGATGAAGTCTATGGGGAGGGGGGGGAGATGAAGTCTATGGGGAGGGGGGGAGATGAAGTCTATGGGGAGGGGGGGTGATATGAAGTCTATGGGGAGGGGGAGATGAAATTTATGGGGGGGAGATGAAGTCTATGGGGAGGGGGGTAGATTAAGTCTATGGGGAGGGGGGAGATGAAGTCTATGGGGAGGGGGGGAGATGAAGTCTATGGGGAGGGGGGGGATGAAGTCTATGGGGATGGGGGAGATGAAGTCTATGGGGAGGGGGGGGATGAAGTCTATGGGGAGGGGGCGAGATGAAGTCTATGGGGAGGGGGGGAGATGAAGTCTATGGGGAGGGGGGGAGATGAAGTCTATGGGGAGGGGGGATGAAGACTATGGGGAGGGGGTGGATGAAGACTATGGGAGAGAGGAGAAGACTATGGGAGGGGGGGACACTATGGGACAGGGGAGAAAAAATATTCTGAACAAACTGTCCCATAGTAAGAAACACTATGGGCAGTTTGTTCAGAATATTTTTTTTCTGGGTTTCTTCCTCTAAAAACTAGGTGCGTCTTATGGTGAGGTGCGTCTTATGGAGCGAAAAATACGGTAATTAGTGGTTCAGGTACTTTATACTTATATAAGAGGAATATTAAATCAATAAATAATTAATTAAAGTGTACAGTTAGTTTTGTATAAACAAAAAATGATGGCGATAAATGTCTGCTCAAGGTTTTCATGTCACTGCAACTTATTAATTTTGCAACCCCCTAATTCGCTTACTTATCTGTTATAGCAATGGTATTAAACATAGAATTAATATTTTTACTATTTTTAATTTAAAAAACAACAACTTAATTTTCACTGCAACTAGCAGTCTGGATCACAACTGCAGTTCTTAAGTTACCCTTCATTGTTTGTTTTACTGTAATAACTGTGACAAGACATGTCTTAATAATAATCTCAATAATAAACTTCTAATGCCTTTCAATTGTGTCACATCATACAACCAGCATACATCCATACATTCTTTATGCTAAATCATACATCTACCATTAGTCTTTCCTATGTGACTTTATATTGAACAAAATGATGGCCCTCACTTTTGGAATATTTTGAGAGGGCCAAGTTATCACACAGCAAAAGACCGTCAAATAGTTCTTGTCCCTGCTTATTAGCATTGCTGCCCTGATAAAGGAGCTACCTCTCCGTGTGTAAAGAATAGATTGAAGAATTTGGCAGGGTGGGGCATCTGTTACATAATAACTCCCTATGCTTTAATTTGATATGACAATTAAAGTTTGTATTCTGGTAGTATTCCAACTATCCCTAGGCTCCAGAGTAAACTTACATATGAAGTATTGCCTGTGCAGACCATTGATAGTTTAGTAGATTTTAAACATTATCCCTATTATTTATGGAGTGTGAAACCCACATTTTCATTGAAATAAAAAACAGATCAGATAATAAAGTCGGAAAGACAAATAACCATAAAAAACAGCAAAAAGAGATCATTAATATTGCATTACTACAAGTCCACACAAAAAAAATGCTATGGATTAAAAATATGCATAAAATTCACTAGAATAGGAAAATAATAGGTTCCAACACTTATAGTCTTGGGTATGTGTATCTTGACATTTTGCAGTCTTTTAGATCAAAAATGATTACTAGAATTATATTATTGTGAGTTCTAGAAAGTAAATTATTTATCTTTCATATCCGTATGAAATAACTCATTATTTAGTAGCAAATATTTAATTTCTTGTTGATTCTTGATTATGAGCATAAAAAAGCTTCAAAATAATTAACAGAATACTGAAGTTACAGATAAAAAAAACTGCATTTTAAATAAATAAATTAAGCTTTCTCTGACAGGCATGGCCATGTACCACTTTTTTCTAAAAATTCTATAATCCTCTTATATACTATATCTATTCTATAATACCACAAAGTAATTATCCAAAACCGTATTACCCTTCTGTTGCCATATCCCACATAATGTTATTCTATGTCAACATGTCATGTTCCCCTTGTATATGTTGTTCCATATGCACTCACATTATCCTTACATACAATTGTCCCTTATATCACCACGTATTACTAATTAGTAATTACTATTACTAATTGTACTATTGCTTTGGAAAAAGATGTGTTGATTTCGTCCTCTCACTATCTCTCCTCCAAAAAACAGTGTTTTCATTAACTTTTTTTATTTCATAAAACACTGGGTTTGGCTAGAATAACTGTTTGTGAGGTGGTCTGCATTTTGAAAATAAGTAGAAAAGCTATGTGTGTACTGATCTTTGACAGCACATTTATTAGGATTATTAGTATTTGTATGGACTCCCATTAATGTGGTAAACATTATACTTGCAATGGTTCAAGTAGGATCTACAGTAGAGCTTTGTGCACAGATTGCTACTCTCTGTAGCTCTCTGGCAGATGCACACATTGCCATATTTCCTCAACTCTGCTAGCCTTATAACCCTTCTTAGTTTGATGGGCAGCAACAATTGCTTCCCCAAGATCATTAGAGAAGATCATAAGATCTTTTCTCATTGGCAATGTGTTAACACACACCTGAATGCTCCACACCAGCAAACTGCTAAAACTTTGTTTTTTAAAGAGAGGGTCACATTTTCTGATGATCAATTAATCAAGGGTATTTGATTAGCAGCACCCATCTGCTACTTAGCCTCTTAATTACTATGGAAGCAGTAAGGGTGTACTTAGTTTTCACACAAGGCTTTTCCATTTTATTGTATTTTTATTGTTAAATAAGTCATGACACAGTGCAATATGTCATGTTTTGTTGTTCATCTGAGTTATTTACTTAAAGGGATCCTATAGTGCCAGGAAAACAAACACATTTTCCTGGCACTATAGGTCCCTACATTGCCACCCTCCCTCGTGACACCTCTCTCACAGGGCTGAGGGGTTAGAACCCCTTCAGCCACTTACCTGAATCCAGCGCTGATGTCCCTCGGCACTGGGTCAGGCTCTGCCCACCCTTCTCACCCTTCTCGCATGGGCGGCAATGGCCGCGCGCACATTAGACCTCCCCATAGGAAAGCATTATTCAATGCTTTCCTATGGTGAACACCTAATGCTGAAGGTCCGTGAGGACGTCCAGTGTCAGATAATGGACCAAAAGTCTGTTTGAATTACAGAAGCGCCCTCAGTGGCTGTCTGGTAGACAGCCGCCGAGGGCAGACTTAGAGCTGCAATGTAAATATAGAGCTGATATGTGAAACCATAGAATTCAAAGAGGGTGTACTTTCTTTTTCCCATGACTATATGTTTGTGCAAATATGAAAAAAAGTTGCAGTTGGGTTTCTGAACATTGCTTTTCAGTCATCTGTTGTACTGGACCTTATTATTGTAAATATGGAGACGGTAAGATTTGGTCTACAAGCATAAGAAATACAAAGGTTATGAAGTGCTGATAAGTAAAACATTTATAAATTAGATTATCATGGATATTATATGGACAGAAACAGAATATAGAGCTTCAAGGCTCACAGAATTTAAAAACAAAGGAAGTGATGCACTAGTAATTGGTTGTGTTCCAGTAAACTTTAGACACAGACCACTCTTATTATTAAAGGTAGAAGGGGAAAGAGGTTAGCAGGTCTCTAGATACACATTCATTGTATTTCACCTTGAATTTTACTTAGTATAACCACAATCAATCACAGCAACTCATGTTCTGAATTGGGCAACTTTTCAATGAGAATGAAAGAAACTTGTTAGTTGAAAGAGTAACAATGACTCACTTCATCTTGCCTTATAATCCATTATCCTGGATCTCAAAAACTAAGTCTGCAACTTTTTTTCATTTATCAGAGCATTGAATTCTTATCTTTATCTTCAAACACATTAAATATTCCGCAGAATTGAGGACCTAATTCAATACAGCAGATAACAGTGTAACCTAGGGTCACGACTTTATTTGATATCATAAAGATAACTTTAACAATGCTAAAGAAACATATTTACTTGTTAGAGTCAACAAATAACGTGATGCATTTACCAGACTTATACAATTAAAGGGGAAGCAGCAAGGACTGTGACAACATTAATTCTGTATTATATAAAATGACATATATCCTCAAGTGACTGTATGAAGGTGTTTCCTTACCATGCATTAAAAATATGATGTGAATAAACACAAAAACACGCACATTATTTCTTAGAAAAAAAACAGAGAAAAGGGAAAGAAATGCTCTCAAGAGTAAAATTCCACAGGATCTAACTTATTATCTAAGATGTCAATTCTTTATTGGACAGATTTCTTTTTTCTGATAAACTGGATTTATCCTAGTTGAAGCATTATTCAGAATAATCTTTCCACTACATACATTATGTTTTTATTTTACTCAACACATTTTGGAGACATCTTACATCTGCCAAACTTCATTATATGGTTTCTTTCCTAGCAAAGGCTTCATAATTATTATCTTTTCTGTCCAGGTTTATCTTCGGTTATTTTCATTCCTTTCTCTGAAGCTACAAAAATGTATTAATTTCCATCAATCGAGTGGAATACTTTCTTAGGGAGTAATTTTATAAAGATATATACCTCCATTTAAACGAGTAAGTGAAAAGATGGCTGATATTGAACATATGTTAGTTATAGTATAATACATCTTTTGGGATATGCAAAACTTTAATTATTGGTGTGTCTGAACTCATGAAAAGTTGTAATTTGGTTGTATTGTAAGATAATTCTTCCATATGGGACTATAACATGCATTACCTCAGTAATGCCAAGGCATGCAAATCCTTCCTTTTATAATAAACGGTTTATTATTTTAACCCCTTAAGGACACATGCTGGAAATATACCATCATGATTCCCTTTATTTCTGAAGTTGTGTCCTTAAGGGGTTAAAGTGCCCTTACTTATCAGTAACTATCCAATTCGTCATGTCTTAATTTCTTAATATAATATATTTTATTTTATATTTTTACACATTCTAACAGATTTCTTAATATACCCCTTAATATCAGTTAAATTCTGTCACAAGGAAGTATTGTAAAGGTAACTGTTGACTGGAAATAAACCATCCTCACCTAGCCTCTACTCCTTCAAAAAATCGTTAAAAACACACTTCTTCATAAAAGTGTATTACTTAAACTGTTAAAAGCTCCTGACTGATTCCTCTTCTGCAACTGTCACTGGTCTAATACTATCCTTACCTTTTTGTGTCATTTTACCCCACTCCCTCTAGCATGTAAGCTCATTGAGCAGGGCCCTCAATCCCTCTGTTCCTGTGTGTCCAACTTGTCTGGTTACAACTACATGTCTGTTTGTCCACCCATTGTAAAGCGCTGCGGAATTTGATGGCGCTATATAAATACCATAATAATAATAATAATAATAATCCTAAGTAATTATTCTTTGTATAGATGATGATTTGCATTGAACATGAGATTTTTACATATCATTACTTCAGCGGTTTTGCATATTCTCAGGAAGTCTCCTTTTTCCATAATTGGAAGTGGTCCATTTTTGTTAACCTTGAGGAGGGGTCAGTATGTAAGTCCTTGAGCTGTGTATGTGCTATAACAACATTATCATATATTGTTAGGTGCCCTGACTGTGTTATATCAACATTGCATTTCAATGGCTTGTTTTCAGTGCCCAAATATGGTTAATCTGTAGTTTGTCTTGCTATTGAGATCCTATTCATTTGAGCTCCTTTGCAATTGGCTGATTGAGGTCATTATGATTTATGTATTGCTGATCCACCTCAGTTTGACAATTTCTTGTTTGCTGCCTATATCAAATGTTAATGTGGTGTCTAATTATTTTCAGGATTATTCACTAATGTTGGAATTCAAAATGTATTCAGCATTATTTTCAAACAGGAAGACCAATGTAGCTAAACTGGAAAATTATCTAAGTTCCCTATACTTCCAGTTCAGCTACTACTATGGCCTTCTATTTGAATTTCACTTTGAATATTCACTTTAGTGCATAGCCCTGCATGTCTTCTGGTATCCTGATGTCGATTAATTTAAATATATTCTAATTCCACATTTTATAAACTACTGTGTTTTGATAAGCCTAGTCTCTCTAATAAAACACTTAATTCCTACTCCTAAAAGAAGATTTTTGTATGCAGCCAAATTCTTATCCAATTTTTTTTCAGAAACACATTCAAGTCTAAGAAGTGTTTCAACAATGTAACCGTTAATAGTTTTATTTTGATTATATCACTAGATAGAAGTATATTTTATACACATTTATTAGATGTGCATGTTTTTCTCTAATACAGAAGTGTTTTTTTATTGTAATCTCAGGGAACAGTTTGTTAGATCTCAATTTCCGAATATCTAGTAAAGAAGTTTAATAACTCTTTATACTGGTGAAATATTAAAATGACTACTTAAACTGAGAAACGAGATCGTTAAGGCTAGTCCTAAATACAGAGCCCTCAATGCCCTGAATCTTTCAACTTTTTTGGGTGAATTTTTCATAAGTGATATTAAAAATAAAGGAAGAACATAATACTCTTTTATATTCAAAATGGCCTTATGCACAAAATGTCCATATGCAAGTTCAAGCATCAAAGTATTTATCCTTTCTGGCAGTTTTGTGAAAATATTGATATGTATCTCAGTCCTGGTCTTAGCACCATATGGGACCCACTACATCTACCATGATGAGATCATGGGACTTCTCTGTATAAGAACAATTGTCTCTTATTTTCAAAGAGATAAAAAATATATAATAATTACATATTTAAAATTTGAAATATAAACAAATATTATAATAAACTTCACTTAATGAGTTCTGAAAAAGTAACAAATACAGAAATATCTCAACTAGGACATAATACAAATAATATCCAATTGTAATATGGTGTATTAAATATATAAATTTGAATGTCATTGCCATCACTAGTGTTAACAACTGCTCTCGATAATATATATATATTTTTAGAAAGGTTAACTCATTATTCATTGTGGTCAGTTGGGTGTATATAAATCATCCTATAATTGCTTGCTTAAGTTGTTACTATATTGTAAAGAGACCAATATGTATCTAATAATCAACAGAAAGAAAATGTGCCTGGTAGTTGAGTGCACTATGTACGTTTCTTTTGTTTTTCATTATTGTTATATCCTGACACTTAAATTAAATCCTATGTGGCCACAATCAGTTCTATAGCCAATGCATCTTACTGAAAGGTGCGTTCTAAAACAATAAAAAAATGCAATCATGTTCCATCATAATATGTTGTTAATAAGAAAAGAAAGAAAAATTGATGGTGCTAAGACAATCAACATTATTAGCCAAGTCAAATATTTGATTTTCTTTAAGAAGGGAAGATTTGATGCACGACTGGATTTTAATAAGGAAATTGTTAATAATAGCTTCTTGGTCTCTGTATTTAGCCACCTAGTTATTATTTTATGTCTTTTGGGATTCTCTCTGACTGATATGTTTTAATTTCCAACTAACTGAAAAGTCAGAAAACTACTTACTGATAAAGGGATCCCCTGGACTGTAAGGAAGGGGAGGCATGACTGCTGCCACACAGTAAGGGGTGTGGACTGATGGGATACAATTGTGGCAATATGGGGGACAGTATAAGTATGTATGCTAGGGGAGGGTACTCACCATTCCTGAAAGAAGGCTGGAACAGGTTTTTCCCTATTGTTTCCCTTCTTTCCATATACTACACAAAAAAAAAAAAAAAAAAGGAAAATTTCAGATTTTATTATTGCCTTACCTGATTTTTGATTTTAAGATGGCTGCAGTGTCTAAGGATGCCCTGATTGGGATGCTGCAGGCTTACCGTTCGTCTCATGGAGCTGGCTCTCTGGCTGAAGTAATGGCCGGTTTACCCCAGGAGGTGAGAGGAGAGGACCTGCTGGATGCTGAGAGCCCATCGCTGGCGAGTGGTAGGAGGCCTAGGCGGTCTAGGCCTCCTACTCGTCTTTCTCCAAGCCCAGTGAGACGAGGTGGCGGTGAGGTGGCTGTTCCGGTCGGGAGAAGCACCAGGATCGTTGATGGCGTGGTGAGCGGTGGATCCCGGGCTGCCAGGAGGCGGCCGCGGGCTGCAATGATGTCGGTGAGTCGGGCCCAACATGGCGGAGCGCGGGAAGAGCGCTCGAGGAGTCCTCCTTCTCTTCCGGCCGCACCGGAAATGACGCGCTCACTCAGGATGGCGGGAAAGAGCGTGGTCGCGCCGGCAGTGACGGGCGGCGCGCGCGTGATGACGTCACGCGCGCAAGTGCCGCGAAACCCGGAAGTGGGGCAGAGGAACCCGGAAGTGGGGCAAAGTCGGCGCAGAGAGGCTCGGGAGAGCCAGGAAAGAGCCTCAATAGGTGAAGGAAGGCACCGGAGAGGCAATATGGCAGGGGGTCGGCCCCTGGCTGCTGAAGGACGTGGAGGAAGCAGCAGAATGGTCACTACCAGCAACCCATCTGGTAGTGGACCCAGCAACTGGCGGACCGGCCGGAGTACTGCTGACCCACAGGATTCGGAGTCTGGATCCCACGAATCAGATGACCAGGACCAGCAAGGAGATGGTGGCGACTGCCCTGGAGAGCGGGCTCACGTGGCAGCTCCTGTCAGCGGTGAGTTGGCCTGCGCTAGCGCTTGGGGTAGCCTAGTTGGGGGGTCACATCAGGAGCAAGGGGACTTGTTGCGCCTGCTTAGAGAGGTAGTAGATAGGTTGCCTCCCGCTGCGCACAGTGAGACCCATAGGGAGGTGGTACCTAGGTTACCACCCGCTGCGCACAGTGAGACACATAGGGGCCTGGGGGTGCAGGCCCCAGCAACGCCGGCATGGGGAGGGGTGTTCCGCCCTCCGCTACCTGGCTGTGAATTGTCTCCGTTGGGCATGCATGTCCCAGTAGAGACATGTGATAAAATTTTAAAAGGAGAGTTTGTAGATTTTCTCTCACTGGTCCCTCCGGAGAAGGATTCTGTAGATAGGCCACGTCGTGGCGATCCCCAGGACACGGAGAAGAGCAAACAACTCCCACGGACATTTGGGAATTGGTTGCAAGGTTTTGCCGTGTTCGCTACTATCCTGACCAAGAGTTTTCCAGACCGGGCACCTGCCTTGTTCGGCTACCTAGACCTTATTTGGGGTGCATATAAGGTTTATGGTGGTCAGAGCTGGTACCGGTATGACCAGCAGTTCCGCCAAAAGATGGCGGCGTGTCCAGGGTTAGATTTTAGTACCCAGGATGGTAGCCTATGGCTGCTGATCATGACTCCCAGTCGTCCTTCCCCCTTTTCAGGAGCAGCCGGGGCTCCTTCAGGGGCACCGGCTGGTCCAAAGAAAGGAGTGTGCTGGCTCTTTAACGAGAGCCACTGCAGGTGGTACTCCTCCTGCCGTTTTAGGCATGAGTGCTCGCATTGTGGAGGGGCTCACCCCGCTATGCGGTGCTTTAAGAAGGCGAGGCAGCCTGTGCCTAAGGCGGGGGGGCGAGACGACGGGTCAAAGGGGGAAGACCCCAGTGAGCGTGGCAAGGATGTTGCCGTGGCTCGAGCTTTACCCTAGACGCCACGACGCAGTGGTGCTGGGGGAAGGGTTTTCCGTGGGTTTTTGGATCCCTTTTGTTTTTTCCCCAGAGCCACGTTGGGCTGACAATCTCCGGTCAGTCAAGGGCAGGGAGCCCCTGTTGGGCGCAAAGTTGGCTAAGGAGACAGCGATGGGTCGCATGGCTGGGCCATTCGATTTTTCCCCTTTTTCTAACTTACGGGTCTCCCCTTTGGGACTTGTCCCAAAAAAGGAGGCTGGCACTTTTCGGATGATTCATCACTTGTCCTACCCGGCTGGGAGTTCAGTGAATGATGACATTGACAGAGAGTTCAGCAGGGTCCGGTATGCCTCCTTTGATCGGGCGCTGTCGCTGGTTAGAAAAGCGGGAGTAGGGGCACTCATGGCAAAATCTGATATTGAATCGGCATTCCGGTTATTGCCGGTTCACCCGGAATGTTTTCACCTTCTGGGTTGTCAGTTTCAAGGGTCATATTTTTATGACATGTGCCTTCCCATGGGTTGTGCCATTTCCTGTTCCTATTTCGAAATGTTTGCTTCATTTTTGGAATGGGTAGTTGTTCAGTTCTCAGGTATTGCGTCAGTTACGCATTATCTCGATGATTTTTTGTTTGTGGGTCCTCGGGAGGGGGTGGAGTGTGCCCAGTTATTGTCGGCGTTCCGGGCAGTGGCGCACAGGTTTGGTGTGCCGGTGGCGGAGCAGAAGACAGAGGGGCCGCTTACCAAATTGTCGTTTCTGGGTATCGAAATCGATTCAATTCGTATGATTTTTCGCCTTCCCGATGAAAAATTAGTGGTTCTGTTGAGGATGGTAGATCTGGTAAAAGGGGCTAGGAAGGTCCAGCTCAGAACGTTACAGGTGTTGCTGGGTCATCTAGCGTTCGCTTGTCGCGTTCTACCTATGGGTCGTGCTTTCTGTCGACGCCTGTCGTTGGCGACGGTTGGTATCAGGGAGCCACATCATTACATCAGAGTCACGGCCAAGCTGCGGGCTGACTTACAGGTATGGAGTTCCTTCCTAAGCAAATATAATGGGCGGTCGTGCTGGTTGCACGAAGCGGTGTCGAATTCAGAGCTGAATCTCTTCACTGATGCGTCTGGGTCAGTCGGTTTTGGGGCCTTTTTTAGGGGCAAGTGGTGTGCTGCGGCGTGGCCTCCAGAATGGCGTGAGTTACCTGTTATGCGTAACCTTACCTTCCTGGAGCTTTTTCCCATAGTAGTGGCCCTGGCATTGTGGGGTGAGAATCTGCGGGATCAGGTGGTGGTTTTTCACACGGACAATATGAGTGTTGTCCATGTGATTAACCGATCGTCTTCTGCGTCTCCTCCTGTTCTGGCTCTCTTGCGGCATCTGGTGTTGCTTAGTTTGCAATTTAATGTGTGGATGCAGGCCCGGCATGTACCGGGGGAGCTGAACGTGGTAGCTGACTCTCTTTCTCGGTTTCAGTGGGACCGGTTTCGGGAGTCGGCTCCAGAGGCGGATCGCGTGGGTCTTCGCTGCCCTTCCTACTTATGGGACCTAATTTCGGAGGTTTGATGTCCTTGGTGTCGGACTCCTTGTCAGCTCCTACTTGGAAGGCATACAGGTCGGTATGGGTGGGTTGGTTGGCTTTGGTGGATGGGTCAGTGAGGCTGTCCTCTGAGGCGGCCCGGGTGGAGATCACTTTAAGGTACCTGGACGCGTTGCTCGCTGCTGGTAGGTCTGGTTCGGCGGCAGACAAGGCGTTGTCTGCCCTGTCTTTCCTGTTCCGGTTTCTGGGATGGAGGGACATCACCAGAGATTTTTGCTTACAGAGGGTTATGCGAGGTTGGAGGAGTCGGAGAGGTCCGGACCGACGTCGGCCGATCTCCTTCGATTTGCTGGGCCAATTGTTGACGGCTCTTCAGGCCGTCTGTGTATCACCAGGTGAGTGTCTGCTGTTTCAGGTGGCATTCTCCTTTTGCTTCTTTGGCGCGCTTAGAGTGGGGGAGCTGGTGGCCCCTTCCCGGCAGGCAACCCCCCCTTTACTGCTGTCGGATGTCCGCTGGTCTGACATGTTTGTGGACTTGCATATCCGTAGGTCTAAGACGGATCAGTCGGCAAGAGGCATGTGGTTGCGTGTGGGGAGTACGGGCGGGATGTTGTGCCCGGTGTGGCTGTTTGGCCAGTATCTGGCCATTCGTCCGTCGTCTGGGGCCTTGCTAGTTCATGCGGATGGGTCTCCATTGACGCGTTTTCAGTTTGCGTCAATGCTGGTTAAGGCGTTGCAGCATTGTGGTCTGGATCCAACCGGTTTCTCTCCTCATTCTTTTCGGATTGGTGCAGCCACTCAGGCTAGTGTGTTAGGATATTCGGGGTCTCAGGTGCAGCGATTGGGTAGATGGTCGTCGCGTAGGTATCAGCTGTACGTGCGGCCTCATTTACTGTAACTTGTCTTTGTTTTAGGGTGTTCTTCCCGGTATGTTTGGATTGTAGGACACTCTTTCATCTATTGGGCTGCTCGCCGGGCAGAGTCTCGTTCATATGGCCGAAATTTGGGGATTCCAGACGAGTTAGCAAGGGTTCGTTGGAGGGGTATCCGGGGTCTGTCATGGTGCCAAATCTACCCGGAGTGCGTTTCTCTCAGCAGGTTTGTGTCTGGGTCTGTGGTAATTGTAATCCATGCAGGGGGGAATGACCTAGGGAGGGTAAGGACGGTGGATTTAATACACGATGTACGGCGGGACTTGGCTCGGCGCATGCAATTATTTGAAGAATGTTGTTTGGTGTGGTCAGAGATTGTCCCCCGTCCGTGCTGGCAAGCCTTGCCGCATGCAAAAGGGTTGGAAAAGGCCAGGCGAAAATTTAATGTTGCAATTTCCAGGTTTGTTCGCTGCCTTGGCGGTGTGTCGGTTCGACACACGGAGTTGGAAGGGGACAATCGGAGTCTAATGAGGGCTGATGGGGTTCACCTGAATCCGATTGGGCTGGATATACTTAATGTGGGTATCCAAGGTGGGATTGAAACGGCGCTGTCTGCGGGGGGCGCGATGCCGACAAATGGAGATCAGGGTCGGCACCGCGGTGGCGGAGGTCCTGGCCAGCGCAAGTAATGCAAGACAAGGCTTTGGGGAGTCGCAGCTGCCAGGGCTGATGGCAGAAGGCAGACTGTACGGACTCTTGGAATTATCCGGTATATCTGTCTGTTGGGTAGTCACCCCAACAGCCGACAGGTGGTGATAAAGCTGGCTGAGTTGATATGTTGGTATAATAAAGCTGTGGCCGTTGCCCTTATCCAATACTCAGGTGTCTTGTCGTTATTGGGGGGGCAACGGGTATGTAAGTGGTCTGCAGTCAAGGGATCCCCTGGACTGTAAGGAAGGGGAGGCATGACTGCTGCCACACAGTAAGGGGTGTGGACTGATGGGATACAATTGTGGCAATATGGGGGACAGTATAAGTATGTATGCTAGGGGAGGGTACTCACCATTCCTGAAAGAAGGCTGGAACAGGTTTTTCCCTTCCCTCCCTCCCTCCCTGTAGGATGATTATGTATGTGGTTCTGTGTTTTGCGGTGTTTGTTGTTTCTCTTTTCTTTTTGTCACAGCTATGGCGGAGGTCCTGGCCAGCGCAAGTAATGCAAGACAAGGCTTTGGGGAGTCGCAGCTGCCAGGGCTGATGGCAGAAGGCAGACTGTACGGACTCTTGGAATTATCCGGTATATCTGTCTGTTGGGTAGTCACCCCAACAGCCGACAGGTGGTGATAAAGCTGGCTGAGTTGATATGTTGGTATAATAAAGCTGTGGCCGTTGCCCTTATCCAATACTCAGGTGTCTTGTCGTTATTGGGGGGGCAACGGGTATGTAAGTGGTCTGCAGTCAAGTAAAAATATATAGTTTGCTTTGTGTAGTTATAAACTTATAGTTTGCCTCTTATATATTTTTTTCTAATTTGCTTTATATTATTTTATTTTCTGCTTACATAACCCCTTTTACGGGGAAACTCCAAACACTATAATCACTACTAATATTTTCTGGTTAGGTGCAAAGAGGTACATCCCCTCCTTTCTTTGACCATTGCTAAGTACGTTGACAAAAAACAAAACAAAAATATTTGAAGTCTACTCCCTCTTCTCAGCACATAATTACAAGGAAGTTTTAATATGCTCAAAATACATTTGTATGAGTGAGCAGGATTCACTTCATACCAAACAGCTAATAAACCCTCTCAGCAGGCTATGTTCATGCCATTTCAAGCAGACAGAGTGGGTTTTTGATGCTGATAAATGTCTATTTTTTTCCATCTGAAGATAGACAAATTAAATTTTTTATTGTGTTTACAAAATCCAGTTAGATTAATTTAGTCATATTTGGGACATGCATATAATGCAATTTTATAAAAATGAGTACAACGCCCATCAAATGCAGCTAACTTGGGTTGGTGCCTGGGGTGTGTTTGGCCTTGTTACACACACAAGGTAACACACACAGGTTAAAATGGCAATTAAAGATTAATTTCCCATACCTGTGGTTTTTGCAGTTAATGTCTATGTATACATAGTCAATGGGTTTGTTAGCTCTCATGTGGATGCAATGACCAGCCTTGATACTGAGCCATGGGGAGCAGAAAAGAACTGTCAAAAGACCTGAGTAACACTGTAATGGAACTTTATAAGATGGAAAAGGATATAAAACGATCTCCAAGGTCTTGAAAATGCCAGTCAGTATTGTTTAATCACTTGCTAAGAAGTGGAAAATTCTGAGATCTGTTGATACCAAGCCAAGCTCAGGTAGACCAAGAAAGATTTCAGCCACAACTGCCAGAATAATTTTTTGGGATACAAAGAAAAACCCACAGGTAACCTCAGGAGAAATAAAGGCTGCTCTGGGAAAAGACAGTGTGGTTGTTTCAAGGAGCACAATACAATGAAACTTGAACAAAAATGAGCTGCATGGTCAAGTTGCCAGAAAGAAACCTTTACTGCACCAATGGCACAAAAAAAATCCAGTTACAATATGCCTGACAACACCTTGACATGCCTCACAGCTTCTGGCACACTGTAATTTGGATTGACGAGACCGAAATAGAGCTTTATGGTCACAACCATAAGTGATATGTTTGGAGAGGGGTTAACAAGACCTATACTAAAACGAATATCATCCCCACTGTGAAGCATGGTGGTGGCTCACTGTTTTGGGAGTGTGTGAGTTCTAAAGGCAGCCAATTTGCATTCACCTGCACAAAGGCTGTGCATGGGATGCTCTTGGACTTTCCAGCATGACAATGACCTTAAGCACAAGGCCAAGTTGACTATAGTGTGCTTTTAATTTAAATAGTTGAAATACAAGAATATAATAAACATATTTAACTAGGAATGATACATTCATTTTTATCTAATCTTACTGGCATCATGATGTTACTCTAACTCTTCCTAATGATACTCCTTATATTAACTAGAAAAGCTACAATTTCTGGGGAAATTGTGTGAAGTGTTCTTGCCTCCACCAGTAGTCTACAACTGGAGTGGGCAGAGTAACCTATTATTTATTTATATAGCATATTTAATTGCAACGTTGTTGCCCAAAGTGCTTCACAGTTACATTAAAACATACATTTATAAAAACATTAGCAGGTGTACAAACGGCCCTGTCTATGACATCACTTGCTGCTCCAGCCTGGCACAGGTCAGAGTATTTTGGCAGTCGCCATCTTCAAACAGTCATATTTTAAAAACTGTACATCCTACAGTGAAGAGCTTTAGATTGTGAGAATCACAAGACCCAGGCCTACATTTTGATGCATAGTATGTCTCTGAAATATTACAAATGAAGGCACAGTCGCAGTTTATAAATTGCCCTTCAAATTTGAGCTTTGCAGAGTGAAGTTTCAATGAATGTCAAAGGACGGCATGAGTATCAAACAAATGGTCATATTGTGAAAACTATCAGGACTATGGATTAGCCCTGGACATTTCTAGTGGCAGCAGGGATAGCTGAACATTTTGATATAAGATTTGTGTAGGTGGGCTTTAAAATGAGGGAGTGGTGACAGTTTAGAAATCATGTCCTATTTTTTCAGCTTTTGCCAGCTCCCACTCTAGTTTTGAACATTTTGCCATTCATTCCTATGGGACAAATTTCGCCACAAGAACGACGATATTCCGTGAACCATTTGACGAAACTTTACACAAAGTCATAGCACACCAATCGGGAACAATCCGCACGTTTTGGTATATTATGGTCTATGTAGTGTAAAAACTGTGGGAGGAGTTAGGGTGGTAAATTTGGCTATAATAAGAATAATAATATATATATATGTGAGATAACATTAAGTTGTCTTGCTATGCAAGAACACTTAATAATATATATGTGAGATAACAGTAAGTGGTCTTGCTATGCAAGAACACTTAATAATAATATATATGTGAGAAAACATTAAGTGGTCTTGCTATGCAAGAACACTTAATCATAGAAAGATGAAAAACTGAGTCAACTGCATGAGAAACAAACTTAAGTCTCTGAAATAGGGAAACAGGTTTCACAAAATGCAGAGCGTTCTCCTTAAATGTCTGTTTGTTCGTTTTACATGAGAGTACATAAATACATTTTTCTTTTATAGTATTTTTTTTAAGGGAAACTGTGATTAGTGTTCCATTTACAGATGTATACCAAATCAATTATACACAAGGAGAAGGTTAAATACTATTGATTTCACATTCAATAGTGGTTTTACGTGACTCCATTCTCCTTTTATTTTTTATGTGCTCTGAATATGATGTTTCTAGAATACAATATATATTGCGTTGTTTTTGAAAAACATATGGATTTATTGACAAAATCATAATGTATTTCATAAAGACTAAAAATAAGTTTAGAAGGAAACTGCCAATCTGTGTATATCAAGATATTTGAATCTAACAAACTATGTTTTCCTATGTGAAATTAATTACAATAAATCAAGTAGTAAAGGTGCAATGCAAAGCAAATTAGCATGTCAAGATTCTTTTGTTTTTGACTATTAATTTTTTTTCTTACAATTAAGAAATAGTGAAAACTGTCATATGTTAAGTAATTTGGTGAGATATCTCCAATGGTATAAAATACACAATTATCAGCTGGCAGTTGCAAATAACTTAATCTTGGACCATTTAGGCAGTAAAGCACAGACAGGAGGAGTTCCTTTTAAAAAAAAAAAAATATCAGAGCCTTGCAATTTGTTATCTTTGCATTGTATCTTTGACATATTTCAATTTATGTAGTCTATCTTGTACATTAGAAGGACTGATAAGGACAAGCTGGGAACTGTATTAGTGTAGGTAGATATACAGTGACATTAATAACCTGCTCAGAAAAACTCTAAAGTCCACATAGAGGCAGTGGGAGGTCTTCTACCATGGATAATAGGAATCTAGCTTGTCTTCCAGTAAAAAGATGCCACCTGACAGTTTGTGATGTGGTTTGACTATTGTGTCTACTTTATTTTGGAGAATTTCAGTTGAGATTAATTTTGGACCAAACATCAATTTGAGATTATTTAGGCCAATTGGGTGTTCTGCAGAATTCCTAACTTTCAAACGAAATATACCCAAATTGCAAACTAAGAGAAATTAGAAATGTTTGGAAGAGGGAGTAGCAATATTCCAGATTCTGCCCTGGGCACCAAGAAAAGAGATGATTGAAGGGAAACAAGATGATTGATGGCTAGTGGACAGTCACTAAATTTTGATTTATATCCAAATCATGTAACAATAGAGGGGGGGAGGAGGAGCAGTAAAAACACATTATAATTCAACAATATATTTTTTTACTACTTCTGTTTTCCCCTCTATTGGTTTATTTTTCCTAGTTGATTTGTAAACCAAATGACAGAAAAATCAGGGCAATGCAGACTACGTACAGCTGTGCTCAAAAGTTTGCATACCCTGGCAGAAGTTGTGAAATTTTGGCATTGGGTTTGAAAAGATGACTGATCATGCAAAAATAAGTGTATTTAATTAAGGGATAGTGATCATGTGAAGCCTTTTTATTGTCACACAGTTGTTTGGCTCCTTTTTAAATCATAATGACAACAGAAATTACCCAAATAGGCCTTATCAACAGTTTACATACCCTTGAATTTTTGGCTTTGTTACACACACACAAGGTAACATGTAAATTACAGGTTAATTTCCCACACCTGTGGCTTTTTACATTGCAATTAGTGTCTGTGTATAAATAGTCAATGAGTTTGTTAGCTCTCACGTGGATGCACTTAGCAGGCTTGATACTGAGCTCTGGGGAGCAGAAAATAACTGTCAAAAGACCTGCGTAACACTGTAATGGAACTTAAAAAGATGGAAAAGAATATAAAAAGATCTCCAAGGCCTTGAAAATGTTGGTCAATACTGTTTAATCACTTATTAGGAAGTGGCGAATTCAGAAATCTGTTGATACCAAGCGAAGCTCAGGTAGACCAAGAATGATTTCAGCCACAACTGCTAGAATAATTTTTCGGGATACAAAGAAAAACCCACAGGTAATCTCAGGAGAAATACAGGTTGCTCTGGAAAATGATGGTGTGGTTCTTACAAGGAGCACAATACAATAATACTTGAACTAAAATGAGCTGCATTGTCGAGTTACCAGAAAGAAGCCTTTATTGTGCCAATTCCACAAAAAGCCTGGCTAAAAAATACCATATAACACATTGACATGCCTCACAGCTTCTGGCACACTGTAATTTGGAGTGACAAGACCAAAATAGAGCTTTAAAGTCACAACCACAAGCACTATGTTTGGAGAGGGGTCACTTAGGCATATAGTGAAAATAATACCATCACCACTGTAAAGCATGGTGGTGGATCACTGATGTATTGAGGGGTTTGAGCTCTTAAGGCATGGGCAATCTTGTGAAAATTGATGGCAAGGTGAATGCAGCATGTTATCAGAAAATACTGGCAGACAATTTGCATTCTTCTGCACAAAAGCTGCACATGGAATGCTCTTGGACTTTCCAGCATGACAGTGACCCTAAGCACAAGGCCAAGTTGACCCTCCAGTGGTTACAGCATAAAAAGGTGAAAGTTCTGGTGTGGCCATCAAAATCTCCTGACCTCAATGTCATTGAGCCACTCTGGGGAGATCTCAAACAAGTGGTTCATGCAAGACGACCAAAGATTTTACATACCTTGGAGGCATTTTGCCATGACAAATGGACATCTATACCACCTGCAAGAATTAAAGGCCTCAACTATTACGAGGCTCATTTTCCTGTCCACCCGCACCTCCCACGCCTCCCCTTTATCAGTCCCTACATTGGCTTCCATTTATCTATAGGGCTCAATTTACGATTCTGGTGCTTGCTTACAAGTCCCTACATAATGCTGCTTCAACCTACCTATCCTCCCTAATACACAAGTATGCCCCGTTGAGACCCCTGCGCTCTGCCAAATACCTACGTCTATCCTCTGTCCCTACTTCAACATCCGATGCTCGACCTCCAAGATTTCTCCAGAGCTGAACCTTTTCTGTGGATCCCCCTTCCCTTCTCCCTTAGACTTTCACCCAGTCTCTACTATTTAAAAAAAATCTTTGAAAACACACTTCTTCAGGAATCATATCATTTAAACTATTAGGAAGAGAGAGTAATAGGCGCTCGCTATAGTGATCAAGCAGCAGTATACAAAACAAGGATTCCCCAACCTTGAGAATGAATGATAGAAAAACAGAAAAGAAAGCGTTTACCGCGCTTAGTAATTTATATATGCAAAAAATACATACATATATCCTTGAATATTCCAATCAATCGTAACCTCAGAGAAAATTAAGATACAAAAAATAATAGTGCAATACAGTAAATTTAATATTAAAAACAGTCAATATTGGCTATGTACAGTCCACTCACATTTGAATGAGCTATAACAGAGCTCTGCTCTGCGCTCTGCGTCCAAGCGCTTCACAGCAGAGCTCTGTTATAGCTCATTCAAATGTGAGTAGAATGTACATAGCCAATATTGACTCTTTTTAAGATAAAATTTACTGTATTGCACCATTATTTTTTTGATCTTAATTTTCTCTGAGGTTACGATTGATTGGAATATTCAAGGATATATGTATGTATTTTTTGCATATATAAATTACTAAGCGCGGTATACGCTTTATTTTCTGTTTTTCTATCATTTAAACTATTAGCGGGTCTTCCTTCCCCTACCCCCCCATAACTCATCTCCTGCAACTGTCAAAAATAACATAATAAAAAGTTCTCAGTGAATATTTTTCTAGCAACCTATTTCATTACCCCTACTTATACCCTTTGTGTCACTATACCCCTCTCCCTCTTAGCATGTAAGCTCATTGAGAAGGGCCCTCAACCCCTCTGCCCCTGTGCGTCCATTTGTCTGGTTACATTTACATGTCTGTTAGTCCACCCATTGTACAACGCTACAGATTTTGCTGGCGCTATATAAATAATAAAATAATAATAATAATTACAAAAGACTGCATGCTGTCATTGATGCTTAACCGGGCAATACACAATATTAAGCATTAAGGGTATGCAGACTTTGGAAGAAGAAGTTTCTGCTCTGCTCCGTTCCTCCTGCCCAACCACCTGTTCCTTCGATCCTATTCCCTCGTATTTCCGTCACACTTTGTCTCCTTCTATTGCTCTGCCTCTCACTAAAATTTTCAATCTCTCCCTCTCCTCTGGCACATTTCTTCTACCCTTCAAACATGCAACCTTAACCCTGACTCTGAAAAATACCAACCTTGACCCTAATTCCCTGTCCAACTATCTCGCTACTGCCATATGTCTCCAAGATCCTTGAGAGAGTTGTGTATGCGAGATTGACAGACTTCCTCAAATCAAACTCTCTGCTTGACCTGCCTCAATCTGGATTATGTGCTTGTCACTCTGTTGAAACAGCTGTAACCAAAGTATCGAATGATCTTATCACTGCAAAACCCCATGGTCACTACTCTATCCTAATTCTCCCCAATCTTTCTGCTGCTTTTGACACTGTTGATCATCAACAGCAGCTTCTAATCCTCCTTAATTTCGGTCTATGAGATACCGGTCTCTCCTGATGTTCTTCCTACCTCTCCCAGTGCTCATTCAGTATTTATTTCCCTGGCTCTGCCTCTTCTCCCCAATCCCTCTATGTTGGTGTTCCTCAAGGGTCTGTCCTTGGTCCCCTATTGTTCTCAATCTACACTGCCTCCTTTGGCAAACTCATCAGCTTCTTCAGCTTCCAGTATTATTTCTATGTGGATGACATGCAAATTTATCTGTCTTCCCCTGATTTCTCACCACCCCTCTTGACTCGTGTCTCTGAATTCCTCTCTGCTATTTCCAATTGAATGGCATTTCCTTAAACTGAACCTGTCCAAAACAGAACTGGTCTTCCCTTACTCAGCTGTTGTTACTCCCTTGTCTGTGTCCCTCCAAGTCAATGCTGCTACCATATGCGCTACCTCTAAGGCTCACTGCCTAGGTGTTCTCTTTGACTCCGACGTCTCCTTCACCCCTCATGTCCAATCAATTGTCAAATCCTACCACTTCCATCTAAAACATATTGCGCGCATCCGACTATATTTAATGCCTGATACGGCAGAGGTGCTTGTTCATGCCGCTGTTCTCTCTCGCCTTGACTACTGTAATCCGCTTCTAAGTGGTCTTACGTGTTCCTAACTTGCCCTGTTAGTCTATAATGAATGAAGTGGCGAGACTCATCTTCCTGTCCGCCCACACCTTCCATGCCTCTCCCCTTTGTCAGTCTCTACATTGGCCTCCCGTAAGATTTAGGACTCAATTTAAGATCCTGATACTTGCTCATAAATCTATACACAATGCTGCTCCAACCTACTTATCCTCACTTATACACAAATATGTCTCATCTAGATCCCTATGCTCTGCCGGAGACCTATCTCTGATGCTCGCCTGCAAGACTTCTCTAGGGCTGCATCGTTCCTATGGAACATCCATCCCCTCTCTGCTAGACCTTTACCCGATCTCCACTCTTTAAAAAAATCTGTGAAAACGTACTTCTTTAGGAAAGCATATCAATTAAACTGTGAACAGCTCTCCCTCCCCACACCATGATTCCTCTCCTGAAACTGTCATCAAAACAAAACACTAAGCAGTTAATGAACACTATCCTAGCAACATACTTTCTACCCTACCCTTACCTTTTGTGTCACATTACCCCACTCCCTCTAGCATGTAAGCTCATTGAGCAGAGCCCTTAATCACTCTGTTCCTGTCTGTCTAACTAGTCTGGCTACAAATACTTGTCTGTTAGTCCACCCATTGTACAGCGCTACAAAATGTATTGGCACTTTATAAATAATAATAATAATAATAATAATAATAATAAAAATAATAATAAAAATAATAAAAAAAATGTCTTTGTTGCCTTGTTTAGTTCTGTGATTGTGGCATTCTTTTATAACAAATTGTAAGAACATTTTTTACAGTTTATTTGGAGTTGATGTGGTAAATGGTTACTCGTTCAGAGTTGTCATGGCACATAGTGACTTATTCTGCTTTGGAAATCTTACTATAATATCTGAAAGTAAGAGACAAAGGCAAAGTGAAAAGTTGTATATATAAGGTAACATGGTACTTGGGCCAATAATAGTACTACAGTATGTCAGCAGGTATATACCCATAGTCAATACTGCAGTCTCAGTTATGCTTCAATAAGAAAAAAGTAGCTTTGTGAAAATGAAATTATATGCAACATACAACTGCTCATTCTTGCTTTATCTTTTTCACTTTACATAACCCTTTGATGTTCTTATAGAACACATCCAATTCATAATGGGGTGCTACCAGCCATGTAGGTATCAGATTATTAATTTGGCTGTATATGACTGACCTTGATGATATAGATACAGAATCAATTCTCAAAGCATTGTCTGAGTTGATGCTGTGATGGTGAGCGTGTCATGGAAAGCATGTTTGAGTCTGTCAGTGCACAATAAACATTTTCTATGGATTGTTAGAATCACACAATATTGGAGACTGCATGCATCCACCGTGAGAGTTCTATTAAATTTCACCACATTTGTTTTCTCCAAAAACTCAACACAACAGTTCATATCGTAGATCACTTTTGTAAGAGATTAAACAGAATTTTCAAAATGTATAAATATGCTATACATTTATTCTTTTTAGATGAAAATAGCTTTAAAAAAGATTAAATCGGTATTTAAGAATATGAATACTGATTAATCAGTGTATAATTTATTGTACAATTTTAATGTGAATGAAAGGTTAGTGTAAAGGTTACTTGTACTTTATTTGAATTTGACAGTGGTTACAATCTTTTTAGATTTGAACATTGTTTTAGTTAGAATAATTATCAGTCTCTGTTCCGTATCATGACCTACCTCTTACATACAATACAGCATGCATTTTTATTAATTCAATTCATATTCAGTATTGCTATGCCAACCTTAACCTTACATGTCCAGTTAAGCCATAATATGCAGTTATAATTTCATAACAGCCTTAACTGTCTGAACTGTTAAAGTGCCACTATCGTGGAATATGTCATGTAGGATTATCCAAAAACAGACTAGAAATTATTTTTATTTTTTTTTAATTGGTAATCTATAGTAAAATAGGGCAGCCCACCTTATTTGACTACAAATTTCTGTCCTAATGTGTTTTACACCCCACCTCCTATAGAATGTAAGCTCGTTTGAGCAGGGCCCTCTTCAACCTATTGTTCCCATAAGTTTTTTGTAATTGTCCTATTTATAGTTAAATCCCCCCTCTAATAATATTGTAAAGCGCTTCGGAATCTGTTGGCGCTATATAAATGGCAATAATAATAATAATAATAATAATAATAATAAAATAACCACGTTGTCATGTTGGCTTTCAAAGGCTAGGATTGGAAGATCAATATTTTTCTAATAATATTCAACAACAATTAAATACCACCTATTTGCCACACAGGAACACTGAAAATCACAGTGAGAAGCACAGAAGCGCCTCTAGCGGCTGTCAATGAGACAGCTACTAGAGGCTGGATTAACCCTAGTGTAAACATAGCAGTTTCTTTGAAACTGCTATGTTTACAGCAGGCAGGGTTAATCCTAGATGGACCTGGCACCCAGACCACTTCATTAAGCTGAAGTGGTCTGGGTGCTATAGTGGTCCTTTAAAGACTGCTTTAGAATAAAGCAATACAGAACACTGCTCTCAGCCAGTTAATGCAGTCCTGCATCAATTTAGCTTTGCAATAAAGTGACCTCAGTCTTCTGTTGGAAACGACTGAATGCTGCTGATACAAACCTAATGAATGGCTATGGAGTTGTAGCAGAATGGAGAACCCAAATATACTTTTATTCCTTTTGTTTAGCTGTACATACACCCCTGTTTGTTTACTGAACCTCCTCTCTGTGTGGCCCCTTGTTCGCACATTTTAATCAACTACCACCTCATAGTTAAACTCAAGGGAACTCAAGGGAACGGAAATACATAAGTTAAGTGATCAATTAATTTACATTTAAAGAGAACCTAAAAAAAAACAGCCTTGCTCTGGGACAACTTAAAGTATTTAACCCCTTAAGGACCAAACTTCTGGAATAAAAGGGAATCATGACATGTCACACATTTCATGTGTCCTTAAGGGGTTAAATAGCTGTGCTCTTTCCCAAAATATTACAACTTATGAAAGCTCTACATTGATTTAAAAGGACACTATAGTCACCTGAACAACTTCAGCTTAATGAGGTTGTTCAGGTGAGAACTATAGCTCCCTGCAGCCTTTCTCATGTAAGCACTGTATTGTCTGAGAAAATACAGGGTTTACATTGAAAGCTAGGAACACCTCCAGTTGCAGTCACTCAGAGTGAACCAGAGGGACTTCGGAGTTGATGGAGGCATAATATGCCTCCATCCACTCAGATCTGCTGTCAGCATAGCACAGGGCAGCACTGTGCACAGCATCCTGTGATTCAGTATCTCCTCCCTCTGCATGCAAACACTGAACTTTCCTCATAGAGATTAATTGATTCAATTCATATCTATGAGGAGATGCTGATTGGCCAGGGCTGTGTTTGAATCATGCTGGCTCTGCCCCTGATCTGCCTCCTTGTCAGTCTCAGCCAATCCTATGGGGAAGCACTGTGATTGGATCAGGCTACCACATGTCAGCAGACTTTTTGTTTTTCTGAGTCTAACAGCATGCAGATTTACAGCTTCAGGCTTGAATACAGTAAGATTTGTACTATATGTATGGAGGCATGAGGGGCCCAGGGGGGCTAGATGGTGGTGAGAACACTATAGGGTCAGGAATACATGTTTGTGTTCCTGACCCTATAGTGATCCTTTAAGTACTATTCAATAGGAACAGAAGTTGTGATGAACAGGCATTATAAACAATATGTTTACCTTTTAAATAGATTTAAATAGATGTAAAATAAATGATCAGATGAAAGCTTGAAAAGTTTATAACAAATATATTTCTCTTTTTATTGAGATGATTTTTTTTTTATATAGCTTGACTGTGAATAACTAAAACTGACCAGGGACACTATAGCAGTTATGCAATAAAAAAAATCAGATACATCTAGTGCTAGATGATATGCATATGACATGTGAATCTACACAGATACCAAGACAATTTTCTTTAACTAGATAAGTTGTTACCTTTTAGGTTTTAGCCAAGTTCTCTAAACTGTAAGCTCCTTTGAGCAGGACCCTTCTTTAAAACCTACTATTCCTGTAACATTTTGAGTATAGTTCTGCTGTTCATAAGCCATTGTGCAGAACTTTGCTCCCTGATCTCAATGCACGAAATTGCTAGAAAAGTGCACAAATGTTGCAAACTATTCTGTGCCAGGGTAGGCAACCTTCTGCACGTCAGATCCAGTTCCACACTGAATTTCCCCTGATGCTTTGCCTGTGTGGTTGTAAGAGCATTATGGGAGATGTAGTACACAGCATCTGGATTGCCAAATATCTACCCGTGTGAGTGTATAGCATCATAAACATTTGTGTTTGTGTATATAACAAATTGCAAAACTGGAAACGTAGCCAATAATCTCAAGTTATTAAGATCATAGTTAAAGGAGATGTGATAACACAATACACTCTTTCTATAACATTACATATATAATTATGCATTTAAAACATATTTAATCGAACAGACAGTTTGATTTTGCTCTCTTACTGCAAGTCTAGGTTTTGTTATTGTAGATTTTAGTATCTGACATATTTTTCAGTGCTCCCTTGTCACTATTTTATTGTTACTTCAATTGCAGAAAAGAATTGCTTTGCTCCCCAATAAACAAGCCAGTTTTATCAACAGTGGAAAATCTATAGTAGTTAACTATATCTGAAAGAATAGAAAATATGTTGTTCATCAGAGAAAATAATCACCTTTTCACCTCTACAGTGAAACAACAGAAGCATAAATGTAGATGTATTATCACAGTAACAGTGTTTAGCATTTGATTATATGTTAAACACAAAAAGAAGTGAGTTTTATGTCTCTCTGTGTATAATGTAATGTATAATTATACAGGGAAATAGTACAATAATAAAGAAAATGTGCCAAACTTGTCTTTCCTTTATGCAGATTTTAAAATTTTACCATCTGTTTATTCCACTGAAACTCACCCTTAAAACCCATTTTAGAATACATTTATATAGCAGTCTACCATTTTCTAAATAATTGTACTCTCATGCATATAAACCATATTATATGAACCAAATGTTGCTTCTCCCTCTCCTTTTTAGGATAGGAAAGGAGCTGGGGAGAAAATCATGTATCTGTCTCTCCAGTCCCTCTTTAGGCATTTTAGTTTCGGGAGAGGGTCTTAATTAATATCAGTAGCTTCGATTAGAAGCTGCAGTCTGGCAGTGGGACACTCATTAATCTCAGCAACTCCCACTATAACTATTTGATATATATTGTTCTCGGAACAATAGGGCTGAGATACAATAAGAATAGAGGTTTAAAGTTAACCTGATACTTTTTGCCTTAGTCATTATTTTCTCCCCCTTATTATTATATCCTTTAGATTGTATAAACTCATGGGCTATTTTTATGTGATGTACTAGGCCCATGAGCATTGATCTATTTTATTTTTGTACCAGTTTGTCTAATAATCCATTGTACTCTCTTCACTATCTACCTTGTTGCACCTATTGTACAGAACTATAGAAAATTTTGTAAATAAGTGCATCTGTACCCAACTTTTTGGTCTATATAATTTTAATGGGGAATCATCTCTACTCTGGAAATTGTGTCATGTAATAAAACATTGAAAATAAATAAGAAAATAAATCTTTATCAGTAGACAGCAAACTACAGTTCAGTCTAGGCATCGCCAGGGCACACAATGCAAATAAGGAGGAAAACAAAACCAAAGTTTCTCCTCCTTAATTTACTATGTACAATGACAGAAAATAACAATATCTATAAGGATGATTGACAGGAGCCAATAAGGAGTTGCCAATTTATAAGAAATAGGTAACTACAACAGTGTGGATTTAATCATTTAGTTTTATTATTTGTATGTGATCTCAAAACTATATATTTGCTAAGTAAAGTGGACTAATTAGCATTGTTTCTCTGTTTTGATAGGCAATAATTACAATCAATAACATACACATATGGCTGACATAGGAAAAAAGTAAAAGTTATAAAATATCATTGCTACATACTCACATTACCCTATTGAGACAATACAAGCATTTCTGGTCTATCATTATTTGTGAAAGTTGCCTGTTAAAATTGGAGCCTCTTTTTGCCTTGCTTGGTTGAGATAGACAAATCCAGTCTAATAAATGACAACAAATAACAGCATGATTAAAGCTACTCTAACAAGCAGCAGCTCCACGGTTATTATTCTAATAATTATTAGGTACCTGATGATATTGCATCTGAATTCAGAGTTGGAATGAGTCATTTAAGTTATATCATAATTATCATAAAAAATAAAGGGCATGCACAATGGCATTTACAAAGTAAAAATATACAAGTATGATTCATACATATATATGTTTTACATTATAAACTGTCACTATGCCTCTTTTATATATAACTTATAATTGTATCTCTTCTATCATTCTAAGTACATGTGTATACAAAATATTATCCCTTAAATTACAGTTTTTTTTAAAAAAGGGAAAAGCAAATTAAAAGATGTTAGGGGCACCTGCCTTTGCTTTGCCTCTGGATTCTCCATACCCTGGCAAACTAATGTAGTCTTTTAGAGCATAATGTGAAACACACATAAGACTTTGAAAGGAGCTGCCAGAAACCTGAGAGCAGCTACAAGGGAGCTGCAGTCAGTTTGTACATCAGTTATATTATTATTATTAATATGTCTATAGCGCCAATAAATTCTGCAGCGCTGTACAATGGGTGGACAAACATGTAATTGTAACCAGAGAATTTGAACGCACAGGAACAGAGGGGTTGCTTAATGAGCTTACATGCTAGACGGAGTGGGGTATGGTTACACAAAAGGTAAGGATAGTATTAGAGAAGTAATGATAGTTGCAAGAGTTGCAACTGGGAGCTATTAACAGTTTAATTGATACGCTTTTGTGAAGAAGAGAGTTTTTAACGATTTTTTGACAGAGTGGAGACTGTGTGATCATCTAACAAAGAAGGAACGGTGCAGTCCTAGAGAAGTCTTAAAGGCAAGCATCAGAGGTGGGAGCACGAACAGAAGATAGACGTAAGTCTTCGGCAGAGCGCAGGGTTCTAGGCGGGATATCCTTGTGTAATAGGGAAGATAGATAGTTGGGCGCAGCATTATGTCGAGATTTGAAAGCAAGAACAAGAATTTTACATTATCTTATTTAAAATATCGTATGGGAAGCCAATGTAGGGACAGACAGAAGGGTGAGGCGTGGGAGGTGCAGGCAAACAAGAAGATGAGCCTCGCTACCACATTTATTATAGACTGTAACAGCACAAGTTGGGAGCACGTGAGACCACTGAGAAGTGGATTGCAGTAGTCATGCAAGAGAGGTGGAACGAACCAAAACCATAGCCGTATCTGTCGTTAAGGACTGGTGGACCCGCGCAATATTTTTGAGATGGAAGAAGCAGGATTTGGTGATATACTGAACATGAGGGATGAAGGAGAGCTTGTAGTCAAAGAGAACACCTAGGCAGTGAGCCTGCATGGTGGAGCTGATGGTAGGAGGGAGACATACACAGGAGTATTAAAACTTGGGGGAGGAAAGACCAGAAGTTCAGTTTTGCTAAGGTTGAGTTTAAGGAAGGGGCAGCCATCCAGTTAGAAATAGCAGAGAGGCAGTCAGAGACACTATTTAAGAGGGACGGTGAGAGACCAGGAGAGTACAGATAGATTTGCATGTCATCTGCATAGAAATTATATTGGAAGCCAAAGGAGCTGATGAGTTTGCCAAGGGAGCCAATATATATCAAGAACAGTAGGGAACCAAGGACTGAACTTCGGGGGACACCAACAGGGAGAAGTTGGGAAGAAGAGGCAGAGCCAGATAAAGAAACACTGAAAGAGCGCTGGGAGAGGCAGGAGGAGCACCACAAGAGAGCAATACCTTGTAGACCGAGATTACGGAGGATGAGAAGCAGCTGTTGATGATCAACAGTGTCAAAAGGAGCAGAAATGTCAAGGAGAATTAGGATAGAATAGTGACCATGAGATTTTGCAGCGGGTAGATACTTTGGTCAGAGCCATTTCCACAGAGTGCTGAACGCGGAAATCAGACTGACGTGGGTCGAGCAGAGAGTTAGACTCAAGGAAATCTGTCAATTTTGCATATACAACTCTTTCAAGGATCTTGGATGCAAAAGGCAGTAGAGAGATAGAGTGGTAGTTTGACTGGGAGTTAGGGTCAAAATTGGGCTTTTTTAGAATCTGTGGTTACAGTTGCATGTTTTGAATGTTAGATAGATAGATAGATAGATCTATTTTATCTACCCTATCTACGATAGCGATCTTATCTATCCTATCTAGCATATCTACCCTATCCTATCTTATCTATCATATCTATCTTATCTCATCTATCATATTTATCATACTGTATCTATCATATCATATCTATTTTAACTATCCTATCTTATCCATCCTATCTTATCTATTCATCCATCCATCCATCTATCATTGTTTTTTGCATTTATTTGAAAAATTGTCTACACAATATTTTATAGAATGGAGTTACCTCCAGGATCAAGTGTCTATTTAAGTTCTTCATATTGCCCATAAACTGTCATGATATATAAGTGCTACCATTTATTTATATTCTTTAACCACACTGCATAGTATGATTTAGTAATTGGAACTCGTGTCATTTTTGAACCATTTGGTGAAGTTTTAATAAGCCAGTACATTTCATTCTGTAACATAGTGAATGTTATGTATAAGCAATTAATTATATTAATTTAAACCATTATAAGTGTTGCTTAAAAAATAGTTCTGCACCATTTATGTGTTAAGCACAAGAAGCAAAAGTCTATGTTAATCAATAGAAATTCTTATCATACTGAGTTGACTCTGAAAAAATCCCATCTGAACACAGCATTATCTCTGCCAAATCATGAGTAATATATAATGGTGTGTGTCGGTTGCCATTTCCCAAGCATGTTTGAGTACCTACAAAATAATAAGCATTCATTAATGTCAGCATCCTTAGTCACATTAAAAATAGGCATGTTTCCTACTTCCTGAAGAAAGTTGTTTCCTGGTTATAGCCTGTTAAATATTATTTTTGTTATGTGCATGTAAGTGCTTTTCAGAACATGTGCTAGTGCAATTTGATTAAGAGAAAAAGAATCAATAGACACAAGAAGGTCTGCTTCCATAGAATTGAAAAAAAATGCTGTTATATAACATTGATTTCAGAAAGTAGAATCACCATTATTCAATATGTAATACCATAAAGTTACATAAAAAGTGAGATAATTGATAAAAAAAATACATGGTAGTATTGTTAATTATTTTTTAATCTGTGTTTATGGTTTTCAATGTTAATCCATATAATAACTGTATATACTATAATTTTAGTGAACTCCCTATGATAAAAAAATGACATTTTTTAAATAAAATAGTTTGTGAAGAACTCACAAAATGTACCTTATCTAAATATTAGCTACACAAATGTATTCAATATTTACTAATAATAGTTGATGAAAAAATAAATTTTGTGTGTAGAATATGTCATATCCACTTATCATCCAAGATTCAACAGTAGATTGTGATAATTTTTAAGACTGACCTTTATATACACTATTTATTCACCTGTCTCTTTCACTGTGTTCCACCGTGAAATTGTGTGTAAGATTAGTGCAATTGCCCTTAGTTAATGAGTGCTGAGCAAATAAAAAAACAAAAAACATAAATAAATAAATATATATTTATATATCCCTATATATATAAAGAGCGCATGAGTTAGACTGAAAATGCAACAGACTCATCAGCATGCAGCTTTCAACTTGAAAGTCCTCACTGGCCGGGAATTTTTAATGTTTAGAAAATTGCCCTGTGTTAGAAGGATGTTGTGTGGAAATGTCTTTGATAGTTCTGTGATTGAGTCTATCTTGCTTTGGAAAAGGATAGTGCCAGGTTTAAACAACTGAGTCTGACAGAACGGCAAATGTGCTCGACTGCAAAAAAAATTACCTCATTACAGCTGAATGCTGTTGCCCTTTGGAGTAAAATGAGAGAAAACCTTTCTCTGTTACGTCTGTTGATAAAATTCACTATCTGGAACATGACCAAATCCCAACATATATCATCTGTAGACAAAATGGTCAGATGATTTTATTTCTGAGAAGACTCAGAGTGCCCTGGTGCATGCAAATGAAATGCTGAAACACGTCAGTGCTTAGACTGTGCAGCTATTCATTCTAACCATTTATTTTTATTTATTGATAGAATTTTAGTGGCTTTTGGAGGAAAAACATTGTCCTCTAGCCTAGAACAATAAATGTGTTCTGGTAAAAAAAATAGAAATACCCTTTAAAAGTGTCAGATCCATGTGTTAAAAAGTAAGAAATGACAGTTTCTATTATTTGCATTTAAAATTAGGCATTCAAAATGTCTTTCAGCTTTTATGAATCTCACTATATCTGTCATTTTTTTTTGTGAAATTGCAAAAATATATATTTATAATAAAATATAAATGTCCACAAATGTTTTTGAAAGAGAAAATGAATGCTTCCTCGGTAGAGATGCTATTAAAATATAAACATGTGCATTTTCAGTGCTAATTGCCTAAATTGGTTAAACTTTTGATTAGGTGACATAACTAAAAGGCTCTGGTAGATTTTACTCTTTGAATTACAAAATGAAATGTTCCCTCTTTCACCTTACAAAAAAGCATTTTCATCTCTCAATCTGACATGTCTCCATATTTAATCTTCTTTTAGTGGTACCAAATGATGGGTAAACAAATGTTGGAATTCTAACATATAATGACTAATATGTATTTATATACACAAAACTAAAAAATTGTGAAGGATTGGCACATGAATTACAAATTCCATGCCAAAACAGCAGTTCTGGAAATTTATGTACCGTATATACTCGAGTATAAGCCGAGTTTTTCAGCACATTTTTTGTGCTGAAAAAACCCAACTCGGCTTATACTCGAGTCAATTGTCTGTATTATGGCAATTTGCATTGCCATAATACAGACAGGGGCTGTGGGGGCTGCAGAGAGATGTTACTTACCTTTCCTGCAGCTCCTGTCAGCTCTCTCCTCCTCCGCCGGTCCGTTCAACTCTTCTGTCAGCTCACAGTGTAAATCTCGCGAGAGCCGCGGCTCTCGCGAGATTTACACTGGGAGCTGACCGAGGTGCTGAACGGACCGGCGGAGGAGGAGAGAGCTGACAGGAGCTGCAGGAAAGGTAAGTAGCATCTCTCTGCAGCCCCCACAGCCCCCTCCTACACAGTGCCCATCCACTGGACCACCAGGGAAGGAGAGCCCCCCTCCCTGGCCAGCTAGCAAGCAGGGAGGGGGGACGAAAAAATGTATATATATTAATAATAATAATAAAAAAAAATAATAATAAAATAAAAAATAATAATAAAATAAAAAAATAATAATAATAAAAAAATGTAATGAAACAAAAAAAATATTAAAATAATAATTAAAAAATAAAAATGCCCACCCCCCACCAAGGCTCTGCATCACACTCTGCATTACACACACTGCATTCATACACACACACTGCACTCATACACACACACACTGCACTCATACACACACACACTGCATTCATGCACACACACTGCATTCATGCACACACACTGCATTCATACACACACACTGCATTCATACACACACACACTGCACTCATACACACAGCATTCATACACGCACACAGCATTCATAAACGCACACTGCATTCATACACGCACACTGCATTCATACACGCACACTGCACTCATACACACACACACTGCATTCATACACACAGCATTCATACACACACACAGCATTCATACACGCACACTGCATTCATACACACACACTGCACTCATACACACACACACACTCTGCACTCATACACACACACACACTGCATTCATGCACACACACACTGCATTCATGCACACACACTGCACTCATACACACTGCATTCATACACACACACTGCATTCATACACACACACACACTGCACTCATACACACACACAGCATTCATACACACACACTGCATTCATACACACACCACTCATACACACACACCACTCATACACAGCATTCTCATACACACACACTGCACTCATACACACAGCATTCTCATACACACACACTGCATTCATATACACACACTGCATTCATATACACACTGCACTCATATACACACTGCACTCATATACACACTGCACTCATACACACACACTGCACTCATACACACACACTGCATTCTCATACACACACACTGCATTCATTATATACACACACTGTAAATAAATATTCAATTAATATAATTTTTTTAGGATCTAATTTTTTTTAGAAATTTACCAGCAGCTGCTGCATTTCCCACCCTAGTCTTATACTCGAGTCAATAAGTTTTCCCAGTTTTTTGGGGTAAAATTAGGGGCCTCGGCTTATATTCGGGTCGGCTTATACTCGAGTATATACGGTAATTGGCAGAATAATGCATTTTTTGCTACGTTGGCCTACAGTTTATCTTTGGTTAATTTCTCACTGTCATTTTTTTAAAACGTTTAAAAAAAACAAACAAAAAAAAAAACCTTATTACAATTCTCTATAAAGTACTATATATAAAGTTTATTTCCATATGTATCACTAGTAAATGCTTTACAGTGTCTGCTTCATGATTGCTGGCAGATTGGGGTGTCAGCTTCCCAATGCAACTTCCACTTTCAAGTGTGCATCAGATCATATTATATGATATAAATAGTTATTGGTGCCATGAATTAGCATCTTATTTATCGCGATCCTTAGTATTCTAAAGTTCCCACTTGTATAAGTCTGATTCACAACAGTTGGATGATATGCAATAAGCACTACTGAATGCTTAGTGAGGTAGGGAGGTAAATATAAAACAAGCATGCCTTTCCAGTACTCGGTATAAGCCCGTGGTTATTAGGGCAACTGCTTAAAAAGAGGTTTGAAAGCTTTTGTGCACTTAGGTATAACTTTCATAATGCTCCACGAATACCATTAAGGTTGAGATAATTTTGACCACTCAATGTAAAAAAAAAAAAAAAAAAAATGTATATCTTTTTTTTTTTTTGACATATATATATATATAAAAAAAAATAATTAGGATATGGAGCAACCTATTCATGACTTTTTGCTAGGTATTGGATTGTGCTAAAAAAACAACAACTTGTGTCTGAAAGGTCCTCTTCAAAAGTCTTGCAAAAACCTGAAAACAGTGTTGAAACCTGTTTAGTTTGACCTAGTTATTAGCCATGAGGAATATTGTTTGTTACTGTGCTATCTCCCTATTCACATATTCTCTCACTTAGTTCAAGGTTTCAAGAAGCAGAGACAATGTTGTCAGCGAAAACACATTTTAGCTTACAAAAATAGCACATTAATGGCAGTACAAAAAGTGGAATAGGATTGAAAGCAAACCAACTCTATGGGAGATATATGATTTGCCTGTTATTCACACTCAGTTAACTGTCTCTCATAAGACTGTCACTCGGAGAGAGTAAATTCAGCAAAAACTCATAAAACAACTAGATGGCATATTTTGTTATTTTTTTTTAATTGACTCAGATTATAATGATATATTTGCTTCTACTTAAGTGAGCCAAATAATAGCTTAAACACTGTCATTCATTTTCAGGCTTACAATGTTATACAGCATATTTCAAGCTCCTAATCATGCTTTATACAAAGTTAACATTTGCGTACATGAAAACTTTTAAATCTGTAATTTATAAACAAATCATCAAGTAAGCCTTATCAAACAATATATCATTCAAAGTAATATATGCACCAAATCAAGCCTAGTCTCCCAGTCCTCTTGTTATAGATGGCTGTGAATTGCTAGTTATTTGTGAGTAGGGTTGGTGATAATTCTGTTTTTACAGCAGGAGATTATATTGCTTTTTATATCTCCCTTTTTAAATATGATAATTAATATGTAAATAATTCCCTATGAAGCTGCCAGTTTTGTGAATTTTCTACATGCATTTTTGTGTGTTTTTGTTTATTGACTATCATCGCATATCCCTGGATATTAAACACTAATACAATTCTCTGTTTTTGTTATATTAACATTTAAAAGAACTCTATAGGAACCTAGACGGCTTCAGCTCAATTAAGTCATCTGGGTGCCATGTCCTTGTCTTTTTAACCCTGACAATGTAAACATGGGTGTTCGGTAGATAAGGCAATGTTTACATTGTAGGGTTAACATGGTATTTTAATGAGTTATGCAGTCCTAGCCAAACCAACCCTGACAGAGACCCACACATGAAAAAAAAGGTTTCACTTTCAATCAGATTTTACTACTCTTTACAAATTGAGAGTATAGTCCCAAAAGACCCAATTAACAAAAAACACAAACCTAGAGTGTAGTATCCAAGTATTAAGTGTGGTTAAAGAAAAAAACACATGTAGCAATATCCACAAGATTTAAATTAGAACTTTAAGTCCCATACTAAAGAAATAGCAAAATAGAAAAGGAAGTTCAGCCGAAGATAATAAACAGATAAAAAAAAGTAATTTGTAACTGTTCCATTTTTATTTGTTTATTGTCTTGGGTGCAACTTCCTTTTCTATTTTGCTATTTATGTTTTATTGGGATTGTGGTATTCCCAAATTATAGGTTCCCAAATTCCCGAATTATAGGTTGTTTGCTGCCTGCCTCTCATTATTATTTCTCGTTGTGCTATTCCATTGTTTTATATTTTGTATGCATATATCTGTGTCTGGAAAGCATATGTGTGTGGGGGAGCTGGTTACAGTGTGTTGTGTGTATGAGGACTGCTTGTGGTCTTTATGTGTGTTATGGCTATGGTGAGGGGTTACTGTCAGTGTATTGGGATTACTGTATGGGGTTACCTGTTTATGTGCCTGTGTTTATGAGGATAACTGTTGCAGGGTGGCTTAATAAAGGTTCTTTTTTTAGTTGAAACATTGTTTGTACCTCATCCATTAAACCTGAACTGAACCTCAAACCTGTGCCCATGCCTTTTCTTTGTTTTAATGTTTGCAAACCAGACTACTAGCTGTAATTATAGATATAATTCATATCTCCTTCATGAGATTCAACAGATTGGTTGTGAAAATAAACAATCCTACAATGAATATATGAATTTAGCGATGTTTCAGTTTATAAGTAGGTGTTGATTATACTCTAGGAGTGCATAAGTAATTTATCTATTTTATGTATGTGAAAATAAACCTTGAAGCATTTGTAAAATGTATTTTTTTTTTTTATTGCAGTCAGTGCCATAACCTTATTACATTAAATTCTTGCATTTTTTGGCAAATGTGTTATATTAGTTTCTAGGTTACTGCTGGTCATTCAAGAATTGTAGTGTGAAATTAATTTTGGTTTCATTAACATTAGAATAATATAAAGAAAAACTGTTGATCTGTAGTTTAGCCCCTATATCTATCTAGTTTCTTTAACCAGTAGTAGACACGTGGGATGTACAATGTAAAGAATCTGGCAATAAACGAGTTAACAGATTGCTTTGAAAGCAAGGCATTGTTAGAATACCAAACTTAGCAATGTGTACATATATACTACTAATAAGAGACAGACCCAAGAGGAAACATCTGCATCTTGGAAAACTCATCTCTAAGTATTACAACTGAAAAGGATAACAGGTAGATCCCAGAGGAAGCCAGTTAAATATGCAATATGTGTATATACTTTTGCTTGGTGCTGTGCTTTAGAGCAGGACATGCTGAGGCAGAGACTTATATAGATGATTGCACCTCAGCTTACTTAATCAAATGTGTCACTTGATCAGTGTGAAACAGTAAATTCTCACGAGCTTCATTTTTCAGGTGTATAAAAGAGACCCCCTAAAAGTAATTAAACAATGAATTGCTCTATTGTCAGCACATTAATCATTAATGGATAAGCAATATTTAAAGTACATTGTTTAATATCATTTTATTTCAGTAAATTGAACTGGCGTCTATACTAGGGAATATATGTGCTTTCATAGTTCTCACTTTCTTTGGAATTAGTTATACTGAGGTTGTTGTAATTACTTGAGATTTTTACATCTACATTAAATAAATTAATCTCATTATCACATTAAGAATAAATATATTTTTTTTATGGGAATCTCACTGATTCTAATACCCTAACTAAAAATTTTCATCACAAGGACAATAATGAATTACTATTTTGTAGAAAGGTTTTTGTTTTCTAAGCTCTAAGACTTGTTGACCATATGTCACTGATGAGTATATCATTGGAAATGAAACCAGCTGGAAAGTATTAGACATTTGACATTAAATGCATTTGAGCATGGTCCATAAATAGTCACCAAAGTATAGATTCGATACAGGTTGGATACTGTATGAATGTGTCTATGTATGTACATATAACTAAATATAAAAAAGAAATGATCAGCATCACACTGAACTGTAAGACAATTATGTTTCTGTCTCTCAATCCCCACATGTGCAGTGGCAAGAATAAAATGAATCGGGGTCTCAAAGTGGTCCCACTGAAGGAAGCCCGGTGTATATTTCTCCATATTCCCACACTCATGTAAAGTTTCTGCAATGTGTGCTTGATAGAAAATTGTGGGACTAACTGGGCATCCTATTTTCAAAAAAGATGTGGCGTGCATTGCATATACAAGAATAACTGTGGTTTAAAGTGTGCTCTGGGAACAATGTCTACTAGATCCATTCATCTGTGATATAATGGGTTAACAAATTATGACCAGGAGATTCTCAGTATAGTGTATCATTAAACGTGCCAATCACTGTTGACAAAGAGATACCTAGACCCACTGACACTTTAGATTGCCACAAGTCGACACCTCATAGCCCGTAGGTTACTTGGCCTTGTCATTTATCTACAACCTAACTACTACAGCCTTCTAAGTTAAAACCAAACTCACTATACTTCCTCCTATTTTGATTCAGATATATTAATGTCTGTCCAAATGGTGACCCAATACTTTGTGTAGAGGGTTGTGTACCTACTCCTATTAACACCAGTATCCCAGATTCTGGACTTAACTGAACCTGCAGATCTTTCCATATACTTAACCATCTCTCCTCAAAGCAATTCATGATCAAAAGAGACACACATGTTGTGGCAAAACCGTCCTCGCCACATGTCCTTGGAGGGGGCTGCTTGCCTTCCTCTTGCCTTTGGACTATGGCCCTGGGAGATTGGGCCCTTTTACAAAACGTATTCGGCCCTAAACAGAGTGCATGTCACTCATTCTGGCCCTTTAAACACAGTGGGGGCCATTCGGTACTTGCCCTGTGTGAGCAGTGATACCCCCAGATAGCTATGCCCTGAATGGATTGATTGTGGATATGTATTTTTATGTGAATGTGATGTATGGTTTTAAAGTTACAGAGTATGTGTGGAAACTGTATTTTTACTGTATGTAGTAATTATGTTAATTGCTTATCTGAGGGGAGGGGATGTGTGGGTTGTACTGTTGCTTGATTGGTTGTTTTATGCCTCCCCCTGGGTGTGTCCTGTATGTGCACAACCATAATAAAAACCAGGCTGGGTGTTCCAGACCTGAGATTCTGCTTGACCCTCAAACCGATGTGTCGTCTCGTTTTTGAGGGAATTGGATTGTATGCTGACTGCCAGGAGTGAAGCGGACTGTATGCTTTTCCTGTTCAGCTATTCCAGGGTTCGTGTGTTTCCAGTTCGGGAGTTGGAAGATTTGTACAGTTTGCAGTCCGGGAGATTGGTGCTTGCAGTAGCTGCTGGTCTATGGAAAAGGGGATTATCGCCTAAACTGGGTTTTATCCTCTTGTAAGTGAAACGGTCCGTTACAATTGGTGGCAAGCGGCGGGATCATCCCTACAGCCAGAAGGACAGCTACAGAACACCAATTCCTTGGAGTTACAAATTGAGGGCAATATTAGCACTCGTGCAGCGCCCCTGGCAGCAGAGGTATCCAGCGACTTGGAGCAGACAAGTATGGAAGGCTCTGACGCTGAAGATTATGGGCTGGCCGAGGTGAGGCAGAGAGTGGCCCAGTATGGGGGTTATGTATCCATGGAGATATTCCAGGGGATCTGGAAGCAGGTCATGGCTAAGCAAAACTCAAGGATGGACGGAGAGTATGCTCAGCGGAAAGAGTGTTACAGCAGCAGAGTAGAGGCTGCATCCAAGGAGGTTAGCCGTCTTCCCCTGAGGTGGCAGTGTGTAACCCAGGGAGCTAAAGGTGCCGTCCTTCCTCCCCAGCGGCAGAGTAAGTCCCAGGGAGCTAAAGGTGCCGTCCTTCCTCCCCAGCGGCTGATTGTATCACAGGGAGCTAAAGGTTCCGTCCTTCCTCCCCAGCGGCAGATTGTATCACAGGGAGCTGAAGGTGTCGTCCTTCCTCCCCAGCGGCAGATTGTATCTCAGGGAGCTGAAGGTGCCGTCCTTCCTCCCCAGCGGCAGTGTGTGTCCCAGGGAGCTGAAGGTGCCGTCCTTCCTCCCCAGTGGCAGTGTGTATCCCAGGGAGCTGAAGGTGCCATCCTTCCTCCCCAGCGGCAGTGTGTGTCCCAGGGAGCAGAAGGTGCCGTCCTTCCTCCCCAGTGGCAGTGTGTACCCCAGGCAGCTGAAGGTGCAATCCTTCCTCCCCAGCGGCAGTGTGTATCCCAGAGAGCTGAAGGTGCCGTCCTTCCTCCCCAGCGGCAGTGTGTATCCCAGGGAGCTGAAGGTGTCGTCCTTCCTCCCCAGCGGCAGTGTGTACCCCAGGGATCTGAAGGTGCAATCCTTCCTCCCCAGCGGCAGTGTGTATCCCAGGGAGCGGAAGGTGCCGTCCTTCCTCCCTAGCGGCAGTGTTTACCCCAGGGAGCTGAAGGTGCCGTCCTTCCTCCCCAGCGGCAGTGTGTACCCCAGGGAGCTGAAGGTGCAATCCTTCCTCCCCAGCGGCAGTGTGTATCCCAGGGAGCTGAAGGTGCCGTCCTTCCTCCCCAGCGGCAGTGTGTACCCCAGGGAGCTGAAGGTGCAATCCTTCCTCCCCAGCGGCAGTGTGTATCCCAGGGAGCTGATGGTGTCGTCCGTCCTCCCCAGCGGCAGTGTGTAACCCAGGGAGCCGAAGGTGTCGTCCTTCCTCCCCAGCGGCAGCATGTACCCCAGGGAGCTGAGGGTGCAATCCTTCCTCCCCGGCAGCAGTATGTACCCCAGGGAGCTGAGGGTGCAATCCTTCCTCCCCAGCGACAGTGTGTACCCCAGAGAGCTGAAGGTGTCGTCCTTCCTCCCCAGCGGCAGTGTGTCCTGCAGGGAGCAGAGACCGTCAGTCTCACACCCCAGCAGCAGGACAAAATAATGAAAGGGGAGACAGCTGGTCCCCCTCTCCACCAGCAGAGAGAGTGTCAGGGAGAGGAGCCTGTTAACCCCTCTCCCCAGCGGCAGTTGACAGTCCAGAGAGAGGAGCTTGTTACACCCTCTCTCCAGCGGCAGCCTAACCCACCAAGGGGAGATGTTGAGCCCCGCAACTGTGCAGATGGGACCGTAGTCTCTGCACTTACAGCCCAAGGGGTAGGGACGGTCGGTCCTGTCTCCCAGCCACAGAGCAGTGTAGCCAGAGGGGAGACAGTCGGTCTCTCCCTCCCACAACCAGGCTCCAACCAGGCTACTTCCGCGGTAGTACTGGCACCAGGGCAGAGTACCGCTGGTCTCTGCCCACTCAGCAACCCACCAAGGCAGACTACCAGTCCCCCAAGCAGCCGTGGTGAGACACCTGGACCTGGACAAAGTTCTCCTCTACCCAGGTGTAGTAACCAGTTATTGTGGGTGGGCTGTACTGCTGTTTCTGTTTTGTGGGTGGGTTGCTGGACTAACCAGGGCACTGACCGGCAGGAGGTCAGATACCCTGTTAGTCTGGGGGGTAAAAGGGAGAAGTGTGGCGAAACCGACCTCGCCACGTGTCCTTGGAGGGGGCTGCTTGCCCGCCTCTTGCCTTTGGACTATGGCCCTGGGAGATTGGGCCCTTTTACAAAATGTATTCGGCCCTAACAGAGTGCATGTCACTCATTCTGGCCCTTTAAACACAGTGGGGGCCATTCGGTACTTGCCCTGTGTGAGCAGTGATACCCCCAGATAGCTATGCCATGGAGCCTATTCATTTAATGAAAGACAATGGGAAAGACTTTGGCTCCATGGCAATTAAACTGTATTTGTGTGGTCTGCGTGCCATTCACCTAATAATGTGCACGCAGACCTGAGCTATCTGGGGATATGTTACATGTCTGTGTTTAATCTATAAAAAGTAACTTTATATATTTTAAAACATAATTTATGTATTTAGGTCCCCACATGTGTAATGGAGTTTTGTCTTTGACCTGGGAGATAATTGGATTACTTCTCCAATTATCTCCAGGGCAGAAGGGAGGAAGCCATGATGCATTGTGGGGATGTTTTACTTTTACTGTTTGAGTCAGATTTTGCCATGCTCCCAGCCAGGGCCCAAAAGATACTTTTACTAACTTTTGAACCCCTGGTCTGATTCATGCCATTTTTTTAATATGTTGTTCCCCTGAATGGATTGATTGTGGATATGTATTTTTATGTGAATGTGATGTATGGTTCTAAAGTTAGAGTATGTGTGGAAACTGTATTTTTACTGTATGTAGTAATTATGTTAATTGCTTATCTGAGGGGAGGGGATGTGTGGGTTGTACTGTTGCTTGATTGGTTGTTTTATGCCTCCCCCTGGGTGTGTCCTGTATGTGCACAACCGTAATAAAAACCAGGCTGGGTGTTCCAGACCTGAGATTCTGCTTGACCCTCAAACCGATGTGTCGCCTCGTTTTTGGGGGAATTGGATTGTACGCTGACTGCCAGGAGTGTAAGCGGATTGTATGCTTTTCCTGTTCAGCTATTCCAGGGTTCGTGTGTTTCCAGTTCGGGAGTTGGAAGATTTGTACAGTTTGCAGTCCAGGAGATTGGTGCTTGCAGTAGCTGCTGGTCTATGGTAAAGGGGATTATTGCCTAAACTGGGTTTTATCCTCTTGTAAGTGAAACGGTCCGTTACACATGTCTACAATGGTGGTAGATTACTATCTGTCAGTGCATCAGGAGCTTTTGGAGTAGAAGTAGAGTATAAATGGGAACATAATTTCTAGTCTTCAAGTATGTCCAAGGTATAAATATCATTAATCAGTGGTGGAACTAAAGAAGAGAGGGCCCTGGTGCATGAATATTTTTTTTTTCTTTTAATAATCTTTATTGTAAAGGTATTACCCTTTCTTTTCTCTTTTTTCCATACAAAAGAGACAATACATACAATACATTACATTACAATAATTACATACAAATTTGACCAAGACAAACGTTACTCTAACTTACAAGTCTACATTAACAAGACAATGCAGCAAAAGAGAGGGGAGGAAACATATCGGGTAAGAGTGTGTGTCTTATAGTTTATATTATCCAAGGCATGGACAATCGAACACGAAAACACTTTTAGTTGATGTACAAATTATATTTTCATAGACCCAATGTTTTTAGGGACTCTCTTTGTTCACCAGGTCCCAACATTTCATCCAAACAGTTGTTTTTCTACTTAGTTTTTGTTTACTCAGTAATAATTACATTTTTATTTGAAACTTAAGCTGAGCTCTAACATGCTCCCAAGGGACGTCCCTATCGTTTTTGGTGCATGAATATTTTGCCCCCTCTACCCCATCACAAGGATGGTCAAAAGGTAGGTCCCCATCTATTGTACAAGTCCCATAATGTTTGTCAGCTGGGGATCTACCATTTGCCCATCCTTGCAAGGTTGTATTTAGTACTGAGCAGTATTTGTGTGTTTGAATGTAAGCATGTGCTTGTATGGAGTGTGTGTGTGTGTGTGTGTGTGTGAATGGACAAGTGCATTTGTGTGTTTTTATGTAATGTTTCCATTTGATAGTAGTGGTTTACTTGTGTGTGTTTGCCTTTGAATGCAGATATGTGTCTGTATGTAGTGTTGACATTTGAATGCTGGGTTGTATTTGTGTGTAGTGTTGGTGTGTGAATACTGAGATGTAGTCACTTATAAATATACACTACCATACACACACTGATACACATCAAGATACTAACACACAGGTACAGACATGCAGATACACAGACACACAAAGACAGATACACAGACACAAAGGTGAACATACTGACACACATGCAGATACACACACATGAACATGCACAGACACACACTAACACATATACATATTAGCAGACACACACTGACACACTTACAGATACACAGGCAAACAGAAACACACAATAACACACATACAGATACATACAAAGACACACATGCACAATACACAAACACACAAATACACACAATAACACTAATACAGTTGCAAACACAGACACAGATACACAGACACATAGGAGAACATACTGACTAACATGCAGATACACAGACACAAACAAACACACATACAGATATGCAGAAGCACAGATATACACACTGACGCCCTTGTAAATACAAAGTCACACAGACTAATGCAAAGACATTCAGAGACACAAACACACAGATATACATAAAGACACACATGCAAACACACAGATACTCATGCACACAGATACACATGCAAAATGTAGATTTTTTTTTAACCGCCCTCCTGCTTCCTACCTTTTGGGTGCAGTAGAGTGGCTTTCATGAGGTCCACATGGCTGGCTGAGGCTGTTTAAGGGTCGGGGACTATCCTGGACTGTGCCCCCTTCTGTCTGCCTCTTTCAGTTAGCTGAGGGAAAGTGATCAACTGTCACATTCTCTCAGCACTGTTATCACTATAGGAAAACGGGCCCTTGAGGAAAAATTGCTGCTGTGTGGTCTCCTGAGCCACCCAATGGGCCACCTCAGTGGCAGACCCTGGCACAACCGCACCAGCTGTGCCAGTGGTAGTTCCATGGCTGTAATAACCAGCTCAACGGTAATCATTAAAATGTTATATCAATTATGTTTTAAATTGAATATGGTACTAAGTTTTAAAAAGTACCACATCAGGTGCATAAAACAAATTATCTAGGCTTGGATCTTATAAGCTGTACTTCTTTAACCCCTTAAAGACTGAGCCAAATTAACACGGTTTGATCAAAATAAAACGTGAAAAAAACTTTGACTATACGTCTGTTCAACTGTAATTCACCTATTTCATGTTAAGTGCACCCACACATGTTATATATCATTTTATTCAGGAGAAAGAGGGCTTTCATTTAACATCAAATATTTAGCTATGAAATAAAATATTTTAAAAAATTTTAGAAATTAAGACATTTTGATATTTGTTTTAGTTCTGCAAGACATTTTTACTGTGAATGTCATAATACTGTTTGTTTTTACGGCAATAAAATACACATATTTATATTCAGCTATGTCTCACGTGTTAAACAGTACCCCCTATGTACAAGTTTTATGGTGTTTTGGGAAGTTACAGGGCCAAATATAGCATGTTACATTTTTCGTTTTTTTCACATTGAAATTCACCCAGGTGGTTAGGTTGCCTTTGAGACCGTATGGTAGCCCAGGAATGAGAATTACCCCCATGATGGCATACCAATTGCAATAGTTGTAGTAGACAGCCCAAGGTATTGCAAATGGGGTATGTCCTGTCTTTTTTAGTAGCTACTTAGTCACAAACATTGGCCAAAGATTGCATTAATATTTGTTTGTGTGTGAAAAATACAAAAAAAATAATTTGAACGCCAATTTTGGCCAGTGTTTGTGACTAAGTGGCTACTAAAATGTCTGAACATACCCCATTTGCAATACCTTGGGTTGTCTACTTTTGCAAATGGTATGCCATCATGGGCGTAATTCTTATTCCTGAGCTACTATAGGGTCTCAAAGGCAACATACCCAATCTGGCGAATTTCAATGTGAAAAAACTGAAACACGAGCCTTATATTTGACTCTGTAACTTTTGAAAACACAATAAAACCTGTACATGAGGGGTACTGTTATACTCAAGAGACTTTGCTGAACACAAATATTAGTGTTTCAAAACCGTAAAACGTTTCACAACAATTATATCATCAGTGTAAATGCTGTTTGGGTGTGAAAAATGCAAGAAACTTCACTTTGATGATATCGTGGAATCGCCATGAGCAGGTAAGTGCAAATGTCGCCCGCCGGTGTTTAGAGCCGGGTCCCCAAGGATGGCATAGCATGCCCGCCATCCTTAAAGCCATCCTTAGCCTCTTTCATGCTGTTGGTATATTAGACATTTTCTTTCTTGGAGTTAATGCTGGACCAATTTCTGATATAACAGCATTAGGGAGAATTAATTCTATTCCACTTCGAACATACTTCCAATAAACTTGCAAACAAGCTTACCAGCATACATGCATGTTGTATTGATTTCCCTAGTAGTATATAAACGGCATCAAAGAAAACTATTTAATAAATGTTCTAGGAGCAGTCCATGAACAAATATGCACAAAAACTTAAATTCTGAGAAATGAAGCAAATCATGTTTGTTTTGCTGATAAAAGCCGTATAAAATACACTCGACAGTCCTATTAAAAGGCATGTGAAAAATGTAAAGTTATATTGCAGTGCAAGTTTCCAGTTACAAATATATTTTATCTGAGTGTAATCACCAAGCAGTATTATGACCTCCTCTGTCTGAAAATTTGATATATTTTTTACAACTTTATAAGATCCAAAAAACATATGTCTGCCAAATATGATTGTTTACTGAATTATGTAGTTTTTCTCCAGAAGTATTAAAGTGTCACAGAGTTTCTTCAATCACCCCAAAGGAACAAAAATCCATCAGCATGAGTGGTCATTTAAGCTTCTATATAACTAGATGCACTAGGAGCAAATATAAACTGTGTCCAAGCTTTCCTATAGTTTATCACAGTGTTGCCATGCTTAATTCCTACTTTTTATTTTATCTTACTGTGTTCTAACATTATTTTTCTAAAGAAGGCACAATATTATCTTAATTTCAATGTATTTAGAATGGATAGTTCAATTAAAAATTCTGTGATACGTCATCTCAAAATTGCAAGCAAGCATGATTGAGAAGACGCGATTTTCAATTAGACGTGTGCACATTGTGTTAAATAAGAACAAACTAACAATAGGAAATACCACTGGTAGCACATATACACATACATTATGAGATTCAAAATATATATAAAACCCATTAACTCCTCAAAAGGACACTAGAACCATCAGAACAACTACAGCTTAACACTATAGCCATCAGAACCACTACAGCATTGAACCTTCTGCACTTCACATGTTGCAAACGACATCTTCTGTAATGCTTTGCCATAATTATGTCTATGAGAACATTATGGAAGATGTAATCCAGAACATCTGGACTGTTGAACGTTGCTTACCCATGGCATAGACCATCACACTGTTGTAAAGGGGTTAATGTTCCTTCTTTCACGTATTCCATTTTCTTTAATATGCAGCTCTTTAATTAAAAAAAAGCAATGAACTTCTGCCAAAATATATAAACTAGTAATATTTCTGAAATAATTAATATGTTAGCTCTATTTGAAATGCATATTAGATAATATGACACTGGTATTCATTCAGAAACATTGGATGGAAAGCAATTGATTCATAATGAATGCCACTTAGACTTAGCTAGAACATTTTAGACTGCATCTGTTTTGAAAATCAGCACAGCACAGATATATTGTTAAGAATACTGTGGAACATTGTTACAGGGAAAAAAATGTTTTTGAGTGAATAAAAGTTGTTTCAGTACTTAAATGTCCAAGGTTAAACATATTTCTATTTAAGCAACCGAATGAAAGGCAAAGTATATAAATGTTTTATTAAGATGTGACTTTACAAGTAACTTTTCAAATCAAGCTTGCTTTTCAAAAAACATTTCCGTAAAAGTGATGCAAATACATATGCCAGAATAAATCATAAATTTATGATAAATGGAACAACACAGTGAAAGGTTCAAGGCTAAAATGCAATAGCGAAAGCAATCACTTATAGAAGATTAAGAAAACTGTGTAACATAACAAATAAATTATCTTTTTGGATTATTACTCCACGTAAATGTCTTTGTTTCTACTTGTTGATGTAATTGACTTTGTCTTAAACCTTTTTATTCTCATTGCTTTGACAGTTATAGCTATATGTTAAGTAGATCACAATGTACAATTAATCTTTTTATGGCAATTCCTTCTACAAAACTCCACAAATAAACACTTATGTAATAGCTTTAGATTTAGAAGTGGTTTATTAAATGGTCTCAATGCTTTGCACTGACAATCTTATTTGGATCTGTAAAATAAATGTGTCTATACATTGTGAAATATGTCAAAAAGGATGCCTCGTGAGACACAGTAAGGCAGGAGTAGCAACCTTTGGCTCTCCAGATGTTGTGAATGACATTTCCCCTTATGCTTTGCCAGCAATATAGCTTTAAGAGCATTATTGGAGATATAGTCCACAACATCTGGAGAGATGAATGTTGCCTATTTCTGCAGTAGGACATACCAAATCTCAGCTTCTACCTAATAATGTAACCATGTGTGCAAAAGATAGATTTCACCATATATGAAAATGCAATGTTTCTCTAACACAATACATATACTAATATATTCCCATTGCAGATTCTCTTCTATTAAAACCATGACATTTGATGAGTTGACAAGCCACTTGATAAATTAAAAATATAAAGTATGTAAGCCAGAAAAAAAAAAAAAATCAACAACTTCCCTAACTTATCCCTTTAACTATAAAGAGGTAGCATTTTATTTCCAAAGGTGCACCTTTTTGGGTAAACTTTGAGAATTGTTTTTAAATCAGTGTTTAGTGAATAAACTCCATGGCACCTATAGATATACTCCTAACACAATCATTACTCCATCTTGCTGCCATCATAAGGAGTCAAGCCATTTTTGAACAAGGATATGGTATTAAATGGAGGAGAAGTGTTCAGTGACCCCAGGTAAAAAGTCAAATCATTCAAAAATTGGTTAACTCCTTATGGTAAGGGAGGCGTATTATACTGGAGAGTTATGCTGGGAGTTATCTGATGAACTGCTGAAAGATTAAAATTAAGAAAAGGCTTTTTCTTAATTTTAATCTTTCAACTGTTTAGTTGAGAACTCCCAAATATGCTCTTCTCAAGTGGACTCACCATATTTATGGATAGCAGATTAGGGAACTATCTACTAGACAGCTGTAAGATCAAAATTAGGATTACTAAAGGGTTACTTTAATCCATTGGAGCGGGGGAACCTTTTGTTTCAAAGACACCTATCAATGTAGCCTTGGATATCAATGGAATTCTTTAAATTGTACCTGCAAACGGTAGTATGGTGACTTTCTTGGATTAGTAGACAAACAAATATTAGAGGGGTACACTAAGCACGAAAATATATTTAGCTTAAAGGAACACTGTAGTGTTAGGAATGTCCACCTGCCAGCCTGTCCTCTCCTCTGAGACTAGCAAAAGAGTTAAACAAAACACCTTTTTCCCACTTACCTTATTCCAGTGCTGAGGTCCCTTGGCACTGACTCTTGCTCTGCCTCCTTCAGTGTCATTAAGAGGAGAAACCTAATGTGCATGCATTAGAACTTTTTCATAGGAAGGTACTGAATCAATTCTTTCTATTGGGATTTAGACGTCCAGAGTGACGATGTCCAGCATTGTTTCACAGAGTGAAACAGCAGGAAGCACTTCTAGGGGTTATTTGGAGACAGCCACTAGAGGCAGTCTTAACGCAGACTAGGAAACTAGGACACTGGACCCAGACCACTTCAATGAGGTGAACTGGTCACTTTAATGAAGCAGTTTGGTGTATAACTAATGCCACTGTAGTCTATCTGCTCCATTCTGTTCCATTTAGGCATTAAATCACTTTTTTATGCAGCCTTTGAAAAATTCAAATGGCTGCAACTCACACAGCCTGAACATGAGCTTAACTTATTTAACTTTTCTCATTGCACAATGTGTTTAATGTTTAAGGACAGATGTCATTTTCCAAGCGAACCAAAAACAAAACCTAGAAATTGTGCTCTGTTTGTTCCACCATAATTTAATGTATTTTTTAAGTGTCCCATATATATTATATAATGTTTTTTTTTTAAGAGACTGAAAGGGTTTTCATTTAACATTCTATATGTGTACCTACCACAACATTACATTGCTGATGATAATTATTTTTACAAATTCAGTGCAACTAAATAAAATAATCTCAAAATAGATTTATATATCAGTCCTGAATGTTAAATGCCTAGTATGTCTAGTATTCAAATGCATTTTTGGTAGTTAATGGGAACGCTATATCAATCCCCACACTAACTCTATACCAACCAAATGCCTAGCTCTATGCTTACACTAACTCTAACCATATATATACCCAAATCTTATCCTTAAACCTACACAATCCATAACCCCAAAACAGCATTAACACAAATCCAGTATTAACCCTTACTTTACCGTAACACTAACCATAACCAAACCCCTATATCTATCCCTGCCCTAACACTAACTTTAACCATACCCTTACCTCTACATCTAAACGTAACCCTACCATAACCCTAACCCTAAGAAAAAAAAACTTTGCTTATATATCGATTCTGACATCAGAAGTTGGTTTACTCGTTAGATAGAGGTCTGTGACTGGCTGTTTAGATAATACTCTATGTAATTACTAATAGAGCCTGCTTCCCAGCCCATTACAAAATTAAAACTGAAAAAAAGAGCGTGAAAATAGGAATGGTAATAAATAGCTGTGATGGTCAATGCAATATAGAAATCTGCCACGTGGTTTTATAGACAAATAATTTTATTCACCACTTTTGGAATTTTAGACAATATTTGGTTACCGTATATACTCGAGTATAAGCCGACCCGAATATAAGCCGAGGCCCCTAATTTTACCCCAAAAAACTGGGAAAACTTATTGACTCGAGTATAAGACTAGGGTGGGAAATGCAGCAGCTGCTGGTAAATTTCTAAATAAAATTAGATCCTTAAAAAATTATATTAATTGAATATTTATTTACAGTGTGTGTATATAATGAATGCAGTGTGTGTATGAGAATGCAGTGTGTGTGTATGCGAATGCAGTGTGTGTGTATGAGAATGCAGTATGTGTGTATGAGAATGCAGTGTGTGTGTATGAGAATGCAGTGTGTGTATGAGTGCAGTGTGTGTATGAGTGCAGTGTGTGTATATGAATGCAGTGTGTGTGTATGAGAATGCTGTGTGTATGAGTGCAGTGTGTGTGTATGAGAATGCTGCGTGTATGAGTGCAGTGTGTGTGCATGAGTGCAGTGTGTGTGCATGAATGCAGTGTGTATGAGTGCAGTGTGTGTGTATGAGAATGCTGTGTGTATGAGTGCAGTGTGTGTGTATGAATGCAGTGTGTGTATGTGTGTGTGTAATGCAGAGTGTGATGCAGAGCCTTGGTGGGGGTGGGCATTTTTATTTTTTAATTATTATTTTAATTTTTTTTTTGTTTCATTACATTTTTTTATTATTATTATTTTTTTATTTTATTATAATTTTTTATTTAATTATTATTTTTATTTTATTATTTTTATTTTTTTTATTATTATTGCTATATATACATTTTTTCGTCCCCCCTCCCTGCTTGCTAGCTGGCCAGGGAGGGGGGCTCTCCTTCCCTGGTGGTCCAGTTGATGGGCACTGTGTAGGAGGGGGCTGTGGGGGCTGCAGAGAGATGTTACTTACCTTTCCTGCAGCTCCTGTCAGCTCTCTCCTCCTCCGCCAGTCCGTTCAGCACCTCGGTCAGCTCCCAGTGTAAATCTCGCGAGAGCCGCGGCTCTCACGAGATTTACACTGTGAGCTGACAGAAGAGCTGAACGGACCGGCGGAGGAGGAGAGAGCTGACAGGAGCTGCAGGAAAGGTAAGTAACATCTCTCTGCAGCCCCCACAGCCCCAGTCTGTATTATGGCAATGCAAATTGCCATAATACAGACAATTGACTCGAGTATAAGCCGAGTTGGGGTTTTTCAGCACAAAAAATGTGCTGAAAAACTCGGCTTATACTCGAGTATATATGGTACTTTAAATTACATATCTAAGTTATAATGACAGTGCCAGATGTAGTGACACATGCGCTACATAAGTGTTTTTTACTAAGTAACCTACATTATTGCTTGCAGTTTTATTTATGTTTCATATATTTCATTTGTTTTCCTATTTAATATTAATACCATGATCTGTTTGGGATACCTTTATAAAATACATTTTCCTTTCTCATTGCATTCTTTAGTATTCTCATATATTTATTGTGTTTGTGAAATATTTTGTGCTTTATTTATTTCTTTGCTCAATCTAATGTACACGTTGTTCTGTGAATTTCCAATATAGCTTCGAATACAATGGATATTTGTCACCCCAAGAAAATGTATGACTTCCCTGCAATGCATTTTTGAAGTAATGCAAATATTGTCCTTTTAATGTATTAACTGGTTATTGTATAAAAAATATATATTTTTATAAACTATATCATAATCTTCTTTAAATACACTATTCACTAAAAGCCAAGTTTATTTTTGCGAATGTGTCTGCTATTTTCAAATTGATATTATCAATGTACTGAAATTTATTTCAAAATACTTCAACAATTTTTTTGAGTGAGTTTGAAACAAAGTTGTGCCAAATTATAACTGGATTTTCCTACTACAAAAAAGTACGAATATTTTTTGGGGTATTTAGGATTGTTATTTTCTTACTGGCTTAAAAGAGCCTCAGGGCAGCATTAGGATGATTTAGAATTAAGGAGGCTCACAGGGTTACTTTCACTTTAGTAAATAATACTGTCAGAGTTGAAATAATATAGGACCAATTGTTTGCTGTCTGGTTACTCATATGGCCTTTTGTGAACAGACTTCTACATCTGCAATACGGTTGCTAGGTACATGAATTAAATTACCATCATTTTTGACTGGCCACTTCTATTACATCTCATTAGACATATGTCATATGTTTAGTTCCAAATCAAATTTAGTCCAAATGTGGCCAATTCGACAATTTAAAAGTATCTGAACTTTAGTATCGTCAAAAAATGAAAACTAACGGATACATAACTAATCAAATTAATTTGGTTTGGTTCAATTTATTTTGATAAAGATGTCAAATTAGGGAGTTATCTACTAAACAAGTGAAAGCACAAAATTAAAGCATTCCTCCAACCACCATGATAACTTCAGTGGTCATGATAGTAGGAGTATGTATGTGCAGTCTTTCTGATTGAAAAACTGCACATTCAGAGATATTTTTAATGGTTTGCTTGGAGCTTGTTGCATGACAGCACATTTGACATCGGCAGCCCCAAAATAATGTCAATGTCAGTTCTGCACATATTTCACACTTGTTATTAGTGCGCACTACAGGCTGCTGACAGATTTTAAAATATTCCACTTGCAGGTAAAGCACCTGCAAGAGAAAGCTAGCTCTCCCCTCTCACCATCACAGTGTGTGCTACCTCCCAACTTTCTCCATTGCAGGCAGATTAAGTTCAAAGTTTCAAAGAAACATTTTCCCTCCGCCTACTCACTCCTCCCTTCACCTCCCTTCCTCCCCTCGGTGGGTTGAAGTGCACTTGCGGTCTGAGCTGGCAGTTGGTCTATCAGAAGCTTGGGACTGGATTGAACGTGGCCCCTTTGCTGTGAGAACATGGTGTGAAAGTTAGCACTGTGTGCTTTATCTTATCCATAGTGCCCAATATGGCATTTTACACAAAAAAAGGTCCCCCGCTCCAATGGATTAAAGTAACCCTTTAGTAATCCTAATTTTGATCTTACAGCTGTTTAGTAGATAGTTCCCTAATCTGCTATCCATAAATATGGCGAGTGAAGAGCATATTTGGGAGTTCTCAACTAAACAGTTGAAAGATTAAAATTAAGAAAAAGCCTTTTCTTAATGTGAATCTTTCAGCAGTTCATCAGATAACTCCCAGCAGTTCATCAGATAACTCTCAGCAGTTCATCAGATAACTCTTTGTATGACTGTGATTCGCACCTTCATTCGTTCTGCATACAGAATATGGGTGTATGCATTTCAGAAATGAACACAGTTTTTGGGACGAACCAATATTTTAAATAAAACAAAAGTAAACACCTTTTTTCCCCCATGCTTATCTCTACATCTCATGTTCATATATCAATTGTGATTTTTCTCCTTTTTTATTTATTTAAATAACCTTTATACAATTTAATGGTGTACCCTAATTTGTAATGTTTTTTAACTACCTTTATAGTGCTCAATATTACACAACGTACAGATGCAATATCTTTTTTAATCATATAAAGAAATAATAAGCTAAATTATTTAGTAAAACTGTTTATATGTAAATAAGAGAATAACATTTTAGTTTTTCTTTTTTAAATGTTATCTGTACATTGTACAACTACATGGAATACAACTATGCTTTACTGATAATTGCTGCTGCCTTCTCTACCATGACTGCCACAGTTGGATATACAAGCTCTCCTCACTTACCAACCAGGTTACGTTCTTACAACTCGGTCATAAAACAAATTGGTCGGTAAGTGAGCATGCGCTACAGAGCATGCAGACCAGTGCAGGTGTATGTTCGGGGAAATTTCCCCGAACATAGACAAACGAACTAAAGCAGGGAATCCCTCTAATCTATGTTTGGGGAAAATTGCCTAAACAAAGACCAGCTCTCTAACATGGGGAATTCCTTGAATACCTGTGCGAGAGAGCTGGTCGTAAGTCTGAGTCATTGTTAAACAGGTAAGTCGTAAAATGAGGATTAACTTTATAAGCATCTGCCAGGACCCAGATACTGACAATGACAATTTTGGAATACCCCTGCGAACATTTTTGAATTTTGTTGTCCACTATATTTTTCACTGACATACATTAAAATGGAAACAAAAAACTAAATATATAATAATCATCATATCTATAAATATGTGATAATAATTTGCATAGATAAAATTATTAAAACTTATTTCCAGTAAATGAGAACATACTTGCCTTCAACTAAAATCAAAAGAAGCATACTAGGCACAAGAATGTTATGGCATGTATAACTAATGACACAAGCATACTTTGGAAAACTATGGAAATCTCTCTTTTACGTCAATTTGAGTCATCCCCCAATCATTGAAGAGGCATGTAGCTTAATTAGAAGAATACTTAAGAGTCAATTTTATCAATATTGATCAATCTGTACTGTGGATAAGAAAGCAGAAATACTAAACAACATACAATGTTTACAGACAAATTTTCTAGCCCGAGGTATCTTATTGCTCAACTAAGCATGCAGTTTAGGCTTCACAATTCCAGCTTTAGTTTGTCACTGTGTGGGTTAAATGTGTGCATATGTAAAAACAGATCTTACAGCATTGAGTGTATGATTACATTTTACACACTAATTACTGCTACATATTGTTGAAGATTAATATAGGATAAATCATATATACAAGCCTTTGCTGTTTTCTCAGAATTATTCACAGCAGTGTAATACCAATATCTAGGACCACCTATAGTGATTTGTTAGCTTTTATATTTTTATGTTTTTTTATACAAAGTGAGATTTAATATGCATTATAATATATAAATAATTAACACATTAAATACAGTGTGTTTCTTGTTAAAAAATAAATAAATAATACGATTCACATGTATTTGAAACTTGGTATAAATACTTGAAACATAAACATAACAATAAACAGAAATTTAATTTCTGTTCAGCAATAAAAAAATAAGTATCTTTATATACACAATATGCACTTTAGCATACAGTAAACCTTCAATGTTGATAATAATAACAGTTCAGCTTTATTACCTTTCTAGTTCTCATGCTTGCTAGTTAACTGTCATTTTTTTCAGTCTAAGTACAATTGAGTTACTATCAATTTATATATAGTATGCTCTTTTTTTTCAAATTCCTTGCTTTATCTATTTTATTTCTCATTATAAACCACCAGAATATCTGCATTCAATTTCTTGACCTTTGATCGTAGTTTAGCATAGTGATTGCTGCTATGACTATCTTGCTGTAGAACACTAAATATACATATTTCTGTGCATATAACTTCGCATAAACCTACATATTAAATGGTAAGTTCAGTCACTAGGGATACTTGGCCACATATAAAAATAAAAAAAATAAAAACTGTATTTATTGTTAGAAAAAATGATTAGTCTTCTGTGAATCACAGATGTGTTTTTTTCTTAACAAATTTAGGAACACTAAACATTAGATTTTAGTGAGTTTCATTACATTTATTGTAAAATAGAAGTAGAATTTCATTCACAGATGCAGCATATAGTTAAATCAAAACTGATGAGTGTACATGGACATAACAAGAGCTAAGTTTCTATGGGAACAGTAGTGATGGTATATTCAAAACCTGAATTGAATGCAGTATGTTTTGAATATCCACATTTCAGAAGTAGGAGAAAAATGTAATAACCAATAAGTATTTCAAGGGATTTACTGTTTTCGATCTATGAAGCTTTATACTTCATTCTAAAATTGTAATATTATTTTTACTGCACATTTTGAGCAGATACCATTAGCAATATACAGTTCTATATTTCTAAAAAAAATTGTTTTGCATTTTATCAAATGCTGTATGAATAATTAACAATTCTCACGTTTTATTTAAAAAATACTGCATCTTCACATTTGTGCTTATGGGTAAGGTTGGTGCAAGGATTTTTGCTACTTTTTGAAAATACCCATTTTGCAGTTGTGTCAGAATTCTAACTTCCTTCAATTATTTTTTTTTTTTTTTTATAAATTGGGAATTGATTGAAAACAAAATAGTAGATTGGAAACATTTATTTTAAATTGGCTATTTTCCCAGTTTGTCTATTTTAATCTAAAATGTTCAATTACTTTTTCTTTCTCCATATTTTCTAATTTGGTAAATAATGTTTACCAAACCAGGTTAGGACAGAAAACAATGTTAAAAAATGTAGCTATTTGGGCCAAGCTTTTTTAATTCCCTTGTCACCTCTTAAATACCCATTACTCCACCCACAAACCTCCCTAACCTTTAATACCAATTCAATCTAACCCTTTATCTCTATCCTTAAAGGGACTCTCCAGTACCAGGACAATCCGTTTTCCTGGCATTGCAGGTCCCCTCTCCCTCCCACCTCCCATCCCAAGTTGCTGAATGGGTTAAAACCCCTTCAGTGACTTACTTACCTTTATCCAGCACCGATGTCCCTCGGCGCTGGTTCAGGGTCCGCCCACTTTCCTCCCCGCCAACATCATCCGGCGTGGGAGACCTATTGCACATGCGGGGCCAGCGGTGGGGGAGACCTTATGCGCATGCGCACGCGCATTAGACCTCCCCATAGGAAAGCATTGAAAGATGCTTTCAATGCTTTCCTATAGGGATTTCAGCGACACTGGAGTTACTCACATAGTGTAAGGACGTCCAGCGACGCTATAGCACAGAAAATCTGTGCTATAAACCAGGAAGTGCCCTCTAGTGGCTGTCTAGTAGACCAACCCTATTAACCAATCTTATCCCTAAATGATCATATTTCTAAACATACACAAACCCTATTAACCAATCTTATCCCTAAATGATCACTAACCTTAACCCTTTCCCCTATTTTTAACCTAATTTGTCCTAACCTTAAACACCCAAAATCTGTAACTAAACTTTCATAAATCTTCTAAACACAATGTAGTCTCTACAGACTGCCCAGGTGCTCTGTAGATAGGCAGGTGTGTGCAGCACTAGGCTTCCCGCCTCAGGTAGGCTCTTCCCCGGTTGTTAACCCCCACCTCCTCTGCCACTGGCCTGGATTGAGAGGGGGAGGGGTCTAATGAGAGGAGATGTGACCTACATGAGGGGATGGAGCCTAACACTACCAGCCCTGCATATGTACAGAGCACTTGAACTGCTCTCTTCACATACCATTATCACTAAATCCTCAACCTAAACACACCAAATAATACCACAAAATCTAATCTTAAAGGACTACTAAAGGCACCCAGAGCACCTTCAATGACTTGGACTGGATTCCAAGGCCCTCTAGTTAATCATGTCATGTAAAACATTGCAGTTTTGCAGATTTCTGATGCGCTTCTAGTGGTTGTCTTCCTGACAGTCACTAGAGGCACTTAGTGAGTCTCGGTTCTAAGACATATGCTGGCCCTAGATCTGTATTCAATTGGTGCAGCACAACAATTTTCAATGCATGCTCACTAGCCTCCAAATGCTTTCCTATGTAAGGGAAGCAGAGCAACAACAGTGAGACCAGAATGGCAAGGGAAGAAAGGTAAGTGAAGCTCACATTTCAAACCCCAGGAGTTGGGTGGACTCCTAAATAGGTATGGAAACATGATAGGGTTACAAATACATGTTCCTTTAAACTAGAATCCCCCTAATCCTAATCCTATAAAACCTAATTTTGAAAAACTCACCAACATTAATCCTATCATCTAACCTTTAATATTACCTCTAAACACCCAATAATTTTAGCCCATGTTCTTATGCTAAATCCCCTTAAGGGGCACTGTAACATTAAAAAACATGTTAAGGACTCAATCTTTTTCATGGATATTGCAGTCTCTTCTGTTGCTGTGCTATGAAAATTTCCAAATACTGGAATTACATAAATGTTTTCCAACTTTATCATGTGGCTTTTGTGATAAGTGGCACTTTTATTCCAATAGCATTTTATTTAAATTGTGATTTATGGAGTGGGAATCTATGTCTTTACCCCACAGAGAACTGGTTTTCACAAGACAGGGCTATTTATATAAGACTTGCAAGGACATTTACCTACTGTAATCATAAACTAACTTTCACAAATTATAGTTTATAACACTTTACATTTTTTTTATACCATATTATGCCCACTTTATTACCATAGGATTTTTAACTGAAAACACAGCATTCAATTTTTTTTTAAATGCCCAGCTTGCTTGTAAAAATAAAATAACCACACTTTGTGCACTGATATTTTTGGGAAATGCATAAGAAGTACAAATTATGTAGCTTTACACATTTCAAAAACTTAAAGGGACACTTTAGTCACCAGAACAACTACAGCTGAATGTATTTGTTCTGGTGAGTATACTCTGTCCCTGCAGACTTTTTTTTCCATTACAGCATAGGGACACCAACAGTGGCCACTCCTCAGATGGCTACTAGATGTGCTTCTAGATGTGCTTCATGGGGCAGTACTAACATTCAGTGTCTCCACCCTCTACAGGGAGACACTGAACTTTCTCCATAGAGATGCATTGATTCAATGCATATATATGAGAAGATATTGATTGGGTGATGTTTGACTCTGTCCCCCAACCTGCCTCTTTGGCTGAGATAATCAAAATTGAAAATTTCAGTCAATCCAATGTTTTCCTATGGTGAAGCATTGTGATTGGCTGAGATCATGACAGATGATGTCAGCCAAGGAGTCAGATCAGGGGCAGAGCCAGCAGACTGGAATAAAGGTAAGATTTAATTATATTTAGTGATATGTATATGGTCAGGAACACATGTTTGTGTCATTGATCCTAAAGTGTTCGTTTAATACATCTATAAATCCTGTATAGGACTACTAAAGGGATAAAACGTTTTTTATAATGGATGGTATACCTTTTCTTGCAATATTTCATGTAGGGTACAAACATTTTAGCATAGTAGCAGAAATACTATTTTGTTGTAATACAGATGAAGTGCGAAGATAATATTTGGTAAAATAATAATCAAATACCTATGTTATGTTTAGAATGCTACCAAAATGAAAAAATAAAGTCTGCATATAACCATACTGCATGTATACACACTATTAAGTGACAACAAAGTAGATTTAGGGAGGTGCAATCAAAGATGAATAATAAACAGATTATACTTATATTAGGTGAATCTTGATTTCAACCTAAGATAAAAAAGAAATACATAGCATAATACTGTAACACTTAAAGGCAAATAAAATCGGAGGTAGTGGGTCACTCACGATCTGCAGAGCCTTGGGAAGCAGGCTCTAGCTGTAAAAGCATGTGAATAATAAGCTCTTTCAAGCTATCTCCACCGGTTCCTGGTAATAGGGCAATTTTCCACACCATAAAACACCACAGCGGAATAAATTAAAATAGAAAAGTTTTACTTGATAAAAAGTAATATAAACAAAGGCACAACGCGTTTCGACCGTAACAGGTCTTCCTCAGGTGCATAATCCATATACTGCATTTGATTCTAATTCATACATAAATGTTAATTAAACAATTACAAACATATGTTGATTGGAGGACCATATAAGGTCCTTCAGATTAGCCTCCGCCATATTGGGAAGGTCAAATTTTAAAAAGCTCGTACAATCTCCTACAAAACACTTAAATATATCGTTATAAACCTAATTATACATCATGTACCGCATGGACATTCATATCAACAATGTACATGTACTTAGAAGGCCCCCAAATCTCCTCGAAATTTTTCGGCTGTTCTTTCATCCGGGATTCCAAGATGGCGGTCGGGTATCTTCCGTTTTTTCTGACGTCATGACGTCAGCGTGATTTGACCCGGCGTGTCATGTGATCGGGAATTCCTTCGTTTTGCATTGTTGTGTGGGCAAAAGTCCTCTTTACAGAAAAACTGCCATTTTAGAATCTGGCATAAAGTCCACTTGACAGACATGTTTAAAGGAAGTAAACTATTGAATAAAATAAATATCAAAGTGTTACTGATCATCTCCTAATATACATATTTAAAGAGACCCATCATAAAGAGAAGTTAAAAATAAAGAATTTGTTTAAAACATTCTTTATATATTCGGAATTGTATAAATACCATTGATTTTGAGAAAAATGTTGTTTTTAAAAACAACATTTTTCTCAAAATCAATGGTATTTATACAATTCCGAATATATAAAGAATGTTTTAAACAAATTCTTTATTTTTAACTTCTCTTTATGATGGGTCTCTTTAAATATGTATATTAGGAGATGATCAGTAACACTTTGATATTTATTTTATTCAATAGTTTACTTCCTTTACACATGTCTGTCAAGTGGACTTTATGCCAGATTCTAAAATGGCAGTTTTTCTGTAAAGAGGACTTTTGCCCACACAACAATGCAAAACGAAGGAATTCCCGATCACATGACACGCCGGGTCAAATCACGCTGACGTCATGACGTCAGAAAAAACTGAAGATACCCGACCGCCATCTTGGAATCCCGGATGAAAGAACAGCCGAAAAATTTCGAGGAGATTTGGGGGCCTTCTAAGTACATGTACATTGTTGATATGAATGTCCATGCGGTACATGATGTATAATTAGGTTTATAACGATATATTTAAGTGTTTTGTAGGAGATTGTATGAGCTTTTTAAAATTTGACCTTCCCAATATGGCGGAGGCTAATCTGAAGGACCTTATATGGTCCTCCAATCAACATATGTTTGTAATTGTTTAATTAACATTTATGTATGAATTAGAATCAAATGCAGTATATGGATTATGCACCTGAGGAAGACCTGTTACGGTCGAAACGCGTTGTGCCTTTGTTTATATTACTTTTTATCAAGTAAAACTTTTCTATTTTAATTTATTCCGCTGTGGTGTTTTATGGTGTGGAAAATTGCCCTATTACCAGGAACCGGTGGAGATAGCTTGAAAGAGCTTATTATTCACATGCTTTTACAGCTAGAGCCTGCTTCCCAAGGCTCTGCAGATCGTGAGTGACCCACTACCTCCGATTTTATTTGCCTTTAAGTGTTACAGTATGATGCTATGTATTTCTTTTTTTTATCTTAGGTTGAAATCAAGATTCACCTAATATAAGTATAATCTGTTTATTATTCATCTTTGATTGCACCTCCCTAAATCTACTTTGTTGTTTCTTATGTATGCTCGTTGTGCTGTTTTGGTGATTATATAGCACTTGGGAGTTGTTGCATCTTGCATTAGTAGCGCCAATCCACCCATCTATTTTTTCTGGTTCTCCAGGAAATAATAGTTTTGTTTTTTACACTATTAAGTGAGAAGGCATTTATGTAAAATATATGTGTAAATAAATGCTAGTCTTTCACCAAACCATTCTCTTTTCTTACAGCTTTATTTGGTGGTTGTGCTCAATAGTATTTTGATAATACATTTTAAATCTACAAATAGAAAAAATGTTCAATAATTCCAATTTTAAGTGATATGTTTTCTCTTTCTTGTTTTTATCTTACTCATAGATGGACCTCTTGGACCTAGAGGATTAGCAGAAGCTACAGAAATGTGTACACAAGAATGTCTAGTTTTGGGACATTCTGATAACTGCTGGATGCCTCCCAGTCTTGGTCCATATCAGCAACCAAAATCACCTCTTTCCTCTTTTGCACCTCAAAATGATTGGCTTAAGAAGGACAAATTGGTTAATGGACACACATTGACAAGAAACTGGAAAGAAGACAGCAACAAAAATCAATTTGATGACCGAAATCAATATGGTAGCAGTGATGGACACTTTACAAGTGGTAATCATATGAGTGACATTCCCTTGGCTACTTTAAAGTCCTATAAGCAAGTCTCAGGTGCTCTGGAAAGCTCAAAGGAGCAACAACTATAAAATATCTTTTTGGACAAGTGACTTTAGCCAAAATAGGTTTGCTAATGTGTGTCAAAGCTTCACGTACTGGGTAGACCTCTAGAACTATGCTTCATTTAACAAAAATATGCATATATTTGTGTTGGCACCACTAAAATGTGGTGTTCTAATCTGTGAATATAATATTTCTAGATGTGTTTATTTTGGTGAATGTAGATACAAACATGTTCCGTTTTAATTTTGGTTTTTAAACATTTATATTTTACCCTGGACTGCTGCTAAAATTGCAGGAGGTGTTTTACTATAAAGATAAAGGAATAGGGAGACAGATTCTGTGTGGATTGCTGTAGTTGAAAAGCATATACAATTAGATTAATTGTCCTCTTGTTGTTGTTAATCTGTGCTGGAACATTTATACTTGACATCATACTTTGAAACAAACCAGCTAAATCTTTAAAGATTAAACCTATTGTGCTATTAAAAATTTTAGTGGACACTTGTACGTCAATCAGTGTTCAAAAAACTGTATATAGAAACAAGTTACTACTAACAACTTTGTGTGCTTATAATGTTCACTTATATATCGTAGCATAATTTTGTGTCGAAGTTGCATTCTGTTAATTTTGTTTAATCAGGATTTTTTTTTCAGTGTTCAGTGTTTCAGCGTATCCGTCTAACATATACTGTTTCAACTATTTCAAAACACTTGTGTTAAAGTATAGAAGATCATGCTTCTATTGTGGTAGAAAAGTATTCTGTTTCATTGGCAATTAAAACTGTTCTCCAAAAAAAAGATATATTTTTTTAACCACAGTTCTTTTTTTAATGCATAATAGATACAAAAATAAAAAATTGGGATAGAGTGTATAAATTATTAATTACAATTAAACAAATACAAATACTACATATTCTTCACTGTTTTAAAAACAACAAAAAAAATGAGAAAATGTGTTATCAATTTGCATAGGAAAACAGTTTACATTGCTAATATAACAGCTTTTGTTGCTTGTGTATTGTTATAACACAAGTGTTTTTATACTACACAAACTATTTAACGTGTTGTGCCTCCATAGTGTAACAGAGCATTCTCCAAGTAGGCCAGTAGGCAAAAATGATTAGATATCAATTTTATTGTTAAATGCTGTTTGTTAACATCATTGGCCAGTTCTTGGCAAGAAGAAGTATCATGTCACTATTAAGCCAAAAGTGAATTCTGGTGTCCATAGAATATCAGTTGCACGTAGACATTAATTGGAACATTCTATCAAGATTTAAGTTAAGGCATGACAGACAATTAAAGCAAATAAATAGCATGCAAAATTCCTTACCGAAAAAAATATCTTATGCCACAGTTAAACATTTATGAAAACGTTTGTTAATTGGATGGTTCTTTGTTTTTATCCAAAAAGTATATTTTGTGTATAGCAACTCACAATTTTATCCACAATATAGGCGTGAAAAGGGGGTGGGGTTGCATTGCTTATTGCAGTACTTATGTCAGTTTGTGAGGGTTGTTTGATGATTATGACAGAATACGTATCTAACCAGTTAATCTTGTTACTGCTTTGCCAGTTCAACGTTATTTACAGTTATTTAACTCTTGAAATAAATGTTCTAAAACCCACGTTTGTGTTGAGTTATTAATAGCTTGTGTATTACTTAAAAAAAATTATAAATATTTTTGGCTACTAATTTTTTTGCATTTTAGCTTTCAATCTCTAAATAATTAAAACAATAAATGTATAAGGACACTCATGCGAGGTTAACTACTGAAGTGATAATTTAAAGTGAATGTCAAATTTTAATCTATACTAGCCAAATTTAAAGCATAGCTGAATAAGAGTTATTTTAAATTTGGCTACTTTGGCCATGAATTTGAAATTCACTTTGAATTTACTTTGAATTCTAACTTTAGTAAATAACCCTATAATGTACATTTAGCCATTCAATCTGTGTTCAATCTATTGATGCTATCGCAAATAATCAACTGTGTATACATTGAAAGATACAATGTCATCTCTGAGCAGGTAGCATTTGCAATTAACCATCCATGTAAGAACTAATGAAGTGTTTACTGTGTGAGGTATTCTGCAGGTAAACCAAACATGTTTACCTCCTTTACATTTCTGAATGATTTCACCAATCTTTTCCCAATATTCTCTCTGCATACTTGTAATTGGCAGAATATATATTTGCATCAGTTAGTATGCTCTACATTCTTCCAGTGGCAATACTGATATAAAAGAGTGCTGGTGCAAAAATATTTTTTGCCTCTTCTCCTTGCATAAGGGTGGCCAATAGGTAGATTCCCATCTGTTAAACATCTCCCACGATGCATTGCCAGATGGGGATCCACCATTTGCTCAACGTTTGCAGGGTTTTATTTGTGGGCAGTGTTTGTATGTTTGAATGTAAGCATTATTTGCGAAATATGTGTGTATGAACATAGGGGTCTGTTTGCGTATAGTGTTTGAATGTAGTTGTGTTTGTATGTACTGTTTCTACTTGAAAGCAGTGGCATAGTTGTGCATAGTGTGTTTGAATGCAGGGGTGTGTTTGTGTATAGGTTTTTGTGTTTTTAATACAGGGGTTTGTTTTTATGTAGCGTTGATGATTGATTGTAACAGTGTGTTGGTATGTAGTGTGGGCCTTTGATAGTAGAGGTGTATTGACATATAGTGTTGGTGTTCGATTGCATATAGTGCTGATGTTTGATTGGAAGGGTGTCTTTGTATGTTTTGTTGATATTCACTTCCTCCCATCATTAACTGCCAACACACAACCATGCCCCTTATCACATCTGGCAGCCTACTGGATTTGCCCAAGTGGATGGGCTACCCAATAGGACCCAAATGCCTCAGGACCCCAGTGCACCTGCACCGACTGTCCTGACAGTAGTACTGCCACAGCATTTATAACATGTGGACTGTGGATAGGAGATTAATGCACATGAGTAGGTTGATCAGTGAGTTCCTAAATGTCCTTCCTCTTAATAAATAAGACAGGCGTTTCTGTGTTTGTTTACACATAAGTATGCCTATAAAGCATCATTAATAATAAAGCGCCAGGGTGGCCAGTTCTCTGCTAATAGCCTCTATATGTCACAATTTCCTTGACTCCAAATTTACCTAAAAAGGTAAATGAATCCTTCTTGACAACAAAATGCTAGATATTTACCTACATTATTAAATATTCATAAAGCCAATATTTATTCATGGTTTCATAATATAAAAACATTGAGACCACTTTTAAATGTTTTTATTAAATAAAAAGAAAACAACATCTGTAGGTAAAATACCTCATATAATTTTTTTGCTTACTGTGAAGAAACATTTCTTCTGCCACAGATAAAATTTAATTTACTTAAAGGGACACTATAGTCACCAAAATCATTTTAGGAAAAGGAAGCAGTTTTTGTGTGTAGATCATTAATCTTTGGTTTCACATCTCAGTTCACTGCCATTTAGGAGTTAAATCACCATTGTTTCTGTTTATACAGCCCTAGCCACACCTCTATTGGCTGTGATTGGCACAGCCTATATGAAAACAAAATGGTTTCATTTTCAATCAGATGTAACTTACTTTAAAATATTTTATATATCTTGCTCTGTAAATTGAACTTTAATTACATACAAGAGGCTCCTGCAGGGTATAGCAAGTTATTATCAGAGCAGGAGATAATAAATTCTAATTATTACATAAACATAATTAGCAATAAAGGAAGTGTAAACATTAGATGACTCTTTACAGGGAGTTTTTAGGAAGGCTGTTAGTCACATGTAGTGCAGTGTGACTAGGGTTGCATAAAAAAGTGATTTAACTCCTAAATGGCAGAGAATTGAGCAGTAAGACTGCAGGGCATGATTTATAGACTAAACTACCTCATTATGCTAAAGTTGGTTTGGTAACTATAGTGTTCCTTTAAGATAATTATATGTTTGTTTGTACAGTACAGTTACTAAGAGTTCCTTTAACTATGCCAAATTTTTCATGAATGTTATGAAAGCTGGAATCTATTGCATTTACTCAGATGAAGGTTGACTATTATGGCGCATCACATTCTCTGGATTGCCATTCATGTTAAGCAATAATTACCAAAAGAAGCGCGCTAAATTAATCTGTAAATATAAAAAACAAATAATAGTGCAGACAGTCTGAATAAACATGAATGAAAAAAAAAGAAATCTAAGGGAAATAACTCACATGTCCCAGAGCCCTATCACCCCTGGCTCTGTGTTTGCAAAGCTCCTTTGTAGAGGGGATATCCCCACACTGGAGATCGTTCCAAAAGGTGTATCCACTGGCAGTTCAATTATACTGTGTGAAAGAGAAGGGCAGGACCTCCAATTGAATAATATCACAAACAATTTATTTGATAGCAAAAGTTAAAAACCCTTACTTGGGATGTGGTGGGTATAGACTCACAGAGTCACCCACATAAAAGCATGTAAAATAGTCAAGAGTGCAAATCACTTCCTGGTTTCATTCCGATCACGTGATCCGCTTCCGGGTCTGCCCCTCTGATGACGTATGTGGACGCGTTTCTCCCACCTCCACAGGCTTCCTCCGACCTGGTTGGAACCACCACTTAATTAGATTCATGTACTGCTTTATTGAGTGTTCAGGTCGGTCTGTAAGTTAGAAATCACAATAATAAATGCGTTACATTTACAATCAGTGGCGTACGTACCGCGGTCGCAGGGGTCGCAGCTGCGACCGGGCCCGGCACTCCAGGGGGCCCGGCCGCCCTGCGGCCCCCCGCGACCGGGTAGCAGTTACCACGCTTTGCGGCCCCGGCCCGTGAGGCAAACCGCCGGGGCCGCATGTTAAGGGGTCCATCGGGTGGCCCATGCTGTCAGGGCCACCCGATGGACATGGATTGTAAGGGGGCCCGGTCGGCGCTGGGCGCTTTAAGAGCGCCACTGTTTACAATTCAAAAATGTTGTTACATTAAGGATGAAAAGTATTTTTTAAAAATATGTTTTTAATTCAATATGATGTTTAACATTGAAACACAGTTTAATGTGATTATGTCCAAAACTAAATATATATTTTTTCATATGCATAGAATATAAAAGAAAGCAAAAATGAATGAAAATCCCACAATTTACATAAAAAAAAGCAAAGGGAAGATTTCAATTTATTTTGCTTATAATTTAGATAATGGAAAATAAAATGACCTGTCTAGAGTAATAATCAACAGTGCATGAACAATGCAATTGTTATTACAAATATATGCTTTATTTGTGAGAAGATTATTTGATTTCAAAGGAAACAATAAAGTTTACAGAATGGAATTTGGCAAAAGGTATCCAGATTATATTATAATGAAATCAACATGTAAATATTCATTTAGAGACAGAAGCTGGTTTATTCCCAAGTGTCATGGTTTTTGGTTCAAATCCAGTCTTGAAGTAATATAGCATACATCTTAGCTCAACACCAATTTGTTTATGCATGAGGCTGTTGGTTCTTCTTTCACAAAACCTGAGAATGAAGATCAACCTCTGGGACTGTCCAGGTGTTTGTTAAGTCTGCATGACCATTTCAGAGCTTTGTAATGATTAAGTCTGTAAGCCTTGAACAAAGAAAGTCAAACAAAAGATAACATAAACCATAGTCCGAATGTTCAATTTCTATGTATGCTTCATAGACATTGGCACTAAAATATGATATGTGCATGTTTTTTTTTTGTATTTTAAGTATGACATTATTAATCAAAATGCATTGTATTATGTTGGTGCTGGGTACATAAATCTGGATAAGTGTTTATAATGCAAAACATATTATTAGTAAACCTTAAATTACATGAAGGATACAATATACCTGCTGATCATAATAATACTTCTAATAATAATCTAATTGAAGTTACATATTGCTTTTACTGATAACAATGTTAATTCCATTTTGTCAATTATTTTCTCTTTTGCCTTCTTATTACCTATTGTGCTCTATATTAAAACTAATGCTAAAATATGTTGGAAATACATATTACATTTTGAAATTATTATTGAGTGAAATACCAATTTTAAAACTTGTATTTTAACTTCTGTTATTTTAGCTTTAATTGTCATTCGTCGAGTTACCTGTTTAACAAGCTCAGTGTTGCTGACCTTTATAAATAAAACGCAATTCAACAATTATTGGCAGATTGTATAGGAATAGAAATTAATGCCAGCGGAAATAAAAAAAACCCAAAAAGAATGTAACTGTAGAATTATACTTAGAAATTACATTTACATTTGTTTTTTACAAGCCATTCCCTGGTAACTAAGAAAAACAGATATAAACACAGAGACATATATAAACCCGTACTATTTTTTTCAACTATTAGACTATGATTGGAATTATTTTCCGTAAAGTCCACGCGTCATGTTTTTTTTTTTTTTTAGATTAAAATTATTCATGCAAATCTAGATAAAGGTTATTGCATTAGTTTTTCAAAATGTGTCATATTTTAAAGTTAGAAAGCAAATATATTAAATAGCATTTTTGAAAGCTTAGTCAGAAAGTTTAACCACTACTAATTAGACTTGGAGATTTGTATCATTGCAAACTGCAATTTTTCTTAATTCAGGTAGATCGTGATCAATTGAATTCCTAGTTTCTGAGGAAAAATGTAGCTGAGTCATAAACCAAACAAATCCTGAAACGGGCCAGCAAGTTCACTTTGATTTGTGTGTCTGAATTCTGCCCATGGCACTATCAACAAATAATGTTGATTTTATTCAAGGAGTATAAACAAATATATATTTATCTTTGTATATATTATAGATTAACTTTTTTTTATGTTCCTTCAGTTTGTTAGTTTTCCTCACTTGATCTGTGAACCTAGTGGTGTTAAACTGCTCCTATCAGTGTACTGCAAAATAGATACATACTATTTATATTATGCATATATAAAAAGTTTCAGTACACAGACTGGACCATCTTCCCTCCAGTTAGTTCACATATCAGGTTTAGGTGTGTGAATCAAAACTATTTTCATATAAGACTGATCTCAACAAAAATGGTAGTCCATATTGAAAATCCCAACAGCTCTGTCTGCATGAAAAATAATGCAATTTCAGACAAATGTTTTGGCCTTGGTGGGCCTCTAGGCAGACTAATCAAGTGGTCAACAACAGGATTATGCTTTTACCTTATGGAGACCCAAAAAGATATAATAAGGGTAAGAGGCCATTTTATTTAGACAAACATAAAACAATAATATATAATACTATAGCTTGTTATTCATTTACAATACAACAAATGTGCTTAAAATAAATGCAGCTGCACAGCCATAAATGGTACAAGCAAAGTAGAGAGCACCATCATAAATAATTGTAGATTTAGAAGACAATAGAAGTAATGAATATAATAAATGCTGGACAGAGTCATGTGACTTTTTTGTTTAATCAAGATATCATAATTAAATATAAGTTCATTATAAAGCACCAGCATATTCCACAAATAGATTAGATACAGTAGTAAATCAATCCATACATAGGATAAGGATAATGAGACAGATACTATTCCACTTTGAGAACATGTATTACTACAGCAGACTAACAGTCACTAAGTTACGGGATGGTAGTTGTTAACAAATTAGATCTGTGAAATCAAAGGTGCTTTTTTGATATACTAAAAGTTTGATATTATTATGATCCATTACATCAGTATTGAACTGTTAGGTAATGTTTCAGAGCAAACAAGATATGTGTGTGTGGCATGGGGATGAAATAACCAAAACAAATAAGACAATAGAGAGATTAAAGAAACAGTAAAGAGGAAAATCAGAAATCTACATATACATTAATCTATATAATAAGTCCTGTTAAGGATAGACGTTTTTTAAAGGCACAAAGATGTCAATATACCAGTGTGATTATGAATGGTGTAAATAAGTGTAAGCTATATGACATTTGCATAGTGTTATACACACTCTATTTAAGGGGCTAACAATCAGCTCAACCACAAAACTGAAACATATTCAATAATATCAAGAGGAATTCTTTTCAAGTTTAAAGTTAAAGGAATTATTTTTCAAGAAAGAAACCATCACAACTTCCTAAATAATATAGGAAAAAACAACTATACACATGCACCAGGTTGCCAGACACACTATAACTATAACGGAAATACCAGATATACAATCTAGGATGCAACTGATATTCCTAAAAGGAATTAATTACAAAAAACATAGCATGATATTGTTTAAGATGTGGATAGAGTTAAACATTTATTAGGTGCACTCACAAACCTATGGACTTTCAGGCGCTATCAAGGCGCCTCGCCTGAAGTTGGTGGGGTAATGTAATCTCCTTGTAGTCACCAGTTCTAACCAGGAACAAAACTGGAATCAAGATTGGTAGGCAACAAATTAATTTATTCATATAAAATAAAATGGGGGCATGGCATGAGTGAGGAGCGAGCTGGACATACACGGCTAGAGCTCTGGCCCGTAACCACTGCCAAAAGCTAAATTAAGCACATAACACAGAGAAAACAAAGTCCTCACTCTGAGACATGGATAAGAGGAACCCTAAGAAACACCGCAAGAAAGGCAAAGAGCCAGGGGTGACCATTGCTGATCGATTTGCGGCCTCAAGAACGGCCCCAGACGGAGGCCCAAGATGGCGATGGTGAAGGCCCTGCAGCCTCGAGCTCACCGCAGTGAAGTGATACTCCAATGGAACAGCAAGCAGGGGATATGCCACAAATTATCGTGCAGCTCACAGAAGTGAAGAACTTCCTGGCAGTCTAAATAAAAAAATCCAGCGCGGTCCTACAGATCGAGATTCAAGCACTAGGGGTGCAAACCACGAGACTGGAACAAAGGCAGGAGGCTACTGTGGAGATCCATAGCACTGCAGTGTTGCAAATGAATCACCTCACAGCGTGCCTGAAAATAGCAAAACTGGCCATTGAAGATATGGCCAGCTGGTCTAGGCGGAACAACCTACTCCTTAGGGTGTTGCCGGAGACCGCGGGAGAGGGTTCACTACTAGAGCTCATCCCCAAAATTCTCCAACCTCTCCTTCCTGAATTACCGGACCACCTATGGCACATTGAGCCGAACAGTCCTAGACATGTGATCATGCGCTTCTTCTATTTTCAAATGAAAGAGGATTTAATGAAAAAAACAGGGAGGCACCTATATGATAAGAGTATGCTGAAATTACTCTCTACCATGACTTGGCCCCTTCCACGCTTCAAAGATGCTGAGAATGGAAGTCCACCAATGATGCCCTATGCAGGTACATCCAAATCGCAGACTTCTCTAGGCAACCACATATTAAGATAGCCGCACACGTAGCTCTGACCTTTATTTAGAAGCTGTGTCTCAGGGAACAGTCTCCTAAGGGCCTAATTACATTATTATATGCCCAACTATGTTCAGAGACGACAGACTGGGGTAGACTGATGTATGCAGATCATTGGGAAAGTGACTTCGGAGAGGTACTGGAGGACGTGGAAAAGCAGGAGATCTGGGAGGTAAGCGGCACCTCCTCCATATTTGTGTCCATGCAGGAGAAGTCCTTTCAAACCCTATTCCGGTGGTATACCACTCCGGTTAACCCCTTAGTGACAAGACTGTTTTTCAATTTTCTTACCGTTAAGGACCAGGGCTCTTTTTACATTTCTGCGATGTTTGTGTTTAGCTGTAATTTTCCTCTTACTCATTTACTATACCCACACATATTATATACCGTTTGTCTCGCCATTAAATGGTCTTTCTAAAGATTTCATTATTTTCATCATATCACATAATAACAAAATGGGGAAACTAGAGGCATTAGCATACACTAAACAATATGATATAATAGGCATAACTGAAACATGGTGGGATGAGACACATGACTGGGCAGTTAACTTAAATGGGTACATGTTATTTAGGAAGGATAGGAAAAACAAGAAGGGTGGTGGGGTATGTTTGTATGTCAACCATGATTTAAAGCCAAATCTTAAGCAAATGGAATGTGATGAGGAAAATGTGGAGGCTTTATGGGTAAATATCTACTTGGGGGAAAATAAGGGAAACCAACTGTTGGTTGGGATATGTTATAAACCACCTAATGTTAATATCGACGAGGAACAACAGCTGTTTGAGCAAATTGAGAAAGCTGCAAATCTGGGTAACACTTTAATTATTGGAGATTTTAATTACCCAGACATAAATTGGGACAGAGGGACTAGTAGCTCAGCAAAGAGAATTGGGTTTTTAAACTTGTTAAATGACACCTTCATGTCACAACTAGTACAAGCACCAACTAGAATGGACGCTTGTCTGGACCTGGTTTTAACAAACAACGTTGATCTTTTGACCAACATTCAAGTAGGTGAGCACTTGGGAAATAGTTATCACAATATAGTGTCCTTTGAAATAAACTCAAAAAAACAAAAGCACATGGGGTATACTCAAACATATAATTTTAAAAAGGCCAATTTCAATAAGTTAAGGGAAGCTTTACAATATATTGACTGGCATAAACTCTTTAGTGAAAAGAACACTGAGGATAAATGGATCATCTTCCAACAAATATTAGAAAGGTACATTTCTCAGTATGTACCATTGGGAAATAAATATAAAATAAACAAATTAAAACCAATGTGGCTTACTAGAAAAGTAAAACAAGAGATTAAAAATAAGAAAAGGGTATTTAAAGCATTTAAATCGGACAAATCAGATGCATCTTATAAAAGATATAAGGAAGCAAATAATGCATGCAAAACGGCAATTAGACTTGCTAAACTCAAAATGAAAAAATTATAGCTAAAGAGAGCAAAACCAACCCTAAAGCATTTTTTTAAGTACATAAATTCTAAAAAACCCAAAAATGAAACCTCTGTGTTTAATCTTTCAAGATTCTTTTTTTTCAGGAAGTGTTCCGGAGGATTGGAGGAAGGCAGATGTGGTTCCTATATTCAAAAAGGGTTCAAAATCCTTGCCTGTAAATTATAGACCTGTGAGCTTAACTTCTGTGGCTGGTAAAATATTTGAAAGGTTATTAAGGGATTATATTCAAGAATTCCTTGAGAAGAACATGGTTATCAGCAAAAATCAGCACGGTTTTATGAAGCACAGGTCGTGTCAAACTAACTTGATTACATTCTACGAAGAAGTAAGTAGAAGTATAGATCAGGGTGTTGCAGTGGATGTGATCTATTTGGACTTTGCCAATGCATTTGATACAGTTCCACACAGAAGATTAGTGTTCAAACTCAAGGAAGTCGGTCTAGATGAAAATGCTTGTTCTTGGGTAGAACATTGACTTAAAAACAGAGTACAAAGAGTTGTCGTTAATGGTAAATTTTCAAGCTGGACAGAGGTGGCAAGTGGTGTCCCTCAGGGGTCTGTTCTGGGACCCCTTCTATTTAACATGTTTATAAATGATCTTGAAGACAGCATTGAAAGTCATGTTTCAGTGTTTGCAGATGACACAAAACTTTGTAAAATAATACAATGTGAGCAAGATATTACTTTGCTGCAGAGGGATTTAGATAGACTGGAGGACTGGGCACTCAAATGGCAGATGAAATTTAATGTTGAAAAATGCAAAGTTATGCAGTTCGGCGTAAAGAATACACAAGCAACATATACCCTTAATGGAAGCGAATTAGGGATAACAACACACGAAAACGACTTGGGAATTGTTATAGACAACAAACTATGCAACAATGTGCAATGTCAATCAGCAGTGGCCAAGGCCAGTAGGGTATTGTCATGCATGAAAAAGGGCATTAATTTTTGGGACGAGAATATCATTTTGCCTCTTTATAAATCACTGGTAAGACCACACATTGAATATGCTGTGCAAAAGCACTTTGCTATTTCCAAACCATTTTTAAAAAGCAAATTACATTGTAGTACTGATATCTGTCAATCCCTGAATAAAACCTCCACGTGTATATATATTTTTTAAAAGAAAACAACCTAAGGTATTAAATTGGGGGTATCTTGACTCTTTTCATGCAACCATTTTACCACCAGTCTATGCCAAATGTAAAAAAAATAAAATAATTGGTGATATTTTTTTACACACATAGCAATTTAAGAATACATGTACAGAGGTTTTTAACGGTTCCTGCCAAAAGAACACCCCAATATGTGTTCAGCAACATCTCCTGAGCACAGTGATACCCCCCATGTATAGGTGTTTCGGGTTCTCTGGGGGCTAAAATACCTTATTTATTTTGAAAAGTAGACACCCTAGGGTCTTTCAAATGGTGGTATTTTAACACTTTCAATGCACTAATTCTACAACCAGTCTTTGTCAACCTATTGGGTAGGCATTGTTTTGTGTTATTTTTCACACACATTGTATTTTAGGATTGGATTCTCAGCTCCTGCTATATATTACTGCCAAAGAACACCACACTATGTGTTCAGCAACAACCCATGTACAGGTGTGTCAGGTTCTCGGGGGTCTAAAATACCTTATTTGGAGGGTGCACATACCAGTTTTCAAACTTGAAATTTTCTCAGCTGTCATCAAACACCCATGTCCTATTTGAAACAATACAATCTTGTTTATGATATATTTTTTTCTGCTGTTGCAGATCAATTTGGACAGAAATGAGTGAAACTATTTAATTTCTTTTTGCAGTTAATAATATCCAGACTGAATGTGTGGGGTCTTATATTATAACAACACATTTGTCAGTCTCCTCCCCTTTATATGTATCACTTCACATACTTTTTCTTCTCAATAAATTTATTTCCGATCATATGACAATCTGATTGGCTAATTGAAATTTGAATGTTCCAATCAGTGTCCCAGCCCTTCCCTTTAAAAACCGGTAGAATTCACTATCCGGTTCCCTTCTGATGAGCTGATCTAGCGAAACGTGCGTCAGGGGTGTTTTGGGGCATTGCTGTGTCCACAATACTGCTTGCGGTTTTCTCTGACATCTCAGAATTATTCTTTCTATTTATTTTGGTCCTTTGGCATCTTTCCTTTTATTGGCATTACACTCATTTTAAGTGGATTGTTTTTTATTCCAAACCAGGGTCATTTTAGGGGTAAGGGGTGCCCTCGAAGGCACTATAGGGAAAGTTATTTTGTTAACCCCTCTCCCTTTCTCCCCTCAAGCCACCCTGTTCTATACTTGGTAGAATTATAGGAATTTTTACTTTCAGTGTCAGACTCTTCATCAAACAGTAATTTATACTTCTTTAACTACAGAAGCTGATAGTTACTTTTGTTACATTTTGGTCATATGCCTATAGCTACTGTTATACATAGTTGCCAATAAAGCCAGAATTATATTGGTGGCTACCTAGCAAGTATTTACAATTAATCTGCTGTCAGTTGATATCCTGTTATCAAACAGTCCAATTGATGTAGGATTTATTGCTCTACATTTAATCCCTTTTTGGGGACATTTACAATTTTCCCAGCAGTGTGGACCAGCCTCTCTTTATTTTAAATTTATGTTGTGTGTACGTGCACATAGTACTATTAGTTTTGTATTGGAGTGGGTCTTTTGTTATAAGAGACTTTTTAGTGATTTATACTTTTATTAAAAGTTACATTTTAATTTTAAATTTTTATATATATATATATATATATATATATATATATATATATATATATATACTTGTTCTCGGTATTCCATTGCTTATATAGATATATATTGTATCCTCCGTTTCTTTTCTTTGCCTAGAAATAAAAGCCCATCCTTGTGGGATAATTATCATAGCAAAGTTCACAGAGCCAAGCAGGGACTGTAGGTTTTTTCGGTTAGTAGTACCTTTGTTGAGGAACAACTTTATCTCTGTCCTGATTCTCTGAACTTTGTCTGCAGGGAGACTAGCCTGCATAGTGACTGAGTCTAGGCATATACCCAGAAATGACAATCTGGTGACGGGTCCCACCATTTTATCCAAGGCTACCAGAACTCCTAGGGTTGAAAATAGTGCAACAGTTTTTGTAATGCTTAGTGGGATGGTCTCGTGTTTTTCTACAGTCAGATAGTTGTTTAGATAGTGGATGATGACTGGACAGCAACTTATATTTAACAACAGCCAGCATAGTGTCTCAGCAAACGAATCAAAAAGCTTTGGGCTGCTTTTTTGCTTGAAAAGTTAGTCAGACGGCAAAATAGTATAAGCCCTTCCATTTTATCCCATGCATATGCCACAGTCACGGGCGTATTGGGAGCAGCTTGAAGGCATTGTAAATGTCTGTTTTCTCTAACCAGGCTGCTTCTCCTGCCTCCTATATCACCTGTATTGCACTGTCTACTGTGGCATACTGCAGGGAGAATCCATCTGGTATGAGTGCGTTCAGGCTAGGTATAACAACAGAATGAGGAGCCGACAGGTCTATAATGAACCATATTTTTTTCCATGTATTTGCCTGTGATGATACCTATAGGGTTGGTACGCCAGCAAGTAAACAGGGGCGTATAGAATGGCCCGATCATGAAGCCTTTCTCTATTTCGTTGCTGAGGAGTGTATCCACTGTAGTGGGATCTGATGTTGCTGACTGTAGGTTGTTACACTCAAACGTACCTATAGGTAGTGCAATTAACCCTGTGTGGAACCCTTCAGTGAAGCCCATGATGAGGAAATTGACTAGGTGTGGAGATGGGTGAGTGACAAGGTAAAAGGCTAGTCTTTCAACTTGTACCTCCATTAGTCATTTCGTGGGAAAGAGACAATTAGGGCACATGGTCTTGGCGTGGGCTCTAAAGAAGGTCGTAGAAGGTAGTGCCACCGTACTTGTTTCCCAGGTCTATCAACTTATGCATGCAAAGGTCTAATTCCTCTCTAAATTGTGGGAAGTTGAAGCATGACATCTCTGTAGAGACCGAAGGCTAGCACGAAGTCTGGGGTGGAAAGTTTTTTGTCTAACCTGTGGTCTTTGGTTTTAAGAACCACTGATAAGTCACCTCAGTTGTACGTCTTAATATTGATTATGTCCTGGGATGCTATCAGGAGTGACATGAGATTAACATCCTTACCCTCTAAAATATTATTTTTTATGTTGGGTGGGACCATGTGTGCTGGAGTGATTATGAGCATTTCTGATCCCTGTGCAGGTGGCGTGATAGTGGCATTACCCTGTGTGATGGTAATTTGTGCAGTGGATACAGTGGCCGAGAGATCTGTGGAGTTTATGTTAGCTGGGGTTGTGGATTCCACCTTCTCCATTCTCTGGTCTAGGTTATTAATTGATACCAGCATTGCTGACATGGTGGCTTGGATCCTGGCTAGAGTATTGCCGATGTTAGTTTGCGTGCTAGGCCCTGGTAGAGGATTATCTGAATTGGCCATGAGCAGCATATACAGCTCAGCCTTCCTGGCAATGGCTGAATAAGAAATGCCTATTTTTGGGATAGTCCATGATCTCATGTGACAGGGGCTTGATGTCTCTAGGTTTTCGCTTATGGCTGTGGCTACTGTTGGTGTAGCTGGCCTAGCCGGTGTACTTGGCAATGAGAAGTCCTCTCCTTTATGCGACAGGTGAGACATGCTAGAATGACATATGAGACTGTATTGTAGTAACGTGGCAAGTATAAATCTAGATTGGAACTTATATAAATACCAGGCGACGAAAAACATAACTACGTTTGGGGTGGTGAGGCCCTGCTAATTGCCAAGTGGCTGAATTGAGGCTCTAACTATGATTTGAAGTAAGAGTTTACTATTTGACCTAGTAAGGCGCAGGCACGTTTATCTTGATGTTTTATGACATGACTTTTTTAAGAGAGGGTATCAATGTATAATGATATTTCTACCTTAATGGCCATGTTTGTGATGTATTGACTGGAACTTAGAGATTTGTACTTAGAATCGAGAGCTATGTTCAAGTTTAGCATACTCGTCTGCGTGGGAATAGTTTTTTATGTTGATAGAAGTTTGAGCTTAAATGATATCGTATATGGACAATAACTAAGTTTATGACCTAATAAGCGATTTATTTCTGTGGCCGTTATTAAGTGGTTATGGTACCCCCTATTTATCTCTGGTTGTACCCTGTAATGTATTAACTCCGTACTGTGGTTTACAGGAAGGAAATTATAAATTTGCATGGACAGTCAGGGAGTAAGGTCAAAATCTGAAAGGACAAAATACATGCGCCAAGTGTATGGGCAACATAAAATACGACAGTAGGAATGTTAATAAAAGTTCCCGCTAAGCCGTTTATATTTAATTAAGCATGATATACAGCTTGTCATAACCATTTAAAATAACCAGCACAGAAAGTATTTGTTTGCCTATATAAGCTCAGTAATGCATAAACCATGTGGATGTCATGAATGTTTTCTGCCATTAGATGGCAGTGTGGGCTTGGGAGTGATGTTTCATGCAGTTCTTTCGTTTTGTAGGAGTATCCGAGTGAGCTAAGCGTTCGTTTGATTTCCTAATGGGAGTTAGTCGTTCGTGAGTTCAGACATGTGAATTTTAGCCGTACGTGTAGTAGCCATTCGTGTAACAGCCGTTCGTGTAATAGCCGTACGTGTAATAGCCATTCGTGTACTAGTTAGTTATTTAGTGTAAAATAAGCCATTTCATGTGAAAGTATTTCGTGCAGTTTTCCCTTTCATGTAGTTTGGTCGTTCGTATGAACTAGCTGTTCATATGAGTGTAGCCGTATGTGTAATTAAAGATGTTCGCATGAGTAGGTGCGGTTCGTGAGTTAGAGCGTGTTTCGTGTAGTGTTTACTCACTGTCTCCGGTTGCCTGACAGCTGACCCGGAAGTGCAGCAGAAGTACTGGGAACGCGGCGGTGAGGGTGCCCGAGCAGTTGCGGACCGGCGGGAGCGTTTTGACTGGGTCGAGGAAGCACTAGAAGCCTGGAAAGAATCCCGGTAAGCCCGAGGGAAGTAGACCACGAGGGAAACTGTCCTTAGTAAATGGAAGCGGAAGTGACCAATCGTTGTCGGCCTGGTATGGAGGTAAGTTTGAGTTTAAATAGGCTGGATCACCCCCCCACAACTCCAGGCCATATAAATATATATATATATATTATCCATTATATACATATAATATGTGTGTATATAATACACGTGTATTTGTGTGTGTATATATATATTTATATCAAAATACAGTGAGTGCAATTATATACATATATAATTGCACTCACTGTATTTATATAAATAAATCTATTATAAAAATACAGTTAGAATAAAATTTTATATATATATAACTTTAAAAATATATATTTTTACAGGTTTATTTATTTTTATTTTATTTTTTATAATATATATATATATATATATATATATATATATATATATATACACACACACACACACACACATGTGTAATTTTACTTTAAGTGTTTTTTATATTAATATATGTATATATTAATAAAAAAATTAACTTAGTATGACGTTGTATATAAGATATATATATATATATATATATATATAATATGTATATATATCTCATATATTTTATATACAACATCATACTAAGTTCATTTTTTATTAATATATACATAATTAACAAAAATACACATAAAGTAAAATTACACATGTGTATATATATATATATATATAACACACATGTATATATATATAACCAGTACGGCCAGTCTTGTGCACGAGACTGGCCTTATTGGTTTGTTGTAATATTCTGTCAATACAAAAATAAAGAATTGAAAAAATAAATATATATATATATATATATATATATATATATATATATATATGTATGTGTGAGTGCTTGTGTCTATGTAGCTGCACGTGTGTCTGTATCTGTGTGTTACTGTGTGTGTGTGTGTGTGTCTGTGTATCTGCATATCTGTATGTGTGCGTATCTGTATGGGTGTCAGTGTGTGTATCTGTACGTGTGTAAGTATGTATCTGTATGAGTGTTTGTGTCTATGAAGCTGCATGTGTGTCTATCTGTGTGTGAGTGTGTGTATGTGTATATGTGTATCTGTATGTGTTTGTATCTGTGTGTCTGTATGTGTATCTGTATATGTTTCAGTATGTGTGTGTGACAAAACCAATCTCGCCACATTGTATTGGAGGAGCCTGGTTGCCCGCCTGCTGCCTTTGGATTATGGACCGGCAGCTAAAGGGTTAATTTTACTGTGCAGAAGGATTTATTTCTCCCTTTCTGCACAGCAGTTCGGTAGATTTCATATACCGAACAAACAGCCGTTCACCAACTTCCCCAGAGCCGTGGGAAGCCGTCCGTCGCTGTTAATTGGCCACCCAGGAGCTGGAGTGTGCCTCCTATTTACCTCCCTGAAGCTGCGGTTAACCGCAGCTTAATTGCTTGTTAACTTTGTGCCTGCTGTTACACTTTGCGGCCGCTAGGTGGCGGTGTTCTGGAGCTCCCCGGGCAGCCAGCGCTTTTCTGCCCGGCTTTCATGCACCAAAATCGGACACTTTTCTGTGCAGGAACCGCTGAACCTCCAGCCCCTGGTTCTAATTCGTATGGATTTGGTGAATGCAGGGAAATTCGGTATTTTATGTTTTATGTGAATGCTTTAACCCAGATAGCAATGCCATGGAGCCTGTTCGTATAATTAAAGACTTTAGCTCCATGGCACTTAAACTGTATTCGGGTGGTTTGGGTGCCATTCACCTAATAATGTGCACCCAGACCTGAGCTATCTGGGGATATGTTACATGTCTGTGTTTTGTGTATAAAATGTGTCTGTATGTATTTTAAAGTGATAGTCTGTTTCTGTGTCACCACGTGCATAATGGAGTCTTGCCTTTGCCCTAGGAGATAATTGAATTACTTCATTAATTATCTCCAGGACAGAGAGGAGGAAACCAAGATGCATGGTGGGAAAGTATTGGGGCTGTGTGTACGAAAATGATACATGTCTGTCTGCTGTTTCAGTCTTCCATCTGGTCCCCTAGGGGAGTGTCCACCAGGTGGGAGACCTGCATAAATACAGGGGCAGGTAGCCCTGAATAAACAGACCACTGCTTGACCCATAACACGGAGCCTTGTCTCGTTCTTGGGGGGGATTCACTGTATGCTGCTGGAAGATTGATTGCTAGGAGTGTAAGCTGATGTCTGCTTTTCCTGTTCGTCTGCTAGCAGCTATTCGTGAGGTTCCAGTTTGGAGTGCTATCTTATTCCCCGGTATGCAGTTCGGGAGTTTGATGTATTCACCTATATCCAAATTCGTGAGTTTTGGTGCTTTTACAGTAGCTGTGCCTTTTTGTGAAAAGGGGATTTTTTTAACACACACACACACACACACTCATATTCACAGACAGACACACATATACACTAACTGACTGACATGTATTCACTGACAGACACATACACACTAACTGACAGAATTGCATACAAACTCACTGACAGATGCACACTCGCTTAGTGTCAGACACACACGCACACTGAGGCAAACATATACTCACTGACAGATACACACTGACAAACACACATACACACTCACTGACAGAAATACTCTCAGTGTCAGACATGCATACACACACTGACAGACACGTTGAAATACACATATATACACTGACAGACATGCATATACACACTGACAGACACACACTCTCAGTGACAGATACACACACACTACAAAATACACAATCCAGCACACTCACTTATCCACTAAACAATGATTTCAAATCTCACAGATTGTAAAAGTTTTATTTAAAAACACCTCACCGAGTCAAAAAATATTGGGGGTTTTGCTACATTATATGATCATGAGCCTGCCACAATGTCAATGTACCCCATTCTTGGCAGGTCCTATTCTAGCAGCCTAATGCCTGCTCTTATGAGATCAATCCACTTACTTGGGAACTACTTCCTCCTGGGACTCTCTGCAGATCACAGCTAAATAGGATCCTGGTATGAGGCACCTGTGACATAGAGGGGTGCAAAACCAAGGAGTTGACCTGAACTCCGAAATATATAAATTAAACCAAGAGGGCTGCATTCACCTGAACATGCATACATTATAGGTTGCTCCTGGGGCCAATATATACAACATACAAAATACACAATTCAGCGCACTCACTTATTCACTAAACAATGATTTCAAATCTCACAGATTTTAAGAGTTTTGTTTAAAAACACCTCACCTAGTCAAAAAATATTGGGGGTTTAGTTACATTATATGAACATTTATTGCATAAGACTGCCACAACGTCAATGTTGAGGGCTGCACTCACCTGATTATGCATACATTAAAGGGTGCTTCTGTCACACACACTGACAGACACACACACACACACACACACTCACTGACAAACACACATACACTCTCAGTGACAGACACATTTATACTCTCACTAACTGACATACACACTCTCACTAACAGAAACACTAACACACTAAAACAAACACACTCACAATTCGTTTTACTCACTTTTTAAGTTGCTGGAGTGTAATGTTTCCCCATTGGGTCCAGTGGGGCTGACTCAGCAGGCACAGGTGGGCTAGCTCAGCAGGCACGAACGGTCGGGCATGCAGGTGACCGGTACAGGTGGGCGGCGAGGGAGTTCTGATCCTCGTGCTCAGCTCCCTTGAATGCCTCTTAGTGATGCCGGGGCTGGAGTGATGTCATATTCCAGCTCTGGCATCACTGCGGGGCACGCGAGGGAGCTGAGCAAGAAACACTCAGAGGACAGGGCCCCCTTGCCGCCCGCCTCCTCCTGAAGAGATGCCAGCCTCGGTTGTTAATCTCTACTTGTTCTTTTTCTAGTTAAGCATTAATGTCTTTTTTTGCTATGTACCCAAGAATACCATACGCTTATTACCATATTTATCGGCGTATAACACGCACTTTGCCTCCCTGAAAATAGGGGGCAAATGATGTGTGCGTGTTATACGCCGATATACCGTATTTTTCGCTCCATAACACGCACTTTTTTTCCCCCAAAAAAGTGAGGGGAAATGTCTGTGCGTCTTATGGAGCGAATGTGAAGGTTTACTTACCTGTCTTGACGCGTGGGCCGGTGTTCAGCGTGCACCGCGGTACTGGAACTTCAATTTCAGGTTCCGGTTTTCGGCGGGACTGAAAGGAAGTGCGCACTCAGTGAAATTGAAGTTCCAGTACCGCCCCCGCCGGAAACCGGAACCTGAAATTGAAGTTCCAGTACCGCGGTGCACGCTGTGAAGCCGGCCCACGCTTCAAGACAGGTAAGTAATTATGGGACAAGGGGAGGGAAAGTGTACTATGGGACAAGGGGAGGGGGGGACACTATGGGAGATGGGAAGAACACTATGGAATGAGGGGGGGAACACTATGGGAGGGGGTGGAGAATACTATGGGAGGGGGGAGAATACTATGGAAAGGGGGAACACTATGGGATGAGGGGGGGGAGAATACTATGGGAGGGGGGAAATTTCCTGAAATTTCGTTCTTAAAATGAGGTGCGTGTTATACGCCGGTGCGTGTTATACGCCGATAAATACGGCATTTTTCTTCTGCAGAATCTGGCATTTAAAAATATAGAAATTGCAAATGGTTGCTTTTTGTTTATGTATGCATAAAAAACTGCTTGTTATCATCTAATATATCAAAGATACTATTTCATGATTTTTTAATAAAGTGCATTGCATTCACTAACTATATATAATATTTAATTCTAAATAAGTTTTGGTTCAATATTAAGTATTAGTTCAACAACCCAAGCTTTTAGGATTATACTGTAATACTTGTGGAAAAGTTATTTGGAACTCCACCTCAGGTGAATGAAGAGATTCGATACTGTCACTTTAAGAAAATAATATTTATTGAAATAAAGCAATTTTGCTTTGGCAATCTTCTGTTGTAATACGATTTTAAAATGATAATGCATGAGCAAAGATAATCTTGCTGGTAATTGCTTCAATCTGAATAATGTTTGGCAAAATTACATTAAATAAGGTAAATCCTTAATTAGGAACCCATAATAACTTCAGCAATAATAACACAAAGCTAATTCTTCTTAGAGAATGAAGCAGAGTTCTTTAGGTTCTGGCAGAAGTAAATAATGAATATGTCTCGTTAGGAGATGAATAGCTGATTTCCAGAGGGCAGACACTTATATTCCTTTTTCTACTTCCCAATAACCTCAGGTGCGAATCAATTAATTATCCCAAGAACTGGAGAACCTATTTTGCTTACTGTGAATGATGTGCATTGAAGTACTTTCCAGAACTGATGAGAGTTATAGTTCCTTGAAGTATGTAAAGGAATATAGGAAGTGGTGATGTCTGTTCTGAAGTCTGGGAGTGGAGAGGTCAGCGTAGTCAGGAGAAAGCCAGTGGATTCAGTACACAGAGAAGTCAGCGTTGTCAGTAGCAAGCCAGAGGGTTCGGTACACAGAGAAGTCAGCGTTGCCAGGAGTAACCCAAAAGGTTGGTATACGGAGAAACTGGTAGTAAAGCAAAGACGGCAATCTGCAACAAAGTAGCAAGTATGCGGGAGGCACAAATTGATTGAGCAATCTTGATTAGTTTGCAGCTCTCTTTTCAAAGGGAAGCATGTGATGTCAGATGCATGGGCGGAGTCAGATTGGCGAAACCTGGAAGTCATACTGGTAATACCGATCGGAAAAGAAGATATGGGGGAAACCTGACATATACCAGCTTGCTTTCTTTTATCTATTAGTAATTAAAAAAGAAGACATGCTGTTTGTTTCCTACGTATTAACAATTAAAAAAGAGAAGATAAAATGTTGCTGTAATTTTTAAATCAAATAACTTCAAATGATATGCCATTTCAAGCCAATATTACTATTTATTGTATTTAATATTTAAATGTGGATAAACTCGGATATTATAAAAGAACAAAATACACCAACCAGAATGTGTGAATGGACGACTTGTATTACTATTGCTGCTAACTAAAATTAGTTGTTGAAAAATTGCTATACGTGTCTGTATAGTGTCAATAAAGTTACAACAATATAGAACAAAAAAGACTTGCAAGGTCTCACATTTTCATAGAATCTCTCTATTTGCCTCACCTTGAGAGACAGCATGCATATTCACTTATTTTAAATATCATTAAGTCTAGACTTAAGCAATTGATCATCTGCTAAAGTCTGTGCAATGTAATTATTCTTTACAAGAATCCCAATTCTCAATGGAACAAGGGCTGTCCACTATCTCCTCTATTATTTCTACACTATAGTGTACCCATAGGATGCACAATTAGGAAAAATAGAAATAACAGGTATTATGTGTGGAAGAAAAGATTATAAAATCAGTCTTTCACTGAGGACATTCTCTTTTAATTTCAAATCCAAGAGTTTATCTCCCTTGTCTGTACAGAACAATCATGAAGTATTCAAACGTATCTGTTTAGAATTGAGCCAATCTGAATGTGAAGCACTAAATGTCTGTCTATATGATACATATTTCAAAAGTTTGGCTTCTTCATTACATGTTAAAGCTAATAGGCAGCATCTGAAATACTTAGGGTCAATCATTACCAGATATAGACAAAATCTCTATACCTTTAATTACCCATCTGGATTGGTTTTGTAACCAAACTTTTTTGTGGCATTGGCACAGTAAAGGCTTTTTTTTTTCTGGCAACTCGACCATGCACCTCATGTTTGTTCAAGTATCGTCATATTGTGCTCCATGAAACAACCACAAAGTCTTTTTCCAGAGCAGCCTGTATTTCTCCTGATGTTACCTGTGGGTGTTTTTTTTTTATCCCAAACAATTCTTCTGGCAGTTATGGCTGAAATATTTCTTGGTCTACCTGGCCTTGGCTTGGTAACAAAAGATCCCCAAATGTCCACTTCTTAATAAGTAATTGAACAGTAATGACTGGAATTCTTAATGGATGTATTTTTATCCTTTTCCCCATTTATATAGTTCCATTTCCTTGTTACGCAGGTCTTTTGACAGTTCTTTTCTGCACCCCATGGTTCAGTAGCTAGCCTGCTCAGTGCATCCACGTGAGAGCTAACAAACTCATCGACTATTTGTACACAGACACTAATGGCTTCATATGCTCACTATCCTACATTTTTTTTTGCATGACCAGCCATATTTTTAAGATCAATGACAAAATGTCACAATTTCTGCCAGGGTATGCAAACCTTTGAGCACAACTGTATATATCTCTGACATTGTGAATCTGTGTGTCTGAGAACTTGTGTCTATGTTTAGCAGCAGTGAATATCTGCCAGTTGCATCAGTGGGCATATTTCGAATATTTGTGTATAGGTGCGTACGCTTGAAAGTATGTATATGTGCATGTTTCAGTGTATATATGTGTGTCCACATGGCTGCAAAGGGTGATATGGGCAATGTCATAGCAATGTGACAACATAGAATTATAAAACACATATTATTTACAACAATTATTTTTGTTTTTCTGTTCAACTAATATTTTTGTTTTTGCTTCAATTTAATAATGTACTATCTATGCATACTGAAATGAAAAATATATTTAAACATCCCTTCCCAAGACACCCAAATTACCTAGATTCTGTTTTTTTTTTGCAAGCCGCTTGGTAGTGAAAGGATTAATGGAACACTAAAGCACTAGGAATGCACACATGTATTCCTAATGGTCTATTGTTCCCCTGTCTATATGTGGCCATCTACCCTCTCCTGCTGTGAAGGTTTAAAAGGTGACTTTTACTTATCTTTACTCCCTCAACTCACAGGTTTTGCAGAAACTGCTGTGCCTTCTTGGCTGAGATCATCAAAAAAATCCAATGTTTCCCCATAGTACTGTGCCAATCCAGTGCACTTAATGAGACCATCTGATTAAATAGCAGTATTTATGAAGATGGAAATGGCTCAAGTGGCTGTCAAGGCAAACAGCTACTAGAGGTGCATATAACCCTTTCATGAAAACTATTGCTTTTTAACAAAACAGCAATATTTTACATGGAACGGTTAAAATGAAGTCCACTGCACCAAGACCACTTTATTGGGATGAAGAGGTCTGGGTGAATTTACTGGTCATTTACATTAAATATTGCTTGATGATATTGATAAAAGGTGTCACAAATGCTTGCAACTTGGCTTTAGGGGTGAAAGGTTAAAAACTCACTATTTGTCTGCATTAGACCAGAAATAATTATAAGAACCCCATGTATCACCACTCACACATACGCATAATATCATAATGCTGCCACTACCAAGACAATTTATAAATGGGATGCCTTGGTACCCAAGCAAATGAAATTAACAACAGCCCTCATTACTAATACTTTTTTTTTTTACCAAACAGGTAAAGATTTAACTTAATAAAATAATATTTATTATAAACAAAAAATAGTCACAGTGCATACAAAAACAGATGGCAAATAAATTATTTACACCAACAACAGTTACAAAAAATAAAAAGGAGGAATTAACAGAAATCCTAATTACTCAATTAGACCTTGGCCTCTATTATTATTATCACCATGTATATAGCGCCAACAGATTCCGTAGCACTTATTGCACACTAATAATCAGTTGTATAGTTGATCCAGTAAGCTCACATTTCCAAGTCTGGTGATATAGGCAAATGGAAGCTATACCTATAAGAACTCTAAGTGCCCCCCCCCCCTTGTATTTGAGACAGACAAGATTGAAAATGTACCTGTTCTGTACCTGCCCAAGAAATAATTCTTACATCTATTAATTTATAGTAATTTCTCAATTTCATAGACATGTCACACTTCCTACCTATGGTCCAATACAGTGGACTTCATAGACTCATTTTGACACTCTAAATATGTACAAGAGAAGGCATGATTATTCATCTCTGGGTTATCATTGCCGTTTTTTGGAAATTAATCTGTCCGACATTGGTCTCCTGACTGCTTATGGTCACTTATCATTTCAAAAGAATCCACTCTATTAGGGAATAGAGGCAAATGGTTTGCTAGCCAGTTAGTTTACATAGAAACTAGACTTAGTGTATGTGTATAATTATACACCAAGAAAATAAAGCATGTTTGGATGCAGGAGCTTCCTAGGAAGGATTCATGTTGTAACTATTGTGGCATCTATCACATCCTTACACAATCAAATTAACCATTTTCATGCTGTAATCAGCCATGCTGCCTCTACTAGGTGATCAATTCATGTATGCACTATACAAATCACCTTTAATAGCAATATGATAGTGTGACAATGAATTTTGCTTGCTGGGTATTATGGAAGGGGTTTCACTCTTAGAAATATAGTCTTTGTTGTTTGCAAAACTTTGGAATAAGATGTAATGAGGCTACATCATGCCACATCCCAGGCAGTAGTAATGTTGTCAGGCAGATTTCAAATCTCATATTTGTAAAATTATGTGAAAGAGAAGAGCGGCATTTCTTCTTTCAAATATCTAGTATTCAATGCTTATTATTGATGACTGGAGAGAAACATTGTTAGGAAGACATAGTACTATGTATAGCCAGTTCAAGACTTTCTTCCCCTTACTGTTTATCTGTCAAATCCTCTCCACGCAGATTTGAAAGAAAAAACATGGGAAGCATTTATTATTTTGCACTAGAATGATTAAATTCAACTTCATCTAAATAAAATTGGTTCTCATATTTTGAAAAGAGAGAAAAAATGTTAAAAAATACACATCACTGACACAACAATATTACTCAGATTACTACCTAGAACAAGCTTCAGTATGTATTTAAATCAGGAGCCATAATCCCAGATACACACTTGGCATGCCTTCAAAGTTTACAGAATATGTGCCATCACAACCACTCTTGATTTAATTGCATGTCTGGAAAATCATTTACTATAAAAAAAAAAAAAAACTCTCCTTCTGTTAAGTGTGAATTCACCTTTTCTCATATCTCAGCCTTTTTTTTTTAGCTTTAACAGATTGCAATGGAAAATTCATTTTAGAGATGCTTTTGTCTTATCTTGAGTATATTTGAATGTCACAACAATGTTATCTGTTGCCAGTTTCTTTTAAAGAAAGCAAATTCACTTTTTTTCATTTTTAAATAAATTCTAAATGTAATACATTGATTTTTGGTTTAGTATTAGCTTACAGTGTGTTTATTTCCTTTGTTAATATGAACGATGCACAATCCAAAAATTAAAATTTCAGTTGTTTCAATATGTACCTACCAATCTATTATAATTTTACATCAGTATTCATTAAGTAATGCCCATAATTCAGTATTACAGTCACTCTTTTGCTTTGAGCATAGGTTTTCTTCTTGTAATGAAATTATGCCAAAATGCCTTTCCACAAGACTCAATTACCTGTTGTGCAGTTGAGTTCATAGCTGACAGCAATATATCTCCTTGTATATATACACAAATAGTAATACGTGTGATGCACTTCTTTTAGACTTGAGAGAGGCCTTAAAATGCGTTGGCATAGACCCATGGAAACATTCCACATTAAATGTTGGATTATAGTGATTCCATTGTTTAACACAGCTATAGCAAGTTCAGGCGCAGGAAAGCTCTACTCCAAATGACATATTTAAATGAACACTCTAGGCAACAAACCTAATACCATTTGTTGCAGATTTTATATTACCTATAGTGTCCTGTCACTGTCCTAGTGCTGAACTGGTTTGACTTAAACTATGTGTCTTTCCCTTGCCTGGGGACCATCTCCCCAGCCACAGTGATAATATGAAATTAATACTTCCACATAGCCATTGTCAAACTTGTCCATCCTGGCTATTGTGATAAGTTGAGGCTGGGTTGGCCAAGAATTCTTAGCGTATTAATAAGACCAGGTTGGACAACGGGGAGGTCTCAATTGTGCAAAATTATAATAATTATATATAAAAAAGAAAATCATAAAAAAGATTGGTAATACTTATACATCTAAATACCACGATTCGACATACAGACAATTTTCTTATAAATAGGAAAAGATAAAAAGTGCTATATAGTGCAAGATATCTGTTTATAAATATGCTGCTTATAAATATCCTGAAGTAATGCACTCACAATTCACAGAGCCCCTTCAAACTGTCTCTGGTTATATCACCTCACTATTCCAGGGATATAGTTATAATTTTCTTTCCCATGGACAGCAATCTGCAGTGGTTAAACACAAGGAGAGAACCTAAGAGGCCCCAATAGTATAGTATGCCAAAACTTTCATTTTTTTTCATGAGTAAACAAAACAAAGATCCTAAAACAAGAAGCTTGTCTTTCACTTAATGGCAACAGCATTTTTTGCATTTTTTTGCTGTTTGCGTTCAACTGCAATTTGCATTTTACTAATTTATTGCACCGACAAATATTGTATACCGTTTTTTAAAGGACAGAAAGGGCTTTGATTTGATGTAACACACACACACACACATATATATATATACACACACACATATATATATATATATATATATATATAAATGCTTATTTATTATTAAAAAAATACAGAAATATGCAAAAAAAAAGTGAATATTTGTTTGTTTTTTACAGTTTTTGCAATAATAATGTGTACATAATTAGTGCAGGTTAAGGAAAGTAATTAAAAATAAATTAATTTAGTTGTTCTGATTTACAGAATATATAATGTGTCTGGGATTTTCAGTTTTTTGTGGTAGTTACAGGTCACAAAGCACAAGGAGTAAAATACACTTTTAATGTGGAACGATTTTAGAATTTGGTATGTTTGTCTTGTAAGCTTAATAGCCATAAAAGAAAACAAAATTGCCACACAAAAGTATATATTTATATAAAGTAGACATCACAGGCTATTTACCTAAGATTGTTTTGACACTTTCAATGTAGCGATTTCACCGCCAACCTCTGCTAAATATTGGAGTAAAAATGTTGGTTTTTTTTTGTTTTTGGCACACAAACTTATAACAAAGAACTTCTCATGTGTATTTTGTAAAGTTGGTGTGTGCTATTCCTGTACAAAGTTTTATTTTGTGTTCAGTTACATCTGCTGAGTAAAATGACACCCACATTGTATGTCTTTGGCACTATTTTGTGAAGCTACAGTGCCATATAGGAGACCTGTCCTTTTCAGTATTCACAGTAGAATTTTGAGAGACAGATTTAATGAGCCTATCCTACCATTTGGGGTATTATAACAGTTTGACTGTTCAAAAAAAACCCACAAAGGCCTACCATTTGTAAACGTAGACACTCCAGGGTATCTCATAAGTTGTATATTGTGCCTTAACATGCCCCCATTTTTTCACCAATAGATGCCAAAGTATGTGGTAAAAAATTATTTTGTGCGTTTTTTACATATGGATTGCATTTTTGCTGGGCATTTTGTATATTTCACATGTGCCACTAAGTTCAAACCCCCCAAATTATGTTCAGCTAAGTCTTCTGAGTAAAAGGACACCCCCATTGTATGTCTTTAGCACTATTTTGTGAAGCTACAGTGCCATATAGGAGACCTGTCCTTTTCAGTACTCACAGTAGAATTTGAGAGACGGATTTAATGAGCCTATGCTTCCATTTGGGGTATTATAACAGTTTGACTGTTCAAAAAAAAACCAGAAAGGCCTACCATTTGTAAAAGTAGACACTCCAGGGTATCTCATAAGGTTCATATTGTGCCTTAACATGCCCCCATTTTTTCACCAATAGATGCCAAAGTATGTGGTAAAAAATACTTTTGTGTGTTTTTTTACATATGGATTGCATTTTTGCTGGGCATTTTGTATATTTCACATGTGCCACTAAGTTCAAATCCCCCAAATTATGCTCAGCTAAGTCTTCTGAGTAAAATGACACCCCCATTGTATGTCTTTGGCACTATTTCGTGAAGCTACAGTGCCATATAGGAGACCAAGCCATATCAGTTTTTACCGAACTTTGAATTTTGACGCTGGACCTATGTGCAATTTCCAAGCATCTTAGCAGGTTTTAAATTCAAACTACCCCACAAAGGCCTACCATTTCTTAAAGTAGACACCCCAGGGTATTTCAAAAGGTATATTCTAAACCTTAGTGTAGGATAATTTTTTTGTTAGTTTGTACCAAGTCTAGTTGCAATTAGCATTTTTTCTGCCTTTTTGACACACACTTGGAGATGTTACTGTATATTTTGCTATCCTTATGTGTGCTACGGCAGTATAACACCTAATATGTTGCTCAGCTATGTCATCTTAGTGATACAATAACCCCATGTGTACCTTTTTCAGGGTTATGTGGATGTTGAAGGAGACACACCACTTCCATATTTTACAAAAGTGGATGCTGGGCCCAAGTCTCATTTTAGCAGCTCAGGACTGCAAATTACCTCTTAAAGGCCACATATATTTTTAAGTGCATACTATTTGCTGTGAAAAGGGGGAATAGTTGGGGTAAACTTATCCGGGGGTAGTACCCAGTCATCTGTGTCCCGGGCAAAGCTGTCATGGATTCCAAAACCAAAACACAGACAGACCACAAAGAGAGAGAACACAGAGAGAGAAACTTGTAATACCGGTCCTTAGAATGGCCGGGCTATACAAGCAGAGAATTGTCAAGGTACAAGCCGAGGTCAAAGGAGTAAAGAGAAACGGAACAACAATAGGACAAGCCGAGGTCAAGGATCAGAGAAGACAGGATAAACGGTAGACAAAGCCAAGTTTCGGTAACCAATCAGACAGATGACTAAAAATCACACCCCAAAACTGGTCTACTTATTCGGCCTGGGTGTGAAAATTTTTAAAACAGTGGCCAATACATAGGCCGGGCTGAGAGGGGCAATCAGGGCAGTAATAGCTGGTCTCAATTCTTACGCCCCTCTTGTAACACACCCTGCACCTTTTCTGGGGGTTTTGTTTTTTAGGGGTTGGTGCAATCTTAAAGCAGAAGTGACCTGCCTCCATTCTTCTGCTAGGCTCCACTGATGGTCTCCTTGTGTGGCATTCTAGCAGACCAGAAATGAGCTCAAACTGGAATAAAAGAAAAGTGCTTTTCAGCCCAGCATTTGCCTTTTTAAAAATGACAAAGGCATTGTGGATTGCCATCTGCATCAGGTATATGCCCACTTTTTTATACCATGCCCTGGTCTTTCTCATGATCAAACACGGCTGCATTAGTTGATCGGACAGGTCAACGCCCCCCATATGCCGATTATATTGCCGTATGCAGACTGGCACCCGTTTACATTCGTCTCTGCACGAACTGCGACCCTCCGAGTGTTTTCAACATGGATGGTGGTTAAGATGAAAACATCCTTTTTATGTACTTGAGTTCCAGCAGTTCATTCTGGCAGAGAGCTGCTGTTTCCCCCCTTTTCATTTTTTTGTTCGCTAGAGCCTTTGGGAAACCTGTGCGACTCTTCTGAATAGTGCCACAGGCCACGGTCTCGAAGCAGTACAACATTTTAACAGTGGGATGCTATTATAAAAGTTATCGAGGTATATATAGTGGCAAATTTACTGTTACAGTGGGAAATTAAAGGGCATATTTTATAAAGAAGATCATACTGCGGATCACCTTTTGGGGGGCACTTGTTATTCTCACTAAAGTGCATAAATTGCAGTATGTCTTCATATCTTTCCCTCGTCATTGTCTCGGCAAAAATGGGGGTATTGCAAATAGGATGTTTAGACCAATACATCCTAATTGTGGGGTTTTTAATTAGCCCCATTAACATGGTCAGTGCCCAGAATTGTTTTAATTCTGGCACACTGGTTGGGTTCCATCTCTCTTTCCTGGAGATAAGAGAGTCTGGATCGCGTGACAGATATTGCTCCGCATAGAGATTAGTCTGGGTGACTATCTCCCCAAAAATCTCATCCCCCAAGAACAGCTGCATAACATCCAGCGCACTATAGGCAGACAGGTCAGCCTGTATGCCAGGATTGGCTGTAAACACTGGGAAGTCTGGGGAAAAATTATTAGGGGGTACCCAGTCATCTGCGCCATGTTCTGCATTAGGGGAGTCGTCGATTTCCCCTGATGGTTCTGCAGTATCTGGCACATAGTCCCTGTCCCCTGCGTCACTCCCTGCGTCACACTCTGAGGCAGTGTCAGTCGCCTCTGAGTCGGACGCTAACAGGGCATAAGCCTCCTCTGCGCTATACTTTCTAAACATTGTTAATTCAGCTAACACAGCTAACAAAATTCTAACTAAAAATATATTTTTTTATTTTTTATTTATTTTTATTCCCTAATTCCCACTAAATTCCACCCACCAAAATAACTAAATCACAAATTAATAAAATCAAATAAAAAAATGTAACCCCTTAGGTTTACAAAAAAAAACTAAAATTTAACCCTTGAAAGTAAAAAAAAAAATAGATCACAGTAAAGTACTGTGACCTGTATATTGATCACTGCTAGCAGTGATCAAGCAGCAGGGAAAGGGTTATTTGTTTTATTAATAAAGGGGAAAGGGATTAGGGACTTTTTTTTAAACGTATCTATTCTTCTGGGACACAACGTAGCAGTGACAGACCAAACAGTCCATTTGCACAACCGCAAACTCCCCATTTGCACAAGGTTGGATACCAAGCTAGCCATGTCCCGTTCCTTGTCCTCACTGATGTCATTTAAAGTCTCTTCCTCCACCCAGCCATGTACAACACCAAGGGTCCCCGAAAGGTGACAAAAAGCCCCCTGGGACGCCTGCTGTGTTTGGTCTTCCACCTCCTCAAAGCCACCTTCCTCCTCTGACTCCTCTTCTTCAGACTCCTCTTCCAGCGTTGCCGCAGGTCCAGCAAGCGATGCTGATAAGGCTGTTTCTGGTGGTGATGGTGACCACAACTCTTCCTCTTCCTCTTCACGCTCATCTACGGCCTGATCCAGCACTCTTCGCAGGACACGCTCCAGGAAGAAAACAAATGGTATGTTGTCGCTGATGGTGCCTTTGGTGCGACTGACTAGGTTTGTCACCTCCACAAAAGGACGCATGAGCCTACAGGCATTGCGCATGAGCGTCCAGTAACGTGGCAAAAAAATTCGAAGCTCCGCAGAGGCTGTCCTAGCACCCCGGTCATACAAATAGTCGTTAACGGCTTTTTCTTGTTGGAGCAGGCGGTCGAACATTAGGAGTGTTGAATTCAAACGTGTCGGGCTGTCGCAAATCAAGCGCCTCACTGGCATGTTGTTTCGAAGCTGGATATCTGAAAAGTGTGCCATGGCCGTGTAGGAACGCTTGAAATGGCCATGATGTCATTGAAGATCTCTTCCTCCACCCAGCCACGTACAACACCAAGGGTCCCCGAAAGGTGACAACCCCCCCTGTATTTTTTTTTTTAAATGTACACTACTGTTACACCAGATATGAGTTGCACTGGTGTGACACTGTGCCCTGACAGGCCCTGAAATGCACACGTGTGAAGGAAACTGACTGCTATTATTTCACAGTCAAAAAAGTTTTTTTTTTAAATGTACACTACTGTTACACCAGATATGAGTTGCACTGGTGTGACACTGTGCCCTGGCAGGCCCTGAAATGCACATGTGTGAAGGAAACTGACTGCTATTATATTACAGTCAAAAATTATTATTTTTTTTGGTCTGGGAGGGAGGGTCTGCTGCTGATTGGCTGGAATGTGTCTGCTGACTGTGAGGTACAGGGTCAAAGTTTACTCAATGATGACGAATAGGGGGCGGACCGAACATCGCATATGTTCGCCCGCCGAGGCGAATGCGAACAAGCTATGTTCACCAGGAACTATTCGCCAGCGAACTATTCGGGACATCTCTACTCAAATGTCTTTCACATTACTTCATTGTTTGATTCTAAAACCACATTTGCTTAATGAATAACCACAAATGCATCCATTGTCCACATTCAGTGTCAAAATAGGAGCACAAATCTTATTTAATAAAGTTAATTTGCCATATTTAACTTAAAAAAAAAAAAAAACATTGGCTAAATCTCAATTATTTTACTGACGTATTAAAGTTGAAATAATGTACTGTTTCCATATAAAATAAAGGCATGTGTACTAAACATTACTAATCACCTCATCATATTGTATATCTTTGTTTTATATCAAGTGTCATATATCACAAACATTAAATATACTTTAAAAACTTAGAATATATTAAAAACTATATAATATATTAATAAATCAGTAGGTAAATTAACTTAGCCAATTGCAATTTGTTTACACCGTAATACATAATTAATAGTGCTCTTAATTCATTCCAATTAATACATTGATATCAATATTTGTGATAAAAAACACTCACAACTCAATGATTTGCTATGAGTATATATGTGCTAACATTACAGACAATGCTATAATGATGTGTTTATAAAAAGGAAAGTAAACTTTATTAGTACAACATATACAATAAAACAGCCTTAATAACTACTTTAGAGGAGCTATAAAAATGACATATTTAAAATTTTACATTAAAACCCATAGGACAAAGTGTCTTTACTATACAGACCGATCTCAGATCCTACTGCAATCGATTTGGAAAGTATCTCCACCTCTCCAATCTTTCCTTATTTTCTCTATGCTTATAAATTTCAATTTACTTGGGTCATTTTGATATCTGCTCCTTTATACAAGTGTGCAGCTATCTAGTGGTATGTCATACATACTGTAGGTTGCAGGAGCATGTTAATAAATACTATAACTAGTGCAATATGCTATGTTTGTAGCTGCATGCTAGGCAGTAAACACATTGATAAAAATCCATCTGCTCATTACAAACTTTTTTTACTTTTATAATTATTAACAGGACTTACTAAATGAAGTTTAATACTAGGAACACCTATATGTATAATTCTGGGCTAAGCTCTGCAAATGGGATCCTCAGCTAAAATAAACCAATATTTCTGAAAGGGACACTATAGGCACCATAGGTACTTCAGCTCATCGAAGTGGTCTGGGTTCGCTGTTCCATTCCCCTTAAACATGTAATTGTAATTTTTGAAGTTATTTATGAACTGCAATAACTACCCTGCAGAGTTAACTCCACCTCTTGTGGCTGTCTACCAGACAGCCACTGGAGGCACTTCTGGGTGGTTAGGTGACTTTTGGTCTTCATGGTCTACATGAAGACACCCAGCATCATTGAGCAATGCTTTCTTACTGGGTAGTCCTAATTTGAGTGAGGTGCTTGCTGCACATGTGCATTACATCCCCCTGCTGGCTGACATCAGTAAAGGAGCAGGGGAGCTGAAGGACATCGGTGCTGGAATCACATAAGTGACAGAAGGGTTTATAATCCTTCCAGCACCATGGGGGAGTGAGGGAGGTAACTATGAAGTTGTTTTCCTAGTTGTTTCCTAGTTTCTCTTTATTTATATTTTTCACTTTCTGATTATTTCTGACTAATTACAAATTAAATTAACCTTATTATTTTCTTCTTTTACTTGTTTTTCCTGCATGCAACAGATCCTTCCTTTCAATGTTCTGAACTTTTGTTAATGCTTCATTTAAATGTTTCTCATTATACTTTTTTTCTTTAAACATATTTTAAACCTGCCGTGCCTGTTCTATGAAATCATTCTCTTTCGTACAATCCTTTTGGGATATTTTTCAAACATAGGCCAAAGTGACAACTATTATAGAAGATATAACTGTTTACATCCACTTTTTTTTTTTTAAATAAGAGTTTGTATGTATTCATTTATCATTAATACAAATATTAAGATCTAAAAACCTAGTGCATGTATCACAGACTATCGGACAAAAGATATGAATGAGGTTATTAATAAAGCAAAAAACTGTTTTGGAATCGGACCAATGAATGAATCCAAAATACTTTGTATACGCAAATGGAGATTTGGCACAATTTTTCGGAAGAAGCCCAAAGCCAGCAGGAAAAAATGAGTCATGAGTGATGTCAAGAACAGACTTGTTTTAGGATCTCTGTTTTTACTCATGTAATAAATTAATTTTGGCATAGTGCACTAATATTGTTTTAGAGTGCAACACTTGTTTAGGATTTATATTATTTTTATAAACACTATTTTTGTATTTTTTATATTTTAGTGCCTAAGCAGTTTTGATTAAATTTTGGAGTGGATATTCCAAGTGCTTATAGCAGCAGCAATGTTGATTGCCAGAAACCGGAAGAAACCACACGCGCCCAGCAAATCCGACCTAATAACGCAAATCACCCTAAACTGGGAATATGAGAGTATAGCCAACAAATACATTACAGCAAACCATACAGTTGAGGAGGCAAAAACTAAGTGGGCAGATTACGCAAAGAGACTCGCACAATGTTCGGACCCCCGTTCGTGGACTCACACTAAGGCAAATGGAGCCTAGGGTCTGAGAGGCACCTAGATGGCCAGACAAGGTCACGGTAATGGATTAGAGAACAGAACACTCTACAGTAAGCTAGATCACAGGAGGCAAATCAAAAGTGCTACACAGTCGAACCTGGTCCTGAAGAGTGGGCAGAGCTGAACAGTTCACTTGCTATTTCTTAACTTCAAGTTACATAGAAACATAGAAACATAGAATGTGACGGCAGATAAGAACCATTCGGCCCATCTAGTCTGGCCGATTTTCTAAATACTTTCATTAGTCCCTGGCATTATCTTAAAGTGAGGATAGCCGTATGCCTATCCCACGCATGCTTAAACTCCTTTACTGTGTTAACCTCTACCACTTCAGCTGGAAGGCTATTCCATGCATTCACTACCCTCTCAGTAAAGTAATACTTCCTGATATTATTTTTAAACCTTTGTCCCTCTAATTTAAGACTATGTCCTCTTGTTGTGGTAGATTTTCTTCTTTTAAATATAGTCTCCTCCTTTACTGTGTTGATTCTCTTTATGTATTTAAATGTTTCTATCATATCTCCCCTGTCTCGTCTTTCCTCCAAGCTATACATGTTAAGATCCTTTAACCTTTTCTGGTAAGTTTTATCCTGCAATCCATGAACCAGTTTAGTAGCCCTTCTCTGAACTCTCTCTAAGGTATCAATATCCTTCTGAAGATACGGTCTCCAGTACTGAGTGCATGAGCACTTCCCTCTTTCTACTGCTAATACCTCTCCCTATACAACCAAGCATTCTGCTAGCATTTCCTGCTGCTCTATTACATTGTCTGCTACCTTTAAGTCATCAGAAATAATCACCCCTACATCCCTTTCCTCAGATGCTGAGGTTAGGACTCTATCAAATATTCTGTACTCTGCCCTTGGGTTTTTACGTCCAAGATGCATTATCTTGCACTTATCCACATTAAATGTCAGTTGCAACAACTCTCACCATTTTTCTAGTTTACCTAAATCATTAGCCATTTGGCTTATCCCTCCTGGAACATCAACCCTGTTAAATATCTTAGTATCATCAGCAAAAAGACATACCTTACCATCAAGACCTTCTGAAATATCACTAATAAAAATATTGAAGAGAATGGGTCCAAGTACAGATCCTTGAGGTACCCCACTGGTGACAAGCCCAAGCTTCAAATATACTCCATTGACTACAACCCTCTGTTGCCTGTCACTCAGCCACTGCCTTACCCATTCAACAATATTGGAATCCAAACTTAAATATTGCAGTTTATTGAAAAGCCTTTTATGTGCAACAGTGTCAAAAGCCTTACTGAAATCTAGGTAAGCAATGTCTACTGCACCACCCTGATCTATAATTTTAGTTAACCAATCAAAAAGATTACTAAGATTAGTTTGGCATGATCTCCCTGAAGTAAACCCACGTTGTCTCTGATCTTTAAATCCATGTGTTTTTAGATGTTCAACAATCCTATCCTTTGACATGGTTCCCATCACTTTCCCCACTACTGAAGTAAGGCTTACTGGCCTATAGTTGCCAGACTATTTTTACCGTTCTTGTAAATGGGCACAACATTTGCCAACTTCCAATCTTCTGGGACTACTCCTGTTATCAATGATTGGTTAAATAAATCTATTAATGGTTTTGCTAGTACACCACTAAGCTCTTTTAATAGCTTTGGGTGTATTCCATCAGGTCCCATTGACTTATTTGTCTTTACTTTTGACAGTTGAAATAGAACCTCTTCCTCTGTAAACTCACGTGTAATAAATGACTAATTTATCCTTTTTCTTAACTGAGGTCCCTTTCCTTCATTTTCATCTGTGAATATCGATATTGAGGCAGTCAGCTAGACCTTTATCCTCTTCTACATACCTTCCTTATTTTGTTTTTAATCTAACTAATCCTTGTTTTACTTTTCTTTTCTCATTTATGTATCTAAATAAAGTTGTGTCCCCCTTTTTTACTGACTGTGCTATTTTCGCTTCTGTGTGTGATGTGGAAACTCTTATAACTTGTTTAGCCTCTTTCTGCCTAATCTTATAGATCATTCTGTCTTCCTCACTCTGGATTTTTTTATAATTACTAAATGCTAACTTTTAGTTTTTTACTATTTTGGCCACATCTGCAGAGTACCACAGTGGTTTCTTGATTTTTTTTGCTTTTACTGACAAGCCTAATGCAATTTTCTGTTGCCTTCAGTAGTGCAACTTTTAAATAATCCCATTTCTCTTGGACTCCATTTAAATTGCTCCAGTTTAAAGCTAAGGACAATTCCCATACCGGGAGTCAAACCCGGGCCGCCTGGGTTAAAACCAGGAATCCTAACCGCTAGTCCATATGTAAAGTTCAGTTTCAATTCTATCCCCCCCCCCCCCTTTTTCCTATTTCCTATTTCTTTCACTATCCCTTCCTGCCACATCCAGGGACAAAAACCAGAAGAGAACTACGCTCCATTAGTTAACACATATACAACTTTCTCATCCTACAACACACAGTTTAAAAAAAAAAAAACACAATGAGTAAAGAGGGACAGTGCGGGGGCGGTGCCTGGAGGGAGGGGGGAGAGGGTATAAATGCCACTGTGCACCTGAGGTGGAAAAAGGAAAAAGCCATACCTCTTGGTCTTAACATTTAGTTTTCCAGCTGAAGTGGTAGAGGTTAACACAGTGAAAGAGTTTAAGCATGCGTCGGATAGGCATAAGGCTATACTAGCTATAAAATAAGGTCAGGGACTAATGTGAGTATTTAGAAAAGTGGGCAGAGTAGATGGGCCGAATGGTTCATATTTGCTGTCACATTCTATGTACCTTGCAAATATTTACAAAAAATATGAACAAAGTATATGCCCATTTGTATTTATCTATTTTGTCACATCTACTGTTTGTGAGATATGCATATCTATATATTTTGCTTAAGTGCTAATATTTCAGACTGAAAAATAAGGGACATTGCATATTGCCTTAGACTTTTCATTTACCACATATTTTTATAAAGGCTGAATAAATAAGTGAAAAAGAAAATTATGTAAACTTACATTATTTTTAAGTTTGTCAAATGATTCCATATTCAAAATTGCTGTGTTATGATATGTTTATATGCCAGTTATGTACTTCTTACTTCAAGTAAATGTAATGCTAATATTTTTTTGCAATAAAAAAGTGCTTTAAAGTGAAGGTGTTCAATAACAGTGGACAGTTTCTATATCATTTCTTTGTTTTACTATTTAATATTATATTCCAAGACTTCAAATTAAAATCCAGGAAGTCATATTTCGTAATTTTACATTTTGCATTTTGCACTGTTTGATTCTGCTTTATTTTATATTCACAAAAGTAAAACTTACTAAAAAAATTGTAAAAATCACAAACTTGGGAAGGAGTCTGAAGTTATATGCACAAGTCAGAGTGCAAGCATGATTCTAAAAGAAAGTATATCCAGAGGTCTAACACTCTCTCAAATCTATATATACACAATGATTGTTTCTGTTTAACAAAGTTTTATGTTTGATGTGATATTTTATATATTCTAAGGGAAAGTCATAAATTGCTTGTACATTGTCTAATGAATATATGATGGCAAATTCATATGCTTATACTCATAAAGGACGGAGCTCTGTGTATCTACCTACTTTGTTTATCAACTTTACAGCGAGAATTTAGAAAGTAAAATACAGAATGTTTTTGCTAGGAGAATATTTGATTAACACTAGGGCCTTCATATCGATTTTATGTTTTCTTTAGTTTAAGTGCTAAACAAAATATATGCACATAAAATAGTTTATTTAGAATGCTGTGTATATCCAACAAACATCAAGGGAAGCATTAATATTTTACATCTCTTGGTCGGAGCCAGGATCAGCAAATGTTATGTGTGTTTTAATAACGTCTCAGTAACTGGCATGCACAATCTTTAAAGTGCATACACTTGTGCATACACAATATATATGTTTATGGGTGTAATTAATTTTATCTTTGCATCCTGTAATAAACTATGCAAAAAAATATTGGTTTAATTTCATTGTCATATGTGAAGAAAGTCAATCTACAATATCTTTGAACATCAAACTTGCAACGTGGAACATCAGGTTGATGCTTCCCTGCAAGCATTGTACTTGTTTACACCACAACTGCAAGAAAACAGACAAGAACGATTTGTTCTCTATAACTATATACCTTACGCTAGCATGGGTGATAGATTTAAAGTGTGTCTTTCAAACACTGAAAATCACCAAACAATATATTGATTTTGCAATAGTGGACAGCATGTATACAATGCCAAATTCTAGATTTTTCTATTTTTATTTTTATTTATCTTGAATTTAGGCAAATATCTGAAATGCTTCTGAAATCTGTATGTTGAAAAAAAAATAATAGATTAAAGCATGTTTAAAAGGAATAGTAATATAAACCTTGGCAAATGCAATCATTGCATAAAGACACAAACAAGGTTGTAGGCTGGCTATAATCTACTTTGAAGTTATTATTGCATAAATAATATGCAATAATATATCATTCTGGAGTTCAGTATATGCCAATGACAGGCATATTTCTTAATGCATTATAGTGATTTCACTATTGTCTGACAAATCAACTATCGTTTAAATAAAAAGTTGGATAAGGTGTCTCAAAATAGATGCACAATGTCCCAAGTGAAAATGTGAGAAATGAATACACCACTGTATAGCAAATGATGAATAGTCAGATATTGCTCAACATCAATAAGTAATAAAAAGGTTGGTAATAAATTAAATGAAAGCATAAAATTAAGCAGCCAGTCCTAATGAAAAATTTAGAGAGCTTATTTTCACAAAAGTCAGTGTAAAAATATGCTTTTGTTTGTATTATTTGTAAAAAAAAAAAAAAAAAAAAATGCATATTTTAGTTGATGACACATTGGCATTGTGTTATGATATGAACTTAGTAAGCTGTAAATGGACTTTTGTTACAGGAAGATTGTGTGTGTATGTGCCAGTAAGAGGTGTTTGCTTACATGGATTGTACAAAGCAACTAAAGCATACAAACACAAAAGTTTTCCCTGCTTAGATTTGCATATTGTTATAATGATATTGCTGATATTTATGATTACGCCCTTCTCTATCAATAGCATAGACACATAAAGTCCCACTTCCCAGAATGTATTTAACTCTTATGAGAAATATATTCCCATTACCTAAATCTCTGCCTTACTGAATTTTGAAAAGGCAGTAAAGGATGTTTTCCAATCTAACAATAAGCAAGACATTTGGAAGGAGCCAAAGCTTTGAAAATATTATGGGCCCTCAAATCCAGTGATAATCCATAGATCTAGATCTGGAAACTGCAAGGAAGTAAACAGGAGCTCTACTCCTACCTACACTACTACACCTTGGACATTGTTGATGGTGTGGATTTCATTGATGAACAGAATGCACAAAATGCCTTCATCTGTGTTACACTGTTACTGTTTATAACACTGCTACAACTAACGTTATGCTGGATACTTTACAAAGAGCTGTTGTCACACTGGAAATACAAAACTCACGAATGGATTTATACCGAGGTTCGGCAAACGATCGACGGACCCCCCAGTTCTTGGCGTGTGCCGCCACTTGAACCCGGCCACCTCTGGAAGTACCGAACGGCCGACCACCCGGCTGGGGAAGTGTGCCGCCAATTGATCACCCAGGGAGTTGCGGTTTGCGGTTAACTGCAAGCTAATTGATGACTCTCGACGAGGCCTGTTCGTGTCAGATCTTCCGATATGGAAACTACCGAGCAGGACACGAACGGGGACCACCTACGACCAGGCGTGTGGCCTCAATCAGTAGGTGGAATGTTGTGGTTAACCGCAGACAGAGTGCCCCTTCATGGCAGTCCCCAGTCGTTTACCGAACAGTGATAACACCCAGACAGAGAGCGGGGATTTGTATATCACCTTAGCCGGGGAGAGTTCCATAAGATCACGCCGAGGTACCGCTGCCTATTGTCACCGCTAAAAACATGGCCGCCACCTCGTGTTCGAGACAAAGAACACACGAAAGACTTTGTATCCAAGAGACTGACTATGTTATTCATGAGGTCTGAGCGCTATTCACCCGGATGATGCTATATAATGATGGGTAGGATGTGAAGGATTCCTGGTAAAATGTTGTAATTATATATTTTTTACTGTTTTCCGTATGGATATTCCACGTGAGATTTTGGGCCCTTGGGGATAATCGAGGCACACTAGCCGTTGGATTCATTATCCCCAAGGAGGGAGGGGACTTATTTCAAAAGATACAGTGTATTGTAATTGGTTGATTGTATGTTTTGTCCCGACATGCCACCCGGTCCAGAGGGGGCTGTCCCTGGACCGGGAACGTTTGCATAAATAACGCTGTCCTGTGTCAGTAAAGCCAGTTCTTATTTTGACCCTCAAATTTTGGTGGGGAAAGGGTATCCTAGCTGAGCTATAGCTAGTGGGAGATTCTACACTTGCAGGTCTCTACCGATTACAGCTCCGTTCGACTCTTCATGTTCGGGAACCAGGACATCCAAACGATCCAACCTCCTGCTAGACCGGAGGCAATCGTAACAATCTGCATTGCTAAGGAACATACATACAAACACACATATACCCCACACATAATTAGAAAGTTGCCACAACTATATATATGTTGGAAGGCCAATTGGCCTGAATTTGTGGGAGGAGTTATGACCCTATATAAACCCTACCCCCCTACTTACCTTTGCCGTTCAAGCTGTGTTGACTGTCACCATAGTTACCTGCATTTCCTGTCAGCCGTTCCCGCCAAAATTCTGCAGCAAGCAAGCAGTCTCCCTCCAGCAGCACCTACCACAGACTTCAGGGCTTGTCCACCAGCTGCCCCACGGCTTTCCAGACTCGTTACCCGGCTGCCGAGCTTCCGGTCATGAGACCGTCACGCAAACGTATGCTTCAACGTGGGGAATAGCGTTCGGCTATTTCCCACGTTCGGGCCTAAAAACGCGGGGATAGGCTCCCCAGATATATTACTTACCCGTTCGTTTAATCCGCCGTTCATGTACTTCTGCGTTTGGGCAATTTTCAGCCGACTGCATAGTACACACGAATTTTGTTCATTCTTACGTACACTTATACTCACCTTACGTTCGCCTGTTTCTCACTTTCATTAGACGAAACACATACGAACGGCTGGGTCACAAAACATTTATTTTTTCATTAATCTACATCCGGTCATAGTATATCTCCCTCACACGTTCGGTAGACGAATGCATAAGATTCTATGCATTTTATAAAAAAATTATATTGAAGTATGTTCCTCTATGTATGATTTTATTTATGTTCACGACACTACCTACATTTTTTTTCCTTATTCTAAATGTCATTTTTTCACCACACTGTCACATTTAAATTATGTATATATCCCAGGATTTTTTCTCTTAAAGGAACAGTTTCCCCTTTACGGTTGCAGGGCCTAGGTTCCAGGACTGGACCTGATTATACAAAGTATATATAGACCTATATATTGAAGTCGCCTGAGCAATTTACTATATATAGAACTAACACTCAAGGTCAGTATCTACATACGTTACATACATCCTGCAAGAGACAAGCCCCCGTTAGGGTAGAGAACTGGCTTTCAGGGTCAGGTGCTGGCCCTAGCTTTCCCCAATAATACTACAGTCCACGAGGTCTACACCCATACCTCATACACGGAGGTTCAGCCCCACGACCAAATCATAGCTATCCACCTCTTTTTTGATTCCACCTAGGAAACTCTGGCGGCTATTCTGGCCAATCTGCAATCCATTAACAGCAGGTTGGAATCAGTCATAGCCACTCCAGGTGACTTAACAGCCCCAGCAGTCCCTACACCGGTAACCTCGACCGCTCTGACGGCCATACCCCTCATTTCCCCTCCCCCACCAGCCACTACCACTCCCACTACCCACACCTCACCAGCCCACTCTGTTCCGGCTTCCATCAAGAAAGATATTCTTGATGGAAAATATGTAAATTTAATGTCCCTCCTCATAGTCTCCCAAGACGTCTTAAAGAATAGAGCTTACAACTACAGGGACATTTCCATAGTCTTAAGAGCCAGAGACCCACGTTTGAATAAAAAACTCACCATCCCACAGTTTGTTATCGCGTTCAGCACTTATCGCGATGTTATCTGCAGGGCCGGCGCCACCTGTAAGGCAACCTAGGCAGCCGCCTAGGGCGCAACTTAGCAGGGGGTGCCGGATCCCTGCACCCGGAATCACCGGTGCGTCTCCTCATGCTGCGCCGCCTGAGCACTTTAGCAAGCCCCAGGCGGCGCAGTACTGCAGAGCACTCCCTCCTGCCGGTCTCTCAATGTAGCGTGGCCGGGCTCACTTCCTTTCAGTCCACCGGCGGCCGGGTACAGGAAACAGAGGTTCCTGTCCCGCGTTCCGTGCCGCCCGGCCACGCTACATTGGCAGGAGGGAAGAGGAAGAGGAGGGTAAGGACTACTGGGTGAGGAGGGAGGGGGGACACTAAGGACCACTGGGGGAGGAGGGAGGGGGGACACTAAGGACCACTGGGGGAGGAGGAGGAGGAGGGTGACAAAGGACCACTGGGGGAGAAGGGGGGGAACTAAGGTCCACAAGGGGAGGGGGGGGACTAAGGACCACAAGGGGGGTGGAGGGGACTAAGGATCACTGGGGGAAGGAGGGGGGACTAAGGACCACTGGGGGAGGAGGGAGGGGGGACACTAAGGACCACTGGGGGAGGAGGAGGAGGAGGGTGACAAAGGACCACTGGGGGAGGAGAGGGGGAACTAAGGTCCACAAGGGGAGGGGGGGGACTAAGGACCACAAGGGGGGTGGAGGGGACTAAGGATCACTGGGGGAAGGAGGGGGGACTAAGGACCACTGGGGGAGGAGGAGGGGGGACTAAGGACCACTGGGGGAATAGGGGGCGACTAAGGACCACTTGGGGAGGAGGAGGGGGACTAAGGACCACTGGGGAAAAGGGGGGGGACTAAGGACCACTGGGGAGGAGGGGGAGGGACTAAGGATCACTGGGCGAGGAGGGGGAGGGACTAAGGACCACTGGGGGAGGAGAGGGGGAGTAAGGACCACTGAGGGAGGAGGGGGGAAGGTCCACTAGGGGTTTGCCAGAGGGAGGACCACTGAGGGGGGAAGAGGGGAAGGACCACCAAAGGGGGGAGGGAGGACCACTGAGGGAGGGAGGGAGGACCACTGAGGAAGGGAGGGAGGGAGGACCACTAAGATGGGGAGGGGGGAGTGAGAAAACCACCAAGGGGGGACTGCAGAGGGACAGGGGGCCAAAGGAGAACACTGAGGGACAGGAGGGAAGGGGAAATCACTAATTGATAGGAGGGGAGAGCACTATGACATTTTTTTTTAAAAATAAAGAGCTGCTCCCCTCTCAGTCCCTATCCTACCCCACAAACCCTCTCTTTTACACTACACACATACACAATCCATCCCCACACACACACACACACACACATAAACATACAATGCATCCTTACATACAGACACACCCGAAACACACAATGCATCCCTTACGCTCGCACAAACACTCATTCTCTTACACACAGAAACAAAATGCATCTCTTAGACACTCAATGCACCCCTTACAGACACACACTGCATTCAATTACATACACAGAAACACACCTTGCATCCCTTACACACACACACCCAGAAACATACAATGCATTCCTTACACACAAACACACACTGCATCCACTATACACACACTACATCCCTTACACAAATTGGTATCCCTATACACTACATTCTATGAGAACACACACATTACATCCTCTACAATAACACATAAAACATCCCCTACACACATACACTCCACTACCTGTGAGAGAACTCATGGGTGGGCCATGTAGGTGGATTTATGTGTGGGCATTGTAGGCATACTCACGGTCAAGCCCTGGGGGCCCAGACCTTGAGCTGTGTAAGGGGCCCCAAAAAATGGTGCTGCTTCCTGTTCTACAACAGACCTGTGGAGCCAGACTGAGCCCATCATCAGCCTATTGTCCTCATCTGGTGGTAAGTAGGCAATCCAATATATTATTAGTGGCACTAATCTCTAATTTACCTCACATTAAATGGATACTATAGTTACCAGAAGCACTACAGCTTAATGTAGTGGTTCTGGTGTCTATAACCTGTCTGACACCGAACAAATAAGCTGGTACAGCACACATTTAATTATATAACAACACTACGTCCAGTCAATGGCACTTTCTCTTCGCAACCTTACTCATCTCGGGGGGCTGCTTACTTGCACTCCAAGTAATAAAGTGTGATTTTACATTTTTGTATCCTTCTTCTTTTCCTCCAGTTCATGGAATAGTTTCAGTCATACCAATGAATAATTTTGATGTAATTTGCCTGCATTCTACTATTCCAGCATGTAGGGATGCATGCTTAAGCAATATAGATATATCTTAGACCTCATTCTCTACACCTCCTCTACTCAGCTGCTAACACTCTTTTATGCTCTTAAATTACAGGTCTCTGGCTGGGCTCCCCCTCCGGCACACCTTCAATCAGCCAGGACGCCTTTATTCCTACGGCTAACCCTGGTTTAAACGAACTATTACTCCACGCACAAACACTCACGCACCAAGCACTGTCTCCCAACACCACTATCTCTTACGCTAGGGCACTGACTATCTTTAACAAATTCACAGCCGAGTTTTGCTTACAAGGTGACCTTTCCATCAAAACCATGGTTGCTTTTGCCTCCTTTTGCCCTTTACACCTTAAACTCTCGCATAATACCATCAAACTCTACCTCACCGGAGTACAACACCACATCCTCACTAACTTCCCTAACCACGCTCCTTTTCTGTCTTCCTACCCCATTAGGAAAATCCTCAAAGGTATTTTCAAGGTCTCAGTCTCTCCTAGTACGACTAGGCTACCAATAGACGGTCCAATATTCCGGCTCCTAAGCGACTTATTGGACAAATCCCAGTTTGACCACAATACCAATTTAGTCATGAAATCTGCCATTTTTTTGGCCTTTTATGGGTTCCTCAGACCTAGAGAGTTCACAGTGGTACTTCAAGGAGACACAGTACGATGCCTCAAACATTCTTACTTAAAGAGAGTAGACGACCATTTTGTACTCTCTTTGCCTTCTACCAAGACTAATCACTCTGCTTATCCCACTATCATTCCCCTCTTTCCTACAGAGAATTTGTGGTGCCCTGTACATGTTCTGGATTTGCTCCTGCTTTCTCACCTCACAAACTCACCCGATTCTCCACTACTTCTACTCCAAGGACACCCACTCACCACAGCTAAATTTATGTCACACATCAGAATTCTATTGTCTAGGTTAGGCTACAACCCAGCCTCCTTCTCTGGTCACTCATTTCGCATCAGCACAGCATCATCAGCCTCTAGCACTAACACCCCGTTACACATCATTAAGAGGCTGGGACGCTGGAAATCCTCAATATACAACTCCTACATCCCTCGACCAGAAAGGGAGCTCAGGCAGGCTTTCAGAAATCTCACAATTTAAACTTGCAATAAAGTGTGTTTACTTTGAATTCCTTTTTGACCTCTTTTTTACAGGCCTACTGGTACGTTGGTTACTGCACACCTCAACCAACTTTGCTCCTTCTCTACATTCCATTAACATAATAGAGATTCCGAGCACAAGTTGGAAGGCCAATTGGCCTGAATTTGTGGGAGGAGTTATGACCCTATATAAACCCTACCCCCCTACTTACCTTTGCCATTCAAGCTGTGTTGACCCTACCCACCTACACCCTCCTTTACACATTTCTCTTTGTGGGCCCTCTTTTTTACAGGCCTACTCGTACATTGGTTTCGGCACACCTCAACCAACTTTGCTCCTTCTCTATATTCCATTAACATAATAGAGATTCCGAGCACAAATATATATATAGAAAAACAACACTTGGAGAGATATTGTATGGATATCAGGAGCTGACTTGTAATAATGGCTTAATGGAATGATAAAATGTCTCATATGATCTGCATATAATCTGCAGAAGCTTAAAATTGTGATAAATGAAGAAAAAGAGTAGATATACAAATAGGTACTATGCCTTTAAGGAATACAAAACGGGAGTAGAAGTTTAGTAGATAAATGACATGAGAGTCTCACTCATAAACCTCAAGGTGAAAATAGAAATGCAGTAAGATATGACACAAAGAAAGTGTACATAGTATGTGAAAAAGAGAAAAAGAAAATATTGAATCAATTGACAATATGAGACTGTACTGTGTTAGTGTCTCTATCCCTGAAGGGTGCAGGGTAAATGACACTTCATCACTGGATAATATACTTTGTATCAACAAAGATAATAATAGTAAAATAATGTAAAAGGAAATAGCAACACAGTATAAGGAACTGTTTGCTTAAAGCAATAAATATATTGCTGTAGACTGAAGTGAATAACAAAAAACTGGATCGTATAAAAGAAACCAGTTTGTTGAATATTAAAAATATATATAAAAAACATAAAATATAGGTCAGGAACAGTTAGTGATGGTATTACCAGTCATATGAAAATCAAATGGTAGTGTTAACCCTCGGATCGGCTTAGGATGAATGTAGATTGTGTTTTGCCGGCTAGCCTCCTGGATGCAACTGCCAGTGAGGACGGCGTGCGTCTGAGTGTGCGTCCCGGCAGGACCTCACTCTGGGGGACGGACATCGCAGATAGTTTCGGAAGACGTATTCACCAAGGGATCTTTGTGTAAAGTGATCTTCTGCTGGCGTAGTCACTCTGTATCCTGCCTTGTGGTCTAACGCGTTTCGTAGGTGGAGCCCTACTTCTTCAGAGACGGTATATATATATAGAGAGAGAGAGAGAGAAAGAAAAAATGATTTCACCGTCAGGTAATTTATTGCAAGTTTCTAATTATGCAACATTTGAGGATGCATCCAACTTAGATCAGCAATTAACAAAACATTCAAATTTGTTTTGTAATAAATGACTTAACAGTGTTATAACAAGTAAACATCTGTTTACCTAAATAGTAACATTTTAATTAATTTGTTTTGCTTATATTATTGTATCTATCTATGTGTATTAAAATATGTATAAGCTGATATGAATGTTATAGTCTTAGGGAACATTTACTAAGGGAAAAATACAAATTATTACTGACATTTGCAGTGTATTAACTGATTCATTATTTTGTTAAAATATAAGTATATCATGTGTACTAATAACACAGATATAATCCCTGTGTTCAGAGGTGGCTCTCTAATTAGCCTAGCGGCTGCCTAAATCACCATGGGCCAAACTGAACTGTCGGGTTCTCGGTCTGTGACCGAGAACCCGACACAGGAAGAGGCCTGGCAGCTTGCCCTTTATTCCGTCTAGTGCGAAGCCCCTCCGCTTGGTACAGAGCTGCAGACTGAAGTGTCACACCCCCTCATACTATGTCACCCCACACTCTATGTCACCTTCCCTCTCACTCTGTCATCCCCTCTTACTTTGTCACCCCATGTCATCCTTCTTCTCACACTGTCACCCTCCTTCTGACATCCTGTCACCCACTCTCACTCTGTCACCCCCTCACACTCTGTCACACCCTCATACTATGTCACCCCTCTCACACTATGCCCCCCTTGCACTAATGTAATCCTCCCTCTCACTATGCCACCCCTCACACTATATAAACCCTCTCACTTTGTCACCTCCCCTCACTCTGTCACCCCTTCACAATATGTCACCCCCTCTCACTATGTCACCTCCTCACACTCTGTCACACCCTCATACTATGTCACCCCTCTCACACTAGGTCCCCCCCTTACACTAATGTAATCCTCCCTCTCACTATGCCACCCCCTCACACTATATAACCCCTCTCACTTTGTCACCTCCCCTCACTCTGTCACCCCTTCACAATATGTCACCCCTCTCACACTATGTCGCCCCCTCTCACACTAATGTACCCACACTCTCACACTCTGTCACCCACCCTCTCACACTCTGTCACCCACTCTGTAACACTAATGTCACAATAAAATATTGTTGTACTGAGTGGGGTGGAGCAAGAGGTGTCTCACACTATCTCTACCTACCTACGCACGCTATGTCATCTTGCTCCACCCCACTCAGTACAAAAATATTTTATTAGAAAGGATAATGTGTGGCTAAAGTCATGGTGTAGAAGGGAGAATTTTTCCTTTTTAAAGCACTGGGTTGATTTTCCGCTTGGGTTCAATCTTTATAGCCATGATGGATTGTGCCTAAACAAAAGAGGGTCTGCTGTGCTGGAAACAGGATGGCTAGAAGGAAGGAGCACATTTTAAATTTGTTGTAGGGAGAGAGGGACACTTTAGTACAACACGAGTGGGGTGGAGATGGGGTAGGGGAAAGATCAGAACAGAGGAGGTATGAAATAGTAATAAAAACTAAAGTACAAGTGACTCACAAGTGGTACAAGCACCAACTAGAAAGGATGCTTGTCTGAATTTGGTTTAAATAAACAATGTTGATCTTTTGACCAACATTCAAGTAGGGGAGCACTTGGGAAATAGTGATCACAACAGGGTGTATTTAAAAATAAACTGAACAAAAGCAAAATTACATGGGTTATACTAAAACATATAATTTTAAAAAGGCCAATTTCAATAGGTTAAGGGAAGCTTTGCAACATATTGACTCACATAAACTCTTTAGTGAAAAATACACTGCAGATAGATGGAATATCTTCAAACAAATATTAGAAAGGTAAATTTCTTATTATGTCCCGTTGGGTAGTAAGTATAAAAGAAACAATTGAAACCAATGTGGCTTTGTTGGAAAGTAAACCAAGAGATTAAAAATAAGAAAAGGGCATTTAAAGCATTTCAATCAGACAAATCAGAGGCATATTACATAAAATATAATGAGACTAATAATGCATGCAAAAAGGCAATTAGATTAGCTAAACTAGAAAATGAGAAAGTGATAGCCAAAGAGAGCAAAACCAACATCAAAACAGTATTTTAAGTGCATACATTATAAACAAAATAAAAAATTAAAGTGTAGGTATACTGAAAGCAGAGATGAGCATGTTAGTTAATAGAGACTATGAAAAAGCAGACATTCTAAATAACTTTTTTTCCTCAGTATATATATTTCAAGGAGAACCCTATGGCAAGAGATATGCAAATGATTGCTGTAAAAATGCAGATCATTTTTAATTGAATGACTCAAGACAAGGTGCTACAGATTTTTTTTCAGGTATTGTACCAGAGGATTTGAGGAAGACAGGTGTGGTTCCTATATTCAAACACAGTTCAAAATATTTGCCTGTAAAATATAGACCTGTGAGCGTAAAGGAGCACTATATAGCAGCTGCAAGGCTACTTACGGGTGTGGCCCGCAATGACCATATCACTCCATCTTTAAAAGCCCTGCACTGGCTGCCCGTTCGTGAACGGGTTCTGTTTAAAAATGGTTGTTTGGTATATAAGGCAATCCACGGTATGGGACCAGACTATCTGAAGGATAAATTCACACGCTATGCTCCCAGTCGATCCTTGAGATCGGCTGATTTAGCCTTATTGAAGATTCCAAATTTTAAAAAGAAAAAGTGCGGAGGGAGGACGAGTGATGTTCAGGGAGCGCAATTTTGGAACTCCCTGCCTCTGACATTAAGACTTGAGAATGATCTATTGAAGTTCCGCCGGAGCTTAAAAACAGTTTTATTTGCTCAGGCATACGGGATGACATGAAATTTTTAACCTGGTTCAAATGCATGTGATTATAATGCTGTTATGTGCTGGATATTGTTTTGCTTGTTTTTGATTGCTGGTATGCGCATCGAGACCCTATGGGTAATAAGACTGCGTTTCTTAAGAATTTTTAATAAATAAATAAATAAATAAATATATTGCCAGGAAAACAAACCTGTTTTCCTGGCACTATAGGGTTATTAGGTCCCCCCTCTCATGTTGCCCCCCTCCCGCTGGGCTGAAGGGATTAAAACCCCTTCAGACACTTACCTTAATCCAGCGCCGGGCTCCCTCGGCACTGTTGACCTCTCTTCTCCCTGCCGACCTCAGCTTCGAATGCACATTCGCACGGCCAGAGCCGCACGTGCATTCACACCGCCTATAGGGAAGCATTACTCAAAGGAGGGAAACAGCTACTAGAGGCTGGATAAACCCTCAACATAACATAGCAGTTTCTCTGAAACTGCAATGTTTAGAGCTGCAGGGTTAAAACTCCCTAGACCTCCCTAGACCTGGCACCAAGACCACTTCATTGAGCTGAAATGGTCTGGGTGCCTATAGTGGTGCTTTAACATCTGTGGCTGGGAAATTATTTGAAGGGCTATTAAGGGATAATACTCTGGAATACATTGGGACATTGTTATTAGCAATAATGGTTTTATGACACGTACGTCATGTCAAACTAACTTAATTGCATTCCAGGAAGAAGTAAGTAGAAATATAGATAATTGTGTTGCAGTGCATGTGATCTACTTGGATTTTGCCTAGGTGTTTGATACGATTCCACATATTAGGTTAGTGTACACGCTATAAACAATTGGTCTAATTGGTCTAGATGATAATTCTCGTTCTTGGATAGAACATTGGCTTAAAGATAGATTGCAGAGAGTTGACATTAATGGTAAATTTTCAAGCTGGACAAAAGTGGTAAAAAGTGGTAAACAGTGTCCCTCAGGGTTCTGTTCTGGGACCATTTCTATTGAACATATTTATAAATGATCTTGAAATAGGCATTGAAAAACATGTTTCAGATTATACAACACTCTGTAAAGTAATACAATGTGAACAGGATATTACCTTTCTGCAGAGGGATTTTGATAATCTGGGGGACTGGTCACTCAAATGTCAGAGGAAATTTAATGTAGAAAAATGCAGTTATACACTTTGGGGTAAAGCATGCACAATCAACTTATACCTTAAATGGTAGTGAGTTGGGGATTACAATAAATTAGATTGGTTTCTCCGATTGGACGGATCGCCTCCTCCAATCATCCTATCCGATCTGGTAGTCTCCTGGATTCCAACCGCTGTGTGCATGCCCCTTTTTATGAAGCTGCGCAAGCGTGCCTACACCAGGTGATGGGCAGTACTGAGGGCAGGATTTACTGATGCCCTCTCACATTTTGGAGGCGTGACTATGTTAATCATGCCCCCAAACATATAAAAGCACATTTAGCCACTGTTTCAGTTCCTAGTTTACTAGTGTCCCAAGAGTGCGTTTCTTACTGGTTTAGTGCTATTTTGTTTTTGACTCGGCTTTTCCCTGATTACTCTGCTTTCTGGTTCCCTTGACTCGGCTCTGGTATTCATTTTGTTTATTCTCTGGTTCCCTTTGATTCAGGTCTGTTTGACTATTCTATTCTTATAATTTTTTGTCCCTGCCATTCTAAGGAAAGGTATAGGTGTTTATTTATTTTTTTATTTTATAGAGGGTTATTATTTTGCATGTTGGTTTACCCGTTCGTGACAGATGGAACATGAGGGATTGGAGATAAATAGATTACAGGAGATTAATAAATAAAACACCTAGGATACCTAACTGGAACCCAGCCTACACAACAAACATGAGCTTCGTGTGTATGTGTGTCTGCGAGTTGGCCAAAAAGGTTGCATTCATTCAACCCTATCAATAGAGTTGTTCTTTTGTTTGACTCACATACAAAAATTTTCCAGGAAAAATTATAAATAGGCAGACAGATAAATAGTATGAAAGAGTCAAAAGTTTGTAGCACTAGTAAAAACCAACAAACACAAACTTTAAAAAGATAAACCCACTAGTAGCCTGCACCACATATAGGTAAAATGAAAGATCACTCAGAGGGTTATTAACTAAAGGGAGTATTCAGTGTTAATAAAAATGAATTTCATATTTAAGGTCAAAATTGCTGAGCTGGAAAATTTTGCTGTGCTTTTAGTTCAGCTACCCTGGCCTTAATTTCAAAATTCACTTTCTATTTTCACTTTAGTAAATGATCCTTTCAGTCTGAGACTTTTTAAAAGCATGCAATACACACAGGACAGCTGTGCTTCATGCTGGAAAATAAAAATAAATTCCTAACATGATTGCTATTTCCTGTAGTCCAAGTCCAACAGCAGGGATAACCCCTACTCAACATTTTCCAGCAAGCAAGCTGTTAAATATGTCCAATCTCTATCTCTCCATATAACCCTATTCCTCAGAACATATAAAACAAAATAAGGGAGAGAAGGAAAGTGTACTCAATGCACATATTGAGAAATCCTTGAAAAAAAAAAGAGTATACTTTATTTAGGTACAAATGAGTTTCTTACGTTTACTCTGTGTTAAAAAGAACACCAGACATAGATCTCTCCTACTTGACATTTGTTTAGGTTTAACAACATGTCTTGCTGAGAAAGACACCACGTTACTGTGCATGGGGATGGTGGTTTAAGGTGACCTCTTCATTCCCAAATAATAAATATTAAGAAAGTCCACTAAACTGTAGCCAAACACATTTTGTGCCATAAGGGAGATTTGTAAGGGAGATTTGTAAATGTCAAATTTCTGAACAAAGGAGTTATAAGAAGAGTAAGAGATTGAACATGTTTAACATCTTGATTGCTGGAGAACATTAAGGTGGGATTATTCATGCTGTTGGACTTAACTGTTTATACAATATATATATATATATATATATATATATATATATATATATATATATATATATGTAAATTAATGTAATGAATGAATGTAATGTAGAAATTGTCAAAATAAATTATTTATTCATTATATTAAAATAATCCATACCAAAAAAATGTATGTGGTATTTTACATGGTAATATAAATCGACAATGATAATTATGTTGCAGTAGCTAGGTTAAACAATATTAACATATATTTATATTTACTATTCAAAATAATCACCATAAAGTACAAACAATCTCTATAAAATGATTGGAGCAACAACCATGTTCCTTTTCTACAGGCATTTCTCTCAATTTGCATTGAAAGTGTTGTTGTTAAATGCTTTTGCTTCAGTGCACACAATGCAATTTTTTCCTTGTCAGGCTTTACATAACCACAAGCTGGAATGCACATATTTGTTTAAGCTTTGCTCCGCTTGCTTTTGAACACTGAGACTGTTCTTCAAAGCCTTGGCATGCTATGCTTAATATTCAAAAGAAAACAATACCTTGAAAAACATGCATCTGGGTAACCCTGCTTACTTTCCACAACATCCCTTCTGCTGTGTGACATTAAGTGCCGAGCCAGATTAGTGCTTTTATATTTAATTGTTAATAATAATTATGTTTATCTATAATGATACAATGACATTTCTTTCATTTAAAATCATTTCCTGAGAAATAACAATATCTTAATAATATCTTTTCTTAATGATTTACTTAGTGATTATAATTTTATCTGGAATTGAAAAGTGAAAGGTTAAGATGACCTGCAACTTTGATACAAGTACTATTCTTAACTGAGCTCTCTCATCACCTTGTGTTGTGATTATCCATAATAATGTGTATTGTTATTTTCTTTTTTTTAGCAGTCCACAAAATGTTCAATATACAGAAGAAGAAATGGAGTGGAGTAACACATTTAAACTCTGCTGTAAAATGTGTTTTGAGCGATTTAGTAAGTGTGGGAAATTTGTATTCATTAAATAAGCATAAAAAATGAAAATAACAAATCTGGTAAAATATTCACATACTTTTTCCACTTGACTACCTTGGTCTAAAACTAGCAATGTATTTGTTAATACTGCACCAGATTTAGTGAATAAACTCCACACTAAAAAAATTAACAATATATAAAGTATAAACAGGAAATTTCACTTCCAGACATGAAAATATAGTGCAATCAGTGATATTAGGATAGCAAAAGATAACAAGAAACATTCTTCATAAAAATTAAACATAAATAAAAAGAAAATATTACAAACATCTATTTAAACAGTTAATGGCTAATGCTTTCCCAAATGATGATTAAAGGAACTCTCTGGTCTCACTCTAATCCACCCATATCAACACCATTTTAAGAAGGTCATTAGAAGGGCTGGAATATCTAGTCTTCATATGGGGTCAAAGTCTAAGAAATCTGCATTGATCAGGAAGGTTTAATGTTTGCATCTGAACCAGTGGAAAGACACGCAAGGACACAATTCAGGGGTATACCATTAAAAAAATGGTTTAATGGGGGCGGGGCCTGACTGCCATGCCGGAGAGTCGCATCTTGCTCGAGCTCCTCTCCTGATGGGGCAAAACAAGCCGTTATTAGCGAGATCAAATTGAAAAATCACTCACCCACAGACTCACCTGCATACCGACCTGCTGGCAGCACACAGCGAAGGTTGGAACCGAGACAGAGGCGCACCGGCAACAAAAGCTGACACATGCGGCCTACAGCGCGATGGACGGGAGAGGCGGCCAATCTCCTGGACCTGAGCAGCTCCACAGCCCTGATCACGCCAAAAGCACTTCGAAACTCTCCCCACCCCCCCCTGGACCAGCGGGGGTTATCCCGGTCCACTCGTGGGAGACTCACCTGCTACACTGGACGAGGAGAGTGAGACCACAGAGCCTACAAGGAAACCAAATATGGTGGATGCCACGTGGCACCAAGACCCTGTCACTGAGCAGAGCGACCTGACAGCCAGACTCGACAGAATCTTTAACAAATTCTGGCAAGACCTGGAAACAAGTAGGCAGCAAACAAGGAGGCAGAAAATCCACTCACCCATTCAGCAGGCCGTGCACCCACAGCAAAAACCTGCGGCCTCGGCAGAGGTCCCAAAATGGCGATGTAACAGGCCTTCACCTCGCCGATGGAAACCGGCACATGGGAGACGCATAGCCCGTATCAAGGCTGGGCCCCCTAAGACACCTGCGGACCGAAGGCGTCTAGCGGTGAGGCAGGTTGCGGAGCTGAGGGCCGGAAAAGCACCAACCTTGTTCATAAAGAGATCCGGCCGGCCCGCGCTGGGCCCTGAAGCTTCATGGTGTCCACGGCTGCACTGGGACTGGGCCCATCCGACCGTGGGGCTGCAGCCAGCAAACCAACGTGAAACCGTGGACTCGGCCTTGTTGAACACTGCCCTAACCCCAGTTGCAACGATCTGGAGTATCCAGTTCCAAAGGCCTGGCAGGTCTGGCATCGGCTGACCCGGGGGTCCTATGGGGACAGATCCTGAACACACACACCATTACTGGGACTGGGTTCGTGACAAGTTGACACCCCTCCTGAGCTCACTGACTTGCTTTGATTTTCTTTTTGTCTTATCCCAGCATGTAGATGCACCCTAGGCATCGCTATCCTCAGGGTCTCCCTTCCACCATGTCTCTCTAGCTACTCACTCATGCAGTCTAGGGTTTATAGTCTAAGCAAACACTCAATCTTTAAAACAACCTAGCACTGTATTCTCAACATCCACCCTTCACATACCAGTGAACATGTATACCTTGTTTGCTTTTAGAGTCTTTCACCAACATTAACTCAACAAGTATGCTTACAAATATTTACAAATGTTGAACACTAGACATATAGTTCGATCTGTTACATTATGATTTTACTTCTTTTATTAAACTTTTAACTGCACCCTTGCAATTGAACAAAACATTAGCCAGATCTTAGATAACCTAGTACTCACTTTACAGTTAAGCGCAGTAGTTTTTATATATTTCACTAATGCCGTGATGTATCAATTGATTGTTAGCAACTACAAAATTTAAAATGTGCCTGATTAGCATATGTCACAACCTGTACTGCAAACTAAAGTTACTCATACCTTGACACCGCTGTTGTGGCGAACCAAGGCTGTTTGTCAATCTTTGTGCACAATAAAAATAAAGAATTAAAAAAAAAAATGGTTTAACCTTGTAAGTTAAGAAGGCACCCAGGGACACATGATGATATAATGACTTCATTAAAGGGTTAAAGATGAAGATGTTACAGATGGGAGTGTCCCTTTATTATAGAACTGCCATATACAGAGTTTAAGCACAACCTAACAGTTAACAGTCTTGACCCTACTTCTCCTTCTAACTACCATCCCGTATTGCTACTCCCATCCCTTTCTAAGCTTCTTGAGCAGTTTGTGTTCACCTGCCTAACTCACTTTTTCAACAGTAACACTCTCCTCAACACGAACCATTCTCCTGCTTTTGATACTGTTTTATCACTCTCTACACTGATTGACACACAAATGGTGAAAGGGTATGGAGAGTGAAGTTGGAGAGACACACAAGAGATAAGCAGGATGTAAAATGAAAAGGGTTCCCAATGGATTAGAACCCTATAAAAATACACCTAAACCAATGGTGTGAGGTTTAATTGAAAGTTTCCTGTTTGCACACTTATTTATTTTTTTAAACCATTACAATATATTGAGTCAGACTATGAGAATCATTTTACAAGCCACCATATTGACTGGGAACCTCTATTTAATAATTATTATAAGCCCTATTTGCTTGTGCATATGTATTTTTATCTTCTATTTAAGCTACACAAATCATGCATATTGAACTCATTGAGTCTGCATTTGCCAGCCCACATTACAAATTAGGAAATACACATACCAGAAAATAGGTAAATACAATGTAAACAAATATAAAGATAAAAACATAGGGCAATATAGCCAGTGTAAAGAATTGAATTGTAGATCTATAAAAATGCACTCACAAACCCAAATTGATTGGAGGCTTATCAGTATATTGGAGGGTATCTTCGTATCGATATCACAGCATATAGGAGAGAGATAAAAGAATAATAGTGCAGAGTTTCTATAACAGTGTAACCCTTTTAATAAACATTGCACTTACAAGATAAAAGCAAAAGGTAGGCACATCACAAAGAAATTGCTTGGAATATAGGGTGAGCTGAAAACCTCCTTCAAGAACCAGAATAAAACACAGTAAAAAGAAATAAAAAGAAACATGGTAGTCATGTTGACTACATTAATGAGATGTACTGATACATGATTTCCCTGAGGAAGTTCATGATTTGAACGAAATGCATAGGGCTTCTGTCATGTGCTATTAGAGTTTATTCTTATTTATTTTTACTGTGTTTTATTCTGGCGCTTGAAGGAGGATTTCAGTTCACCCTATATTCCACCAATGGGAGTTCCTGCCTTCCTACATTGAGCAATTTCTTTGTGATGTGCCTACCTTTTGCTTTTATCTTGTAAGTTTAATGTTTATTAAAAGGGTTACACTGTTATAGAAACTCTGCACTATTATTCTGTCCTCTCTCTCCTATATGCTGTGATATTGATACGAAGATACCCTCCAATATACTTATAAGCCTTCAATCAATTTGGGTTTGTGAGTGCATTTTTATAGATCTCCAATTCAATTCTTTACACTGTCTACATTGCCCAATGTTTTTCTCTTTATATTTTTTGCATTGTATTTACCTTTTCTCTGGTATGTATATTTCCTATTGTTAAGGACCTGGAGGAGTCCTACACTAAATGCAAAATAACTTTATTGGGGTAAAATAATTTTACTCTTTTACCATTGTACTTTCCTTTTTCCACTAAGGTGTTTCTGGTAGACCTGGTATAATTGCAAATTACAAATTAAAATGAACCAGTGTATGTTCCCAAAATTGGCATTGTTGAATACTTGTTTCCTAAATCACATGAGATTGAAGATTTGTTCTTAAGTTTGTAATTCTGTGGCACTTACAGCTTAAGAAGGAGTCCCAGATGTTTCTAATGAATAATAAATGAGTGATAATCATGAATATCATGTAAAATACAGGAAAGGTGTTCTTAAAATGCCTGTTGCTTTGTGTATGATGAGTGATCACGGAACCCCCTAATAAGAAAATTTTGTGAGGCTTAGGATTTTCAAGCTAAGTATTTTAATATTGGAGCCACATCTGTGTATATATGGTTGGTAATGGTAACAGTGTAGAACATCTAGAACATGTATTACTTTTCATGTAAAAATAATAATGGTGTTCAATACCCCCCATCTCCTAAGCCCCAACCCACCTCCAAAAAAAAAAATGTATGGTAGAGAATTTTGTTCTCAATACACATACCAGATTTTTATTTGTGGTATAACCAAATCTGGCTAAGTATGTAGGATAAAGGTCACATAAATAAAGATTTAGAGATATATTTATTAGTTGGTCTAACTACGATTCGGAATTAATTTTTGTCTTACCATTACTTTTTTACAGTTTTTGATATCTTTCATGTGTGTATATCTGAGTTATAGTTGTGATACTTTGTTTGCATTAACTTGTTAATCCAGTATGTGGTTAATATATTTTAATTCTACTTTATACATAGTATGTGCTATTATAACTAGATTACCAAATTTAATGTAAGAAATTACTTGGATCTTATTACATTACCTCTGAAAACGTATCAGTCAACAGCTGTTTTGCTGGTTATAGATTACTCTTTAGGCCTCAAGGCTTTAAGATATGGCCCAGATACTTTGCTTTTCTGTTCCCACCAGATCAAAAATATAGTTCTCCAGAGAGTATAATGTGTAAAACTATAAACAGAAATACTTGCGGCCAAAGGGAGTTTACACTTAAAAATGTTGGTTGGTTTAATTTAACATAATTGACTTATATCTAAGCTTATTATAGGAATGCATATGGGATGCATGTGGGATGACAAATTCAGAAAACAATTAGCATGAATTTTAAATAATAGCAAATAGTCTCTTACAAACTTACCAAATGCAGAAAAATGTCAGCGCAAATCAAATATCCACAATATTTGATAATTAATTTAATTTCTTCTGTCTATATCAGCTGTATAGTATGAGTTGTGATGATCTCAACTTTGTCTGTGCACAGGTCTTTAAATTCACAGACTCCATTTTCCTTCACAGGCTATTCAAATTTGTGAGTTCAAGGATCTTGTGCACTGTTAATGTTTTACATCAAAATTAACTCTTATGCTCCTTTTTCATTTTTTCTTCTTCTCAATTACCAAGTTCTGACTTACATGTGAGTTTGTTTTATAACAATGTAATATTTTTCTATTCTTATTTTACAAAAAAGTTGCAAAAAATATTATTAAACACCTTTTGTTTATATTTTATGTTTATGTGTCTATACACTAGAATCAACACATCATTCATTTTATTTAAAAAGAGTTCTACAGTGAAATGTTCCCTTTTGTTCAAGTACCTCCTGGGGACAATACAATGGTAAACGTGTACTTGTAGATAAATAAAATAAAATAGTTTTACAATTGTGTATATGTTTTACATATAAAGATATGATTTGTTTGTCTTCATCATATATAACAAGTTTATGAAAGGCAGATATCAAGCACACCATATGTTTCTTTTTGTGTTGTTTGTTAAAGGGGTGCCTAGCAGTACGTTGTGGGACAATGTTTCTGTTAGTTTTTATTGGGGTGGTGAGTGTCTAGTAGCATGTATCAGTGCATCTGTGTGTGGCTGAAATTTATTTTTGTGTGTTCATCTGTGAGTGTCTTTGTTTGGGAGTGTGTTTGAAACATACATATGCAGGGATATTAAAAAAACAAACAAACATGCAAATACTAAAACAACCCATACACAAAAACACACTAACTTCACAAGTAGACCATACACATCTCTACTGACATCCCACATGCACACACAACCCCACACGCAGCCCTACCCCACATAATACTAAAAGCAGTTTAATCAGTAAGTATTGCAGTTAGCATGGTAGTCTCCCATGTTAAAATTAACGTAGGCCCCACTGATATTGGGTTACTGTGATGTAGTGATGGGTTTAAAACAATATGACCATATGGCATGACTGGTTGTTAAGACTGTGATTTAAGTTAAGACTGTGATTTTAAGTAGTGTTGTAAAAGATAAAGCTATGTGTGTGTGTGTTAGCATGTTAATCTTTAATGTTACATTTAGTTCAGGACCCACCTATGTACTGTGATGTAGTCATGGGCTTAACACAAAATGGCCACATGGTGTTACTGAATATTTGTTTGCTAAGTTAGGTGATATTAAGTAACCTTGTAAAATGTAAAATTGTATTTAAATTTTTGTGCGCTGCTTCCTAATCTGTATGTTGTATGTATTTTGGTCTTTGAGGCAGCACCACTACTTGGCAGCTCCAGATGTGCCCCCAATTCCCCTTTTCCATAGTAATAATATACATAGCCCACATACATGCATAACAAACACAATGCCACAAACTGATCACTCACATACATATATAACATATACTTAAAGAAAACCCTACAAAATAAATGCAAGCATTCATAAATAATACAAGCAGGATGCAGCAACATAAAAAAGGTCCAACATGCCAATGGTCTTCTTTTGGAATAGTGTCAATAAATTGTACACCGATATAGAAGTACAAAATTAATCCCCGGCAGGAATAGTTTTTTTTATTTTTTGCTTTTGTGCACAGGTAGCTTTTTTATTTTTTATTTCTTGTCGATTTGTCCACTATTATTAGCTATTTTTTGACAGGGAACTTGGACATTTTGCGCCATTGATATTGTGTTAGATATACCTCAAAATGACACATATATTGGTTCTATTAGGGAAGGGTATGAAAATGTTACAATTGGGAAACTTGTAATATTCCTGGTAGCAATTTAGAACTAGGAGACTGATCTTCCCATGTTTTAAAAAAAAATAGAGAAGTTAGGGGTTATGACATCTAACTCTTGCCAAATGCATTCCTGGATGGCTTATATATAATTTAATAATAATTGGATTTTTGTGGTCTGTTCTGCTAATATGGAATATTGTGGTTAAGAGCTAGGTGTACTTGGAACTATGTAATGTGAAAAATGTACATACATTTTTTATGCCCATTTTATCTCTCACTGGGTCAAACAAAAGCACATTTTTTCTTACTTATACACTTATATTAAGTAAACAATTTCAAAAACAAACAGGTAGATTAAGCCAGCAGTATTATGTCTTAGTGATCGTTACAGAATAAAATAAAAGTTATAATGTTGCCACCTTGATTACTTCTCAGTTACTTCTCTCAGTTACAATTACTTCTCAGCTTAAAGTATCTCTTGGATTTTATGTACGTACCTCTATATTCTAAGTCTTCTTCAAGAGTTTAAGTCCTGAAACATTACTGCATGATGTAGTAACATAGTAAATACAAAAAAAAAAAATAATTTTATAGTTTCCTAAAAATACCTAGTTGATTATCTCTAAAACACAGAAAATAAATACTGTGGTTATTTTTCTTGAATTACAAATGCTTTACACTTCAAATATATATATTTTCATTTATTTTAATTACTATTTTTGTACATTAATCACAGCAATTGTGAAGTGCACAAGATTATTGTTATGGTAATATTTCTTTGAAAATTAGCTGCATGACTTGATCAAGCATGTCTATTCATTTTGTTGATCCATGCGTAAAATACCTTTCTTTGGAATATTTTCTGAATGCATAATGAATGGAACATGGCCAAAACTTTGTCCAGTGTGTTCCTACTCAGCATGGTTATCAGTAAAAGTATCCTCCAATTTCCTCTCTTGGAAAACTATATTGTGAACACATATAATAAATATAGATTTTGGCACCTTGTGATTTTAACTCATGAAAACTAATGATCAAGATGTATATTTACAAAATTGTAACAAGTGTTTACAATTGATTTTGTATCATTTCATATATCAGTGCAAATGTTGTTAATTAATAAAATGAAATGTTCAGATTTTAAAGAGCTTATTATTTGGGGGGGGGATATAACAAATGAATTCTCAGACAAGCCAACAGAGAATGTAGGAGATACTTGAACACAATCATGCTCCTTCAAGAACCATGTAATATTGCCCCCTATTACATCCATGATAGCAGCCCTGTTGGATCCTTTCGAACTAGGTAGCACTGGGAGGAGTGTCATTTTGTTTGTTTTCCTTGTTTTTATTAACCCTACCAGCAGTATTTTCCTTGGCTGACAGCAGGATCTACTACGGATACATGTAGATCTACTGTGGTGTAATGTGACTGGAGGATACATACTAGGGATTTGTTCTTAGAAGGATTGGGGGGTGTACTCGGGGTTTGTGGCTGAGGAGATTTGATGGGGAATCATGGTGCTGGAAGAAGATATCCTAAGGAAATGTTCTGGGAAGTATGTGGGACATGGCAAGGATGAGATGTACTGTAGTGTAATATAATTGTGCCAATATACATTGAGAAAAATGCACTATTGTGAGGTGTAAAAGGAACAATGTGAATGTGGCTTCTGGGGATGTTTTTTTTTTTTGTTTGTTTTTTTTCTGGGAGCTGTATGTATCAATTTGTCCTTGAATAGACGTGCACAATGTGTTACATAACAGGAACCAAATCAGCAAAACTGGAGCATAAAGAGGATGAACAAGGAAACGCAGAACACGAAATCTACATCATTCTAAACGGCACTCACAGCAATGCGTCTACAATTTTGCCAAAGAAAATCATTGCATGCACATTCATGCAACGTCACTGTATCTCAGGGTATGAGAGGAAGCTCAGTCATGTCTCTCATGTCTGGAAGACTGGAGGCATGGTTTGAAGCTGCAATTCTAAATCTTCAAATTATTACTATTGAGCTTTGGGGCAACTTGGGAGGGGAGAACAAATGTGGGCAGTATAAGTATTTTTTTTTAAAAATGTACACATCTCCTGTACAGATGTACAGATCTATCTGGAGAGATATGCCTCTGATCTAAATCTTAATATAACCTGAGAACTGTATATACTTATAATGTTGACATGTTTAGAATAGGCAGCCATGATTCACCATGAGAGATATACAACTGAATAAACAAACAAACAGGTGTGAAAAAAGGTGCTCTGCATGACTGAAAATATAAATAATTTAAAACAGCTGCACAAAAGAACTCCTAAAATACTGTATATCTCTCTAAACTGTATAAGCAATCTAGTAGAAAAGCCAATAGGGGTGAATGTATAAACACAGTGATAATGATCAATCGTATCCAAAGGACTCCAAATAATGCAGAGAACATGAAAAATAAAATACAATACAGTATAGTATATACAGTATATATGAAGAAACATACATATAAGGTTCTAAGCCAAACAATAATATCTCAATATAGCACAGAGACAAAATATCTATATGTAGTTACACATAAATCTGACAGAGGAATTCACTAATGAATTATCAAAAATATCATATACACACAAACAATTTAAGATATTCCTGTGTGTGTAACTATAGTAGATTAAGTGTATAACTTCATTTAAGATTTGTGGTCAGAGAAATTGGAATTGAGAACACTAATAGTACCTTAAGTCAACAGTGGTAGCTTTTGGCAGCATGGTAATTATACAATTCAATATAGAAATACAAATACAGGATACGAAGGAATGCATGTTATTCTTAGAAAACCTACCAGCATACATATACTGAGCTGTTTATTCACTAGTAGCAATTTTATTTCCATTTTCACATTTTTGTGATAACTGACTTTGATAAAACAATTTATGATCAGACAGTGATTTGTGATCTCCTCTTCCAAATACAGATAATAAAAAAAGATGTGCAAAGCATTTTTGTAGTAGCAACATAACGTGTCATACATAAATAGTGAGTTTAGCAGACTGGACACAGGGCAGGTCTAGTAAAGCACATTGTTAGAGAAGAAAGAAAATTTTTCTGTCTCCTATTTTCCCTGTAATTATCTTATCCTTAGGGGTTATTCACCAAAGTGTGAATGGCCCTATACTGAATATGGCAAAAACATCCAACTGTATACTGCACACGTTTAGACTGTAAAATCTGGACATTATTTATGCTATTCAACAATGTCCAGATATTGCAACTCAGGTCCAGAACAGTCCTGAAGTTGGTCTAGCTTTTGGCCAGACTGAATGCAGCAGAACTGCTAAAAACCAGACTGAATACTTGAAATTCATGCCAGGATGCTTCAAATTTGAGTATGGAAATCAAAATCTGAACAATTTGCCTGCTGTCAGTGCTATCAGATCACTATACACCCTCCTACACCCACCCATGGCCAGCAGTGTGCTATTTGTTAAAATAAAAGGTTGGGGGTAACATTCTTATGTCCCCTCCTGACCCTGAGACAAGTGAGACTTTGATTTTCAGAGCACTCTGATTAGATGTCTTACTAGTCAACAAATAAAAGTGCTCTTATTGATATTATATAGTGTGTCAAATGTTTCCATGTGATGTAATAGCCGACATGATATACGTTATAAGGGCTTTTCCAGGAATGAGAACTTAGCCTGCACTGAATCCTTGTGGAGCAAAGAAGGACTAATTTGATTGTATTGCGGTTTAGAATATTTATATAATTTATTTATTTTTTTTTTTTTTTGTGAAACATTAATTTTGTTTCAATAAGTTGCATCAGAGTTTATGGATTTTTATTTTGCTTTTTGGGGGATGAAGAAAAGAAGAATTAGAAGAAAGAGGATTTCTGACAGTAGATATAAATATATATAAATATACATATACTTGTTTTCAAATATTTTTAATACATGTTTTCAATAACAATACAGAAAAAGAAAATATCTTTAACAAAATCACGGAAAATACAATAAATGTACATCATCCAATAATACATTATAAATGTATATTAAATCAGTACTTTGATAGTAGAATATAGCAGTTGCAATAGTAATAACTCATTTTTAGCAGGAATATTTTTTATTGCCCCCTATATATCATTAGTGTGGGTAGGGCCATTGATAGCATCAGGACAAAATCTGGTGTTTAGTGAATAATCCTGCTATTCAGTTTGTGTTTGTTGTTTAATTTTCATCTAATGAAAAGTTTTATAAACAACATTCATTGGCATTGTATTTTTTAGTAGAGTGGACTTAACAAGAACATAACTGTGTGTGACGTTGGAAAAATATTTGATCTATTTCAGATATATTTGATCATCTATTATATTTTAGATAAGCAGGGGAGACATTTGCTTTGCCTTTAAGGGCCAATATAGTTTTTATGCATTTCCTAACCCCTAATATAAAATGAAAATCTGGTGGGATTTATGGGACACTGAGTTTGCAATAATGTCATCAGGTACTTTATCAATATTCTTAAATATGCTATTTGGAGATCTTTTTTATTTATCCTTGTCAAGCACTCGCTATATGATATACAGAAACAACAATAGTGAAGATCTGCATTTAACATCCTTCAGTAACTCCCACAACTCCCAGACCTCACTTCACACTCACAGAAACAACAATAGTGAAACTGCTTTTTTTCCTCAGCACTAACCACCCACCCACCCACCCACCCGTCCTCCTGCTGACCCAGGTTATCCCTAAATAAATAGCATGTTCTTCCAGCTGTTTAAGATTCTCAATCAATTACCTCTTCATTCCCTTTATATTTTACCAATAGCTGCAACTCTGTTAACTTATTTTAGCCAAATTTCCCCTGCTACCGCTTAAATCAAATCCCCACTGTATCCTTTAGCTTGTATTCTCATGGGTTATCTAGCTAAGCACTTTGTATAAAAGACCTTAAATGGATAGGCATCGGCTTACAGGCAGGGCTCTCTCTACCTTTTGTATTTGTCTGTGTATATTGTACATCCTCCACTAATTGTACAGTGCTGCGGAATCTGTTGGCGCTTTGTAAATACCAGTAATAAATAAATAAAGAAATAATACATATTATTTCTGCTTCTATACTTATATTTTAAACCTTGTTGAATATTGCAAGAAAAAAGATGTCCTATAACTATTTTAATTTTAAAAATATGTTTTTTTGGGGTGGAGCTAGCTCTCAACCACAACGGTTGCAGACTCCCTGAGCTTCGATAGCAGGGCAGTCCCCCCAATACATACCGGACGGTGCCGCTAGAAGATGGGGAGAAAAACTAAAAAATCCCGACCGGATCAACCCAGGTTCTGCGCTGACATCGGAGACCTCTTGAGGGGGCCTGCATGGCGCAGGGAGAGCTGACATGGCGGCGGACCTGGAAGACTTCTCCGACGCATCGGAGGACTACTCTCTCCACAACATGGAGCTGAGAATGAAACCACCAAAGCCTGCCCAGCCAGCAGATAAGGGGTCACAGCCACTTACCACAGACATACTCACCAGTCTCCGTCAAAACCTCTCATCCGAAATTTCACAGGTCAGAGAAGATCTTAAGGGGTTCAACGGGTGCCTGAATGCAGTCGAACAGACTGCCACAAAGCAAGCAGCACACATTCTGGAGTTACAGAAACAGATAGGCACCCTTACTACAGCTCACAACATGCTGAGCCACCAGCTTGCAGCCATGGAGGATAAAAGAAGATGGAAACACCTGAAAATCAGAGGTCTCACAGAAAGCATTACCCAGGCTGAGCTACCACACTTTTTGCGTAGACTCTTCACAGCCCTTCTGTCTCCCAAACAAGCAAGGGGTATTACGCTGGACGGGATGTTCCGTCTCCCCAAGCCTCCATCAGCCGCGGCCTCCAACACCAGCGACCTACTGGTCAAAATCCAAAATGGCCAAGACAAGGCAGCCATCATCAACGCAGTAAGAGGAAAACCCCCATTCCGATTCGAGGAGATGGACATTACCTTTTACTCCGATCTATCCCGCCCGACCCTACAGTGGCGGAAAACACTGCGTCCTCTCACAACCGTATTATCCTCAAAGGGTATCAAATACCGCTGAGGCCCGACACGCTTCCTACTCATCCAACACCAAAATACAGAGCTCAAAGTGACAGAAGCATCGGAGATCAAGGCGACCCTGACTGCCCTAGGCCTGAATCACACCACAGCGCCTGCACTGACAACATGGGACCAAGCTAATACTGTTTCCTTCATTCCGACGAATCAGAACCTTACCGGCCGGGTGGACACTTGACTCTGGCGATTATTTTTATTTTTACTTATTTTTACCTAAAATTGTACCTTCCTATTTCAGGGCTCATGCCCCTCATGGTACCAGCCCTTTGCAGGGGCACACCGGACTATGCAAAAGTTTACAGTTATTGTTATATTTTCCCTTGTTTATGCACCACTTAAATACCATGTTATATACTAAGCTTTGCAATATAGGCAGGGAAGAACCTTACCTGCTTCCACTACCACTCAGGCCAAGGCGGGCCATGACCGGGACCACCCCAGGGACACTAGCTCCTTGACTACCACTTACCCCCCCAGCTCCATGCTAGCAGTAACATACACCCACTCAACCCTGTGGAGCTGCACTCCCATACCATCCAGGCCGAAATAGAAACACACCATTTAACCCCTCATTTTCTACTAACACACGGCCATATGCGCCTAAGACGTCGACACCTATTGCAGCACATACTTGCGGCTTGTATACGGCAGTAATGAGCTACTTTACCATTAACAATAAAATCCATAGGCAACACTGATAACATAACAAAAGTATGTATACAGTTGATTGAAATGTTATGCTCTGATGAACATGTTACACACAATGTTTAATACACAGTTGTCTGTGAAAAATAAAGAATAAAAAAAAATAAAAAAAAAATGTTTTTAAGGTATAAGCAAGACATAAATAATGAAAGACATTACACAGAATCATGAGCGAGGATAGTTATATGTTTCCACTGCTGGGGAGTAGAAGAAGTATTCCCATTTAGACACACATGATAGGGAATTGTTAGGATCAGTACATAAGAAGGCACTATGGGAATAAGAATAAGGTGCTTTTCAAAATATTAACAAATGTATGAGTTCTAAAGAGGAAATACGGGGTATTTTACCAAAAATAGTAATTATATTTGTAAATGGTAGCCAGGATAATGGAACCAGCTATCTTGCCATTAGAAATGATAGCCATGAACTGATGATGTCTGTATTGGAAGCATATAAGTGAAGTGTCCTCTTAAAAGCTTGAGCATTTCTCAGAGGGAAAAAAGGATGTGATGACATACTAAAGAAGATGTTGTGTACATGTAGTGCTAGTAGTGTATGGTTGCCTGAAAGAATGGGTAACTATTAACCTGAGGGGTTAATAGCTGAAAGGTAAGTCAGGGCATCAGCCACGGAAATAGTCCTAGTTCAATGTCTAAATTGTATTTGTGTTAGAGAAAAGCTCCATTTCACTATCCTTGCCATATGACTTCCCTGGTAGTATGCAGTGATGCAAGGTTTTCCAGATCCTATTCAGTTTAATCACATTAAGTATATCATATCTAATAAGGGGGGTTGCCCTCTCGAGACAAATGTAAGCATCAAACTGTTCAATGTAGCAAAACAAACTGTTAGCAAAATAAAAGGTGGCAGACAAAATAAAAAGCAGTATTTTTATGTCATATTTTCTAGGGCTGAACATCTTAGGTAATATTATATCATGGCTTGAAAATTCAACTCCTACATTATAGTTAACGTAAGCCAGAGTTTAAAAGTTACTAACCAATGAGTATATATGTCCCACTCATCAGAGTTGATTTTTTACGCACCAATAGCTGGTTTTGAGTAAAAAATTTAAGCCCCTGAAGAAATTATCATATAAATTATATTACATTCTAAGGTTATGGTAATGTCAGCAGTGAATACTTTATTATGGGTGGTCACCATTAATATTTGATTGCCATTTGTAAACCGTGGATCAAATGTATAGAGGCATTTATTAGTTCTAACTTTGAAAGGTTAATTTTAAAACAATAAAAAGCAGATTACTACAATGCATTTTCAATTTGAGATGTGTCTTACGGGTGATCACAACATTATGCTTTGGTGGGTACATAAGGTGAAATATTACAGGGCAGTAAAGAATACTTAGAATGCAGAGGAAAGGGATGTGTTACTATTTAGTTGTGTTATCAGGGTTACACAAAAAAATGTTTCCAGTAGTAAAGAAAAACACCACTCAACTGTATTGAATATATTCACAGTGATGGTAAAAAGGAGTATGATTGTCACCTGTCATTGTTTGGGCAGGTGAATTAAGTTGAAGATTTTGATCTTATTGAATTATATTGAGTTGAGTGTGTATTTTCTGTTAAAGTAGCTTTATGTGTATGTTCTAATTTACATACATTTTCTACAACATATCAATTAATTTCTGTTGCGGTTATTTCTGAAGATTGCGTTATTCTCATGATTCATTTTATAGGCATTGTGACGGAGCTCCAGTACTCCAACTGAGTACCTCTGCCAAGTCTGCTTCCTCATAGCTATGAGGGACCCTGGAACACTTCAGACCCAGTCACCGAGGTTTGAATGGGATCACTGAGGGCCTTTTCCACCCTGGACCAGGTTACTGTGTTTAGAGACCTGGACACCCTTTTCATCAGTAGATTTTTATACGTTTCCCCAATCAGCAGGTGACACTTGGTGAAGGTTGAAACAGCAACTAAATTTAATAGCACACATATTTTAAGCCTCCAACAGCCTCATTTACATACAATAGGGTGCATAGAGTACTATAGTAAAAGGAAGGGTGGGGTCAGACAATAGTAAGGGCATATGGCAGATTGAGGAGGGACAGGGCAACTAGTTTAAACTTTTCTGGCAGTTTCCCTGGGACAACACCCTGCTGGAGAAACAATAGGACAGAAAAAAAGGGGGAGGGGGAGAGGCACAGACAAGAAATACATTCAACAAATTCTGCACCAATAATGGGCACAGGGTAACTAAAACACAAAAGGAATCTGAGGACCCACACATAGTGTCTGTCTTCCATCCCCAGTCATGATGACTACCGTCACAGGCACACATGAACAGAAATCCATTGTTTTCTCATGTGTTAATGAATGCTTTGATATTTAAAGAAAAAAAAAACTTGGCAGTTAAGGAGTTACTTTTAGAATATGACTATGGAAGTGTAAATATTTGTGTTTGATATATTTTTTTTCACTTGATATGTCATGAATCAGTTTTGTGATTTCAATGTTTAATTATATTATGGCATATGCATTGTTGCAATCTGTATTATGACCTGCCATATTAATATTCTGTTTCTGTACTCTTTTCATACAACAGATTTGCATGACAATTGTTTTTTATAAGCTAGACGTCTATATTTGAAAGATGTTTTTAAGTTATTGTTGGAGCTGTCATAGGTGGGATATGTTTCATTGTACTTTAATTTCTGTAAAGATCTGAAGAAAGAATATCATTGCATTTGCAATTAATATTTTTATATGATTAAAAAATAAAATGAATACAATATCATTAAACATACTTTGATCAAAATATATATCAAACATTTAAAGATAAAAAAATCTTGCAAAAGAGTTTGTGTATAACCAACACTAGTGTGCTTATCTATGTGAATAAATAAATAAAAATTGTACGTGACTTTAGATTGTTGTTTGTTCCCATATATATTTTAGTTTCATGTACAATAGTTGAATAGTTCATAAGAATTAATACTGGTGACATGTTAAAATATGTACTCCTGTTTAACTCACCAAAAGTCTTTCTTTATTTATTAAATGTATTGATTTATTTTTTTGTTTGTTTATTTTTTTTTCTATTTTTCATTACATTATTAATACACATATAGACTCATTGTTATTAATCTTAGATGTTATCAATATGTTTATATTATTATATTATATGAATATATATTTGAAAACCCCAATAAAAACATTTGAAACAAAAGTCTTTCCTATCTTCCACATCTAGTAAAGCTGAAAAATAAATGTATGCAGACATTTGTCACTTGATAATAGCAAACAATCTTTTAGCAAATATTAACACATCTACAACATAGAAATCAAAATATTTGATTCTAGCTAAAATATATAGATAGAGATAAAAGCACATTTGGCTTAAAATCGAGTCAATTAATGAAAATTGGATTATGTGATTATCAAACAATTATTAAATAGCATTATTGAACACATTTTGTAAAATCTATCTTTACTAGAACAAAGCCTCGTGGTAACTTTATATGTTTTGTTATATTGAAATGTAAATAAATAAAAACCTCTAAAAGTGAAATTGTACATGTACATACATGTGTATAAAGAAAGCATACAACATTGGGTATTATAAAAAAAGGCAGATGTATAAATAATAAGTTACCCTATTTAGTGTAAGATGAAAATCTGAGTTTGCTTTGCCAGGTATGCAACCTATAATAGTTACATGTGTACACCCCATCAGCCCATCATTGTTGCTCATGTAGGACTACATTGATATTGATACATAATGTAGTAGTATGATTGACATATTAAATCAGATGAATGGTCAGATTGACAAAAATATGGGAAACTAACTCACAGGCTCCTGGAAGTATATCCACTAAATTAAGCTCTAGTGCTTTTGATGCTTAGAGTGTCCCTTTGATGCTACAATATTTTAAGTGATTTATAGAGGGAAAATGTGTATTGTTTTTCAACTTTTTCAACTTAACGTAAGAGCAAAATGGCAAAATATATGATTTATTTATCCTTTTATGACAATGGTTTATCAGGATGCAACTATGAAAATCAAGAAGTTACAACGCAGTTTGCTGTTTCACGGTTTCTATGCAATTTATTTTTAAAATAAAATGCTGTCACAGCTTCTATCTTGAGCATGATCCCAGCTTTGAGCTGTTAACTCACACCTAAGAAAGGATGTAAACTTGAGAAGTTAGATTTCTTGTTCCTTTTACCCAAGCCAAGAGTACAATGCCATTACTTTAAAGTGTTATAATGGATAGACTATTGCTGCTTGACTATTTTTATATTTCTGTATTCCATTTCTCTTTGCATCTTATGTCCACTACACGTTTTTATTTGACTCTTTCCTCTGCTCCCCTGACATTTTGCTTGGAATTTGAAATACGTGCTATACGTTTCTGTCTTTTTTTGTCATTTTATTTATTTTTATATATTTAAATATAAATTTTACTGTCTGGTTTACCTTTCTGAAAATCTGATATCTAGTTTACTTGACTGGTGTAATATATATTACAACTTTCCCTCCTTGTAAAACAGTATTGTATTCTTTATCTGTTTTTAATCACTTGAATATTATTTTTATTGTTACGTAATTTATAGTAATGGGGAAAAGGTACCAGTTTTCGTACTAAGCTTGACATTAGTTCACCAATAACAGACTTGGCAGACAAATAGTCAAGGCAAAATTGTGTTTGTCACATTTAGCTATAAATATTGCATTAGATGCTAGAAATTATACAATATACATATTACTTGTAATGTCAAAATTCAAGATATACTTTTTGTTATTTCTTGTCAAGTTAGATTTTGCTGCCAATCATATATTCCTGTTTCTAGTAATTTTAACTTTATGCAAGTGCGTGTTCAGCACCTTACAAAATTGAAAATTAACTCTTTCTGCACCAAACCTATGTCTGAACTTTCCCCAATAATAAAAAGATTGAAGGAATTATCTAGGAAATTTTGACTCTCTGTTTTTTAGCGAATGAAAAATATTGGCAAATAATACATAAGAGCACTGTTGCAGACAGGACCCTATCACACTAACAAAGTTGTAACTTGGTGGCATAAATATTAGGGTCTTCAGCACAAGGGTACATATTTAGTCCCCTTCCGCATATATTGACTTAAATCCTTCCCGAAGTCCCTGCCTATACCACACCATATATAACATTTTAAAATGTTTTTATGAATCTCTTGACCCCACATTATACTGGCACCCATTGCAATAAAGTCATGTTCCCGTAAAACAATAAGCACAGCTTGTCCTTCCTAATGAACTCTAAAGTGGCATTGTTATGTTATGTGAAATTTTCTGTAAATAGTAGATGAATTTTAATTATTTCTCAACAGTTGAAACTAATAATGAAATTACAAAATCATACAGGAGCGTTTCAAAACCTCACTCAATGTTCCAGTTAGATTCAGCCTCTCTTAGCAATGCTCCTCATAACTTCTCTCCTCTGTTGCCATATTCCCTCCACTATTGCAGAAAATAGTTCTAATGACCTATTTTAAACTATATATTCCTTTTTCTGGATGTATGGACAAATAGCCAACTTTAAAATATCCGTAAAACCAAAATTACACTATAAAGTAATTATCTTTATACAGACATGGACCCTCCTATTCTATTTTTTCATTATATACATCTAGACTTTACAAGATTTACATGGCTGGAGTGCAATCTATGCTTAAAGGAACACTATAAGGTCAGGAACAAAAACATGTATTCCTGACCCTATAGGTTTAAAATCACTACCCAGCTTTCCTGCCCCCCCTTCCCCATTGTCCTCCTAAATATAGTAAAATCTTACCTTTATTCCAGACTGCTGGCATTCTTTACCTGCTGTGCAGCGTATAAACTGTGGAATGGAACACTTCCCTCACTTCTTTCAAAATACTACACACCAGGGACACAAATTAAATCACACATTTTCCTTTGTAAAGCATGAAAGATTTTATTTTTGCCCTGGGGGTATTAGTCAATATATTGCAAGGGAGCACCTTTGAAGATATATTGACACTCTCCACAACAATGTCCTGTACTCTATCACAATGTATATGTATAAACTACTATACTGTAGACTTGTTTCTTCCAATTTTTAGAAGTAAAATTGTGTATCCACCAACAAATAGTCATACTTTGCAATAGATATGTTGAGAACACACTCAAGTCCCAGAAGGAAAGAATTGTGCATAGAGATGTCCCGAACAGTTCGCTGGGAACTGTTCACCGGCGAACATAGCCTGTTCGCGGTCGCCGCGGCGGGCGAACATATGCGATGTTCGGTCCGCCCCTTATTCATCATGAAGGTGGGAGGGTCTGGGAGGGAGGGTCTGCTGCTGATTGGCTGGAATGTGTCTGCTGACTGTGAGGTACAGGGTCAAAGTTTACTCAATGATGACGAATAGGGGGCGGACCGAACATCGCATATGTTCGCCCGCCGCGGCGACCGTGAACAAGCTATGTTCGCCGGCGAACAGTTCCCGGCGAACTGTTCGGGACATCTCTAATTGTGCATCTTCTAAAATAATTTTTCCAGCAACACCAGCAACTTAGTATGAAGTTGTCAAGTCCTTGCCATACTACCCAAGAGTAGCATGTCTTACATATGGCCAATTGGGAAAACAGTAGATGTGGACATTAGTTTTAGAACAAATTACTTATTAGATGAAATTTGTCTGTTTTGTCCATTCATCCAAGCTCCAAATGGAAAGAGGGCGGATGAATATGCACCAAATGATATTCTTCTGTGTGCCATTTGTTTATTCGTTCAATTGGATGATGCGTTAGACTTTGGCATTAAAAGAGAGAAGGGACATGGGACAGAGCTGATTATCATTTGTCCAATCGCTCCTGTGAAATGAAGCTGAAGATGCCCCACAAACGTTGTGTACTGCATCCTGGACTTTAAAAGCAGATTTTTGAAACAGTATATCAGCAGGCAGAGATTCTCCGCTTTGATGGTGACACACTGCTGTGCTAGCCTCATTGCCTTTCATTGATTCTCTGTGAGACCTTGTGAGCCTGCCATTTCTCACAACAACCTGTGTACTCATAGAAATACTTTTCCAGAGACATTTATTTTTCATTTTCTGTGCTTTCTATGAGCTGTCAGTTTGCCACACAGTGCCTGGCTGGCACTACCAGTGTCTACATTCCCTGTTTGCTGTACTACCTGCAGCAAACAGGCTTCTATTGATATTCTCCTTTTCTTAATTTATTTCAATAATTATAATACCTTAGTTAAGCTGAAATTAATTTAAATTTAGAGGAGGAAAATATTTAGGTTATTGCAGTAACTTAAAGGATAGTCTGTATGCTTTAACCTAGTAGATAATTAATATATTCTAGCTCTTAGGTCCTTTTTAAATTTAAACAAGCCAATCTATAGTTTTATTGTTAGACGTAGATATTTTACGTGCATCAAGCATTCATCTCTTAGAGGTGCTGCTGTTGCTACTGTGCTTCTTCATTCTAAGTGCTGACAGAGAGTTCCTTTTCTGTCAGTCTCATTTAAGTGTGTGTGACGGTGTTTTAATTTTCATTTCATAACAGAGTCCATGCCTCAGTCCACACACAGTTTAAGTTTAGATTTTTTTTTTTACTGAGTTAATAGATTTTTTTTATTGAGTTAATAGATTTTTTTAGTTAAGCTAGTTTAGTTTTTTCTTGCTCATGTCAGCAACAGCAATGAGTCCAGACATTATTTTTCGTCAATTGATATTATTTTAGTTCAGTTAGTGTGTTTTTTTTTTTTGGTTTTTTTTAACAGCAAGCAGCGATGTTAACTGGTCTCTGTTCATTTGGTTAACTTCAATTCATTAGAGATTGACCGTGTGACTGTAACAATAATAGATTATTCTAGTTAAATCATTTTAAAAATAATTTAATATTTTCTTACAATACATATTTTTTTTTATAGTCTAGCCTGTGTCTCTGTTTGCAGTCGTCATACAGGGAGCACTTGACAGCAGACAATGCAGTTTTGCATAGTTTCTCAGAAAGCACTAAAGAAAACTGACTGAGTACTAGTCTCACTTCTTTTTTGTATTTTAAAATGATCTTTTTGGACTCTGCTGGTCTGTAGCTGCATACTTCTAATCATACATTTTCATTTTTTTTTCTTTTAATTATGTTTAGTTTAAAAACACCACACACATCATAGAAACATAGAATGTAACGGCAGATGAGAAATAATTTGGCCCCTTTAGTCTGCCCAATTTTCTAAACACTCTCATTATCCCTGACTTTATCTTATAGCTAGGGTAGCCATATGCCTATACCATGCATGCTTAAACTCCTTTACTGTGTTAACCTCTACTACTTCAGCTGGAAGGCTATTCCATGCATCCACTACCCTCTCAGTAAAGTAATATTTCCTGATATTATTTTTAAACCTTTGCCCCTCTAATTTAAGACTATGTCCTTTTGTTGTGGTAGGTTTTCTTCTTTTAAATATACTCTCCCCTTTACTGTGTTGATTCCTTTTATGTATATAAATGTTTCTATCATATCCCCTCCCCCGTCTAGTCTTTCCTCTATACATGTTAAGATCCTTTAACCTTTCCTTGTAAGTTTTATCCTGTAATCCATGACTTAGTTTTCATGAACACCATCACACAAACAGCATGTCAACACCAAACACAACATCCACACTAGCCCTACCCTACAAACACTACACTTTACTTTTGTTCAGTAAATGCTTTCCTTATATTCCTAAATGTCTTTTCCTTTCTTACTACAGCAAACTTCTTAATGAATCCTCCAAAGTTCTTCTCTACTAGGAAAGTGAGGGAGGGTCAGGCTCCAGCCACCACCACCACGATTAGTAGTAGTTCTGGTATGCAGCCTTTGTCTCAGTTTACTAAGGCAAGTAGTTCTGCCGCTATGTCCAACACACCACCAAACTCTTTGTCTCACCCTATTTCAGGCCCAATGGTGCAAGTCTCTGGTCAAGGAAAGGCATCAATTACAGGCAGTAGTGCAAAAAGGCCCAGTACACCAGCATTTTCCATGGGAAATGGAAACCAGCAGGCAGTTTAAGGCTAGCACTATGGCTACTACTAAAATCCATACTAGTAGCTCTATGAGGAAGAGGAAGCATATTTTGCCCCATTGTCTTCCTCTACTACATGTAGCACACTCTCTTCATTAATCCATGAAAAAAGGAAGATGGAGGTGCCACAGAGAACAAGTTTGACAAAAAGTTTAGCAGCAGGACTTTAAGTCGTGTTTCCAAGCAGCCTCCTTCTTGTACAAAGAGGCTGTTTTCTGATCACCACCTCCACCTCCACTAATGCTATGCCTGCTTATACCACTTGCACATCAGCTACTCCTACCACCACCTCTATTTTAGTTATTCCTAAATCTAGCTTTAGCAGCAGTAAGGGATCAATTAAGAAAACTCAAAAGTTGTAGTCACTGACAACAATACCCTTCTCCGCCTAAGCTTTAAAGGCACCACAAAAATAAAGGTTATGAAATAGTGGAACTCCATCTCCTACAAATTCAGATACAGCAAGGTGCCCAAACTACTGAGGTAGAGACTGAGCAAGCAAGTGATTTCAGTCTCACCACCAACCTTGCAGAAATCACATTTAGTCTGGCTTATTAATAGCTTAAATTTGACCCTGAGGTTGAGGAGGAGAAAGTAGGGAAGAGTCAGGATTCCTCATAGAGTAGTCCACCTGCTAGTGATACATTACCCCTGTAGACAATCAGCACATCCTATTTCTTCTAAATCTGTTAGTAGTAGAACTATTCCCACTAACAGTGTAACTGTTCCAACAATCACCACCACCAACACTGGTACTACTAACCACAGTGCCAGTACAAATGCTACTGTGCCAGCTTCCAGTCATTACATAAGTGTATAGTTGCACCCACTAGTAGCAAAAAGGAAAGTAGTGCCTCAGAAATGGTCAGAATTTACCTCTCTGAACCTCTTTTGCCCCCTATTGTTGGACACCAACCACTGTTAAAAGTGAGTGCTTTTTTCTGTAACCGATAATATACTGAATCCACAAAGCTCACACATGACACCTCATCTGATGGAGCAGATTGACTTTCTTAAGTTAGATCTGCCCTATTTGGGGTACCCTGCTTTTCACTTTGACTGTAATTGAACTTAGGGTTTCTAATTACCCTTCTAGGTGATATATCAGATATCATGTAGTGGAGTTTGAGAGAAACGAAAACTGTAGTTATTTTTCTCTCTCTCTTTCCTTTTTCCCCATAATCCTAAAACATTTCTCTTTACTGACTGCATCTGACTGCAGTGTGACAACACCTGCTACCTCCACCAGTGCAAACAGGTAATGCTAGGGCATTGTGTTTAAGCTCTAGACGCCTGCTCCCCATGCCAAGGACTTAAGGATTTTGGATGTGTGGCCCTGGGGATGAAACAGGAGAGTGGGTCGCCAAATGCCCACCCACACCCCTTTACCATATTCACATACTTTTCCATTTACTATTTCTGTGCAAATTTTGCTTTTTTTCCTATTCTTTTTCAATTTCTTTCTTATGATTCAAAGTGCGACCAAACAAAAACAGACACAAACAATACAATATTAAAATTCTTTAACTCCAAAAAATGTAAAGTTAGTTAGTTTAACACACCACATCCATTCCACAACTATATTGCAATGCCTATTCAATCTACATGACCTCAAGTCCTCAACCGCCACACATACAACCAACCCACATCCATTCCACTCTACACTGAGAATTGCACAGTGTATTTGTGCAAAGTCAACTACATCCTCACACACACTCACTGATCCATCAGACAAAACTGCACAATCAGCAACCACTAAAAATCTTATTTACACATTTAAACATTATAAAGATAAAAGAAGTCAAAAGTGGTATTAAATATTAATGTAATAAATTATTCAGTGCAAGTGGGAGAAAGCAAACAAAAAGAAGCAGCCCAGGTTGTCCGGGTTATGGAGGACAATGTACAGTGCTACAGAATGTGATGGCGCTATATAAATAATAAAATAATAATAATAATAATAATGCCCAAAGTAATCCATAGAAGAATGGAGCATTATTTATATGTAAGAAAGGATAGAGGAAAACAGAAGAAAAATAAGAGAATATAAACAGCTGTGAACAGCGTCAGCTGTTTTAGCTTGGACGTGCATTAAAATGTACTCTTTCTCATCTCCATAGAGGACTGCACATGGCTGTCTAAGGAGACGATGCTGTGAATTGCATAACGCCCTCAGTCAAAACATTTGATACAGAGCGTACCTTAGTAATAACATAATAACATCTCTAATGTTCATTCTGTCTCTCCCTATCTTGCTTTATTTACCTCTCACATCCTTAGTAGTCACAGTGCACGATGCAGGTCTGTGCGCCATTGTACACAATGAGAAGAAGGATTCTGCCCTTACAAGCATGCGTGAGTACTGAATTGGACATGAAGATTTCCAGTATTAAAGAAGAACACATGTAAGGGGACTTCGGATTCTTTCCAGCTCCTGAGGAAGTCCTAACTGCGACGGGACGAAATGCATCAAACCACCAAGCCACCGTAGAGCCACCAAGTACCACCAAGTTATCTACATTAGAAGGTATTCTCTAGCCCCTAGGAGTCGCGACCAGCGGGGCTTTAGATTGACAACAGTGGTTGGTTTTGGATAATTTTCCTGGTCTTGGTATAGTACTATTTATATGTTTTTTTGTTCTCACTGTATTTATATTTAAGTAATAAACTATGTTATTTTAATATATAGATAGATTTTATTCAAGTACTTTTTTGTTTAATCCCACTATTCCTTGGGTACCTAGCACCCACTGGTGTATGTTTTGGGTATTTACCCACTTCTACACTAACATTTTTTCTAATTCTAAATAGGATCTTTTAGGAGTGTGCCTACTGAGTGGCAGCTTTTTACCCTTGCACCCATACCAGCTGGGTCCACCCTTACATTGTTTCTTTATTTACCTCTACAATTGGGCTTGGTGAGCCTCATACAGCACAGCAATCTTTGGACTAAGATGTGGTGTATCATTGGCCACTGGTGTCATCTGCTTCTCTGTGGAATCAGGATACACTGCTGTGAGGGTGATGTTGACCTTTGGGATGTGAGAGCTGTGTGACCGCACAGCTGCAACCAAGATGGAGCAATACTTAGTATTCACTCGGCTCCACAGCATGGTAGATAAGAAGGCACGGCAGGCTCGGGAGGGCACAGCAGTCTTCCTAGTTTCAATCCCTCCAACAACCAGTACCTCCCCCTATCAACTGGAGACCACCTTCCGATTGAGTGTGCAGCTTCTGAAGATCCCAAAACACACATGTGAGGAGCAACATGCTGGGAGTTAGGTATATCCAATACACAAAGAAACACTGCCCCCAACTCATCTGAGTGTAAAGTTAGGAAACCCTTCAGTTACCCTAATCCTCCCCATCTCCCCAGATCTCACTCACAGACAGTCACCCAGGAGCCCATCCCCCCAGCTCTCACTGAATAACAGTCACCCTGCCCAACCCCCTAACTCTGACTTACCTACAATCACCATGCTCAACCCCCCAGCTGTCACTTACCTACAGTCACCACACCCTCCATCCCACCATACCTCCGAGACACATATACAGCCCTGCACATCCCCTTCATACTTTCCATAGGATGTATGTATCACAAGGTAATACCAAGGAGGGGAAATGTGTTTGTTTTTTAATTATACATAAATAAAATTCCTGTACCTACACTATGCCCCTTATATACACATTATACCCTATACACAGACACAAATAACCCTATATACCATTATACACATACACTACACCAACAAAGACGAAAAACAGCGATATACATATACTATGCCCTTAATACAAACACGTATGCTATATCCCCTATACATAAACATAGCTCCTATACACAAACACCACAGCCAATGTGCGCGCGTGCACACACACACACACACACACACACAAACACTACTACCCTTAATACAGAGATATAATGCAACCTTAATACACATATATACACACTGAAGCCCCAACTATAAAAACACTATACAGCCTCTTTATACACATGCATGCAACAGCCTCTATCGACACACATATATTTATTCTACAGTCTCTAGACATACAATCTCTACAGCTCTCAGACATGTGAATGCACACACACACACTACACGCTCCTGTGCCCGCTTACTTGAAAAAAGGATCTGCATTACATTACATCCTGACACTTTATTTTTCAGGACTGTGTATCTTCAACTTAATGTGTTAGTATATTAGTCTGACAATTATTGTTTACTAGTAAATTACTCCCCTAATGAAGTAACCTGATGTGGGGTACCCCTACTTATGATAACCAAATTTGGACACTGTTTAGTAGATTTTCTCCCTTTTCTGGTAGCCTGATGTGTGGTTCCCCTACTTAGGATTCCAAATTAGTAGGTAGCTCCCCTAATTTGGTACCTGCATGTGGGATTGCCTATTTAAGGATACCAAATTAGGGCTCAAATTAGGGTAGATATTTTTGTAAAAATAGATTTTTATGCTGTCGTGCAGGATGTCAAAAGTGTTACCCTGGGTGACTTTAAAAAACACTATATTAGCTTTTCACAATTTTCAAACCCTGCACAACTATTTGCTAAAAGATTTTATTTGTTTTTTGGAAAATAGTTTTTTTATGCTGTTGTGGAGTATGTGAAAAAGGCTTTTCTTGATTAAAACCATGAAACCATTGAATTAGCATGTCAGCACTTTTTCCACTGCACATATGTTTGCTAAATTTTAGTTTTTTCCTTTTCGTAAAAAATACTGATGTGCTGGACATAATAGTGATGCCTTGGTGACATTTAAAACCAGTGTATTGTTGGGCAACAATTTGCACTCCCTGCACAACAGGTTTTTAAAAATATTTTATTCTTCCTTTTCTTTAAAAAATGGAGTGCACCCACACGCCTAATAGCTGATAAATAAAGAGACCCAACATAACGAGTATGAAGACCATAACATGCTCAGACCAGCTAAGCGACTCTAACGCCCTGACCTACTGTAACTGAAAGCTTCTTGTCATTGCTACTCGTATTCACTAACCTTCTGACCTACGCAGAAATACACTAACCTATTAAAAAAAAATGTGCTGCCTTAATCTAATGTCACAGATTGTTAGTTATGAAAAGTCTGTAAACGCTGTCGTGGAATGCAGACATGTTTGTACCTCACTTTGCACAATGAAAATAAAGAATTAAAAAAAAAAAATCCAGTGCACAGTAACATAGAGACTTAGACGTGCATAGCCCATGCTTTTATAAAGAGCAGGCTTACCCAAACTCTGGCCCTCCAGATTAGGGATCGACCGATATTGATTTTTTAGAGCCGATACCGATATCCTGTGAACTTTCAGGCCGATAGCCGATATAATTTGCCGATATTCTGTACATTTACCATTTTGGAAAATAAAAAACTATTTCTAAAGGTAAATGCACAAAATATACATGCCACGTGTAGTGGATGCAGTGTGTTTAGACAGGGGAGCTGTGTATGTGTGTGTGTAGTGGATGCAGTGTTTGTGCAGTGTGTGTGTAGTGGATGCAGTGTGTGTGTAGTGGATGCAGTGTGTGTTTGTATAATGTGTGTGTATATAATGCAGTGTGTGTGTTTGTATAGTGTGTGTGTTTGTATAGTGTGTGTGTATATAATGCAGTGTGTGTTTGTATAGAGTGTGTGTATATAATGCAGTGTGTGTTTGTATAGTGTGTGTATATAATGCAGTGTGTGTGTTTGTATAGTGTGTGTGTATATAATGCAGTGTGTGTGTTTGTATAGTGTGTGTGTATATAATGCAGTGTGTGTTTGTATAGTGTGTGTGTGTGTATATAATGCAGTGTGTGTTTGTATAGTGTGTGTGTGTATATAATGCAGTGTGTTTGTGTAGTGTGCATTATATATACTCACACTGCATTATATATACACACACACTACACAAACACACTGAATTATATACACAGTGTGTTTGTGTAGTGTATGTGTATAATAATAGTGTGTGTGTGAGGGGGCATTTTTTATTAAAACATTTTTTTTTAATTTTTATATTAAATTATTTATTTATTTTTTATATATTTAATTATTATTATTTATTTTTTGTTGTCCCCCCTCCCTGCTTGTTGCCTTGCCAGGGAGGGGGGATATGTTAATCCCTGTTGGTCCAGTGGCATTGGCTTAGCTGGGGGAGGGAAGTGGGGTGGGCAGCAAGCGTTTACTCACCTCCCAGCAGCTCCTCCAGCTCCCCAGTGTAAATCTCGCGAGACCCGCGGCCGTCAGAGCTGGCTGCGGGTCTCGCGAGATTTACACTGGGGAGCTGGAGGAGCTGCTGGGAGGTGAGTAAACGCTTGCTGCCCGCCCCCCCAGGACCGCCGGGCTTGTAATGAGCCTGGTGGTCCTGGGAGGTATTATCAGCAATATCGGTATCCCTATTGGCCGATACCGATATTGCCGAAAATACCGAATATCGGCCGATTATATCGGTAAAACCGAAAATCGGTCGATCCCTACTCCAGATGTTGCTGTATTAAACTCCCATGATTCTCAGCCTATCTATTTCATTCATAGAATCATGGGAGTTGTAGTTCAGCAACATCTGGAGGGCCGGAGTTTGGGGAAGCCGGATAAAGAGGCATGGTAAACCTTAGCCTTTTAAAAGAGGTATAGGAAAGCCAATGCCTTTCTACATGCATATAAATACTACAGGCTTGCCCAGGGCCACCACCCTAACTCAGCTCAGGGTCTGGGCCCCCAAGGGGTCCGCCTCCAAATACCACCCACAGGAATACACACACAGACACAAACACACACCCTGATACAAAAAGACACAAATACATACTAACAGACACACATACTGAAACAGACATACACGCATACAGGCATACATACTGACACACACATACTGAGACATACACACAGGCATACATAGTAAAAGACAGACACATACTAACATACATACAGACACACATGCATGAGGACATAAAGAAACATACATACAGACACCGGCATACATACACACATTCATACATACAGACATACAGACACTGACATCCATACACACATACATTCATAATGACATACAGACATACATTCATACATACAGACTGACATACATACATACAGACCTACTGACAGACGTACATGCATACAGACATCCATACACACAGACATACGTTCATAATGATATGCAGACATACATTCATACTGACATACAGACATGCATATATAATGACATACAGACATACATATATACATACATGCATACAGACATACATACACACAGACATACATAGACATGCATGCATGCATCCAGACAGACATACATAGACATACATACATGCATGCATGCATCCAGACAGACATACATAGACATACATACATGCATACAGATGGGCATACAGACAGGCATACATACATACATACACATACAGACAGACATACATGCATACATACATCCATACACACATACACACAAACATACGTTCATAATGATATGCAGACATACATGCATCCAGACAGACAGACATCCATGCATGCATGCATCCAGACAGACATACAGAGACATACATAAATACATACAGACAGACATAAACATAGACATGCATACAGACATACATACACAGACAGACATAAATACATAGACATACACACACAGACATACATACACAGACATACAAAGACATACACAGACAGACAGACATGCATACAGACACACACACACAGTGCTCATTTTCCAGCCACCCTCCTGTCTCTTACCTTTTCTTTGCAGGAGGGTGGCTGGGGATGATGGGAGTCGGCGCGGCTCCCTCTTCACTTGCGCGCGCGCGTGCGCTCCTCGCACGCGGAGTGAGCTGGGAGGAAGTAACCATTTCCTCCCAGCAGCACTTGCGGCTGCTTTTTTTTTTTTAAAGGTTACCGGTCGCGCTATACCGCCCATGGTTGTCACGTTATGGTTGTCACCCCCTGATGGCGGCCCTGGGCTTGCCTATACATCTTTTAAAAAAAAAAATCAAAAAACACAGGGATTGTATTTGCCTCTATATCAGGATTGTGTTCTCTAATGTACTAAAGAAAGGGGTAATAAAATCCTTTAAAAACAAACAAAAAAATAACAACTGTTGTACAATGTGTGAAAATTGCTGCCCAGCACTACGGAGTCACTGAAAGAGAACTTTTCATGCCCTGCGTGGCAGTATGAAAAAGTGTTTTTAAAGAAAAGGAAGAATACAATCTAATTTCTTTATGTTCTGGTTAATAAGAATGGTAGGTTTTAAATGATGGGAGGTATTTGATGATGGGGTTTGGTCAGGGAGGGGTGGTATGACAATTTTCACACAGGGCACCTAAAGTCCTAAGGCTGGCTCTGGGGTGATGGTACTCTCATCCTCTTCTCCACTGGAAGTGTACCATCAGACTATATGGGAGAAAAGATAGGAACATTATTGGCATATGTTGTGTGTTTGCAATGCTATTTTGTCCTTTTTCTAAATTACATTTTTATTTCTGTCAAGATTAAAAATTTTTTTTTTTTTATAATTCTTTATTTTCGTAGTGCGTTGTAAATAACAAGGAGGGGTAAAGACATGTAGTAGGGTAACACGTGTCTCAAGGGTATACAAGACATGTCAGAAATACTGCACCATTTTTTTTAAATCACAGGAAAGACACAGGAAAGATTTGTAGCACATAGCAGATGAGTGAGACCCCCAGATGTCCCCATATGATAGCATAGGAAGTCAGTGAGTGAATGTTTCAGTATGAATAAGCAGTGGTATGCTTCATGAGAGAAGTAGAGAGACAAGAGTAAAGTAAATATGTACTTTAGGTGATACTAGCGCCGAACCTCAGATAAAAGTTTAGACAGAGAAGGGAGAGGAAGATAGGTCAGCCTATGCCCTGTGAGGGCAAAATAATGTCCTTCACCAGAAACTGTTCTTTCAGGCATGATAGTCCATAAGTGAGTAGATAAGGTAGCACTGCCTGGAGACAAGGCTTGTGTAGTGGCATCAGCCAAGTTGTTCCAACATACCACGGAGCCTGTATGCTCTGCGCTTGGTTACCGCCGTGCCTCAGGTGGCGCCAAACTGGCTCTCTCCTGGTGCTGTTGTTCCAGCCCGGCCCGATCAGTTGCTGTTTTCTTCTCTCTTCCTTTCTTTCCATTTCCCCTGGGTTTGACATTCTGTCTTCATCTTTGGCTGAATACCGCGGTCTTTTTTTAAAATACCGACCGCGGTTTCTATCTGCTGGTTGCTGTCTGGGCGGTTGCTGTATCACTCTGCACCTACTTTGTTCATCTTCACGGCTTCACCTCCACTGTGGTCTTTTTTGAAGATCCCGACCGCAGTGTGAGAGAGTTGGAGTTCCCATAACGAGGGTTTATCTGGTTGCTCTTTGATCCGCCCGACATCACCTTTATTCTGCCTACCCAGGGAGGACTTCCGGACAATTACTGGTTTTTAATTTTATTTTATTTCACTTAGTATTATTGTTTCTTGTCTTTTGTCTTTTATTTTTATATATTTCATTTATTCATCTTCTGGTTATATCTACCTCAGGTGGGGGCCCACACCGAGGACAGATATATATTATTTCCCACTTATTATTACTATTGTGTTTATTGGTATATAATTTTTTTGCTTTTTTGTATCCACCCTACCTTCACTTAGTGATCGGACCTCTATATATATATTCTTTATATTGAGGTTATTCCATCTTTTCGGCCATTCAGTGCAGTTAGTTTGTGGATACATTTGGTGTCATTTAATTTTTTTTGTTATTTTGTTTTATGATATTTTTGTATTTAATTGTCCGGTTAAGGTATAACAGTGGTGATCGGAATTAGTCCTTTGCTTATTTATTTTATACTTAATTAATAAATTATTTTTGATAATTTTTATACTATTTATCTAGTTTTATATTCTTAAGCGCACACACCCTATTTTCCATTTCTGAGTATATAACTCATTAAGTCGCTAGAGTGGGTGTGTAGCTGCTACTCTTCTTTTTTATTCATTTATTGATTTATTTGTGGTGTTATCACTGCATGTACCGTTTTCTATAAGTTTTTTTCTCAAGGGAAGATAGCAAAAGCACATGGGGGACAAAAAATACTTTTAAAACCTAGCTGCACATGGTGGTGGTGGGTAGGGAAACACATAGAAGAAAAATTATTTTATTTTTCACCATGTGCTTTTGCTATAATGGCTGACCTGGATGGCTGGAAAGCTGGCTAATTGGCCTTACCCTGTTGGCTCTGACTCTGCCTTGATATTATTTTTCCAGTTTTGTCTGTCAATATGTATAGGTTTTTTTTCAATTGGCTAGTTTTTTTTTCAATCCTATGATTTTCAATTCTAAATTGATATTGTTGCCACCTGTCAATCAATGTAGCATGTCATGATTGGAGGTCGGAATAGCATAAGAGGTCAGAATTGCATTTAACAATCAAATTAAGTTGATATTCACTCCATTCAAATGCTTATGGTGAGTGTTCAGGTGATGCTAGAACTGGCAGTGCATATTTAAAATTTGTTTGCTTATTTTAAGTGTTCGGTCTGGCTGCGATTCAGTCACAATATTTTTAACATGCAGTCAAACATGACACTCAACAAACCCCTAGCCAGTTCAGGTATGTCAACTGTTCCAGCTCAAGAACACCTCATGCAACTAATGAAGCCCTTGAGGTGTGCTTGTGACATCATCTGTTTTGCATATTTTTGCTGTTTTGTGAGATTCCATTCAGACAGTTGAATAATTTTGAAACTGGAGAAGCCATTATAAGTTGTATTTTCAGTTGAATTTGGGAAAACCATTTGAAGCATTCATGTTGAGCTAATTCGATTGCTTTTGTTCATTGTAAACAGCTGAATTTATTATTCTTTTTGAGTACTGTAAAAGGAAAAGTCGCTTGGCGCTTAATTTTCATCAAGATGCACATAGTACTGTGAGTCTATATATACCTAGTGCTGCCTCATAGATTGTCCCACTATGTATGTGGTTTATAACAAACAATTACTTATTTTTAGACCAAGCAAACTGCAACATCTTCTGGTAAATATTTAATGGTGTCACAATTTCTAAGTTTTATTAAGAAGTTCTTGGAAACCTTTTTTGGTGATGCATCGGTTGAGATATATAATCCCATAAATAGCATTTTGCCATAATTTGCAGCAAAAAAAAAAAAAAAAGATCATCCACTAATAAATTGACATGTTGATTAAATATATTTGTTTTCAATAAGATAGTTTGTATTTAGTTACATTATAATTGTAAGATTTGCAGGTAACTTTTAACAGTGAATAAATGCTTTTGATATATAAGTACTATTTTAATTAGTATATTTATCAACATTAAAAACATCCTTTTTCTTATTTACTAATTCATTTAAGGATCAAATCAGCATAGCATATCTTTTCTTGATTATTATTACTGTAAATTAATGAAAAGATTCTATGCCTCAAGAAAAATACACTATCTTTTATCAGAAAACTTGCAAAATCATTTTTAACAATACTGCTTTTTGTGGTACTATATCTCCTCCTGGAGGTATACTATTGTATTGATGAGCCAATGTATTAAATTCGGAATTTCCTTTTTAAAAAAAAAAAAAAACATATTAATGTATGTATATCAAGGGTATTTTAAAAAGGAATCTTTAACTACAAATGAACTACCAGTCCTATCAATCTTTGCTGTGGTTTTGTTTAGCAAAGATGTATGGTAATTATAGTCATTTATATAGTCAATTTACAACAATTTCATGCATTTACAGTTTATATGTATTTCTTTGAGAATCAATGCTATATATATGAAATAAAGGGTAAACTTATGAAAGAGTTGTAAATACATAAACCATATAAACTGTTTAATTAAACCAGTTTCTGTATTATTATAAAGCTATTTGGACAATCATGGTTTTGTTTATGTTTCCAGTTGATGAAGTACATTTTATTGTGTTGCATAATGGTATTATTGAATTTTATACTCAAATAACATTTGATAAAAGACTTTGCATAATACAATACTTTTGTTGCTATAATGTTATTATACAAAATGTAGGCTGAATAGAGATATTTATTTTATTATTTTCATTCATTCAAGTTTTGACTTTATAATATTGATGTAGAAAACAAAGAACAAAGTACACAGATTCAAAAGATAATTGAATATAACTGTTGGCAAAATATAATTAGAAATTCTGTATTCTGTTTAGCATCGATTCTAAAAGAAAATTTGGTATACATATATAATAATAATTACAGGAGGCAAGTTCTACTTTACAAAAATACTTCAAATAGGTCAAATTTGAACAACAAAAAAGCTAGTAAAGCTTATCATTTTAAAATCTGATAATATCACTCAAGGACTCTAATAACTGCTATCATTTATGACAACAGTACTTTTGAGAGTTGTACAATGAGAAGGATACAGACAAAATATAAAGAAGCTTAAAAAAAGAATGAGATTACAGTCTCATAGGGACTGCATTACTACACAATAGGAGTGCACAAACCAAATTAAGAACTTCTATTTTTAAATGCAATCAAGTTCCATATCAGTGTACAATATAACAGAGATAAAAATGAATGCATGAGAAGAATTGCATGAGATATAGATGTGTACTTGCACCCAGGGATTGACTTGCTCTTGCAAGATTACATAGACAAAGATAAGAGATGATGGAACTGCAAGGAAGGATTATCAGATACAAGTATCAGATAGAACTGGAATGATCAGATCATTAACCCCTTAAGGCTGGAGGCAGTTGTCCAAGTTCTCAACCAAAACACAACCTAGAATTTGTACTATGTGTTTGTTCCATTATTTAATGGTTTCTCTTTAAACTATAGTGTCCCCGCAGGCTTTTAAATATGAGCAATGCTGTTTTCACAGAAAAGGCTGTGTTTACATTAGTGCCTTGGGACACCTGTAGTGTCAGTCACACAGACTGCTACTATAAGTGCTCTCTGGGTCAGTGCTGCACTGACATTCAGCATCTACATGCTCTGCATGGAGACACTGAAGGATCCCCATAGAGATGCAGCGATTCATGATGTTTTGCTTCACATGTGGGAATGCATTGGATTGGCTAAGATTATCAAGTTTGATTATCTCAGCCGAAAGGGCATGGGCAGAGCCAGCCATACAAACCCTTGCAGCACTGGAAAAGGGTGGGAAAGCTCAATTTTTAATGTGAGGTAAGGGGGCAAGGGACTTAAACTGTTATTTTAGAACTAAAGTGTCAGGAATTGTGTTCCTGACACTATAGTGGTCTTTTAAGTGCACCCATATATTTTATATATTGGTATTTTCAAAGGCAGAAAGACTTGCTTTTAACATCCTATAGGTATACCTAACATACCAAAAATGACTCAATTTGATACATTTTCCAAATGATTCAATCTTGTTCAAAACTTTTCAAAATTATTTATCTATACATATTCGGTTGATAAACCCTTTGGGGTTACTAACAGTATTGAATCATTTGGAAAGCTTATTAAACCAAAGCCTAAGTATGAATAACATGTTCAAATTTTAAACATTTTAATTAAAAACATATTATTTGCTTGCATATATACATTTTTGCTTGTAATAATGTTTATAGATAGGCTTGCAATAATTTTACACATCAGTGCAACACATCAGTGCAACTAAAGAAAATAGATTCCGGATTATTGAAAGCCTTGCATGTTTAGGCCCTAAATTAATACAAATGTCTCATATGTCTAGGATCTTAATTAATATTTGGTAGTTAATGCTCATGCTTAAGCAACCCTAAAACGACATCAATCCTACCCCTAACTCTATTCTTGCACTAACTCTAAGCATACACCTACCCTAACTATACCTCTGACCTTAATCCATGCTATTTATAACACTAAAACAGCATTAACTGTAACCTAGCAATAATCCTTACCCTACATGAAGGCTAATCCTAATGTTTGTCCTAATCCTAACACTAACACTTGCCCTACCCTTAACTCGACTTCTAAACCTAACTCAGTTCCCTGTGCTGACAACAGCAGATGGATTTCCCAGTTCACATAGGACAAAGCACATTGTTAACAGCATCTGTTGTGAGATTGTAACATGAGTGGAGGATCTACCTCTCATGCTGCAGGCCAGCATGCTGTCCCTAAATATTACACAGTGATCGGTAATGAGCAGCTGACAAAGCCCAGCCGTAAAAACAATTGTCATGGGGGGGTTGCAGGGAGACGTTTTCAGGGTCTCTTCAGACCTGGGAGATCTTCCTTAGACTGAAGGCATTGTCACGTATTCATCTACACATAAAAATTTGATTAATGGCATTTACTGTTCTGACAGGAAAGGTTGTGCCGAGCCGCAATCAATCCACAGGAGGGTTTGTGCTAAACAGCAATCATGCAAATGGGAACCTGCTAACTGCCTTTGGGGTCAAAGGCTGGTTACAAACAATCAGATCCACATGCGGGGTATTTCGGCCCAGTTCTCCTCTTGCTCTGTGCCCTGTCGTGGTTTCCCTTGTGGTTGTCCGAGAGCGTGCTATTGATTCTGGTTATTCTGGTATTTTGACTTTGGCATTGATTTTGACTTCCCTGTATTCTTGCATCCCTGACCCCTGGCTCTTCCTTACCGTTGTGTCTCTTTCTGTGTCCCTTGACCTCGGCTATTCCAGTCTATTCTTTGGTATGTTAGTCCGGCCATTCTAAGGTCCGGAATACGTTATCTATCAGTCCTCTGTGTTACACAATTCTACGTGCTGGATCATACTGTAATCATGACAGGCAGGCTCAGAATCACCATAAAAAATAAAAAATGTATAAGAGAGAATAGTAGAAAGTATGCAGCACAGGTGCACTGCCCCAAAGTGACACTACATGACACACAAATAAAAATAAATACCAAAAACGGAGTGCGCTAGCAACTGCAGTAGATACAGTGTTTTCAATTATACAATCTGAAAATAATAAAAATATATAGCGCAGACTATCTGAAAAACACTAAAAGAAAATACAAGAGTGTCTAGGATTTGGGTTTGATTAGCTCCACTGGACCGGGATATTTCCCACAGCTTGCATCAAGACAGGTGTATCCCTTCTATCAGATATGATGCCAGGAACTTCAGTGCAGTATAAGAGGATAAATAGGCAAGGACCCCAAATTTAATAGTATCTAAGCACAATTTATAAATACCAAAGGTTAAAAACTCTTTGCAGCTGAGATATCTATATGGTTTATTATACCATCAGAAATGTTGATTTAGGTGATAATTCATTTTACATCTGATAGAAATCATTGTATTTTGATGGTATACTAAATCATATTCTGATGGTATTATAAACTCAGCTGCATAGAAGTCAGCTCCCTAGTTTTTGAGGTGCATGGTTATACATAGATTTGATCTTAGAATAAATACAAATAAATATAAAAATCTGAATTTTTTATTTTTAACCTCTTATACTGCACAGAAGTTCCTGGCATCACACCAAATAAAAGGGAGACACCTGTCTTGATGCAAGCTTGGGAAATATCCCTCTCTAGTGGAACTAATCAAACCCAAAGCCAGGGGTGATAGGGCTCTGGTATATCCCTGTGCCTAGATACATATTCCCTTCCCTCAGCTTTATTATAAGCCTACCTGACCCTCACATATCTTTATTCAACAGCCTGATTTCAGAACTATCAAGCCCCAATGCTGCTGTAAGAAAGTCAGTGCTCCATCAGCTGATCATCTGCAATAAGCAAAGCCTGATTTCAGAACTATCAAGCCCCAATAGTGCTGTGAGAAAGTCAGTGCTCCATAAGCTGATCCTCTGCAACAAGCAAAGCCTGATTTCAGAATTATCATGCCTCAATACTGCTGTAAGAAAGTCAATGCTTCATCAGCTGATCGTCTGCAATAAGCAAGGTAGCCTTCTGGAAGACCACACTAAGACTCTATCCTGCACAGCATCATTTATATTTAATTTAACTACCCTGTACATTTATTTTATATATCCTGTGTGCATTGTATATTTTCTTGCCTTTATATCTTGTCTGCCATGCTAAAGTGTGGTTTTGCTAGCCCTGTATGTAATTGTTTTATTCACCTCTATTTCCCCTCTGATTTCTGACTGACCTCTGACCCCTCCCTTCTTTTATTGATATGTTTGTTTTTATTTGAATAACTATCCCTTCATCTTTGTGCCTAGATACATATCCTCCTCCTTCAGCTTTATTGCAAGCCTGTCTGACCCGCACATATCTTTATTCAACAGTCTGATTTCACAAATATCAGCCCCAATACTGCTGTAAGAAAGTCTGATCCAGCCCACCCCTCACCACCCCACCAAATGCTCATTATTACATTTATAGATTGTCTGTCACACCGTCTTTTTAGTTAGGTAAAAATAATAGGTGTGCACACTGCCTCTTATTAGTACACTCCTGCACTTTCTTAACTTATAAAACGTAATATTTACCCTACTTTCACCTGCTCTTGATATTCCAATTATTTTCAATTTACTTTTTCCCAGTTTAGCAACGATCTGTCTTCTCCTCCTCTTTATTTCCACTTTTTCCCTCAGTATAAAAATCTCTCCTTACAGCAACTTCACTCATCCCCCATCCACATTTGCATATGCCCCTTCTCTTATCTAATGATTTGCACTAACCCATTCACACCTCCTGTCACTTTCTCTCCTCCTGCTTCTAGCAGCTGGTGATGTCTCTCCCAATCCACTGCCCTTCACCTTCTCTACACACACTAAGAAAACCAGAAACCCACAAACCTCATGACAATACCCTGCCCTTTACCCTCACTTACCAACATTCAGTGGGCACTTTGGAACACCCGCTCCGTCTGCAGTAATTTAAAATTAACAGCCATGCAAACTTTTTTTTAATCTCAAACTCACTCACACTACTTGCACTTACAGAGAACTGGCTGTCCCCCTCTGATAGCGTTAATCCTGCCTATTTATGTTTTGGTGGGCTACAATTCTCTCACACTCCCAGACTCAACTGTAAAGGAGGTGGTGTAGTCATCCTTCTCACCCCTCAATGTACCTTTCAACCAATCATAACTCCCTCAGTCCTATTCTTTTCTTCTTTTAAAGTTCACACTGTCCTCCTATTTAAACCCACTCATTTAAGAATTGCTATCATCTACCGCCCTTCCCCCCCACCCCTGGTCATCCTAGGCTATTTATTAAACACTTTTCTTCCTGGCTTCCCCACTTCCTCTCATCTAGCATTCCTTCCCTTATACATGGGGATTTCAATATCCCAATCAACAACCCCAACTGCACAGATTCCTCTTGTCTGCTCTCTGTAACCTCCTCCTTTGGCCTTACACAATGGTCCAATTTAGCAACCCATACAGCGGGACACACTCTTGATCTTGCCTTCAACAATCTCTGTACCGCCTCTAATCTCTCCAATATTCCTTTACCTGACAGACTTCATTGAGTCCAACTCTCTGCTAGACCCGCTTCAGTCTGGTTTCCATGCTAAACACTCTGTCGAAACAGCACTGATGAAAGTATCCAATGATCTACGCTCTGCAATATTTCATGGTCACTACTCTATCCTCATTCTCCTTGACCTTTCTGTGGCTTTTGACACTGTTGATTATCAACAGCTTCTTCCTGGAAGCAGTAATTCCTGGAAATGTATTGCGAATTGAAAAATCTTTAGAGAATATTTTTTTTGAAGAAATGCCTCTGCCACATGTTCTTGGAGGGACCTGCTTGCCAGCCTGCTGCCAAAAGATATTGTCCCTTTAAAAACGTATGTGATTTATGTACTTTTGTACTCCAGAAAGAAAGACCGACTGTTAGCCCTAATTCTCTGGAACTGTTTTGGGCATGGGACCGCATAGGACCATGTGCATGGTCGGTCAAAATTATGACTTCCATGGAATTCCTGAACCCATGAACCGATCTGGGTGATTTTTGGATATGTTGGTCCTCCGGATCGGGGTTATCAGGGGATATGACTTGTGTGGGGTTTCCATGTGTTTTGGGGGTACTTTTGGGTTATTGTATAATATGTTTTCTGTGCCTGGAGATAATGGAGTTTAGTACAGTTCCTGACTCAATTATCTCTCAGGTACAGGGGGAGATTATCCTGTTTTGTGTGGGAGTGTCCTGGACCTGAGAGCCAATGTAATTACAGTGTGTACTTTGTCACAGTCCCCTCTCAGGTCCAGTGGGGAATGGAATATATTTCACTGCATGGGGACTTGCATATAAGGCCAATTGTGGCTGCCATTAAACAGTTCAACTTCACCCTCAACACAAAGCCTAGTCTCATGATTGTAGGGAACAGCTATACCAGCTATATCACTAGCTCTTGCAAGAGCCCTGGAGTAGAAGAGGTCTACCCACTTTAAGCTGGATCCCTGACTTGGGTCCAGGGTGGGTGAAGGACAGCGAGACTCCAGCCAAGCTGTGGTGGTTAAGGGTCTACAGTGCTGATGGTGTCTGGTAGAGTGTTGGAAGTACTCGGAGGTACTAGGAAGCAGTGATTGGTGGAGGCACCCAGTCGGGGTGCCAGGCGGTCCATCACAATTGTGAATAAAATGTGTGGACTCTGCAGGACTTAACTTTTCTAAAATTAATGGGAATTCAAAGTTGACAGAGTAAGAAGGCAGATAATAGATAATGAAAGAAGATAATATGTATTATGGTAGAATTTTAGTATTTCAACTGGACAGTCAATTGTAAGGAGGATCAGACAGAATCAAAGAGTAAGCATCATATGTTCTGTAAATATGTTTCTTACATCACTGAACAGCTATGAAAAACTGCTTTATATACTTCAAGAAAATGGGTCATGACTTTACCTTTAGCAGCATGGTGGTATAGTGATGCAGCTCTGCTATTCATAACCTTACTGACTTTACAAACAGCTTTACAAGCAGTTACAGGAAAGTTGTCTGCCTAAACACTTGGGAATGATCGGCTAGATAAATGCAGACATTTAAGACAAAGAAAACTTTTTTGTGGCCCAGCAGGCCAATGGAAAGCAGTTGGCATAACAAGACCCAGACTAAGATGGCCCTGTTGAATACTGTGATGAAGAAACAGTGAGTGGTCCCCCTATACCTGATTATCTCCCAGTCAATCAGTCTGTGCTCCAATCTCTATTGGATACCATGTCTGAATAACCTCTGTCCAAACTGCAAAAATGGTGCAATGCCTCACATAAAGACTTAGAGACTGACAGGCACAACTCAGAACCCTCTACATTAGCTAAAGAACATTTCTGGCATTAAGAAAGGGGATACCTGAAAAGTTTTGCCCTTCAACAAATCTTATGTAGGTCTCTCTGTGCACATTTAGTCTCCAGTTGCGCCTCCTTGAAAAGAACAGCTATTGGGCATCCTAAACTCTCTGCTCCATAAAGCCCAGGCCCAGGTGGCTACTCCAATGCATAATAAAATAGATGCTAATATTCAAGCCCCACACATTGAAATATGTAATTTCATGTTGGAGAAGAGAAGTTTCTCTTGATTTTCTAGTGGAGCATATACTCACTTTAAGGAAATCCTCCCACCTGCTTCCAACATGTTAAACCAATCTCTCTACTAAATAGAGATGCAAAGCTTTGTGCAGATAGGTTGAGCAGTATTCTGTGACTGATTATTAATGATAATCAGATATGATTTATTAAAGCTAAACAGGAGGCTGATAAGACAAGTAAAGTAATTATACTAATATACTCCATAGAATCCAGCACATAAAAGGTTTTTTTTATTTTTTTAGACACTGAAAAGGATTTTTAATCACCTCAACTGGCAATTTCAAGAGGAAAGCATGCATAGTACTGTGTTCCCTAATCAGTTCTTCACAGTTAATGTTCCCAGACCTTTAAAATGCACAACAGGCTTACATTGTGTGCTGGTCATTTGAAAATTACAGGGAAAATACGATATAGTTAATACTTCGTGTCAGCAAGAAACAAGCCCAAATATTCCCCTCTTCACCTAATGCATATTGGAGATGAATCTCCAGAGGACCATGTCCCATATATGGTAGACTTGTCCTTTAACCCCTTCAGGACGGAGTCAATAGAGCACGTTCTGATCAAAACAAAACGTAAACAAAAACTGGAATTTGCGCTATATGTCTGTTCACCCGTAGTTCCCCTCTTTCAAATTATATGCACCCACACTTATTATATATCATTTTGTTCAGGAGAAACAGGGCTTTAATCTATCATTAACTATTCATATATGGAACATAATTCATTATGAATAAAATTAAAAATAATGTGAGAAAATAAGATTTTTTTTTACATTTGCATTTCCGTCTGACATTTTAACTGTGAATGTCATAATACAAAAAAAATGCACATATTTGTAATCAGCGATGTCTCACGAGTACAACAGTACCCCCCATTAACATGTTTTATGTTGTTTTGGAAAGTTACAGGGTCAAATATAGAACGTTCCATTTTCAAATTGAAATTTGCCAGATTGGTAATGTTACCTTTGAGACGGTGTGGTAGCCCAGGAATGAGAATTACCCCCATAATGGCATACCATTTGAAAAAGTAGACAAGCCAAGGTATTGAAAGTGGGGTATGTTTAGTCTTTTTTAGTAGCCACTTAGTCACAAACACTGGCCAAAGTTAGCGTTCATATTTGTTTTTGTGTGAAAAAAGCAAAAAACTAATATTTGCCCAGTGTTTGTGACTAAGTGGCTACTAAGAAAGACTGGACATACCCCACTTGCAATACCTCGGGTTGTCTACTTTTGCAAATGGTATGCCATCATGGGGGTAATTCTCATTCCTGGGCTACCATACGCTCTCAAAGGCAACATAACCAATCTGGCAAATTTCAATGTGAAAAAAATTAAATGCAAGCCTTATATGTGACTCTCTAACTTTCCAAAACACCATAAAACCTGTACATGGGGGGTGCTGTTATTCTCTGGAGACTTCACTAAACACAAATATTAGTGTTTTAAAACAGTAAAACATATTACAACAATAATATAGACCATAAAAGTGCCGTTCGCTTGTAAAAAATGCAAAAAACGTCACTTTTACTTAAAATATCATCGTTGTAATACAATTTACCAGTTTGAAACACGAATATTTGAGTTCAGTGAAGTCTCCCGAGTAAAACAGTACCCCCTATGTACAGGTTTTATGGTGTCTTGGAGAGTTACAGGGTCAAATATAGTGCTTGTGAATTAAATTCGCTGCACTTTCTCCCTGTGTTGCCAGGCATGTCAATCAAATTTTAATTAATCAAATCACATAATTACGTTAAAAGATTATTTAAATATACATGTAGAATTTTAATATATATGCATTTATAGGTATTTAAATTCTACGTGTATACTAATGTAATCTTTTATGTAATTATATGTATTTATCTATATATATATATTTGCGGTTATTTGTATTTTATATATATATAGCTATATATAGAATGTCATTCTAAGTGTATTTTGTTACCGATATATATATATTAATAACAAAATACAGTTAGAATGAAATTACATATGCATATATAATTTATATTAAATTTTGTTTCAATATTTTATTTATTTATTTATTTTATTATTTTATTTATTTATTATTTTAATTATACATATTTATATATAATATATATATGTACATCTATTATATATATAATATATATACATATTATATATATGTAACGTCATTCTAAGTGTATTTTAATATTAATATATATACTTATATTAATATTAAAATACACTTTGCATGACGTTACATATATATAATATGTATATATATTATATATATAATATATATACATATTATATATATGTAAAAATATATTTAATTTATTTTTACACTTGTATTTTATTTATTTTTATACTTCCCACCAGCAGGGGGACTGTCTGATATTTCAAACAGTCCCCCTGCTGGCAGATCCACAGCCAGCTATAGGGGGCCATGTGATCGCTCTTTGAGAGCGATCACATGGCCCCCGGGGGCCTTATTTGCCGTGGGAGGGCTGCCTGGGCTGTGAGGCAGTCCTCCCGAAGCGGATCGCGGCGGAGGTAAGTACATCTTACCTCCTGGGGCTGCAAGCCGTTATGGCGTGCTATGCCGTCATAACGGCTTTAAAGCCCACTTAACCCGTGACGGCATAGCACGCCGTAACGGCGTTAAGGGGTTAATGCAATCTTACCGGATGATACTATTAACAATGGACTTGAAGTTGGAATCTATTCTAGAAGTGTTCGTTTTGTTAGTTAGCAGTATAAGCTATAAATATTGCAAATTAGCATGTAAATCTCCCATGTTAAAATTAGTTTATGATCCACCAATATTGGGATACTGTGAAGTAGTGATGGGATTAAAATAATATGGTGTTACTGAATCTCCATATTTGTTTGCTAAGATAGGTGATTTTAAGTTGCCTTGTAACATTTTAAACTGTATTTTTTGTTTGTGTGTATGTGTGTGTGTGTGTGAGCTGGTTCTATAATTGTATTCTGTATATATTTTACAAATGCATGTTCTTGGTTTGCCCTCAATTCCCATTCCTATTGTTAGTTTTGCCAGACAAATTACCCAAACCAATAGCAACTATTCTACTGTTAGACTGAACGTCGGCTAAAACAATTATTCCATCGCTGCAGGACCTGATAGATCAAGTCTTGTTAAATTGTAAATAGGAAATGATAGCTATGGACCAGTTAGGTAGGATAACACCAAAAGACCTGCGGTTTTTGGGGCAAATTCCTTAATGAGGATCTTGAAGAGGTTTGACAGTAGCAAGACTTTGAGGTAGTTAAGTACAAATATCTCAGCACATATTTTAAGACTCATATGAGCCGTTTGACAGTTAGCAACACTTAAAAGATGAGTCTAAGATATCTGTTAGCTTGACTCATCTTCCCTTTGATTTACTTTTCTTTTTTCTCCCTTTTTTACATTAACCAAAATTTATTTTTTCTTTTATTGCAACATTCTCTATGTCAAACTTCATAATATTATGGCTGAATTATGTTATTACTTTGTATTGATTGTACTTATGCAAACTCACAAACTTCAATAACATTTACATGTGATAAAAAGTTGTGATTTGACTTCAGCTAGCATTAAGGTATTTTCCAACTCCATTAATTTAGCCTTAGATGATTTTATAATCACTGCAACTCAAAGTTCACTATATATTCAAATATGATTTGGGTTTCTTATATTTTGTGGTGTATTCATAAAAGCTGAAAACTAAAAAAAAAAAGAATTTCTGCATATATTTAAATAAACAAACAAACAAAAGGAGGAATCTGCACTCTTATCTGCATCCACATATGGGGTTGTCTAACCCTGGTGAAACAATAAATGTAGTCCAGGCATTTAGGATCACTTATGCAGCAGTTTTATTGGAAAATCTGGAAAGACATGCAATGTTTCAAACTCAACCCAGCTTGAAAAAGACCTCATTTATGATCAAAACATTGTGTGTTTTTCCTTACTTTCAAATACAACTGCTGCATAAGTAATCCTGAGTGCCTGGACTACATTTATTGTTTTATATTTAAACGTAAGCATGCTATTTTCATGCACCGGGACTAGAGATGTCCCGAACAGTTCGCCGGGAACTGTTCGCCGGCGAACATAGCTTGTTCGCGGTCGCCGCGGCGGGCGAACATATGCGATGTTCGGTCCGCTCCCTTTTCGTCATCATTGAGTAAACTTTGACCCTGTACCTCACAGTCAGCAGACACATTCCAGCCAATCAGCAGCAGACCCTCCCTCCCAGACCCTCCCATCTCCATGACGAATAGGGGCGGACCGAACATCGCATATGTTCGCCCGCCGCGGCGACCGCGAACAAACTATGTTCGCCGGCGAACAGTTCGGGACATCTCTAACCGGGACATTTAACATTGATTGTAGAAACTATTTGTAACATAACTTATTATTTTCTTTGGCTTTATCCAATTGTTTTGCACAATTAAAAATATATTAAGAAAAATGAGCAGAACAATTGTACTCATGAAGTACATTCTTTTCAATGTCCCTTTGTTCTATAATTTTGAGTATATAAAATAGCCTGATCTCACACCTGGGTTCTGGACTGTATTATATCTAGTACAAATTATCTAAAAAAAATATTTATTTTTAAAACAAAAAATAAATGCTTATTTTTTTTAGGTCTAACAAAAAGAGACTATTTTAGTTTTCAGTTCTGGCCACACATTTTTTGCCATTTAGTGTTGTGTGAACATTTAATAATGCATACAATTTCCATAATAATAATAATAATAATAATAATAATAATAATAACAACGTTGTATTATTATTGTTATTATTATTATAACTCTAGAACGCCTAATGAAAGTATATCAACAAGTATCAAACATGTTATTGTGTTTTATAATAAAAAACAATTAATTGGATCTTAATGAAGAATGAGTGTAGGTGCCAAGAAAATTTGTGTTGGTATCGAGAGCCAAAATATATAAAGATGGAATTGCATTCTGAATTTATAGAATAAAGTCAATATTCCGTCAATATAAGGTCAGTGTTTCTCTTTTTATTCAAAAATACAAATAACATAATTCATTTTATTTCTTTTATAGCTTCATTGAAGTCATTTCAAAGGATCATTTCTAATCATTGGTACAAGAGGGATTTCATTTGTAAGCACCATTTGGAAATTGTTTTGGATTGTATGCTCATATAAGCAGAGTCATTTGAGCACTTTTTGACCACGCGAGTCAAACATGTTTTGCTACAATTACCTATTATTTCAGTTTTCCCTTTACATTTTGCTTCAAAAATAAATTGGTGCACTTTTTTTGTAATAATAATAATATTATTATTATTGCCATTTACATAGCGCCAACAGATTCCGCAGTGCTTTAACCCCTTAACGCCGTTACGGCGTTCCATGCCGTCGCGCTTTAAATGGGCTTTAAAGCCGTTGCGGCGGCATGGAACGCCGTAACGGTTTAAGCCCCCAGGAGCCAGCAACTACTCACCTCCGCCGCGATCCTCTTCTCGGGGGCTGCCTGAGAGCCCAGGCAGCCCCCCTCCGGCAAATGAGGCCCCCGGGGGCCATGTGATCGCTCTCAAAGAGCGATCACATGGCCCCCTATAGCTGGCTATGGATATGCCAGCAGGGGGACTGTTTGAAATATCAGACAGTCCCCCTGCTGGTAGGAGGTGTAAAAAAAATAAAATAAACATGTTTAAAAATAAATTAAATATATTTTAATATATATATAATATGTATATATATTATATATATAATATATATACATATTATATATATGTAACGTCATGCAAAGTGCATTTTAATATTAATATAAGTATATAAATTAATATTAAAATACACTTAGAATGATGTTACATATATATAATATGTATATATATTATATATATAATAGATGTACATATATATATTATATATAAATACGTATAATTAAAATAATAAATAAATAAAATAATAAAATAAATAAATAAAATATTGAAACAAAATTTAATATAAATTATATATGCATATGTAATTTCATTCTAACTGTATTTTGTTATTAATATATATATATATCGGTAACAAAATACACTTAGAATGACATTCTATATATCTATCTATGTATAAAATACAAATAACCGCAAATATATATATATAGATAAATACATATAATTACATAAAAGATTACATTAGTATACACGTAGAATTTAAATACCTATAAATGCATATATATTAAAATTCTACGTGTATATTTAAATAATCTTTTAACGTAATTATGTGATTTGATTAATTAAAATTTGATTGACATGCCTGACAACACAGGGAGAAAGTGCAGAGAATTTAATTCGCAAGCACTATATTTGACCCTGTAACTCTCCAAGACACCATAAAACCTGTACATAGGGGGTACTGTTTTACTCGGGAGACTTCACTGAACTCAAATATTAGTGTTTCAAACTGGTAAATTGTATTACAACAATGATATTTTAAGTAAAAGTTACGTTTTTCGCATTTTTTACAAGCGAACGGCACTTTTATGGTCTATATTATTGTTGTAATATGTTTTACGGTTTTAAAACACTAATATTTGTGTTTAGTGAAGTCTCCCGAGAATAACAGTACCCCCCATGTACAGGTTTTATGGTGTTTTGGAAAGTTAGAGAGTCACATATAAGGCTTGCATTTCATTTTTTTCACATTGAAATTTGCCAGATTGGTTATGTTGCCTTTGAGAGCGTATGGTAGCCCAGGAATGAGAATTACCCCCATGATGGCATACCATTTGCAAAAGTAGACAACCCGAGGTATTGCAAGTGGGGTATGTCCAGTCTTTCTTAGTAGCCACTTAGTCACAAACACTGGCCAAATATTAGTTTTTTGCTTTTTTCACACAAAAACAAATATGAACGCTAATTTTGGCCAGTGTTTGTGACTAAGTGGCTACTAAAAAAGACTAAACATACCCCACTTTCAATACCTTGGCTTGTCTAATTTTTCAAATGGTATGCCATTATGGGGGTAATTCTCTTTCCTGGGCTACCACACCGTCTCAAAGGTAACATTACTAATCTGGAAAATTTCAATTTGAAAATGGAACGTTCTATATTTGACCCTGTAACTTTCCAAAACACCATAAAACCTGTTAATGGGGGGTACTGTTGTACTCGTGAGACATCGCTGATTACAAATATGTGCATTTTTTTGCAGTAAAACCTAACAGTATTATGACATTCACAGCTAAAATGGCAGACGGAAATACAAATTTTAAAAAAAATCTTATTTTCTCACCTTTTTTTTTATTTTATTCATAATAAATTATGTTCCATATATGAATAGTTAATGATAGATTAAAGCCCTGTTTCTCCTGAACAAAATGATATATAATAAGTGTGGGTGCATATAATTTGAAAGAGGGGAACTACGGTTGAACAGACATATAGCGCAAATTCCAGTTTTTGTTTACGTTTTGTTTTGATCAGAACGTGCACTATTGACTCCGTCCTGAAGGGGTTAACTATAAATAGGACAATTACAAGAAAACTTACAGGAATGATAGATTGAAGAGGACCCTGCTCAAATGAGCTTACAGTGTATAGGACGAGCTTACAGTCCATAGATCTTTAACCCCTTAAGGACACATGACATGTGTGACATGTCTCGATTCCCTTTTATTCCAGAAGTTTGGTCCATAAGGGGTTAAATAGTTTGGAAATGGCCTTATAGCCCTTCCCAGTTTGACAGACAGCAATAATCGCTTCTCTAAGATCATTGTTGATATCTTTCCTCCTTGCATTGTGTTAACAAACCTGAATGCTCTAAACCAGCAAACTGCTAAAACTTCAACTTTTATAGAGGTGGGCACACTTGCTAATGATCAATTAATTTAGGGCATTTGCTTAGCAACACCTGTCTGCTACTTAGTCACTTGATTCCTATGAAAGCAGTAAAGATGCACTTAGGTTTTTACACATGGATTCTCCAATTTGGCTTTCTTTGTGTTAAATAAATCATGACATGGTTTAATATGTCATGTTTTGAGGTTGTAATTACCTAATTTAAAGACCTGATAAGGAACAGGTAATTGTTTTTATGTCCCGAATGTCTGTGTAAAACCATAGAATTCAAAGATGATATACTTTCTTTTTTCCATGACTGTATATAAATTAAACTTTTTAGTGTTTAAGATGTTGACATTGAAATGCAATAAAGGCATATGTCTTGAGAAGAGCCAATACATTTGCATTAAATGCTTTTCTACCTGCAATTTGTCTAAAACAATTTATGTGATCTAGTGTCCTTGTAGAAGGGTTATAGGACAAAGTAGCAATTCCAGTACAAGGGTTTGATTTTACTCAAACTGCAAGTAATTAACTTGTAATTAATTTAGACAGAAAGTTTAATATATTATGGGCTGCACTGCATAAAATTTACTTTTACAGAATTAGTACTTTATCTATTGTCAGTATATAAATTAGGATTTGGCACATAATGATGGAAATGTGAGATCTTTTTTCCAGTATCATATAGAGATTCAGTTTTGTAGGCATTGCATCTAATAACATACATGTATATTCTAATATTATCTGAACAAGCAGTAATAATTGAATATGTAGATTGTAGGGTTTACACAATGAAACACTTTACATTTGTTAAAACATGTCTTTATAGTATATTTAATATAAGTCCTAAGTACTTTTCTTGCTTGATTTCATACACTTATTATTAATTTGCAAGTGTTATTTCTCCAGTATGTATTTATCTACTTGGGTTTTTTTTTTTTTAGTTGGATTAAGAATACAAGGTTGGAACATTCTTGGGAAATTCCATTTGCTAGCCAGTTTAATTTTACCTCCTATTCCATCCTTTAAAACAAAAATAAAACAAAAATATATTAAAATATATTAAAGGTATTCCAACTACAGCAATATTGAATGGATATTGCTTCATTACTCTAACAAATCATAAAAAAATCAATATTAGTTAGCTGTTTACTAATATTGTTATGATATCATGAGTGTAAAAGAAACCACTGTCTGGCCTAGTGAAAGCAAGTCCTAATAGGTCTTAACAGGTAACCCTTTCAAGATGTGCTGCTGTTTTCTGCGGCACTGAAAATTATATAAAATGTAAAAATAATATATGTTTGGGCCATCCATGGTCATTAGGATTTTGTTATTTTTACTGTGAAGGACACAATGTGCAAAAAACCCTCTATATATATGTATAAGATGATAGGATGCCAAATCACCCTGGACAGAATAATAAGATTGCTCACCCTAAATAGGAATGAATGGAATGACCAGTAGCCTAGTCTGAAAAGTTTCTCAAGCATCTAGGTGCCTGACCACCTATTTCAATTTCCCTTCCTACACTTACTTCCTTTAATACATATTTTGGAACAGTATATAAAGGTACAGTTTATCATGATTTCAAATAAAATCTAATTTCTTTCTTATTTAATTTTCTTTCTTTCTTTCTTTTTTTTTAATTACAAGAAGAATGTAAGAAAGCTGATTGCTTGTCCCAGGGTCTCTCTTACTTTCTGGAGGCTCACCTAAATGGAGCAGTCCATTTCAGTGTCCTTCTGAAAAGTTATGGCAAAGGGAAAATGTTGTTTAGCACAGTACAAATTAATCTAAGGATTTTGTTGGTAACTTATCTATGGTGTCCCCATATTTGATCTCTCTCTCTCTCTCTCTCTCTCTCTCTCTCTCTCTCTCTCTCTCTCTATATATATATATATATAAAATGAGATTTTTTCCTTACAATTAAAATTACTCTAAAGGCATATTTGTCAGGGTACCTGAGGCCTCTACCTCTAAGGGAGGTAGAGACTTGGTGGTTTATCCGTCCAGGCGAGCTGTTTCCTCCGTTCCTCGCGGTTCATCCAGTCACTTAAACACCGGCCGCGAGGAATCCACGTCCTTTTCTAGCAGGACGCTCAATACGTGACGTCATGACGCTATCACGAGCAATCTGTCACTCAAGTGTCCGATATCCAATCGGTACTTGTCAGAGGCGTGATTTCCATCCAGAGCCAGGGTATTTAAGCTTACTTCTTACTTCAGCTCATTGCCCTGTCGTGGTTCTAGCTTGTCTAGTCACTCAGTGCTCTGGTATTCTAGTTTGCTCTATTGGTTTTGACTCGGCTCGTTGTACTACCCTGCTTCTCTGTTATCCCTTGACCCGGCTTGTCTCTCGCTTATCTGTCTTCTCGTTCCCTCGACCTCGGCTTGTCTCTGACTATTCTTTACTCTCGGTACGTTAGTCCGGCCATTCTAAGGCCCGGTATACGTACCTTTCCACTCTTTGTACTCTGCGTGTTGGATCCCTGTCCCGATCCTGACATTACGACAGGGCCAATGGATCCTGCAGGTACAAACAGTCAGCTTGGTTCTTCGGATCCCAGGTTTGACGCCATGGAACATAGGATGGATCAGATGGCTTTGGCACTACAGGCACTTTTGTCTCGTGCTAGTAATCCACCTGAGGAGACACGTACTCCTTCTATCTCTCCTGCAGTCTCAGGTCTAGAGGTAGCCACTGTAGGTGCTTCTTCCCGTATTACCCCACCAGTACGTTATGGCGGGTCACCGGAAAAGTGTCGTGGCTTTCTAAACCAGATTAGCATCCATTTCGAATTACAACCCCGCTCTTATCCTACAGATAGAGCAAAGGTTGGATTTATTATTACTCTACTCATTGAAAAAGCTTTGAGATGGGCCAATCCTTTATGGGAGAATGATAATCCACTAGTCTATAATTATAATGCCTTTGTAGCTGCGTTTAGAAGAACTTTTGACCCTCCTGGCAGAAAGGTCAATGCAGCTAGATTAATGTTGCGCCTTAAACAGGACAATCGAACACTTGTGGATTATGCACTAGAGTTCAGATCCTTGGCGTCAGAAGTTAAGTGGAACGAACAGGCTTATATAGATGTGTTTCTGAATGGGTTATCAGATGTAATTCTTGACGAGGTCGCTACTAGAGAACTCCCTGAAAATTTGGAGGATTTAATTTCTTTTATATCTCGTATTGATGAACGCTTAAGAGAGAGGCAGAACACTCGAGATAGGACCCGTAGACCCTCCTTTAAACTAGCGCCTACCTTTCAAATCTCTGAGTTCGAAGACTTACGTATTCCTGAACCTATGCAGATAGGCAGTACTCATCTCACTGAAAGGGAGAGACAGTACAGGAGAAGGGAGGGTTTATGTATGTATTGTGGAGTCAGGGGTCATTTACGCCTAAATTGTCCCAATCGTTCGGGAAACGCTCGCACCTAAGTTCCTCTAGAGGACAGGCCTTGGGTGTTTCTACTTTGTCCTCTATTCACAACTACAAGGAGCTCAGGCTTGTGTTACCCGTTTCTTTAAAGTGGGAGAAGGGAGTAGTTAAGACTATGGCACTAATCGATTCTGGAGCTGCTGAGAGCTTTATAGATCAGGGTTTTGCTGCCAAGCATGCTATTCCATCCCAGTTAAAAGAGACACCTCTGGCTGTCGAGGCCATCGATGGTAGACCGTTACTTGAGCCTGTTATTTTCCATGAAACCATACCGATTAACTTGACTGTTGGCATTCTGCATAAAGAGGATATATCCTTAATGCTCATTTCTTCTCCGTCTATTCCCATAGTCCTGGGGTACTCCTGGCTGAGGAGACACAACCCTAATATTAATTGGGAATCAGGGGAGATAGTTTCGTGGGGAGAGAATTGTCAAGAAAAATGCTTGCGGAAGGTCTTACCTCTTGGATTAACTAATACATCGAATACCTCTGACAATCCTACAGAAACACAAATTCCGCCTCAGTATCTAGATTTAAAGGCAGTATTTGACAAAAAGAAAGCCGATACCTTACCCCCACACAGGTCCTTTGATTGCAAAATTAACCTACTCCCTGGTACCATGCCTCCCAGAGGTCATGTATACCCATTATCTATAAAGGAGAACTCAGTCCTAGAGGAATATATTCACGAGAATTTAGACAAGGGATTCATCAGGAGGTCCTCCTCCCCTGCCGGGGCTGGATTTTTTTTTGTTAAAAAGAAAGATGGTTCTTTGAGACCTTGTATTGATTATCGAGGCTTGAATAAGATAACCATTAAAAATGCCTACCCGATTCCCTTGATCACCGAACTCTTCGATCGTTTGAAGGGCTCTAAAATTTTCACCAAGTTAGACCTCAGAGGGGCATATAACTTGGTGAGAATCCAGCAGGGACATGAGTGGATGACGGCATTCAATACTCGATATGGTCACTATGAATATACTGTTATGCCTTTTGGGTTATGCAATGCGCCAGCTGTGTTCCAGGATCTGATAAATGAGGTTCTTAGGGAATTCCAGCAAGATTGCGTCATTGTATACCTAGATGATATACTCATTCATTCTAGTGAGATTGAGATTCATCACAAGCAAGTCAGGAGGGTTTTGCACAAGCTTCTCCAGCATGGCTTGTACTGCAAGTTGGAGAAATGTAGCTTTGATCAAACCCAGGTAACCTTTCTCGGCTATGTGATCTCTGGGGAGGGATTTAAGATGGATCCGGATAAGCTCCAATCCATTCTAGAGTGGCCTTTACCCACAGGTCTTAAAGCCATACAGAGATTTATTGGTTTTTCCAATTATTATAGGCGCTTTATTAAGGGCTATTCTTCCATTATTGCACCTATCACTAACATGACCAAACAGGGGGCTGATACTAAGAATTGGACTACTGAAGCTCTCCTTGCGTTCAAGACTCTCAAGGAGCTTTTCGCTTCCGCTCCAATTTTAGTTCACCCTGACACTTCTCTGCCTTTTTTGCTTGAGGTAGACGCATCAGAGACTGGTTTAGGTGCTGTTCTATCTCAAAGGTTGGGTGTTGATAAACCATTACATCCATGTGGATTTTTCTCTAAAAAATTGACCGGTACTGAAAGCAGGTATGACATTGGTGACAGAGAATTACTAGCGGTTATCAAGGCTTTGAAAGAATGGAGACATTTATTGGAAGGTACATTACATCCTGTTACCATTCTGACAGACCACAAAAACTTGTCCTATATCGGAGAGGCCAAGCGTCTGTCCTCCAGGCAGGCTCGTTGGTCGTTGTTTCTTACCCATTTCAATTACGTTCTGACTTACAGACCTGGGTCAAAGAATTCTAAAGCTGATGCGCTATCTCGCCAATATGAACCCTCTGCTTCAGTTGAACCACTTTTGTCCTCCATTGTACCCAAATGCAATATTATTGCTAATACCAGTCTCAAAATTCATTCTCCGCTACTTGACCAGATCTTGAAGTCACAACATCTAGCTCCCGGAAACACTCCTGAGGGAAGAAACTTTGTTCCTCCTGAACTTCAACTGGAGCTCTTACAATGTTTTCATGAAAGTAAAATAGCTGGTCATCCTGGTATTCGCAAGACATACTCTCTGATATCCAAGGATTTCTGGTGGCCTTCACTTCGAAAAGATATTGAGGAGTTCGTCGCAGCTTGTGAGACTTGTGCCAAGACTAAACTACCTCATGCATCTCCATGTGGCCTGCTACACCCCTTGGACATTCCTGAGAAACCTTGGTCCTGTTTGTCCATAGACTTTATCGTTGATTTGCCTGCTTCCAAGAGACAGACTGTTATTCTCACGGTGGTGGATAGATTTACTAAGATGGCCCATTTCGTGCCATTACCTAAACTTCCGACTTCTCCTGAATTGGCGGAGATTTTTGCGAGAGAGGTTTTTCGCCTACATGGGATTCCTTCAGAGATTGTTTCTGATAGAGGTTCTCAATTTGTCTCACGTTTCTGGAGATCATTTTGTTCTCAAATGGGCATCAAATTGAACTTCTCCTCTGCCTATCACCCTCAGTCTAACGGAGCTGCTGAACGTACTAATCAAAAGATCGAACAGTATCTGCGTTGCTTTGTTTCCGAACACCAGGACGATTGGGTCGGTCTGATTCCTTGGGCAGAGTTCGCACACAATAACCTTGTTTGCGATTCAACTCGCTCTAGCCCTTTCTTCATGAACTATGGCTTTCATCCTTCGATTTTTCCTTCGGTTTCCTCTTCTCAGGGGATACCGTCGGTTGATGATCATGTCGCCAACCTGAAGAAATTATGGGATCAGACTCGGCAAATTCTATTACATAGTTCCTCGCTGTTCAAGAAACACGCTGACAAACATAGAAGAGCGGCTCCTGTTTTTGTTCCTGGGGATAGGGTATGGTTGAGTACCAAGAATATTCGCCTAAAAGTTCCATCTATGAAATTTGCTCCTCGCTACATAGGCCCTTACAGGGTTCTCACTCGTATCAATCCGGTTGCGTATCGCCTTGCTCTGCCACCTGCCTTACGCATTCCTAACTCTTTTCATGTCTCCTTGTTGAAACCCCTCATTTGCAACAAATTCTCCTCTAAGGTCCCCTCGCCTCGTCCTGTTCAGGTGGAGGGTCGGGAGGAGTACGAGGTCAGCTCCATCATTGACTCCAGAATTTCAAGGGGAAAATTGCAATATCTGGTCAACTGGAGGGGATATGGTCCTGAGGAGAGGAGTTGGGTACCTCAGGAGGATGTCCATGCTTCTCGCCTTCGCAGAGCATTTCACCTCCGCTTCCCATCTCGCCCCGGTTCATTCCGCCCGGTGGGCGTATCTGAGAGGGGGGGTACTGTCAGGGTACCTGAGGCCTCTACCTCTAAGGGAGGTAGAGACTTGGTGGTTTATCCGTCCAGGCGAGCTGTTTCCTCCGTTCCTCGCGGTTCATCCAGTCACTTAAACACCGGCCGCGAGGAATCCACGTCCTTTTCTAGCAGGACGCTCAATACGTGACGTCATGACGCTATCACGAGCAATCTGTCACTCAAGTGTCCGATATCCAATCGGTACTTGTCAGAGGCGTGATTTCCATCCAGAGCCAGGGTATTTAAGCTTACTTCTTACTTCAGCTCATTGCCCTGTCGTGGTTCTAGCTTGTCTAGTCACTCAGTGCTCTGGTATTCTAGTTTGCTCTATTGGTTTTGACTCGGCTCGTTGTACTACCCTGCTTCTCTGTTATCCCTTGACCCGGCTTGTCTCTCGCTTATCTGTCTTCTCGTTCCCTCGACCTCGGCTTGTCTCTGACTATTCTTTACTCTCGGTACGTTAGTCCGGCCATTCTAAGGCCCGGTATACGTACCTTTCCACTCTTTGTACTCTGCGTGTTGGATCCCTGTCCCGATCCTGACAATATTGTATTTGGAATGATTTTGAAACACAATGTCCCACAGATTGACTTTACATTTTAGGTGTTTCCATTCTATTCAAGTAAGGACAACTTCTTTGTTTGTAATAGTGTACTTTTTTTTTACAATAAATTGAAAGAGAAATAAAACGTATATGTATCTGCTGAGGGGGGGTGGGGGGTATGATATTATCTCGTCTGTGCTTCAAGAATGCTTTGAGGTTTCAGAACTATAAATTGGAGATAACAAATTTAGAAAAAAATATGTTTCTGTGATCCAGGTCAGAAAGGATCCATTGCTATTTGTTATTTGACTGAAAATCCCAAGTCTACAGTTAAGATGGATTATATGAAAGCATGGGAGAGCGATATTAAAAAAGGTTATGACCTGGAAGATTGGTTTGTTTTATTGTTGAATTTAAGTGTAGTTTCACAATGTCCGATCCACCTTGAGAACCACTATAACATTTTATACAGATGTGCCTTGCTTCTTTATTCTAGATTGAATACATTGTACAACAGTATTTCTAATAAATGCTGTAGAAAATGCAGACTAGTTGGCTCATTATATTGTACATTTTGGTCCTGTCCCACATTACAACATTTTTAGAAAGTTACACATTATGTAATTAGAAACATCGATGACTAAATAATAACATATTATTTTTCACTGAAATTAAGAGATTTCCAAACAACAATGTCAATCATGGTATGTTCTGTTCTCATAACTGCATCATCTTGTATCCCTACATACTGGAAGTCTGACCAGATTTCTTCTACTAAAGAAGTGTTGAACTTGACAATAGACAATACTCACCTATGAATGATACGTTGAAGATTTTGTGGAACACTTGGGAAGATGATATACGCAAAACATATTCTCTTTGACTAAGGCTCTACTCCTTCAATTGTTTTTTATAAAAATGTTCTTATTATTATACATTAGAGAATGTATTGGATGAGGTAACCACACCTGGTGACACACATTTAGAACACATCATCACTCCAATTTACTATTAGTATATAATACTGTTTGCATTATTAATACAACCATATTTTCTTGACGTTTACATATATTTTGTAGGATACATGTGTACCCCTTTTTTTGTTTATTAAATATTTTTTTATTGAAAGGTTCATTAGTACTATAATTAATACATAATTAATACATATAATTTTACATATATTGTATTTTACCTAACGTTTAAAAATGCAATATTTTTTTTTTAAACAAAAAAACATTGAGAAAATGTAAAATTAATTAAGTGAATTAACTAGTTAACCTTGATACAATAAAATCTTTCCAGGATTTATATACTTTTTATGGTTTGCTTTATGCAGAAATATTTAATTATTTAAAGAGAAAAGGATTTTTGATTGACGACCAATAATAAAACATTAGCAGTTCTAAAAAATGTTTTTTCCGCCAAAAAAAAAAATACAAAGGAGTTGTCTAAATGCATGAAAATTATTAAACTAATGAATCAAAATCAAGTAACTTATGAAATTATTAAAGTTTTGGTAAAAGATCTAAACTTAAAAATTGATGTTCAAGATTGGAAGTTTTTTTTTTAGAAATTATCACATTCACACTTGACTTTTCATGAATTAATACATTGATATATATATATATATATATATATATATATATATATATATATATATTTATATATATATATACATGTAATTAGAATGACATTTTATATTTGTAGTCAGGGATATTAAGCCGAGTTATAGTAGTGGTGGTATAAGTCAGTGTGTTGTATAATCACTTCCTGATTCCTGATCCTACGTAGTATGTAGGTATATGTCTAGTTGTGGGCATGAGATAAGTTTAAGTGTTTGTAAGCTAATTTAAGGTTGAGGTGGTAAAAGGATGTGAATGTCACCATGATATCAATGGAGTACGGATTGACGATTCAATATTCTGAAGTGAACTTATTAAAATGGCCAGTGTACTGGTATATAAATGTTTGGTATAAGCAGAGAAAACTGTGTGTGTCGGCAATCTACCATGACCATGAGATACGCTAATCCAGAATGAGATCCTGAAATGTAGGAGTTTTAGTATGTGGTTAAGCAGCCATGGAATGTTTGGAGGAATATCTGAAATGGGATTGAGACAAGGCTTCAGCTGCTATGTTCTGACAGGCTGGTATGTGTATGCAGACAAGGTAAAATTGCTGTGTTACTGCTAGCCAAGTAACTTTGCATACTGCTGTGTTTGAGTAGTATCTCAAACAGACTGCAAATTCACCTGTGATTTTAAGTGAATGTGCAAATAAAATAAAATACACAAACTTAACTTGTAAATACACAGCTTCCCAAGGTTATCTCCCAGATGATTACCATACAGCACAGATATATAGAAAAGGTAGGTAGTTTAGGGATTCTGCTAGTGTACCTAAAATAAAGGATAAAATAAAGGATAAAATGTCAGAAAATAATCTAGAATCTGGTGTTATATTGCACTCACAAATTTCAGATGGTCAGAGTGTTTTATAGGTGCCACCCTCAATGTAATTAGGGGACTTGGGTTTCCTCCTTAAGTGATAGCCGTCAGACACCTGGGCCGGTATGGTGGTTCAGAAATCTTCAGCCAAAAGGATTATCAAACACGGGTATTTATTCACATATGATGTAAAAAAATATATAATAATAGATGAGCAACAAATATATAAAAAAGGTCCACAGGTCCTACGCATTTTGTTCTTTCAAAGAACTTCCTCATGGACCAAACCACATAAAACAGTGATAATAATAAACAAATAAAACCCAAAAGGAAATCTAAAAACACCCTTCTCTCAGCCCTTTTAAATAGGGCTAGTCTCTCAAAGTTCATTGATGGAATAATGGGTCTTCTCTCACTCGACTCCCCATTCGCTGATGGATCTTCTCCACATGTGTTTGTCTTTACTGCCAGTGAAAAGATTCTTTCATAGTGTACCGTAATTACTTCCGCATTTTGTGACGTATTTCACTTGCATTCCATTTCGCGTTGATCCATCATGGCCGTGCGTTCCACAATGGGGGAAGATGTACATAATGTCCTAGTCTCCCCCTAGTGGTCGCCGGAGGGAACGACCCCAATCCTTCTAAACGAGAGGGCTGTTAAACACATATTTCATATAGCCAATAAATCTGTTTATACTTAGTTTCAATGAACAATAATTAAAATAAACCAAAAAAGAATGAAAAAACTGAATCCTTCCATAGCTCCACAATGGAGAAACAAACGGGAACAGACACCTTTGCCAGTGAATGCCTCTGTCTTTCCTGATATGCTTGACACTGTCCACGGGGGGCAGGCCTGTATTGACAATAAGTCAAGATGTACACCTAGTAATATTACAGGTATAGGCTGTAGGCTGTAGGGTTTTAAAACGTAACTTTAAAACGTTTTAAAATTAAGTATAAAATGAGTCACGTGACTCTTTTTATACTTAATTTTAAAACGTTTTAAAGTCAAATAATATTCAAATAATATCAAATATCAAATATCAAATAATATTCAAACTAACCTCGCAACACATACCCCAACAGCTCACTTACTTTTATCCATGTTGCAAAGTTTAATTTTACTGTGTATCTCTTTTAAGATTGTGATGACGTCATTATGGCGGGAATTTTAAATCTCAATGCAATTAATGTCTCCTATATAAACTTATGTTTGTCAGGTCTATGTTTTTATTAGTTTCTACTTGAAGAAGCCTGTTTTGGCGAAACAAGTCTAGAAACATTTTAATTTGTGATGATTAAAGGAATTTTTTGGCTTTATATACTTCAGTTGCCATATTCCTTTCTTCCACTTTTTATCTTTTTTTTTTATTTACTTTAAATATCCTGACCTGACATCATTGTTTCCATTGACCAAGAGAAGCACCAAGAATCCTTAGGTGAGGATTATACCACCCATACGCTATACATTGAACAGTGATCCTGCTCAATATACTGTGAATATATTTTATACTTTTATCTTTTTATTTAAAGATACAGTGAGCACTATATTTTATTCCTTTTATTCTGGGTTGGACTACTCTGCTTTTGGACTACTCTGTTGTTATATACACCTGAAAACTGGAAGAACTCCATATATCCTTGAGTGGGGATAATTCCACTTTACACATTCCAAACCAGAGCTGGATTTAAGCTCTGGATATTGTGAGTAGTTCCTTATTATTATAGCACCAATATCTAAGTGCATCTATATACTGTACCATTGGAGTCCTTTCTTTTGTTTCTTCCCCACATGTTCCATTGGATTACAAACCTACACTCGTTACTATCCATCCTATCTGCTGTTCCACAAAGAACTCTCCCTACTGCTGTGGATTACACTACTTTGGACTAGTGGTAAGTTACTTGGACCACATTATATTATCTAGTCATATAAAGTATTTTTTACAATACCGTTCCTTTAAGGTGCACCCTTTCCTTTTATTTCTTTTTAATAGGCCTATGGTATATCTTGGGGCCCCGGAATACCCAGGATGAAATGGGGCCATGGGCTTGTGAGTGCTCTAGAGTATAGCAATAGGTTCTTCAACAGTCAGAAATGTGTCATGATAATGTATCATTGTATGGCAGTCATAGGCAGTCAATAGCAGCCATGAGAGTGTCACCACAAATACATTGAATAATTTAGGGCTGCTATTGACCCCAGACAAGAGACGGGTGACAAATAAAATAAAATGCCCCAGTCATTTAATACCGTGCAAATGCCACAGGGACGTCCACTGAGGCATGTTGCAGGGAACTGCTTTGAAGGGAATTAGTGAAGTCAGACAAGGTGTAACCTTTGACTACCAATATGTACTTCCTAATGATGGGAGAATTAAATGTGCAGGTGAAATAACGTGAGTAGAAGAAATGTGTGCCGGACTGTAACTTGTGATGTTACCCATAAGGGATAAAAGTAAGGGTACACAGTGGAATACTCCATGTGAGGGTTAGGAACTCCTGAGTTAGGAGACTCTTATTCTCCAGACTATCATAGAACATAATTATGATGAAATAATGTATGCCATCATAGCATGCATCTCTGCCATGTTGTTTGTGATACTTGCACTGGCGCAGATACCTGTCTGAGGAGCTCAAAGTTGGCAATCATGAGTCTGTACAGCTCGGCTTTAGTACTGCAGCTGGGAACTGTAAGTCTTTATGCATGATTTTGGCAGCAATTAGGAATGGTCCAAGGAAGGAACTATGCTAGTGGTATCCTGGTACTTGACCAGAGTACAATGGTCTAGCTGGGGTGGAGGGTCTGGCGGGGTACTTGGGAATGAAATGACCACTTCTAGTGGTGAGAGACATACTATGATGAATAAACAATGAGTAAATGTAATGGGCATGTCGATGAGAGTGTAGCCCTGTATCAACTGGCAGCTTGCTAAGTGCTGAATGGCGAAGAAATTAGCTACACCAGGGGAAGGTGAGGCCTTGCTAAATGCCAAGTGGCTCGGAGAGGCTCTAGCTGTGATTTTGGCCAAGAGACTGAGGCCACAGAAAGAAGTGGCATGAATGGTGGGCTCTCTGTGACAATTACGAGAGTTAAATGAGTGGCTGTGACAGGTGAGGCCCTATCTAAGAACCTGTTGGAGCGAGGCTCTAGCTATGAGTTTGGCTGATGGGCAAATACCTCTGCGTGAGGATGCATGTTGGCCTCACAGGACTGAATTATGAATATACTAGAAAATGTAACCGTTTGGAATAAAGGTCTAATGAGGGCCATGTGTAGAGGTATCGTAGCAAAAGGCCGAGAGTGCCCATATAAATCCTGAGCTGCAGAATGGAAAAAATAGGGCTGTATGAGGGGTAAGGATGTATGGAATGAACAAATATGGAATAAACATATCAAGGTTGTAAGTGTTGTGTAGAGGCCAAGAATGATGCCTTTGTTGTTTGAACGGGTCCATATGTACTGGTAGAGAGAATGGTCATGAATACCAGGGTGTCAACGTGGTATGTAGTGGAGGGCCGTCTGAGGCTTTGATCAAAGGAAAATTAGGTAAATAACCAACATGTCTAGATGTTGGTGACTTGTCATATGTAATGGTTTCAATACTGTGCTAGACCAAAGTAGCTTAATATGTGGAGTAAGGATAAAACTTATCGGATGAGGGATTAAGGTTTCCTTAGGCTCTGAGAGGGCCATGTAGGTTGGGTTGGTGTAGGTCTAGCGTGACCAAGTGTATAATTGAACAAAGTAAGATAAGCAGTATATAACCATTGTGAAGCAGGCCCCTCATTTCAAGAGACAAAATTGTGTTGTATTGAGTTGCCCATAGAGGGCCTTGTGAAGTGAATGTAGTAAAGGTCAAGTAGGGACCATGTTTAAAGGTATTTAATAAATCAAGATCTGGACAGTATTGATGACATTGAATCGTTTGCAACATGTAAGTATATTTAGGCTGTGTCCTATGTAGGTGATCCCACCTAATAAATACTGTTGAACCGTATTGTATGACATGGGTAGGGACAACGTACATGATGAAAAATACAGGTTTTCCCAGGAGGATGACCTAGTGAAAGCTGTGTATTAAGGTATGATTAGTTTATTGCATGTAAGTGTATGTTATGCAAATGAAATGTCTAATAAAGGACTGAATTAGGAAGATAGTAGGTTGCCCACTGAGGGTTACGTAAAACAAATATTGCAAAGTCCCATTGAGGGCCTTTTGCAAGGACTATGTGTATGAGGCCGAAAAGAAGCCCAGTGTAAGTCCTGAGGTGCAGGGGGAGGCTGTGATAAAAGTAATGGAGGGGGTGATTGGTAAATCAGATATAGGTTGTAGAGTTGTGAAGAAGTAGCTATTAAAGTAGCTCTAAAGGAAATAAACCTATGGTGTGAATACTAATAATGACAATAAAAATTAGCGTCTAGCTTGTGAAATGGTTAACATAGAGACCATAAGAAATACACATGTTAAAAGGTATACAATACATACTTACTGAGATAGTTGAACGGAGGGTATAAAAAATAATTTAGGACAGGAATGAGGTTTACACTACTAGAATGCAATAGTGCTGAATTGGTTTGAGGCAGTGATGGCCGTACGCTAAACGTAGGAGGAGACAGAATTTATAAGACATACATTTATAAAACGTCTAGCTTGTGAAATGGTGAACGTAATATTTTTGATTTATTATTTTTGATATATAATACATACATATGGCACAATAGGGTTGAACGCAACGGCAAATGCTAGTATAACGTAGAGTAACATGCATTAATGTGAGGCTAGTGACGGTCAAAACAATTGGCAGTACCATGTGTTAGAGGCCCTGTAGGGCTTGTTAAGACACACTTGTAAATATAAGCCCAATAAATAAATGAATGTTTTCATTTGAGGTATATATACTAAGCAGTTTTTTTTTTTTGGGGGTGGGGGGGGGGGGCAGTGGAGTGTCCCCAAGATGCGGACCTGGTTTGTGGCATGTCTTGATTGAAGTGCGACTATAACATATGGCCGTATAACCATAGAACAGACTTAATTATGACAGACAATTTTAAAGTACGATTGACTATGCCCAGAAAGGGCACAGAAAGGGCTAAAACAATGTAAGTATTGACAGACAGTGAAATAAGACAAATTATTAACAGGCAGTACCATAAATGCTGAACACATGTATAGGCCCAAGTTTGGGCCTGTCATGAATTTAGACAGTCAGTAGCAACACTTAGCCACATAATTACATAATTAATATTGTAGGCCCAATGAGTGCCTGAATTCCAAGAGGGCAACCATAAAAAATACATATAGGTACTGAGGTCTGGTGAATATAAGTAACCAAAACTGCAAATATGAAAAATTAATATGGCATAGCATTTATTATACAAAAGAACATAGGGTGAATAACTAAACTACACATTATAAAATACGATATGTTCGAATACAGTTAGCAAAATGCATGAACCGAATTAAGGGATTACTGTGATGCTGTGATTGAAATAAGCCATATTTGGGCCATATCGAAATGAGCAACGAATATGGACAAAAATGCTAATGCCACCCTAGTTAGTGAAAGGCCAAATATGTGCTGAACAAATGTAGAATGTCAGTGACAGCGTGGCCCAACGTGGACCAAAACGAACAAAAACACGTGAACAGTAGTGATGTCCCGAACGTGTTCGCGGTCGCCACGGATGGCGAACATATGCGATGTTCGGTCCGCCCCCTATTCGTCATCATTGAGTAAACTTTGACCCTGTACCTCACAGTCAGCAGACACATTCCAGCCAATCAGCAGCAGACCCTCCCTCCCAGACCCTCCCACCTCCTAGACAGCATACAATTTAGATTAATTCTGAAGCTGCATTCATTTTATTTTTTTTGTATTATTTTTTTTTTATTATACATTATCCTCCATAGCCAATAACCTGTGTTTATTATACATTATGCCCCATAGCCAGTAACCTGTGTTTATTATACATTATCCCCCCATAGCTAGTAACCTGTGTTTATTATACATTATCCCCCCTAGCCAGTAACCTGTGTTTATTAAACATTATCCCCCCATAGCGAGTAACCTGTGTTTATTAAACATTATCCCCCCCATAGCCAGTAACCTGTGCTTGTTATACATTATCCTGCGCATAGCCAGTAACCTGTGTTTATTATACATTATCCCCCCACAACCAGTAACCTGTGTTTATTATACATTATCCCTCCATAGCCAGTAACCTGTGTTTATTATACATTATCCCCCCATAGCCAATAACCTGTGTTTGTTATACATTATCACCCCCATAGCCACTAACCTGTGTTTACTATACATTATCCCTCCCGCATTTCCGGACTTTTCGTGATTTTTGTTGCAGCCGCTTGGTAGATAACTCCCTAATTCCCACGGTATTAGGGAGTTATCTACCAAAAGGCTGAAAGTCCTAAATTGGTCTTTCAGCCAAATTTACTAATACTAAGTAAAAATTACTTAGTATTAGTAAATTGTGCCCCTACTCGCAATACCGTGAGTAGGGGCATGTCTATTAAACAGTGAGCAGCTTGTGGCTCACTGTTAAAAAAAATAAAAAAAAATAAAAAAGGGTCCCCCCTCCCTGAGCGGGTGGGGGCACTAAATAAAAATTGGGGGGACCTAATGTCCTCCCTCCTGGCCCCTACCCCTGAGCGGTGGGTGGGGGCCCTTAACAAGAATAAGGGGGGGGACACCTAATGTCCTCCCCCTGGCCCCCACCCCTGAGCGGAGGGTGGGGGCCCTAAACAAGAATAAGGGGGGACCTAATGTCCTCCCCCTGGCCCCCACCCCTGAGCGATAGGTGGGGGCCTAAACAAGAATAAGGGGGGGACCTATTGTCCTCCCCTCTGGCCCCCACCCCTGAACGGCGGGTGGGGACCCTAAACAAGAATAAGAGGGGACCTAATGTCCACCCCCCTGACCCCCACTCCTGAGCGGTGGGTGGGGGCACTAAACAAAAATAAGGGGGGGACCTATTGTCCTCCCCCCTGGCCCCCACCCCTGAGCGGCGGGTGGGGGCCCTAAATACAAATGGGGGGACCTAATGTCCTCCCCCTGGCCCCCACCCCTGAGCGGTGGGTGGGGGCCCTAAATACAAATGGGGGACCTATTGTCCTCCCCCCTAGCCCCCACCCCTGAGCGGTGGGTGGGGGCCCTAAACAAGATTAAGGGGGGAAGACCTAATGTCCTCCCCCCTGGCCACAACCCCTGAGCAGTGGGTGGGGGCCTTAAATGAAAATTTAACCCCCCTCCCTCCAGGTGAGTAGGGGTCCCCAAATCCCTAGTCACCCCCTCCCCCCAAAAATAAACTCCTACCTACCCCCCTCACCCTAAAAGTAATGAGGGGAGACCATTTAACTAAGTATCTTTAAAAATAAAAATACTCTTACCATTCAATGTTTTCTTTCTTCTAAAATCTTCTTTTTTCAGCCCCAAAAAAGGCCAAATAAAAATCCATAATAACCGACGCAATAAAAAAAAAAGAGCGCAAAAAAAAAATCCATCTTCACCCGGCGAGGGCTCCGCGCAGACTGAGCTCTGCAGGGCAGGGGAAGGCTTATAAAGCCTTGCCCCACCCTGCAATTAGGCTCAGAGCACTCTGATTGGTGGGTTTAAGCTATCCAATCAGAATACGCTGACAGGTAAATGAAGAGACTGACAGGTAAGTCTCTACATTTGCCTGTCATAGCACTCTGATTGGTTGGTTTGAAATCCACCAATCAGAGTGCTCTGTGTCATTTTACACAGCATTGGAAAGTTCTTTGGAATTTTCCCACGCTGTGTAATTTGACTCATAACTCTCTGATTGGTTACTTAATCCACCAATCAGAGTGTTATGAGTCAAATTACACAGCGTGGGAAAATTCCACAGAACTTTCCCACGCTGTGTAAAATGACACAGAGCACTCTGATCTCCCTGACAGCAACGCATTGATGTTTCTGCCTTTTTTATCATGTGATCGATATGTCATGGCTTGGATGGGTAGGATTTTCAGCAGGGGAACTTCCTCGATTGTCAGGGAGATCCACTGATTGGTACTGCAGCTGAAGGTATACATTTCAGTATATCAAATAATTATAAAACATTATTCAAAATATTACATAATTTTAAAGGTTTATCCAAAACAAAAACATTATTAGAAAAGCTAAACCAAAATATTATAATAGAGGTTGTTTTCCATTATTGTGAAAGATTATTGGTTTAATCAATCTTGATTCATAAATGTTAGCAGCCATAATTGTATTAAAAACATAATGGTAGAAATGGCTATATTTGGAATCTTAAGCAATTATTATAGGTCTTTATTTATTCATTCAAGTGAGTGATGAAGCAATCCTAATGAGGCCACCAACATATTTGCATGTGTCAAGGGCCTGCGTGACAACTAGGTGAAGTAGGCAACCATCTAGGGTGCACTGCCCTGGAGGGTGCAATTTCTGGGTGACTGGCAGGAGGGGAGTGCACAGCACAATGGAGCACAGCACATCTGCGGTCACAGCATGTAGGGTGGCCTGTAAACTCTACCCGATTTGACAGGAAGCAGCTCAGAGCTCGCAATGATCAATACATTTTTATATCATATATATAGTAGATTGCAGCACTCACAAATAAAAGTCCAACATTTTTTAGTACATAATTAAAAGACGATCACCGTTTCAGACCTACATAGAGGACTTTCATCAGGCTCAAACATCAGGATCCTGATGAAAGTCCTCTATGTAGGACTGAAATATTGATCGTCTTTTAAATATGTACTAATACATTTTGGACTTTTATTTGTGAGTGCTGCAACCTACTTCTGATACATGGATAATACTAGCCATGGCTTGCTAGCACCCGGTTTCTAAGGGACCCTGAGCGTGAGTGCAGGAATACTTTATATTTTTTTTAAATTGTATATTTTTTCTTATATATATATATATATGGTACCGCTAAAGTGAGAAATCCGTTAATGTGCACATTACCTAGCTAATCTGCAGACTAACTGATTTGCTCCGTTAATGTGCAGAATCAAGAGTTTTCCACACTTTACCTAGGTAACCTAGGTAATGTGCACATTAACGGCTTCCGTATCATTAAAGTGCAAAAGTTGTTTATTTCTCTCATCATTTTTGGTTTAATTGAGAGAAACAGGCAAAACCAAAATGAGAGAAAAGTTTCATGCAGCAACAAAATCACAAATTGTCCGGATTGACTATCAAAGGAGCAGATTCCTTGCCAACGCTCCTTCATCTGGTGAGACAGTCCCAGACCTGTTCTTCTATCTTTCTCCATCTCCACACGCCCCCTCCCCCCCCATGTCACAATTCACCAGAGAAATATCCCTACAGAGCAATGGAGGGGGTTAGAGCCCATGTGAGCAATGCTCCCATCTCTCCCTATTTTAGACATTGCAATATCCATAATAATGCAGTCATTTGAAGCTACTCAAGACAAGATTTATATTTGTTTTATATCAGGACATCTTTAAGCAGCGAATCATCCCTTACCTTTTATTCTCCTTATTGTAAGTAACCCTTTCCTGTGCTAAATTCGCTGTTAATCCTATTATCTCAGGTAGCTATCCACCCCAATAAATTTACTGTAATTTCTTCTTAGATATCGACAAATATATAAATAACTGGATTCATGATTGTATTAACTTGATTTTTGCACTTTAACGAGTGCCTAGTAGGTAATGTGCAGATTGTCTATGTAATTTGCAGATTACCTAGGTATTGTGAGAAATATTTGAGAAATGAAACAATTTCTGGCACTTTAACTGATCACCCTAGTTAATGTGCACATTACCTAGATAATCTGCAGAATAATTGATTACTGCACTTTAACGGTAACATATATATATATATATATATATATATATATATATGTATATAAAATATTACTCTAAGTATATTTTTATTTTAATATATATATATATATATATGTAGTATATAAGTGTGTATATATAAGTGTGTATATATATAATAGTATATTTTTATTTAATATATATATATATATATGTAGTATATAAGTGTGTATATATAAGTGTGTATATATATATATAATATATTATATATATATACACACTTATATACTACATATATATATATATATATATATATATATATAAATAAAAATATACTTAGACTAATATTTTATATACACACACACACACACACAAATATATAAATGCTGCATATTCCTTGCAGACAACCCAATGTATGACAAATGGGCTATGTCCAGTCTTTTTTAGTAGCCACTTAGTCACAAACACTGTCCAAAATTAGCATTCATATATGTTGTGTGGGAAAAATGCAAAAAACTAAATTGAACACTAATTTTGAGGGAATGGTCTTTCTAAATATTACATTATTTTCATCATATCATATTAATTTACTATAAAAAATATATAGAATATGATAAAAAATTTTAAAAAACACACTTTTTCAAACTTTGACCCCCAAAATCTGTCCTGAGTTTAGAATTACCTAATGTTCTTAACTTTTTTGGGAAAGTTAAAGGGCTATAAGTACAAGTAGCACTTTCCTATTTCCAAACTATTTTCTTTCAAAATTAACGCAAATTACATTGTAACACTAATATCTGTCAGAAATTCCTGAATAACCCTTTACGTGTATATATTTTTTTAAAATAAGACCACCAAAATATGCCAAATTTAAAAAAAAATTGGTGATTTGAAAAATATTTGGTGATTTTTTTGACACACATAGCAATTTAAGAATACATGTACTGAGATGCTGGGGGCTAAAATACCTTATTTGGAGGGTGCACATTCCAGTTTTCCAACTTGTAATTTTCACAGCTGGTCATCATGCACCCATGTTTTATTTGGGACATTTTTTAAGCTGGCCGAAGTAATTTACTCCATCAAACCATATATTTTTTGAAAAGTAGACACCCTAGGGTATTTTAAATGGTAGTATTTTAAAACTTGCCATGCACTAATTCAATCACAAGTCTTTGTCAAACTTTTTAGTAGTCATTTTTTTGTGTTATTTTTCTCTCACATTAGACATGGATTCTCAGTCCCTGTTATGTGTTACTGACAAAAAACACCCCAATATGTGTTCAGCAACATCTTCCAAGCTACAACAGTGCCCCCAATGTACATGTTTTATGGGTTTTTGCAAAAGTAGGGGTCAAATGTAGGGCTTTCCCCTTTTCCATGTTGGCACATTGAAATTGGCCAGATTGGTTTGCTGAGCCTATGTTGCCTTTGAGACCGTATAACAGCCCTGGAATGAAAATTAACCCCATCATGGCATATCATTTGTAAAAGTAGACAACAAAAAATGTCCCAAATAGGACATAGGTGCATGATGACCAGCTGTATTCGGGACTTCCTCAGGAGCCCCCAGGAGTCGCAACCAAGGGGCTTTGTGAGAACCAATTTTCATCATTTAGTGGTTGGTGCCAGACATTTGTATCCCGGTCTCGTAATTACACTGCTTTGTTGTAGTTTTTACTGACACGTTATTTATTTATATATTTTTTACATTAATTTTTTTATTGGAATTAATTTTGATACCATTAAATTCACTATTTTGACTATTTCAGTAGTCATTGTATCTCAGTCTGTTTAGCGCCCTCATTAGGTGGGTTTCAAATCCCAGCTCCTGTGTACTATTTGTTTAATATAGGCTTTCTTTGGAGTGTGCCTACTGAGTGACTGCTTCTTACATTGAAATCCTTATATCTGGATATACCTCCATTTTCTGTTTTTCTATGTTAAGAACTTTAATCCTGAGGTTTTGGATGGAGTGACCAGTCTGGGTGAAGTGATGACCAACAGGGGTACAATATCCGTATTCCTTGTTGTTATTGATTGAGTGTCTGTGTAGATTCATTCTGAGATGCAGCTTAAGGCCTGTTTCTCCAATGTAGCAACCTTATGTTTTTTTTTGGTTTATTTTACTAGCTTATTGACTCTCCTATGTTTATTTACTTTTTCTGGATATTCTCAGCAAACCTGCATCTTTCACTTTCAGGCACATCTTCTGCTATTTATGACACCCCACTCTCCCCCCTCCCCTTCTATAACATCAGTTGTTTAAAATGTTAAGCTCTATCAGATTGATCTGTATTGCTTCAGACCTGAGGAAGAGAGGGAAACTCTTGAAAGCTTGTCTTTGTAATATTATGTTAGTCCAATAACAAAGGTAACATTGCAAACTGCAATACTCTGGTATTTTGGCATCTTATATATATGATATATTTTTTATTGGACTATATTTAATTTATTTAATAAATAATTTGAAGGACCTGCCTGACTACCCAGGCAAAAAGTCCAGAGAATTTAATTTGCAAGCCCTATATTTAACACTGTAACTATCCAAAACATCATAAAACCTGTACATGGGGTTACTGTTGTACTTGGGAGACTTTGCTGAATACAAGCATGAGTGTTTTAAAACAGTAAAATGTATAATGATGAAGATATCATCAGTGAAAGTACAGTTTTTGTGTGAAAAATGCAAAAAATAAATATAAACACTAACTTTAGCCAAGGTCTATGACTGACTGGAAACTAGAAAGACTGGACACACCCTTGTCTCAATAACCTGAATTGTCTACTTGCAAATGGTATGGTATTATCAGGATAATTTAATTTTTTTTAAAGTTTTTTTATTTGGTATTTGTGACGAACTGGACCTCGTCACGGGTTCTTGGAGAGGCAACTTGCGGGACTCTTGCCCTCTGACTATGGCCCTTATGGTAAATCCTGGTTAAAACCACTGTGTGTGCTTTTTTGTTGTAGGGCCACAATTCGAACTATCGAAGCAGCACTTCAAACTCCTGAACTCCCGAACCCCCGAAGCCATTTGAAGTGCCATTCGACCACAAGGTGGCGGCCATCTTGTTTGCATGGACCAAAACCACGAATAGACTTCAGGGGGACTTAGCCGCGAATGCCCTGGAACTATTTTCGGCATGAAAACCTTGTGGTTCCCGGTCGGTCCTCCAGCGGCACTTAGCCGCGTTTCTAAGGAACTATTTCTGGCTATGGGACCATGCCTGCGGTCAGTAAAAAATATGACTTCCATAAAATTTCTGAACCCCTGAACTGATCTGGGTGATTTTTGGATATGTTGATCACCCAGATCAGGGCTATCAGAAGATGTAAGATGTGGGGATACTATGTGTTTTGTGGTACTTTTGGGACTTTTTAGAAATGTGTGTTTTTTGAGTTTGGAGATAATTGAGTTTAGTATAGTACTTGACTCAATTATCTCCTAATTAAAGGGTATGGCTTATTGTATTGTATGTGGGAGTGTCATACATTGTAAATATATTATCATTGGTTTGTAAATTTGTGTCCCTGTCACCAACAAGGTCCATGTACACCTTTCTTGGGGATTGTCAATAAAGGCCAGTGTGGCACCATTAAATTGAGTTCCTGTTTAACCCTCACAGCTATACTCTCTTGGAGGAGAGGCCTTCCCACTGAGTCAGTGGATCCACGATTTTGGTCCAGGACGGGAAGGGACGGCGAGACCCCAACCAAGCTGCAGTGGTGCTTATGGTGTCCGGTGCAGTGCTTACGGTCCTCAGCATCAGCTAGGAAGCATTGATTGGCGGAGGTACCCAGTCAGGGTGCAAGGCGGTCCATCACAGTATTCTTTATTTGTTTTCCAATAAGTAACATATATAAGAGAAGTACATTAAATACAAACATGTATCTTACAACACATACATTCATACTGCAAAAGGGAGGATTTATCATGTTATAAATACAGAAAATAGTTTTCTTTATTTGTCCCTTTAAACCAGACATAACAGCTGTGGCAACACCATTCCTTGTTTATCGTGTAATAGGCTAATGCTTATGGATCTAAATTTAATCCGGTAGGTAGTCTGTTATGGTAGTTCTTAACCAATTTTATATAATATTCATATTTTGCTGTCTGTTTCCGGTTTGTTCTTGGGTTTAATATATTGATAAAGAAGTTGATTTATAAAATGATGTTTAGATGGGACTTCTTTTCATTTTCAGTGTCTGGCAATAAGGCCTTTAGTTGCCATAAAACAGTGTATTATTAAAGTAATATGAGGTTTAGACTGTTGCTGCCAATTTAAATGCAACAGTGCTACTTGCGGTTTCTTAACTAATGTTATACCAGTTAAATCTGTAACTGTATCAAAAGCATAGTTCCATAATTTTATAATCCTAGTACAACTCCACCAAATATGTTCCAGTTTACCATCTAATTGTATACATCTCCAACATGTAGTGGGATTAGTCTGAGAGATCCTGATTAATTCAGTAGAAACCAGATACCATCTATATAAAATTTTAACTTGTGTTTCCAATAAATGTAGACAATGTATTGATTTTTTTCAGTTTCATAAAGGCTGTTCCCCAATCCTTAAACTGTGTAGATATCCTGTTCCCATTTTCTAAAGGGCAGGGGGATCTTGGGTATTATTTCATTTTTTACTGACTTTTGCTTTTGAATAAAAGGTATTAATTCCATATTTGATGAATATTTTACTTAATAAATTACCTACTTCACTATTTGCATGCATAACATGTTCTTTTAAAAAGCTATGTATTCAAGTATATTTGAACAATTCATTATTTGGTTAATCAAACTTTGTCTTTCATTCATCAACAGAGAATACCCAAGAGCCCTCGTATAGATATTTGATTGTTAAAACATTCTGACTTTGCCATTTCCTCAAGTTGATATCAGGAATAATTAATTCAATAGTACCAATATTGGCTCCTTCATAAATTTTATTAGCAATATGAAGTTTTTTTTTTTTAATCTTATACCATTCACTCATTGTTTGGTGATTAATGAGAGAGTTATTATTTGACACTGAAAATTTGAACTTGCCGGTGTCACACTATAAAAATGATGTAAATTATCTATTTCTGCTTTTTAAAACTCTACAGCATACCATAGTTTGTATATTGATTCTTTTAGTTGTCATTTGTATATGGGTATAATCATATTCGCTTGATATGTCTCTTTTATTAAAGGAAAGCCTATTCCTGTTTGATATCCTCTTTGAGCCAAAGCCTTAGTTATCATACAAGGGTTTTACCTCTCCAGATGAAACTTGTACAAGTTGATTGAATTTTGTTTAACCAATTATTCGAAATTGACAACGGAATCATCCTCAATAGATATGTCCATTTTGGATATAAGCCTTGATTGTGTTCACTCGTCCCCACCAAGAGATATCATGAATACCCCATTCTTTTAAGAGCTTATTTGTATCCTTAATGAGTCTCAGAAAATTAACTCTCATTATATCTCTAGGTTCAGAGGTAATAACAATACCTAAATATTGGAACTCTTTTTGAGTCCATCTGAATTCGAATTGACTTTTAAGAGAGTGGAGGGTATCGCTGTCTATATTTTTAACAAGGGCGATGTTTTTTTTTTTTTGCATTTAACTTATAATTAGCTATATGACTATATTCTTGAAATTCTTTCATAGTCTCTGGAAGAGATTCGTTAGGTCAATGGATCTGAAAGTTTGCGTATGTGTTGCATGATAATAGTGTGCAGGGAAGAAAAAAAATGACAGTTACAATGTGGCTGTTGGTAATCGTTAATTTGGAGAATGGAATAAGCCAGTAAGTGCTAACAATTGCAACTGCCACATAAGCTCTTGAAGGTTAGAGATTGCAACAAGCATGGCAATAGACATTATGCCTGACATAAACAGAGATTTCTTTCAAGTAACTAGGAGACTAATATTGCATAGGATGAGATTGTACAAAGTCACAAACCCTTATTGTTATCTGTAAGGAAATGAGAAAAATGTATAAAGGTAATCATGCCTAGTACTTAATGGGTTAAGAAATCTCTTTTTAAATATGTATGTAGAATATATAATATTTCTCGCTAATAAAAGATCTTGCATCTTCACTATAAAACACTTCAGTAATACATGTTAGATGATGTGTTAAACTAAAACAATAGCCTTTAGGATTAGCATATCCACAATAAAACATTGTAATTATTCATCAAGAATAATGGATGTTTGAGTAAAACAATGGCTGGAAAACAGAAGGGAACATGCATAATCTAGCCTGTATTCTTGAATATTGTTAAAAGTATATATAAAGGTAGATGGGTTATATGTGTATGTGCTTTAGATATATTAGTAATGAAGTGATTATGTTAAGTTAATTAAGACGGACTACAAATGCATCCGTTATGGACATAGTAAAATAACTGAGTGAAAAGAGTTAAAATGATCCGTGACAACTAGTGTACTAGTGTTCTAGTGGTACACTATGATTTTGGTTACATGCAGGTAAGAATACTATGGACATAGTGAAGTAATTGGTAAAACTGGATATTATGTGTGTAAATAAAATTGTCATGTCCGTAATTCGACCTTCTTAAAAATCTGTCTACGGTGATCGGTAAAGATGTACTTGCGAGTATCAGCACTCTACATGAGTGCAATAAACACATTCTGCAAAGTTCCAAAATGTAGTAAATGTAAATGTAAATGTAGTAAAAATAATCTTCAGATTTGCACAGGATTGTAATAAAATGTTTAAATGCAAAAGTTTTTTTTAGAAATATACATTTGACTAGCGGTTTTGGATTATGTGACTACTATTAACACTTAAGTCTCAGCAAACCAAAGTTTGCAAATTTTACTATATATATATATATATATATATATATATATATATATATATATATATATATATATGTATGTAAAAAACAGATAAAATTCGAATCTTGTAATACCTTTTTTTATTGGACTAACAGAATTTTTTAATGACAAGCTTTCGGGATAACCTCCCTTTCTCAAGTCTGAAGCATTTCTGAGCAAGACGACACATAGAATTCAAAGTTGAGTTGTGATATAGGGGTTAAAGTGACATGAGTGTAGATAAGACACAGGTTTGGTAGAAAATAGACACCATCTTTGTAGAGGGTCATAAATATCTTTCTGAAGAGCAGAGTGAGGGGGGAGAGAGGGAAAAGAAAAACAAACAAGCAGTGCAGAGGATGGTACACTTTATACATGCACACACATAAATGTGTATATGTGAACGCATAAACACATGTACATATACATAAACACATATACATACATGCACATGAACTCATATACACAAATATAAATGCACAGAAATATATATATAAGCATACATGCATATGAGTATGGGAAAGCATAGGTTAACACATAGTGCTTGGTATATAGATAGAATAAACATATAGGAATGCATTTTAAAGTGTAAGTACATATGACAGAATAGTAAGATAATGCTGGGAGAGTGTTCATGTAAAGTGTTGGTAGTGGGACAGGAATCCCAAATCAATATTTAGTCCTCTATTCTTGCTGTTAAACCATTTAATCATTCTGGCTTCAAAGGCTTTTCTTTCCTGGGTATTTTTAAACCCCCCCTTCAGTACTTTGATTTTTAGGTCCTTCAATGAGTGGCCAGGCTGGGTAATCTGTACGTCATTTATCTGTTTTTTACATCTACATCACTGGACTAATATGGCTACAATCTCTCTCTCTCTCTCTCTCTCTCTCTCTCTCTCTCTCTCTCTCTCTCTCTCTCTCTCTCTCTCTCTCTCTCTCTCTATATATATATATATATATATATATATATATATAATAAATCCTTTATTTTAAAGATTTTGGTTGTACAGAAAGGAAAAGCCAAGCATCATTAGACATTGCATAGGTTAAGGCAGAGGTTCCCAAACTGTGCACACAGGGGTGCCATGGAATATTTCCCCGGTGCTATGATTATAGCACCACAGAAACATTACTGCTGAACAGGGGCTGGTTGGATGCCGCGGTCCTTTAAGACTGCATCCGGGCACCTGTAATGATGGCCGGCTGGGAGGAAGTGGCAGCCTGTCACTTCCTCCCAGCGTCATTCGGGAGGGAGAGGAGGCAGCATGGGGGGGGGGGGGAAGTGCATGAAGAGCTCCAGACCCCTCACTCCCACCAGCAGCAGCAGGACTCCAAAACACCCTCCTGGACACACAATGTAAACTAACAGGAGGGTGGCTGGAGATATTAAAAATATCTGTTGTGTGTATAGGTGTGTGTATGTATGAGTGTGTGTGCATGTATGTGTTTGTGTGTGTGTGTGTGTGTGTGATTGTGTGTTTGTATGTATGTGTGTGTATATGTATAAGTGTATGTGTGTATATGTATGTGTGTGTGTGTGTGAGTGTGTGTGTATGTGTATGAGTGTGTATGTGTGTGTCTGTTTATGTGTGTGTGTGTGTGTGTGTTTCAGGTTGTGCATATCTGTGTGTGTGTATACGTCAGTGTGTGTATGTATGAGTGTGTGCATATATGAGTGAGTGCGTTTATGAGTTTGTGTGTGTGTGTTGGTGCATGAGTGTGCATGTGTGTGTGTATGTGTGTCAGGGTGTGCATCTGTGCGTGTGTGTCAAGTTGTGCATCTGTGTCAGTGTGTGTCTGTGTGTTCACACACATCTGTGTGTCAAGATATGTGTCTGTGTATGTGCATCTGTGTGTCATTGTGTGTGTTTTATGTCAGTGTGTGTATTCTGTATCATGGTGTGTGCATGTATCAATGGTTGTGTGTGTCAGGGTGCGTGTGTGTATATGTTGATGTATGCATGTGTTAAGATATGTATCAGTGTGTGTGTACATGTCAGTGTGTATCTGTTGTATGTGTGTGTATGTGTTGGTGTCTATAGGAATGTATGTGTAAGTACCTAGGTATGTGGTAGTGTTTGTGCATACATCCAAGCAGTCATACACCAGCACAACATACAAACACACTCCGGCAATCTAACACAAATATTAAATGCAAACACACCCCTGCATTCAAACTCCAAAAGGATATATGAACACATTCCTTCATGCAAACACAAATACTTCATACAAATGTACAACTACATTTAAAAGTGAACATAACATTCAACCACACCCGTGCAATCAAACGCAAACATTACATACAAGCACACCCTACATTACATACAAACACACAATTTTAAAACACTAAAACTATATACAAGCACCTCTTCAAACACCTCTTTTTTCACACAATGCCCAGCATAGGCTGGTGGAGAGCCTTCCCATTTTCTGAAGTCGGTATGGTGTCAGGTACCAGCGGTATAGTGTTTTGTATGCCTATTCCTTGCGGGTGACGCATACCGTGAGGGAACCGATCACTTCCCAGATGTCGCACGGGTTGTCCGGTGGCTCTAGGCCATGTTCCCATTCTGCTATATTTGGGAGGTGTGGGTCAGAGACCTGACCAGTTTGCATGGGTGTGTTGAAGCATTGCCGTTCGAATGCTGTTGGCGTTGCTGTTCCTGCCTGTTTGATTATGGGGGTGTTAGCCAGATCTCTGAGCTGCAGATATCGAAAGTGAAAATGTTACTATTAAAGCTATAATTTACTTCTTTGAAATATTTGCATTCAACATCCAAATAGATAACAGAAATCCTTGGCATTTTAAAAATTAAGGCTTATAAGTGAATCTATGTTATGTTTTTTTTTTGGACTAATCATGTAGAGATTATTATAAGCAAAACTATAAAAAAATCTGGATTTTTTATTTTTTTATTACTTAGAATGTATATTCATAACTCACGTTGGGCAGTAGGTACATATGGGTTATCAGAAGGATTCCATGTTTAGTGCACTTAAAGAAAGAAAAAGTATTAAATTATGTTGGAACAAAAAAAAGGCTTTGTTACAAAAACATAGAATTTTGGGAAAAGCACCATCATTCAGGGTTCAAATTGAAAAAGGTAGCATGCAAGAAATATTGTGCAGTTATGTAAGACACAGTAACATTCTATATATGTATTATGCATCTTAAATATATATTGTGTAGAAATAAATAGATTTGCATATTTTATGAAGAAACTTCACCCTTATATAAAATATGAACGGTCTGACAGACATAGCTAATCCTTTAATTTTGCATAGATTAACATACACACATACAGTATGTGGTTAAAATTATTTATTTATTAGAAACAGCAAAATCATGCAATTCCCAGTTCCAGTGTTGTCAGGAGTTGGCACGTGTTGCATAAATGTCAGTAAATGACACCCAGCTGTCTATAGCTCTTGAAGCAGCATGTATTCATCATGTATTCTGGTCCCGAACAAGGCTTTGAAAGCAGTGTTCTACCCAAAGCATTTAATCCTTCTGGGCTTTGGATAAAGCAAGTTGCTTAATCTTCCATGGAGGAGTTGATGGATTTGAAAAATTGTTAACATGTTTCTAAATTGTATGTCTTAAAGGCGTATGCTGTTTATATAACCATTTGTTTTTACGCTATTACAATATTCCATGTTGATAGGTTACCTAACTTTGAATAGACAAACAAATTGCAATTTACAAACTTAACTTATATATTCACCACTCCCCTCTCTGTGACGAGGATGGAGCGTTATACACATGGCACTTTGAGGTATGCCACGCACACACACACAGCTGATTAGAAGAGAGAGGGAGGAGCAGCCTACGATGACACACGTATGCACATCCCCTCTCCCTCCCATCGCTCCGATTGGATGCGAATTTCCTTTCAGCTGGAAACAAGGTGGCAGATTAACTGGGTATTTAAGATCGAGCAAGCCAAGCTTCATTTCACTTGCTCCTGACGACGGCGTGTAGAGCATATCCTCCTTTTAGTTATCACTTTGGTAGCTCTTATGCTTTTTTCAGGTTAATTTAGTTTTTAGATTTATAAGTTTTCTTTAGGCAGGCAGGGACAGTGGGTACTAGGTAGATACCATTGGATTCCCCATGGTACTGAGTTACTTGTTAGGGTTTAGTAGTTTTTCTGCTCTACTACTCTTATTGACCTTTACTTATTTGGGGGCTGCACAGTTCTCACAGTTTTCACTGTTTAGGAGACCTACCTTTAGCTCATGGGAATCTAGGAGTGTGTTAAAGGAGCTTTATCTTCGGGGGTTTATATGGGATTTATCCCTGCTGCAAGTTGTTGTGAAGTTAACAGCTATTACTAATAGCTGATCCGTGCTGCAAGTTTTTGTGGAGTTAACAGTTAGCTGTTCCCTTACCTCTTCTCTTCTCCTATTTTACCATCCCTCTGTGTGACTCCTGTCTCCTGCTACTGTACAAACCTCTTTATTCTGTCTTCTGTCTTGTTTCAGAAGTTAGAGGTCTATCCCTGTTTTTTCAAATTTAGGGACCTCCAGCCCAGGTGGCCCCTAGCCATTTCTTCTACCATTAACACAACTTAATCATACAAGTGGGTTATAACAACTTGTATGCTTAACATACACATTTGAATCCATATTCTGGGAGCTTGTTCATATTTTTACCATATATTCTTTGACAAAAGGTAGATCTATAATTCTTTTACAAATCAAAAGGTAGACCTAGAAAGGTAGATCTCTAATTTGTGCAGATATTTGTGCAAAAAGGTAGATCTATAATGTGTGCAGATATTTGTGAAGATATTCCTAAATTATGTTTCATCAATCTAAAAAAGTACAAACATAGTGTAATTCTTCAAATTATAGATCTACCTTTTGTCAACCCATGTTGCAAGAAGATTATCATGTGGCTGCAGCACAAATGCACGGAAAACTAAGATCTCCCCTAACTCCAATTTTTGGAGATTAAAACCAATATTGGAAGAAAAAAAAATAGTTGTTGTAGGTGAACTATTGGTGTCCATATCCTTCCATCATGTAGAAAAAGAAAGCATAGACACTCGGTGAGATATAACTTGCATATTTAAAAAATATGAGAATGGGAATTATGTGCAAAATTTTTATAGCATTTGTTTATGCTTTCATGCAATTGTTTTCAAGATTGCTAATTCTTCATCACAGGTTTATGTGACATATTTCTAATAAAATATGCAATAGGCACAAATGGCATATAAATTATGTGACGCCATCCCACTTATGTTTAGGAAATCTTAGAAACAGAAATGTCGTGGTGGACAGCATTTTGTTTTATAAATCCCTGCAGTATACATTTTCTATAGTTATCCCTAATAAAATGTAAATTATTGCAACCCAAGCTATGAATATTCATGTACATTTCACAAAATATGTGTTCATGAGTTCATTGAATGTATTATAGTTAACTGGCAAAGATTGATTATGCTTTCTAGCTCCCCCCCCCCCCCAAAAAAAAAAAACAAAAAAACATTATAAACACAACACTTTTGTTTTTGCCCCCATTTTTCATGAGCTGAACTCAAAGATCTAAGACTTTTTCAATGTACACAAAAGGCCTATTTCTCTCAAATAGTGTGTCTAAATCTGTGTTAGTGAGCACTTCTCCTTTGCCGAGATAATCCACCCACCTCACAGGTGTGGCTTATCAAGATGCTGTTTAGACAACATGATTATTTGCAAAGGTGTGCCACTGGAGGAAGGCTGTTAGCCGAAACGCGTCTGCTTCAATCTTCTGCATATTTATATTTGTTTATTTGTTATTTTATGTGTATTTTTGACACTCTGGGCTGCTAAAAGATAGGGGTAAGTGGAACTCCAATTTTGCTATATACATTATTGTCTGTTTTGGGTTCCACCCCCATAGTGCCCATTAGTGCCTATACCTTTTTAAAATAATTTTATACAATAAATATATTTTGCATCCAAATTCTGGAGTCGCATCTATCTGGATCACCTGGATCGTTAGCCAGTATTGGCACCCCTGAGCCTGTTTTACAGAGCCTGGTACGGCTCTGGAGAATGTGAGTGAGAGTCACATACTTACCTACTACACATTTTTTATTATACAGTTTACACTATGTTGTTGTTTTTTATTGTTTTTCTATTGTAGTTTATACCCAAGTCCAGTTCCACGCTGTTTGCATTACAGTCCAGTCCCATATTGGTCCTATATTGGTAATATTACAAATTTTTGCTGTGATCACATTGGGGAGGTGTACATACTGGTAAATGTTTCTTTTTGTAAAGGTGTGCCTTAGGCTGGCCACATTAAAACTGCACTAAGATGTGCAGTTTTACTGTATTGGGAGGGTCCGGGGGGGATCTGAAAACCAGTCAGCATCTGGTGTGACCACCATTTGCCTCACGCAGTGCAACACATTTCCTTCACATAGAGTTGATCAGGTTGTTGATTGTGGCCTGTGGATTTCACACAAAAACCACGCGAGCAAAGTCTGGTCGAGGAAGGTACTGCTGCGAGGGTCCCTGAGATTGGTGTGGGCATTTCTAGGCACTGGTGAGTTTGGCAGGCTTTGCGGTGCCCACTGGGACAAAGTCACAATGTGTGAGAGGTACAGACCAGCTCTTTTCCCGCAGATGGACTCTCTGTGCCTGAGAGAAAAATGGACGGCCCCTTTTTCCCGCCTTTGGTCTCCCAGGTACAGAGGCTCATGGGTTGAAGACCCCGCTGTCCCTGGATGTGGGAAACCCTGTGTTTGGGTGGCAGGCTTTTGCAGACAAAAGGGACAAAGCACTTTCCTGCATTAGGTTCCCCTGGAGGGGGAGGATCCTGGGAGGGGACATTGTATTCTGTGTGTTACACCCCTTGCATTGGGTTATGCTTAAAAAGCCATGTGTGGCAAATAAAGTTGTTGCTGTACCTCCAGGACTGTGTGTTGCCCAGTTACTCCACAAAGTTATGCTATTCCACAAAGCTTTGTGAAAAAGTGTCTCCAAATATTTTCATGCAAATCAATATTCCGAAGTGCACAAGTGACAACAATATTCCCAATATTAACTAGGTAACATTAACTGAATCATAAGTTAAAACAACAATTTATATTTAAATCACCACAAAGGTGTAAAATAGATTTTAATAAAAAGTACAATCAGGTAATATATACTTGCACAATATCCTTATGCAGACTCTAAAGTATCTAATTATAAAAAAAAAAATCATCCTAGTACAACATTGTAATAAAGCAAAAACAAAATCCAAATGGTTAAACTCACAAGTACAGAGTGGTTAGAGTACCACTCCAAACTGATGTAGGTGGGGTCCAAGATTGCAAGCTATACAGACTCACCCACAGCCGAAAAGATCTTAATTCCAATCTTTATTCAATTCCTCAAATTTTAAAAACCACATAATCAGCAAAGGCAAACACCTGAAAGTAAGACACCACTTCAACTTGATGAGGATATAGTCCCAGTTTTTAACCGGTACTTTCTCTCATTAGCTTTGGCATCTAACTTGCTCAAGCAAGAATTTCCTAGTTTTTGGCTAGCAACAGTTTTTGCCCATCCTCCTGATGCCTTCTCAAGCCATGAGCCGAAAACTATGAAGTGCTTGCTTGAGCAGAGACTAAGTTTTGGTATTCAGTTTCAGAATTAAGCTAAATACATCTGTGTGGATTTCAACGCTTTATTTTACTGACCTCTCAAAAACATATTTGTTAAATACAAGGGATTAGTAAATATAGTGTTAAATATCCTGTGGCAGTTCTCCTTTATTCTACAACCACACACTTTGAAAAAATTAAACTTTGCATAAAATAATCTACATTTAGTATAGATGATAAAATGATGCTATTACAAGCTGTCTAGTCATGTGCAAAACACTAGAAATAAGTGGCAATATTAAAGGGACACTGTAGGCACACAGACCACTTCAGCTCATTGAAGTGGTCTGGATGCAATGTCACATGTCCTTTAACCCTTTGAGGGCTAACTCCTTCTCGACTGGCTGTCTACCACACAGCCACTAGAGGGACTTCTGGAATCGGCATGGACCTTTGGTCTATTATCTGACGCTGGATGACCTGACACTCTGCATGAGGACCTCCAGCGTCAGATTATTTCCCATGGGAAAACATTGAATAATGCTTTCCTAAGGGAAATTCGAGCACGGCAACTGCCATGCATGCACATTAGGTCTCCCCCGCTGGCTGATGTCAGTGAGGGAGGAGCGTGGGTGGAGTCTGACCCAGCCCTGAGGGACATCAGCGCTGGATTCAGGTAAGTGACTCCCTTCAGCACCACGGAGAAGGTGGGGAGGGGGCAAGGGAGGGGGGCACTGCAGGAGCCTATAGTGCTAGGAAAATGGGTTTGTTTTTCTGGTACTAAAGAATCCCTTTAAATGTCTCTTTGCAAATACCAAATGTTTGGCAAGCAAAATTAAGAACTATAATTATTTAAAGGCAATGAGCAATATGATGCCATTGGAATCACTGGATTCTGGTGGGATTACACTCTTGACACAGCAGTCAGTTCAACAAGTTGTATATTTTTTAAGAAAAACAAACATTAACAAGGGCATTTAATATTATCTTTTCTAAGAAAAAAAAAACCCTGCATAGAAGGCTTAATCAAGGAATATATTTATTACCTGGATATGAAATATAATAATAGGACATAAAAGGCTTTATCATGCTAAATATTAGCTCTGTTTCTCAATTAGTATATGAGGTCTGTCTAGATAGTATCCATCCTTGTAAAAATAGAGACATTTATTGAAGAAGATAAAAGATACAAGAAGCATTGTACATAGGACAATGATACCTCAGTCACCTTTAAAGTGATTGGAACCTTACATCATGTACACCCAGTGTATGTTCCACTGTTCAAAACATACAGTAAAGTCCTTTGTTGGAATCGCCATCAGCTATCCCAACATCTTTACCTGAATCTCATCGACTGTCTGAAAGCTCTTCTCTTTCAAAGGTGATTTTAGTTTTTGGAAAAGCCAGAAGTTGCAGGGTGCCAAATCTTTCAACAGATTCTCAACAATCTTTGAAGCATTTGTGACACACTTTTATTTGTGCTGCACTCATTGCATCATCCCCGAAAGCCTTATGAATAAACTGAATAGTTTCCGTGGAGGAATGTTCAAGGTTAACTCAAAATTGTATGCAGATTCGTTGCTCTACTTGCTCAGTCATTTTAAATGTAATGCCCACACAGAACGCATGCTCACTAAATGACATCTAGCGCCTTCACTGACTAGTACAATGAAGCCATCATTGTTCACACATGCACATTCCAGTCCATTCTCCTTGGCTGCTAGGGTACATTGATGTTGTGCAAACCATTCTCGTTATGTTAACAATGGCTATTTCCAGAAGGGACCTTGCATACACCAATCAGAACATATACTTTTATACACCTGGTAATAATAAATGTTGTATACTTTTTGTCAAACCAGGTGAGAAAATATTTGATAAACATTGATCCTAACCTGATTAAATTAAACTGAACTATAAATTGGTATGGGCAGTGTTGGATTAAGAACCTATTGGGACTGATGATGATTATGATCTTATAGACAGAAACACTAAAACAGCAATGTATCTTGTGGAGGTGGTACTGGAGGGACTTTTGCAAGATGCATTTTAAGCCTACACATACCTTATGTAAGTTTCTTTAGTTCATCTTTTAACCCTGGCTATAGGTAGTGCTGTTTTTACCATAAGGCTTAAAAGGCATTTGCTTCGGGCTGGAATTTCCAGGGGGTGACAAAAAGCCCCCACAACACCCTGGCAACTTTAGCAAATGTCTTGTTAGCTTTGTGTCAAGAGGGTTCCATTAATTGTCCAACTGGCCACCTTAGGGATCCTCTGAGTCAAGTGGATATGCAGACAATGATGGAACTCTGTCCTCTGTGCTCTTCTTGCATTGCTCCCTCACTTCCCCTCTTGTGGTGCTGGCAACCAGAATATGACATCACTCTTGCATCACACACTTGCAAGGGATCAGAGCAAATGGACACTGGACCCCAGGGAAAGGCTCCATACTGGACCCCAGGGACAGGATCCACACATATACCATTTACATAACATAGTATTATATCATTAAAAAATACACAAAAATCATATACAGCTACTAATAGATAACTATTAAATTGGGAAAATTGAAAAATATAAAAATAAACAAACAAGCAAATAAAATTGATGGAATCAGAGTGAGCAAGCCAAATCCAAAAGATCTTTAATTTTTATTCATTTCAAATATTTAAATAAGGAAAATATTAACCTGAAATAGGTGCACTGATAGAGAAGTACAGACAATTGCAGTTATTGTATTACTTTTTGTGTCATAGGATGGAAATAGTTGCAGGTTTGGCAAGTCGTTTCCTAAATGCAAACGTGGGTACATTTTTGAGGCTATATTGGTATGCACACAAATACTTTGAAATATTAGTATAGTAATGCTCATTACATCGTTCAGAATGATCTCATATTATTTTTTGTTCTATCATGTAGTAAAAATATCAGTAACACAAACATGTTTCTTGTATTAAAAAAGGAACAGAATAGCAGCTTGGAAATTACAAAACATGTTACCTTGGTAGATGTGGGAGATAAATTATTTGAATGCCAATTAATGAAAATATTGAGAACACATGTTGAACTGCAACATAATTATTATGTTTTTAATTATTTTTTTGGTAACTAAATTAATAGCATTCTATTATAAAGTGACTAAAATGGATCAATGTGTAACCTATACAGTTTTCACTAGTTTTGACCTATTTAGTTTTGACATCAGCAGTTGATGAGATCCACAAAAAATGACTACTGCACAAGCTGAAAGAATTAGAGCAATAGTTTGAGGTTTTATTAAAAAAATAAAAAATATACATACACAGAATTGTTGCTGATGGAAGAAGTAATAGTGTTGAATTTTTATTAAATCTGATATTTTTAAATGTTCTCAGCTAATATTTTGGAGTTTTGTCTCTACAAAATATTAAATATAGTCTTCAAAGCAATTTTCATTGTTTGTAGAAATATTAAGAATAAGTTCATTAGATATCAAGATTCTCCTCCTATTCTGGGGAACATCATTTATGCATTAATTTTACATTATTACAACAATTATGTCATATCACAGAAAAGTGAAATCGATTTTAATATATCTTGAACAAAATAATGCACTTAATATATAGAACACATAACCCAATGGATTTTGAAATTATTAAACATATACAATGAGCATATCAAAATCAATTGTGTAATTTCATTGTCTCTTCTGGTACACCTTGAAGAATATACTATTTTAGGCTCACTCCAATTTATTTGACCTTTTCATCTTGTAGATTTATTTTTCAATACTGAAAAACTGTTACAGGAGAAAAGTATAAACTGTGAAAGACAAGTGATTAAAGATGTCATGTTCTTAACACTGTTATTAAAAAAAACCTCTGCATATGGAAAATACATTACATTGTATTTAAATTAAAAAATTAAAAACATAAAGCATGTATCATTTATAGGTGATATTTGCCCTCAAAAAGGTTTTCTTTTAAGCACACTTTCTTGTGACATCTGTATTCAAAGCACATTTATGCAAAGAGAAAGACGTTTCATGTTGTTTTCAATTGACCTACCCTGACAGAGGCATATAAGAAATGTGAATATGGGCTAAAGAATAAAAACAGTCAACATTAATAACTGTCAAACAAAAAGACTTTCTTCCAATTTTTACTTGACCTACCCTAATACCAGTACACAGAAGGTACAAGAGTTGAAGATATAAAACAGTCAACATTCATTTCTGTCAAAATCATTATGTGAGCAAATGTGATTTGTACACAGATTAACTGTATGTATCAGTGCATATCTTTAGAAACAAATGTAAAAGATAAAGAATTTGTTATAACACACAGATACAGATAGACACACACACACACACACACACACATTTTTAGAGGAAGATAATAAAATGGAACAAAGGAGAAACTAACATTAAAATGAAAGGGACACTATAGGCACCCAGAACACTTCATCTTATTGGGTGCAGTGTCTCTGTTCCCTTAACCCCACAATGTAAAACACTGCAATTTTAGAGAAACTGCAACATTTACATTGCAGTGTTAAAGGATCACTTTAGGGTCAGGAACACAAACATGTATTCCTGACCCTATAGTGTTAAAATCACCATCTAGCTCGCCTGGGCCCCTCATGCCTCCATAAATATAGCAACATCTTACTGTATTCAAGCCTAAAGCTGTAACTCTGCATGCTGTTAGACTCACAAAAACAAGCAGTCTGCTAACATCAACGGAAGTGGTAGCCTGATCCAATCACAGTGCTTCCCCATAGGATTGACTGAGACTGACAAAGAGGCAGATCAGGGGCAGAGCAAGCATGATTCAAACACAGCCCTGGCCAATCAGCATCTCCTCATAGAGATGAATTGAATCAACGAATCTCTATGAGGAAAGTTCAGTGTCTGCATGCAGAGGGAGGAGATACTAAATGTTTGGATGCATTTTAGGCAACCGTGACCCAGAAAGGATCCTCTAACAGCCATCTGAGGAGTGGCCAGTGAAGTTATCACTTGGCTGTAATGTAAACACTGCATTTTCTCTGAAAAGACAGTGTTTACAGCAAAAAGCCTGAAGGTTATAATTCTACACACCAGAACAAATTCAATAAGCTGTAGTTGTTCTGGTGACTGTAGTATCCATTTAAGACTGCAGGTAAATGTTCAAACATCCACACTATAGTGTATAGGGACACTATAATGTTAGAAATACAGATTTGTATTACTAACACGATAGTGTTCCTTTAATAAAACATTTTCCAGAAGAGTGGCTAATGGTAGACTTGATTTGTTTTGTCACAAACTGCAATTTATCTGAATTTGGGCCATTCAGGTGATTGTCTGACTTCCCGATTTGCAAACCACTAATCACTAACTACTAATGACTCAGGCCAGGGCCGAACTGGGATGAAAATTAAGCCAGGGCAGTTAATGGCAGAGCAACCCACAGTGAGGGGTGGGGCCAAAAGGGGGGCGTGTTAATTGTGTGTGTATGCATATATAGAGTAGTGTGTGTATGGAGTGTTTGTGTGAATGTATGGGGGGTGTGGTGTGTATAAGGGATATAGAGTGTGTAGTGTGTGAGTGTAGGGTGTGTAGTGTGTGTTTATAGGGGGTATAGAGTGTGTGAGTGCAGAGAGTGTAGTGTATGTTTAGGGGTATAGAGTTTGTGTACTGTGTGTATGTGAGTGAAGGGTGTCTAGTGTGTATAATGTTTATAAAGTGTGTGCAATGTGTTTGTGTGTAAGTGCAGACGGTGTAGTGTGTATTTAAAGTGGTATCAGGTGTGCATAGTGTGTGTGAGTGCAGCGGGTGTATATAAGGGGTACAGAGAGTGGGTTGCATGTAAGTGCAGGGGGTATAGTGTTTCAAGAGGGGGCAGGATGGCAGGGGTGTAGTGGGTTAATAGAGGCTATGATGGCAGTGGGAGTAGTGTATTAATAGTGGTATGATGGCAGGGGGTGTAGTGGGTTAATAGGGGTAAGATGGCAGGGGTGTAGTGGAATAATAGGGGGTATGAAGCAGGGGGTGTAATAAGGGTAATGTTGCTGCTTAATTAATTTAATAATTAAAATATATATATTGCACTCCCCTCCCTCTTGTTACTATGCTGGGGTCGATGGGAGCATGCTGGTGGTCCAGATCCCTTGTGGTCCAGTGGTCCGGTTACTTGGGCTGTACCTCCGCAGGGTATAGGTAGGTGCCTCCTGGGCACAGGCCAGTCTTACCTCCGGCCCATGAAGGGACAGTGGTCCTTCTTGGGGCTGGTGCTGCCCTGCATGGGCCTGCAGGGGAGATCCATTGATCTCCCCTGACGGCCTTGGCTCATATGGCCAACAAGGCCCATGGCCACCATGGTTTGCTTGATGGCTAATCTGGGCCTGACTCAGGCAATGGCGAACACGTTCATTTGATTCCTGATTCGGAGTAACACCCATGGCACCAAAAATATTGATGATTGAAAAATAGATTATTTATGTCTAGGGGAGAAGTGACTAATAGAGGGGAAAAAATGAGTTACAGTAAAAAAGCAAAATGTGAATATATAAAAATATAGGTTTATTACTGCTTCTCTTCTTTTTCTTTTTCTCTCTAATTGCAGGGAAAATATTTATATTATGCATATATTTTGCATTTTTGCAACTTTTGGTTGATCTGATTTGTTTTCCCGTACATTTTTGGTGGATAAAAGTCTGACAAGCTGATCCACCACATGTTGTTGCACAGAAATACATTTTTCCACTATGCACAAGATGACTACACAATGCTGAGATGCAAACATAACATGAGAAGAGGATTGAGAAAAATCACTTAAGAGAAGAAAGAGAAGAAACCTACATTGTAAATTAATAGCTAAATGTAAATTCAATTATTACACATGAAACAGAAATAAATAGATGCATGGATATATTGTATAAATGGGCAAAATTAATTTGGTGGTGAGTTAGTGTCAGTAGTGCATCAAATGGTTGCAACATTTGGCACACAGTGGATATCAGTATTAGAAAATTGTGGGCAGTGGTTTGTGTAAATCAGTAGGCCAGTCAAATAGGATTGAGTGTTTATTAACCTCTTAAGGACACATGACATGTGTGACATGTCATGATTCCCTTTTATTCCAGACGTTTGGTCCTTAAGGGGTTAAATGAATATTCCCTAAACCATACCTATTACAGCATGCTATAGTTGTTATGGTGCCAGGAGTGCCTGTTTTAGAATGGTTTGACTTCTTACCTAGCCTCTCCTGGACACCACTCCACACCTCCAATACAGAGAGCTTAAAGACCATGCTTAGGAGCTTTCTTCAACCCTCCTAAATGATTCCTTGCAGTGCAGGATGAGATTATCGAGGAAAGTATTGTATGATCACTCTCAACCAATGAACTAAGCACTGTACCACTATCTCAGATTGAGAGCTCCTGGCTATCTGTAGGCTTTAGGGGAGACAGGAAACACTGGCACATGGAGCAGCATCGACACAAAGTCAAACAATTCAAATTTTTTTTTACTAATTACCATTGGGGGCCTTAGGGAAACTCTTGGTACTATAGCCAATAAAGAGGGTGCTTGGAGTGTTTCTTTAATTTTCCAAACCCACCAAGCAGAAGATAGCAATACTCTTATACTAATAACACAGCTGAAGAACTGTTCGATAACATAACAAGAGTAGTGATATAAAGTAATATGTATCAACCCTATAGAGTTCTTTAGATATAAAATGATTCCACTATACATTATGATGTTATTTATTTGCATAAGACTGAAGTGTCATGAGTACTGAGGTACAGGAATCAATCTAACAGGAGCGATTAATATAATGTGACATATTAAGTTTGAGTCCATGATGAACTATCTTGGATGTGACAGCATTAAGGCATTCTTGATCTTTGAATATGTTGTTGAAGATGATTTCCATTTCATATTCATATAGATGATAGTTAAAACCAAAAATGTTTTGAGTTCCATAGAGAAAGGTATAAGAAAAAAAATCACAAAGATTTAGTATACTTTTAATGGAAAGTGGAAAGCAGATTACAATATACTGACAATATACTAAAACAAAAACTGCATTCCATCACAATAGCAGATTGTATGGCTAATGCATGAATTTGATTTTAAAAAGCCCGTACAAATGTGACAATAGACTTCACAGGAGGCAAATAATACCTATATGTTCTCAGAAAACAAAATATGTAAATATGAGGGATAAAAGCAAAGATACGCAGGATGCTTGCTAGCCAGACCCCACATTACAAAATAATGTAAATTTAAATAAAAAAAGAAAGCCCTAAGGACTCTAATATTATTATAAAGGAAGTGTTTACCTCTCTATTTCCCCACTGGGGCATGTGTACTAAATATTTAAACCTAGTGAGGGCAGTCATAAGTAATAGGGGTGGATATAAACTGTCCCATGCCCTGTCCCTACCCCTAGTCAGTGGGTGAGGGTATTTATTAAAATTAATGGAGGGGAATGTAAGCAGGTGGAGGCTACTATAAGATGCAAGAGGTAAGGTCTTATTGGTGGTTGGTGGCAGCCCTATTCTAGTAATCAGGGTGCACAGAATGTGGGAGTTCAAATCAATTAAACAAGGGCCGTTGAACATGTACATCTATCCAATCCACTTCCCCCTGGGTGGCTAAGTGTACCCAATCACCTTACCAGTCACAAAAGAAAATAAATTACCCTACCTAATCACCTTCACCCTAATAATAGTGAGGCAGTTGTCAATAAATAAAATACTTGTAAATATAAGAAATCATATACTTAGCCCTCTGAAGTCTCCTTTTTTCTTATTCTTTTATCTTCAGCCCCATGAAAGGCTAAATAAAAATCCATAATAACTGGTACAAAGAAAAAAAAAGCTTCACAAAATAAAAGATGAAAAAAATTAAAAACACACCTCAATTAAATGAATCTAACTGCACCCATTAAGTCTCCACACACACACACACACACACACTCTTATAGCAGGGAAAACCATTATAAAGGATTTCCCATGCTATGTTGCTGTGGCATTAATTGTAAGCCAATCAGCCAAGTCTCGAGAGAGGTAGCCCTTCTTTGCACGGTTACTTAACTATTTTGCCCTCTGGCAGCTATTACTGCCAGCAAGCAAATAGTACTTAAAATTATTGTTCGTGTGCATGCCAGCAAGTGAACGATAATATGCAAACATGCATCCTGACTGTTATTAAAACCCTTGCTTGTGAATCCTCTAAATCCTATACTTTGTATAAGATTGCACCGATTTTTATCTGTACATAGAAAACATGCACATTCATTTAGGGCAAACTAATTCCAACTGAATTTGGTTTAGTTCATTGCAGTCGAGATTCATCATTTTCAGTGGATTTTGTCGATCCAGACACATTCTGGTGTTTATAGAAACTCTGGTATTCTTTTGGCTTTGCTCATTGTAGTAGAAATTCAGTCTGCATTATCATATTTAATCCACCTTTATTGTAACTCACTTAATTAAAACTGCACTTTAATTGCATTTATTTCCTCTTTATTGAGGTATTATTAACTGTAGAAGAGGAATTTACATTTCAATGGAGGAATTCAAAAGAGCAAACCAAAACTATTTTTTCTTAAAGTTTTTATTTTTTTATGCATGACATGCAAATTAAATTAAAACCAGCAGGACTAAACACATACATGCATATAACAATTGTATGAATACCTACACATAAATAGGCTCATATGGAATCTTCTGTAGATGTCTGAGCACTCATGAGTGCACACAAGGCATCATGCTTCCTAAACATGGTGTATTATTTACCGCAGTAAGCACTTCTGTCACCAAAAAACTATTCATAAAAACAATATTATAAAAAAAAGCTCATACTGCAGATCAGAAATTCCAATTTGTATTATGATAAAAGCCTAAATTAACCTAAAGGCAATGCTTCTGCTTTCACTTTTGTTGCTAGTTACAGCTGTGGGAGTCAGGCATTGTCTCAATAATCATGAGACATGGTCTACAGCTTCAAATAAGTATAACTTACTTCTGCTCCACCCCTGGACCACTGCTCCCCACATGGCGATGTCATCATTGGTGGTTTTTGCAAAATATGTAAAAACCTCTGATGGTGACAGAGCCATTTTAATAACATCTAATAGGTTTAAAGAATGGGGAAATGTCCCTGTAGAGATGTGCCTTTTCCACTTCCACATCATCCTGTTTTACTAGCCTATTTTTTGTTTTGTAGCTTCTCCTTTGAAGTGAATTATTTTACATTCCACTTAAAATTATCCTAATCATAAATTGATTAGCTAGTTTAAGGATGACAAATATCTATCACAAACAAAATGAGCATGTGTGTGTGTGATGCAATAGACGTAAACTAGAAATACAACCGTGATTGTAAACAAGCTTGCATCTCCTTAAAAACAGATAACTGTTTTTAATTTCATTACAAGACTAAATTCATCTAAAAAAAATTTGATCTTCAAGGATTAAGCATTTATTTTTATGGTGTAAAATTTTTGATAATATTATAGAAATAAGTAAAGAGTAGAAAAACATACATTAAGGGTGTTGTGAACATGCAACCATTCAGATCCCTAAGACTACTACAGAGGGTGCTTAGGTAACATCCCTAGGACATACTTGAACACCAGGATAATAAACTGCTGTATGCTCCCAGAATAGGAACCAGTCACCATAACAGTGGGAGATATCCAATAATGAGTAGCCCATGTAGTAGCCTATTGTTCAGCCCCAGGACCTGATGTAATCCACACCTACTTGATATAGAAAATAACAATGCTACATGAATGATTATTAACACAAATGAACCAGCTACTAGCAACCCCTGACTTGCTAACACAAGAAAGAATAATACTGGTCATTAAGAAGCCTTACAAGGGCTCAAAGTTGGTCAGCCCCAGGCCCTGACATGATTCACACCTACTGGAAAAGAAAATAATAATGCTACATGAATGCCTAGAAACACAAATAAGAACAATGCTGGTCATAAAGAACCTTCACAAGGGAACATTTAACTAACAACCAATCACCTGCCACCGCACAGTCTGGAAAGCCTTCTCAGGCATCATAGCCTCCAAGATCAATGGACATATGAGTCAGTGCATCAGCAATCCTCAAAAAGGGATTGAAAACAACACCAGATGATCAAAACACTCCTGCTAGTAGACCAAGCAATCACACAAAATTCCAAGACGGGACAGATTGTACAGCCTGGATTGACTAAAAGAAAGCCTATGACACAATGCAACACAAGGATAATGGAATTCTTGGCCCTATACAAGGTCAGCAAGATATCAAGAACCTTTATCAAGAACTCAATTGGCAAGTGGGAAACAACTCTAGAAGTCAATTCAAGGGCAATTACACAAGTGAACATGAAATGTGGCACATACCAAGGTTATGTGCTATCACCAATGCTGATCCACATAGACCTCAACCCCCTTAGCCAAGCAATCATAAAGAGTGGATATGGACACGTTCTATAGTGGAACTACCATCAGCCACCTAATCTACATTGATGAAACCAAGCTGTATGCCAAGAGTGAGAGGGACATTGACTCACTGATCCACCTAACTAGGATATACAATAAGGACATTGGAATGTTGTTTGGACTAGATATGTGTGTGGGCAGATGATAGCAAAAATAGGTAAGGAGTTTGGGACAGAAGGAGGGATAGGCAAAGAGGATAGCAAGAACCAATGACCTCCAGAGAGTCACACAGGTCCTGAAGTCTCAGCTCAATTTCAAGAACAAGTTAAACACACTACCAGTAATCAAGTACCCAGCTGGAAAAATAGCCAGGCCAAGAGAAGAGTTTTTCACTATGAATGTCAACACCAGGAAACTACTCACTATGAATTGAGGATTCCACTTGAAATACTGCACCCAAAGACTGTACATCACAAGTACATTATGATGATGGCTCCCAAAAATTAACTGCTAAGGGAATGCCTGAGACAACAACAGATAGAGGCTGCAGAAAAAGGAGGTTGCAAGGCAAGACAAACCTGGGGTGTACCACCGGCAGATAGTGAATGTGACTCACATTACAAAATCCTACCAGTAGTTGGAAAAAGCAGCACTGAATGACAACATGCTGAGGCACTAATACTAGCTGTTCAGATTGATAAATGCAGGGGTTAACCGCACCAGACAACAAACACAACAAACACACAAGGTACATACTGTGCAAAGAGACTTCTAAGACAATCCAGCACACAGCAGCCAGGTTCAAGATGTTAGCAGTGGCAGTATACACTGAGGGGTACACCAAGTTGCTGGGATTGTGTAATAAAATGTTTGCTGCCTTAGTTTGGATGGGAGATACCACAAAGGGGTATACCACACCTCCAGGAAATGTTCCTGTGTATCTGCAGAATGAGGTATTGCTGTCTTCGAGGTATTGCTGTCTTCAAACCAGAGGAACTGTATTTGATCACAGGGAGAGAAATTGAAGGCTGGAAGTGGTGTGGCTCTTTACTTTTTATGTGATTTGGAAAATAAAGTTCATACAGCAACTTCTGGAGCCAATCTGTTTTCTTACCCCATCGGGTGTGTTATATTGGAAATGCCGAAAGTTGGAGCAGGCTCTTCTGCTCCCTGCTTGTGAGTAGGATTTCATATTGAGACAGTTTGGTTTAACATTTTAAACTGTATCACACTATGTATATATTTTCTTCTGTCTCTTGCATTATGTTTCATTGCATTAATTTGGAGGAAGTATGCTGAGACTGTGAAGTTCCATTACCTCTAGTTTAAAGATTTTTTAAAATAAGCCTGTGTTTACTTATCATGTGCGTGGTATTGCACTTTTTTTGCACAGTATACATTTTGCACATGTTACTAATACATAGCACTTTAAAATAATTTTTTTAATTGCACAATGCACTTTTTTTGTATGCACCTAAGTGGTTTTACATGACAATTGGTAAAGGTTTACAGCACACTTTTTTCTATTTTGTAATATTTGTGTGTTTTGCGGGCTATTACATGTTATAGGTGCTGCTTCTTATTAAGATATTAATTAATATTTTGCAATTTTTAGTTACAATATTTTTAGCGCTTTTTTTACTTGTTTATTATGTTTAGTATGCTTGGGTTTTTTTTTTCACTGTGGACATACTGATCTGCTTTTACTCACATCTAAAGTTCCTGTCACTATGTAAACAATCAGCAGCTGTTTACTGACTGTCAGATTTCACATGTAGCAACAGGAAGTTACCAGCTGTCATTACTTAAAGCCTGTCACAATGTAGCGGACAGAAGCTCATATTATTCTCTATGGGAGCCACTAACCTCTGCTAAAAGACTGGTTTTAGATTGGTCTCCAGCCCTGTCACTAATGTGTAATGTTTGCCACTAACCAAAAACACAACTGCAAACTCCCCATACATCTTATAGTAAAAATGCATGTTACCTAAATGGCATTAATTTGAAAACCTAAATCATATGTAAGAGCATATTTAAACATACCAAAGAGAAATAAAATTAAAAAACAATTGAGACACATGATGTAAAAATGTGAGTGTAACGCATTGCATTGAACAATTTATATGGCAGAAATGAATTGTCACTATCTCCTGCTAAAGCTCAGAGTGAGCCAAATTTACCAGTATTGTGTGGTTGCTGTAGTGACAACTTATATAGCATTTGTATTTCTGCTTTATCAGCAAGTAGCTAATCTGTGACAGGTCAGAATCAGAAAATGTTATCAGTGGCCAGCCAGTAAATCACAGCAACAAGGTTGTAAGTTGATGTAATTAGTAGCTGCTGCAGTGATAGTTAACAGTGACATCTTATGACAGTTATTTACCAACAATATTGTCAAAAACTCCATGGACTCTATTCTACCTGCTCATCTACTATTTGACTTTAACATCAACAGAAGATCTGTGATTGTCAGAATTCCTGTTGAAATGGAATAAGTAGGTAATAATTTACATTTATGGATGTGCATTTATAAACAAATACAGGTTTTGAACTTTGAACACTAAATAGGCAGGCCATGTTACAAATAAAAATGTTTTAACAATTTTTTAATATAATGCTTATTTTTTAGTTAAATAGTAAATTATGCAATTTGATATTTAGAGAGAAAAATTATCCATCTTGTATGCTATGGGTTGTTATGTGGTCACCTTATAATACTTAATCTAACTTGAAAATATTGTATTGCCTACATTGCCCATTTGCCCTTTTAATTTCTCCCAAAACACATACATATTTTTGTTCATTATATTTTTATTGAGTTTTCAAAAGCATAAAATTACATTGACAGTAATGTGAGTATTTCGGTACTAGTCGATACATTCGAAGCATTATTACAGACATACAGTTGTAACCAAGTTACACAAAGTGGTAAGGCATTGCTTGGCATCCAACATTTTAGGAATCATGTTTCAAAATGTGTACATTTGATATAACATGTGAATAAGTTGAGTGGGAAAAAAGATGAGCATACAACCAAGCAAAAAATATGATAAAGCATGACATAACATAACACCAATGGTAAAGTAACAAAATATTTTATTTTAATAATTATAATAATAATAATAATAATAATAATAATAATAATAATAATAATAATAATTAAGAAGGCTTGGAGCTTCTGCTTCAAGACATGTATCATAGCTGTTTGTATAAGAGAGAGACAGGCTGTTACCTCCCAGCTCTTATACCCAGTCATACAGTCACGTTCGCATACACAGTACTGTCACAGCTTCTTATAGAGAATCATTGCATTCAATTACTTTCTATAGCAAGAGAATCATTGGATGAGTGCCACACGTGTGCCTCTGGTCCCCAATACTATAAGTAGCATTGGATTGGATTATCCTTCTGGAGGCTGTCCTCCAGGATGACATCTTTGAGGAGGAGTGGTAGTGCTGAGAAGGACTTTGCATTGGAAAAAAAGGTAAGTAAAATATTTTTTTTTATTTTTTTTTATAGGCACACACAGCTGTTGGGTTAAAGCTAACTAGTGACAGGGAATCCATACTGTTACCAATAGAGATTTGTATTTTTAACTCTATAGCGCCCCGATAGAATAAATGGTAGATAAAATGGTAACACTTCACAGACCCATTTGGGTAGGAAACTATGAGGTCTACTTAAAAATGTTATATAAATATATAGTTATAGAACTAACTATAGAAGAGAACAATTGGGCAACTAACCTGCTGATACTAGGAACTCAGCAAATGTACTATATGCCAAATTGCAAAATATCACAAAGACATTTTGCCAAGGAAGAATCTTTTTTTTTTTTTTCAGTATAAATTATTTTATTTAATTTCTTACACACATACATTTAACACTAGGACTACATAAGTCCAATACTGTTTTAACATAATTAACACATTTAACACATTTACATAATACAAAATACAAAATACAAAATACAGACACAATACGGTGTTATCTGCCGGGTCAGGCATTGAGAGGGGATATATTCTTAACTCATGGCTCTAATTCTTTCTGAGCTCAGGTAAATCCTAATATGCTTTATAGCCGATTTTCAATTTTGTTAAACCACCTTTGCCATAGGTCTCTTCTTTTGGGAGCATTCAAATATGGGATGCTCAGATCTCTCTCCATCATTGTCTGAAGACGGATTTGGTCCTTAATCATATCCCAATTGATCGTTTGGTTAGATTTCCAATTCCGTGCTAAGACAATTTTGAATGCGATAAAGCAGTGAATAACAAAACATCTGATACTATAGACCATCTTTGGCCAGTGCATGTGTAGCAAGACTATCTCAGGTTTCATTTCTAACTCTATTCCGGCTATCTCTTTTATGAATCTTAGCATTCTCTTTATAGAGCTCTGGATTTTTGAACAACTCCACCAGATATGGATAAATGAGCCTACTTCTTTATCGCATCTCCAACATTTAGAGGATACCCCTGGGTACATCTGGGACAGCTTACTAGGGACTAGATACCATCTATAGATGACCTTACAGTAAGATTCTAATAGATTTAAGCATTGGACCTGTCGACGAGTAATATTTATGGCTTTACACCACTCATCCTGATCTAAAGGACATTTCAGATCATTCTCCCATTTAGTTTTCTGAGGGAAGCTAACCACTTCATTCATGTTTCTTATAGCTTCTATTGCTTTAGCTAGGACTTTTGGTACAGTCTGGTTTGAGAAAATATTTTTTATCATCATAGACGCTTTTCCAAGTTCTTTACTAAGGTGTTTCTGCAGGAAATATTTAAGTCTCAGGTACGTAAATACTTCTCGCTGGGACAGATGGAATTTCTGTAAAATAATATCAAAAGGCAATATGTTAACTGCACCTAATATCTGCGAGACTTTATATATTCCCTGGGTTCGCCAGCTATCTAGAGAGATGTCCCTCATATTAACTTCTATTGTTCTCAGGTTTGCTGTATCCAAAATCGCATGTTTTAGAGACATTTTCATTTTAATTTCCTCCCAGACTGGCACCATTTGAGCCCATATAATATTATTTTTAATATCTATCTCCATTTTCATTAAAGGTTTTGTATTCCATAATATGCCCTCTGAACTTTTTAGACCTAGATCTTCCATTTCCATACAAAACCAACTTTCTTTCCTAGCCGTCACCGTCTGGGACCTGTACATATGTGTAATCACGTTTGCCCAGTATATAACTCTTATATTGGGAAAATTTAATCCACCGTCCTTGGTTTTTAATGATAAGATTTTCCTGTTTATTCTATTTTTCTTACCTTTATTAATAAAGTTCTCTAAATTATTCTGTAATAATGTCAACCAACTATCTGGAACCCTGAGTGGAATCATTTGAAATAAATAGTTCCACTTAGGGATAATATAGGAGTTGATGACATTAATACGACCCCACCAGGTAATCTGCGCATTTCTCCAATCTTTGAGTAGTAAGTTTGTACTTTTTAACAAACTTAAAAAAATTTCTTCCATCATTCTCTCTATATTTTTCGTAATGGTTATTCCTAAGCAGTCAAACTTCTGAGGTGCCCATGTAAATGCATAGAGATTACTAATTTCCTCTCTTGACTTTTTATCCAATTCAATACTCATCACGACTGTTTTTTCATTGTTAAGTTTATAATTTTCTAGTTGGCTATACCGTCTAACTTCTTCCATCAAATGCTTCAGAGATCTAATTGGGTCAGTGATTGTCAGAAGGATGTCGTCCGCATAAAGACTAATTTTTAGTTCCTTTTCTCCTATTTTGTATCCCTTTATATCTACATTGTTTCTAATATTTTCCGCTAAGGGTTCTATTGAGAGGATATATAATAGAGGTGAGAGCGGGCACCCTTGTCTGACTCCATTATTTACTGATACCCAATCTGAACATACATTAGGGCCTACTATTCTAGTAGAAGGATTTTTTATATAGGGCCATAATTCCTCTTATCATCCAGCCATCTATTCCATAGGCTTCTAGGGTTAGTTCTAAAAACTTCCAGTTTAGCCTATCGAAGGCTTTTTCTGCATCGACTGCTAGGGTCATAAGAGGAATATGTTTCTTGTTAGCGTTGTCTATAATGCTTATAATTCTTCTTGAATTGGAGCCCACCCATCTATCTGGTATGAAACCTATTTGGTCATTATAGATAAGAGTTTTAATAATACTTTTAAGGCGGTCTGCCAGAATGGATGAGAATATTTTTACATCTGAATTGATTAGAGAGATGGGACGGTAGCTGGATACTACAGCTGGATCTTTTCCTTGTTTCAAGATGGGAAGCATGTTTGCTCTTGTCATCTCTTCCGGGAATTAAACGCTAGTGCTAGATGTGAACTCAAAATAGATTTATAAGTATGGAAAAACAGATTAGAAAAACCATCTGGGCCTGGTGTTTTTAACTTCTGGGTTTTGGATATAGCCCTAATCACCTCGTCCTCTGTAATCACTTTGTTCAGACTATCTTTCTGAATTTGGTCTATTTTTTTTAGCTTTGTACTGGTTAAATATTCTTTAATCTTTGTTACTGAGGTTTCTACGGGAAGATTGTATAGTGACCCGTAGTAATCTCTAAAACAGTCTCCAATCTCTTTTGGATTTATATAGGTATTTGAGTTATATACAATCTTGGATATGCGCGCCTTAGCCTGTTGTTTCCTCAGCTTATTAGTTAACATCTTGTCTGTTTTATCCCCTCTACAGTAGAATCTAAGTTTTAATTTCTTAATATTATTTGCTATCTTAATATTTAAACATTGTAAAATATTTTTTTGAACTTCTGCTATTCTTCTACCTCTCTCCATAGTAGGCTCATTTTTATTATCAGTTGTAAGCTTATAGAGTTCAATATGCAGGTCTCCTAGTCTTTTTTCTTTCCCTTTAGCTTCATGATTTAGCTTTATAAGATAGCCTCTTACCACTGCTTTAAAACAGCACCAGGTGTTAAGATTTGAGGTATCCAAAGGGTCATTCTCCTTAAAAAAGCATTTTATCAGATTCTCCAACTTGGACTTGCTATGTTTATTATATAGCAAGTAATTATTTAGTTTCCAAGTTGAATTACTTCTAGCTGTCAAATTGTCTTTTAGTTCAAATATATACATACTATGGTCCGACCAGACGTTTTCCACAATATCTATCCTAGTCAAGTTGTCTACTAGATTCATATTTCCCCAAATCATGTCAATTCTTGAGTATGTGTAATAGACTCTCGATAGATGAGTATAATCTCTTACATCCGGATTTTGGAGGCGCCAGACGTCAAATAAATCATAATTATTTTTAATGTTGGTCAAAGAACTAGAGTTTTTAATTAATGCTTTGTTCAATGAGCTCCCTTTCAACAATTTTTTATCTTTTTGTGGATCTAGTATGCAATTAAAGTCGCCCGCCACTATATATATCCCTGTTTTAACCAAATCCGCTTTGTTTAATATTTTCTTTAATTGGGAAACTGGAGCTACATTCGGAAGATATAGATTAATTATGGTGAATTTCACGTCATTTATCTTCGCTACCAAAATCATAAATCTGCCTTCCGTGTCTGAATCCTGATAGAGTTTCTCCCACTTAACCCTGTCCGAAATTATCATTGCTACACCTCTTTTCTTTTTGTCTTTCATGGATGCATGTAGGATAATTGGAAACTTATTACCTCCCCATGTGGGTTTCTCATTTTGTCTCCAGTGTGTCTCCTGGACTAAGCAGATATCAATCTTTTCTTTTATCATTTGGTTGCGTATCATAGATCTTTTATGCATAGTGTTTAGGCCCTGAGCATTTATAGACAAAAACTTAACCATATTTACCTTCTATCTCTCTATTTTCTAGCCTCTTGCCTTTAAGACCCTTCAGATAACACATGTTCATAACAAACAACAATACATTAATCGGGAACCTTTTCTGGTACCACATCTTTACCTATCTCGCCTAGGACTAACCTTAGTCTCTAGCGGATAGCCCCCGTCTCGTGAGTAGATCCCTACTCCGAGATTTATGCTTAATATAAGCATCAGGCGGAACTCTAAGTAAGAGTCGAGGAGGGGCGACTGGGGGAGGGAGAGGGAGAGGGAGAGAAAAAAAAAATGTATTTTTTTTATAATTTAAACTGTTTCCAATTTACACTTAACCAATTTTATAGTGACGTATTTATAATACAAACTTTCAGTTATAGCGTTCTCTGTAGGCTCTAGGTTTGCTAGTATAAATTATAGTGATACATTCTCTACCCATACCCTTATCTATGTATTCTGTGATAAGTACAAAAAAAAAAAAAAAGCACTCGTGTTTTCATTCCTCAATTTAAGCTTATTTTTCTTGTTACCCATAACAAATTCAATAGTGACATATAATTATAGAAACTTTCAATTATAACGTGCTCTATAAACTTTTCAGTTACAAATATAATTATGGTAAATTGTTTCTCTATCTCTATGTTTCTATATTAAGTGATTTATTCCACATATTTCTAAAACAATTTTTGTCCCAAAATGGGCATCTTGTATCCCTTAACTCCATCGTAAATAGATATATCTTAACCCATATTCTTCTTACAGACGGAAAAAAAAAAAAAAAGCACTCGTGTTGTCATTCCTCAATTTAAGCTTATTTTTCTTATTACCCTTAACAAATTCAATAGTGGCATATAATTATAGAAACTTTAAATTATAACGTGCTCTATAAGCTTTTCAGTTACAAATATAATTATGGTAAATTGTTTCTCTATCTCTATGTTTCTATAGTAAGTGAATTATTCCACACATTTCTAAAACAATTTTTGTCCCAAAATGGGCAACTTGTATCCCTTAACTCCATCGTAAATAGATATATCTTAACCCATATTCTTCTTGCAGACGGAAAAAAAAAAAAAAAAAAAAAACACATTAGTTGTTTTCCGTGCCCTTTCCCTTTTTAGGCTTGTAAATAGGTCAGTCCATACTTCTGCTTCTCTAGAATAGAAAAGCTTTCTTTTCCTCAATAGTCCGGGTGAATAGATCCTCTTTACCGAATAATTTGGGTGGAGTGTTACTTGCATAATAGAGTCTTTAAGTTTTCTCTCCTCCTTTGAACTTCCCTTTTCTCTCGTTCCTTCGCATCCTTCTCATAGAAAACAATGAGCTCCGGGTTTAACATTAGTATGCTTAACCCATTTCATAGAAGAAAAAAAAAAAAAGAGAAAAAAAAAAAGCCACCGCCTTCTTCTTTACTCCCATATCTCTCATCTCTCCCAGCTCTCTTAAGGTTATTAAAGAGTTAATGATTTTGTCCATGCTTCTAGTTCTTTAGCTGAAGTGAATGGTCTCCATTTTTCTTCCCACCACACAATTATTTTGGATGATCGTATCCATTTGTATTTCACGTTTCTTTGCTTCAATGGGTCTAGGGCTTGATAAAATGTTCTTCTCCATTTTCTTGTTTGCATTGAGAGATCTTGGAATGTGATGATGTCTTTAAATTTCTCCGATAAGTTGTCTTTATTCCTCAGCAGGTTTAACAATTGTTGTTTGTATGTATAGGAGGAGAAGCAAACTATTACATCTCTTGGATAATGAGCAGGAACTTCATGAGGCTTTCTTAATCTATGTGCTCGTTCTATTATAGGTTGAGGTATCTCCTTCTGCAAGCCAGCTTCTTGAAAGAAAGAGAGTAAAAAATCCTGTAATTGGTCTTGGGTTATAGATTCAGATATGTTTCTGAAACGAAAATTGCACCTCCTCGACCGATCTTCAAGGTCTCTAATCTTTAAGTTCATTTGCTGTATTAAAGCTTCTGTTTGAGTGTTCTCCCGTTGCATATTATTTACTTGGCCTTCCATTATATCAATTTTTTCTAATGCCGAGGTCAATTTGGTATTAATTCTCTCCATCTCCATTTGAATTGTATTTGAGCTGTTAACAATCTGGCTAGCAATCTGTGCCATTTGCTCGTCTAGTTTGTTCACCAGGAAATCTTGAGACACATAATTCGCATAATTCTTATGATCTGTATTGAGCCCAATTGTTGTTTGCGTGTTCTGATCATGGAATATCGTTTCGTTCTCTTTGTGCCCCAGTTTTTCTTTGTTGGGGGAAAAGAAACCTGACAACCTAGTTGGCTGAGAGTCATCTTTTTTTTCTTTGCTTTTTATTTGTCTCTTAGACGCCATGTCGGATTTCTTTCCTGAGTCTGGGGGGAGGAGGTTCACTCAGACCCTTTCAAGCCTCTTTCAAGACTCTTTCAAGCCGCTTTAACTTTTAGCAGCAGCAGTGAAAACTTCCTTAGGTACAATTTTTATATGCAAAGATTTTGTTGAAAGGTTTTGTTGCTACTATATCCTGCTATATCCTGCTTGTTACCATGTTTTACCAAAAGTAAACTTTAATAAAAGTAGAGTATATTATAATACCGACATAGATAGAAAAAATAGAAATATAAAAAAAAAACCTCCAACTATGGTTGTATGTGGACTTAACTTTACTCCACTTATTTGGCTTGGACCTCCTATTTGTAGGCTCCTATTTGTAGGCAACTATTTTTGTCCCCTTGTCTTTTCGTCCCCTCCAACTGTGTCAGGTCTTATCTCCCAGCGTGGTTTAAATATTTTAAGCACAAATTTTAAGCACTTCCCTTTTCGATGGAGAGCTTTCCGCTCACTGCTCCGTCTTTACTCCGTCTCTGCCGCTTACTGCTCCGTCTTCACCATCGAGCCGCAATCACTTGCAAGCCGCGGTCACTGCCTTCTCCCTCATCTCCCGCCAGGCGCCTCTCACACGCTCCTCCTAGACCCGCCTCCCGACGTGCTCACGTTCTCGCGTGCACGTCCGCCCACATCGGGACCCAGAAAACAGCCACGAGTATCGGTCCACTGACTTTCTGATAGCGCCAAGGAAGAATCTTGTTCATTCAACCTCATTGGGAGCTAGTACACAGTTGTTAAGGCTATTCGCTAAACCAACTAGGTAAGAACACATTTTAGACCAAATCAGAAGGTCAGATAATAGGTTTGCTCGACAATTTCTCCAATTCAAAAGTGTTGTCACAAAAGATTTCCATTTCTTGTCAAACCACTACATTTTCTTCTTTAGTGAGTAACCCATTATTTTCCTTATTTTCCGTACGACTATAAATGTTAAGTTACTGATAATACAAAGTTTGTCAACTACAATGAAAATGTAATACCTTAAGAGATATCTGAATATTACCATTATTATTTCCTATTTGTTCTACTTTTTGATATTTTCATATACTGTGTGCTCATATATTAGTTGCTTTGTAAAAAAAAAAAATCGAATTACTCAGGACCTCAATGTTCAAAATTTGGGCAAAAATTAACAAATATCTCTTCAGTAAAATTACATCAGTTTGTTATGGTTAAACAGCATACTTCCATTTTTAGCACCATTAGAGATGATTGCATTTAAAATAATAGCAATTTCTGGTAGATGTTTCTCTGTTTCTTTAGTAGTCTTTTAGTAAAACTGTAAATATTTCAAGTGCAATTTTACTGTCTTCAAAGTACAATATAGATCTTGAATAATATGACATAAAACTGTCATTCTGTTGGAAAAATACAATTCAATGTTTGTGTGCTGTTTAATTTGACTGAGACAGGTTTCCATGAAAAGAAAAAAAAATTGTCTGAGTGATTTATTGGTAACTGTGCAATTCTTACAAAACACAAACAAACTAGCCAAAACAAAACAAAAAGACACAGTAGCCTATTCCAATTTACCAGGTTGTGGAAAGTTATCAAAACCTTCACAACCCCAATAAACTGTAACCCACAACAATTAAAGGAGCAATCAAATACTATATGGACCTTATAGCACACCCATTTAATAATAGTTGTTATATATCAGAATTAGTTTTATATTTATTTGCAAATTTCAATGTATCTAATTTTGCATTTTAAACCAGTGCTTCTTAACTACTTTTTGGAACGTCAACCTAAATACCTGGTGATTCATACTTCAGTTCTACAAACAGTTAGTCAAATAGTCATTTCATTATAATATAATATTTTTTCATGCAACCTGATGTATTTACGGTGCGTGTTCCTATGCAACCTGATGTATATAATGTGCGTGTTCCAACCATTTTTAGATCCTGACCATGTATAGAAGAATAACTGTACCATCAATGAATCCTTAGATATAGGGTGTGATTGTGATTTTAATGTAAATAATACGAATTGATGAATAATTTTCTTTTTGCTTTTGAGTAAACTGGGTTTTTGTCACTAGCTTTGTTTATAAAGTGGGTAACTGCAGTAAAATGAGATGTATGCAGGTATTTCACCATGACTTCTTCTTTATTGTTATTTCATGTGTCTATGTAGGTATTTATTTGTCATTTGTTATTTCAATTGTTATTTCTGTCATTTGAGAGGAGGAAGTCACTTGAAAGTTAACCTTAAGATGCATTGCTAGGTCTATCTCCTTAGAAATGTAAAGTATGTTATTGTGTTGGGAATTTATTTAGCAAGTGAAAGAAAAATAAAGATTCACAGTGAGAAATCACAAATAGAAAGCAATACGTGAAAGATATTATTTTTCATTAAGGCAGAAAATAGAACACATACCATCACAGTCTTAATTGTATTAAATCGAAGAAGCTCAAAATAAGAATAATGAAGAGAATGGAAGTCTATTGTCCAGCAGTAGTCTGACAGTGACTGATGATAATAGACTAAAAAACATATTATATTTTCATTTCAGAGACATTGCATGGTATGCTATTAGATTATGTTGTCTCCCTTTGAGTTAACATCACTCATCACAAGTTAATTGACTTTAAATTATACCTGATTAAGTAATACAATGCATTTATATGAATAAGATATCAATTTGTAGGACAGATATAAAGAACAAGGTCTCAAAGATCAGTGGATCATCATAAATCAAGTGACTTCTACAAATTCGAGGTCAGTTTGGAAAGTAGATGCCATAAGTAAAGGCATTTCCTAAATATTTCCGGTTCTAAATCTAAAAAGAAAACTTTTACTGAAACATGTGCATCCAATAAAAATTTAATTAAATTAAAAAAAGTTATATAAGTGCAACAATGTAACTTAGGACCAAAATAGATGATGTGTTGCAAGATGAGGAAAACAGTGTCACAATGAATTTCTAATATATTGCCCTCACTTAAATTTTGCTATTAAAAAGAACCTTGAGTGTGTGGACTTCCTACTGTTGTAAGTGGAATTTGGCAGGCAGACACACACACACACACACACGCTTAGACATTTATACTATAAAATGATATCCATGTGGCCCTGTACCTTAGAGGTCAATTGTATAATTGCCGCATCCCATCACTCCACTTTAATCACACTTGAACATCTCTTTCAACAAATGTTTCTTCGCCTTTCTCATCTCTAGCAAAACCTAAACGTCTCTCTCCAATTACCCAGCATATGTTTAAATCATATCAAAACATTTATTTTTCCAAAGAAAAACAAATATTTATTTACTTGCTTCCCTCTGTGACCTCTATATTGCCAAAATCTTATAGCAGAGATGAGCCCGGATGAGCTGCCAGAGTTCTGTCAAATTATGTCAGATATCCCCTTACCTCAGGATCAGTGTGGGTAAATAGGCAGCTCAGCAAGGTAAGTACAGTTACTGTTAAAGCTTTTAGATAGATCCAGACAGACAAGCAAGAACTGGCCAGCCAACCTGACATTAACCTGACATTATCATTGTAGAAAAGGAACAGAAGACTGAAGTGGTAGTGGATGTGGCAAAACATAGTAACCATAATATCAAGATGAAAAAAAACATGAGAAATTGGACAAATACCAAAGGCTCAAAGAGAAGCTAAAAAAGATGTATAAAGTGAAGGCCAGTTACTGCCAGTGATATGAGCACTCAGGGCTGTAACCCCAAAGTACCAAGAGTGGCTTCAGCATATTGCTGGAGAGACATCTAACATCTCTACAAAAGTGTGTATTTCTGGGCTAAACTACTGTGCAGAACTCTTTGGCTCCCAGGGTAGAGGAGCTGGAAATGAGGTATACACAAAAACACCACCCTGAGTGGTAGGAAAGTCATTTTTTACATATATACATAAGGTGTTTATGACACCTATTAAAGCAATGTTGAGACCTAGAACTGGCCATTGGACATAATGTTGAGCTGTCCCATATTAAACACGAATTGGAGAATGATTTTAATAATTTTTTGCTATGTACTAGAATTCATTGTTCTTGAATATATAATTTTTACAAGTAGAAACTTTGTAGGCGTTAGTAATGACTTCTCACATGTATGATTTAAAAATGATTTACCTATTCGAAAAAATTTACAATACCATCTGTCATTGGTATGTCCAATATTTGCCTAAAACTCATTTTTTGGACATGAATAACATATTTGTTTTTGAAAGTGCTCATATGTTCTGTTATTGCATATATATTCAGTTTTTTATATTTCACAATATTTTACCTGTATTGTATTGACCAGTATTTTATGATATTGTTTATAAATTGTAGTTCTTTTATTTGTTGCTGTTTATTAATTGAAATTGTTTATATACATTTTCACTTGTCATTTTGATGCTTTTTTTAGCTTAATAATAAATATCTTATGAGGCTATTCACTAAACACCAGATGAGGTCTGTATAAACAAAATCCAGCGAAAATGACCTAATTCTGACTGCAGTGGCAAGTCTCATATTTAGTAATGCTAAAAATTATTAGTTTAGAATAGTTTAGCGAATCTGCATCAGTAGCCTGAATAAATTAGATGTCCAGATTGAAATCGGTGCTTTCACATGCGAATCATATATAAAGTATAAGGCTTTTGTCATAAACATGTCATTTTTGAAAAGAGCTTTGATAATTAAGGAGTTTTTAAAAAAAAGTATTGTCTTAGTTCTTTTTAAGACAAGAGATACTTGGTTTAGAGGAATAATCTAGTAACCCAATATTTTCAATAATTTATGAAGCAATTCACATAGGATTGGAAGTCAATGGTGATGATGCCATCAGTGAGTGTAACTGTGGGATTTCCTTTGATCTAATATGCCTAATGTAACATAGTAATTTGCTACTTTTATTTCTATCTATACTGGGCATTATTTTAAATAAAGGAATTATCTGAAGAAATAACTGAAATAGTTGACAGGTTCCTGCGCAAAACTGGCATTGGTATTCTTGGTCACATTAATCCTGATTACTTGGATAAGGTATAGATAAAGTGTCATTCACCAGTCATTAAATTAGCAAAATTCCTGTTAAAATAACCAAGCCACAATTATACATTATGTGGTGCGTTTTCTGAGTAAGCTAATTTGGCCTTAATTATAACATTTGTTTTTCAATAGCCTATTGTATAGCGCTTCAGAATTCGTTGACGCTGTATAAATAATTGTAATTGTAATTTACCATAGTTCACTCTTTTGTGGATAAAATCTCAAAGGGTCGTTAGACTAAAGGCTGGCATGGTTTTTCACAAATAGTAAATTAATAAGGAGCACAATCAGTAAAAGTATTAACCAACTTTATTAAATAAATGTAACAGGTATCTGGTACCCATGAATAAATCCCAAAAACATGCTACACATAATACACAAATGTGATGCCCCAGATTTCTTGAAGAGTGATTCCTTGGATGGTGAGTTTCTATGTACTATGGATGTATGTAGTCTGTATAAATGCATGTCCTGGTTTACAGGCTGCAGTACGCAGTCTGGGGAAACTTGAGCTTGATGCTGATTTATGCATGTTTGTTATCATTATTGGAATTGGTCCGAAATGCAACCAATTCACATTTGGGGGTAGTTACATCCAGTAATTACAGGGTATGGCCATGGCAGCCTTTGAGGATAGTTGTTTTACAATAATCCATTATTTAATCATGCTCTAGTTTGGCTCTGTTATGTTGATGGCATCTTTTTTCTTTGGATGAGCCCAGGCTCTGGACGAATGCATTTCACATTTAAATTCACCTTGGAATATGACCAGGCCTGAATTCACATTTTTGATGTCCCGATATTGGAGGTAAGTTGTGCTTTGACTCTCCATATGGCTGAACACAACAGTAACATACGGACTAAAAAAAAGACACTATCCCTTGGAAAACATTTCACGGACCTTGGTAATTTTGTGTCTCAGCTAAAATTCTAGGCTATACAGAATATTAAGAAAACTTACCTTGGCCATTCTCTTTCAGATTCCCTCAAGTGGTCTGAATTGTCTTGGATTTATCAGTTGGATACTCTGTTCCCTCATGGATTTAATGAGGAATGTAACTTTGACGTTTTCAGATAATTTTGTCTGTATACCTACATTGTTCCTTTAGACTTGAGTATGTTTTGGTTTGATTATTTTCTTTGTGATTTCATATGCATGTGAATAATTTTGCATGCGGCCTCTACATTTGTCTGCTGACTTGTACTTATTTTACAGTGTGTTGCTTTATTTGCCATGTTTTTATGTTTTTTTAGCATGCCTTTTTTGGAGTTGAATATGATGGTTTTGCCACCTTCTGTTTCTTTGTTATAGGGATTCTTTTGAATGGAGTGCTTATATATAACCGGATGACCGGAATGTGGAACTGCACTCAATCCCATTTGAAAAGTATCTGGGTGCAGCCAGACCAGTCCCAGTACCAGGAACCAAATACTTGATGAGGAAAAAGCTTGACAAAGACCGTGTAGGTCGAAACGTTTTGAGTGGCAGTTGGTTCAATAAATTTGCCTTTTTGTATCCTGGAGTGCCTGGACTTCTCTTCTACCGTGTTTCTCCGAAAATAAGAGCGGGTCTTATATTAATTTTAGTCACAAAAAACACACTAGGGTTTATTTTCAGGGTAGGGCTTATTTATTTACAGTACCGGTATGTACATTGAACCCCCCCTTTATTTAATCCACCCCCCTTTAATTAATCCACCCCCTCTAATTAATCCACCCCCCTTATTAATCCACCCCCTCTAATTAATCCACCCCTCCTTTAATTAATCCACCCCCTCTAATTAATCCACCCCCCTTATTAATCCACCCCTCCTTTAATAAATCCACCCCCTCTAATTAATCCACCCCTTTAATAAATCCACCCCCTCTAATTAATCCACCCCCCTCTAATTAATCCACCCCCTCTAATTAATCCACCCCTTTAATAAATCCACCCCCCTTTAATAAATCCACCCCCTCTTTAATTAATCCACCCCCTCTAATTAATCCACCCCCCTTTAATTAATCCACCCCCTCTAATTAATCCACTACCTCTAATTAATCCACCCCCCTTTAATAAATCCACCCCTCTTTAATAAATCCACACCCCTCTAATTAATCCAGCCCCCTTTAATGAATTCACCCCCCTTTAATTAATTCACCGCCCCCTTTAATTAATTCACCCCCCCTTTAATTAATTCACCACCCCCTTTAATTAATTCAGTCCCAGACATAAAATATCTACTCACATTTGAAAGATGCCTTCCTTGCCCGCCGAGTCCGACCACTGGGTGCCTCACCGCCCAGAAATGGATCCTTCCGCTGAAGATCCGTGAAGGCAGACTGACGGCGCTGCGCGCGTCGTCATCACGTTGCGCGATGCCGCTTCCCGCAATGCTCCTCCCCCTCCTCCTCATAGAAGAAGGAAGTCCCGTCTTATTTTCGGGGTAGGGCTTATATTGCAGCCCACCCCGAAAATTCAGCTAGGGCTTATTTTCGGGGTAGGGTGTATTTTCGGGGAAACACGGTATTTTTCCTCATCATATAATGACCATGACTTTACGATGTGTATACTACAGAGCTCTGTGAAGATATCAACAATATGGATTAGCTGTTTTTGTATTATTTGCAATAATAAAAGGTTATATTTACTTAATTGTTCTATAACTTGAAATTATAAGGATTTTGGCTCTTATAATATTTCCATTTGACGTCTTCAGTAAAATCATTGCATCACATTTAGTACATGTTAGTTTGCTTTGTTTTCACTCTTTGTTGTTTTGTGATTTTTAACTGTGTTTTTGTTTTTGTCTGCTTTATTATTTTCTAGAGGCTCTTACCTATATTTATTTCTGTTTATTTTACCTTTTTGTTTTTGTCAATCTTTATTTTGTTATTGCATAATATTCCATACAATCTTGGGATGCCATGACAGCAAGAACAAGCCATTCAAGTTTGACATTGGAAAACATTGGTATGACATATAGAAGAATAGCACAATTGTATAAAATTGGTTAAAGACAGAACAAATAAAACAGGCTAGGTCACGTGCAAGTTATAAAAGAAAGCAGGCTAGGCAAACATCAATAGAAGGTCAAAGGTAGCACTGGACATGGCAAATTAGAAATACGTAGATACACCTATTGTCAACTGTGGGTAAGTTGAGGAAAGTTAACTAACGTTAGGGAACCACTGGAGCAATATAACAGCTGAATACATCTGCATGTAGTAATATAAGTAACAAAAGAGCTAAGCAAATCGGTAAAAACAATCAAGAGCACATGCCAAATATAACAAGCATATAATTTCGTATCACAAGTGGTGATACACACCTGGCCCTGATCAACTGATCCTCATTAAATGGCAAAATGCTTCCAGGAGAGTTTCCCATTAGTCCCAATCAAAGGCCAGTGTGAGGGCCAGCATCTTTCAACTATGGACTCAGTTGCACATGAAGGCCAATTCTCTGTTTATTTTGCCTTTTTCATTACTTTATTATTTCTCACTATTTGAGGGAACAGTTGAGATTGTGTTTTATTTAGTTTATTTTATTTCAGGATTTATGTCCTCCTTCTTTAATGGAATGGGCTTCTTTGCCAATGTTGTCAAGCGTACCACCTGCTGTTGTAATTGCCCATATTCTGCATCCATAGACTTTCTTGAGTCCGCTCCCCAGACCAGTGCTTTTTATGTGTGCAAGATGTTTGCTTATTTCCAGACTTCTGACTTTCAGTTTTGATCATTGAATACATGTGCAATCCAACATCAATAGCAGACTATGAATCAGTATGATCTTCCAGCCAGAGGCTTGCTTTACATGGTAGGTGTTTTTTTTTTGGGGGGTGGGGGGTGGGGTTGTGCACTTTTTGGTCAATAGCAATTTATAAATTGGTGCTGCTTATTTTAATATGAATTTCATGTGTGATTATATATTTATTGTATCCACAACACCCATGATCATGTGATCATGGCTGGGAGGTTACAACATATTGTATGGCCATCCATTCTACAGGTGTCTGTGATTATGTGTTTTTTTAGTGTATATATAGGACATCTAACCATATCTGATGTGCTATGCTCCTTTGACAAAAGCTTTTAGCTGAAACATTGAGAGTTATTTGCATTGGTGTTTGATATTCTCCTCTTATTATTACTTGTAATTTGTCTGTTTCATTTTTGTTCTAGTATGTATTTTGATACCTTGTTGTATATCATACAAATTGTTAGGATTGTTGTTTTAGAAATTGATATAGGTGTGCTGTGTCTTTAAGACAAAAAGTTATTTTAAAGTGCAGCAAGTGATTTAATGTGCAAAAGTACAATTTGCATTATAGTGCATACAATTTCATAACACATATATTGTGCACATATGTGCAAAATTGTGATAAAATACACACAAAACACTCACTCTAAAATTCATATGCTGGTCATCTCCATGTAGCACAACAAAGTTAAAGAAAAACTGTATGATATAGGCGCTTTACAAAGATGTTAAATATAGTGCCGCTACAACACTCTAGTGGGGATCCCTCTCATCCACCTTAAATACAGAACACCAAAAATACAGGAACAAAAAGCAAGAAGCAATTCACCTTAAGAGTGGAGCATTTAAATAAATAGATTGGACACCTACTCCTGACAAGGGTCATCTGGTCCTTTCCTTACAATGGTTTATTTATTACATCCAATTCGCAGGTATCAGAGGACCCAGGACGGACTTGAGGATAGTGTAAAAAAATTTTAATCAAATAAAAACACTAGTAAAACAAAAGTAGATGAATAAAAAATGTCCAACAAGGTTCCTTTAGCCGAGACGCGTTTCGCCCTTCTAGAGGGCTTTTTCAATCGGTGTCACAACATATATAGATATAAAAAAGCGAAAAAAATACAAATAGTGTAGATCTATATAACTAAAAGCAAAATATAATAGATAAAATGCACACTCGCAAAAGTAGAGCAGATGAGCCTGCTCTAACTGTGACAGCTCCAAAAATCACTCCCTTCTCGGATGGAACATGACAAAGACAGTCGATCCACTTCACAGATTTATTGCACAAAATATCATATAGCAGCTTCGTCCAGAATCTCCCCCTTTTTAACAATCCAGCAGTTCAGGTTTTTAAAAGTATAAAGCTGGCTTCTTTATCTAAGGTAACCAAGTGTACCGCAATCAAATACTTCTGGGGTGCAGAGTTACAAGTCTGCAGGCGTGCAATGCGTACGTGTGTACATTCGTGCATGGTTGAGCGTGATGACGTGTTTTGCCGTTTTCACGGCTTCTTCAGATCTGCCCGCTCTTGCCTGTCACAGTCTTTTATACACACCTATATGGGCATGTTTACCTTTCCTCCTTCAATACAATCTCGTAATTGGGAAAGCGTCCATATGGGAATAGTTGGAGTCTCTCCAAAAGTGCAAATTCACTAATCACATCTTTATTAAATATATATATATATATGCATACATATCAATTTTAAGCCTAAAATAATATGAAATGTATTCTAAATGTATTTCCTTGTCAAACATCCATATGGGAATAATTAAAATCTCATCTTAATTGAACAATATACACATACATAGCAATGTAAAACCTAAAAAATAGAACATATTACATATAAAATGTATTACTATATCAAACAGCTTACATATTTATCAAAATATATAAACAAATAAAATAAATATATAAAATTTTTACTTTATAAAAAATATAATGTTTATTTTATTTAAAACAACTACTACAAGGAGAGAAAGATAAACATGTAAGTACTCCACATACTTAAAAAGTCCAATATCAATAAAATACTTATGCAATATCGTAAAAATTTTAGAAAATTAAATAAATCAAATGCTATATTTAATCCCTGTGGTTCTAAAGTTTTTAGCCTATATAGCCATTTCATCACTTCTTTACCAATATCTATGATATCATTCCCCCCCACGCCATGATTTTTTTACTATTTCAATTCCAAAGAATGTAAGACCTCTTGGGTCTTTGTTATGATATTTTTTTTAAATGTGCAGAGACACTATGTTGTTCATATCCTTTGACAATATTATTCACATGCTCATATATTCTCTTATGTAGGGGACGAATTGTCCGTCCTGCATATTGAAGTCCACATGAACATATTAAGAAATGAATTACATTTTTACTAACACGTGATAAAATCTTTTATTAAACCTTTAAAAGTTAAATTTTTACTGCTACTTATTTTTACTTAAAGGTGTAAATAAATTCAAAACTAAATTTAGCGACAAATAATTTTTCATAAAAGATTTTATCACGTGTTTTCCATTTTAGTTTATAGTTTTCAAGTGTGCCCTCCCTTGAAACTATTTGCTTCTATTGCTTCTAGGAAATCTATTGTGAAATTCAAATGTATATCAAAATAAGCAAACTAGCATTAAAAGAAATTCCAACTCTGTAATTTTGACCGCTTATGTGTATTGGCCTGTAATTAAAACCTCTGGTGATTTCCTGATAATTGTCAGCTTGATTTATAATACCTAATAGCAATATAGCAAAAAGCAATATACAAAATGTTTTTTTTTTCATATAATCTTATCCGCTATCTATGCATGCCAACTTAAATTTTCTGGTTTAGTTTTCTTTAAAAATAGCTTGCCAGAAATCCGGTTAAGACATGCATAGCAGAAATGCAAGATATGGCAGATTCACAAAGTGACAATATATGCAGTGTTATTTTATTTACAAGCCTAATTTAGCACTTATTTAGAAAACAGAAATACGTTTTGTGCATATTTTAAATATTTTATACCAAGACATCAAGCCGTATTTGATACAATTATATCGAGCAAGGCTCTCATCCTCTTTAATTACATGTCTTTAACCCCTTAGTGCCCAGACCGTTTTTCAATTTTCTTACCGTTAAGGACCAGGGCTGTTTTTAAATTTCTGCGGTGTTTGTGTTTAGCTGTAATTTTCCTCTTACTCAATTACTAAATACAGTTAGAATAAAATGTTATATATATAATTGTTTAAAATGTTTTAATTATTGTTACAATTGAAAAAAAATGTATTTACATATTTATATTTTATGATATATATATTTATATATGTAGAGAATAAACAATTGCCAGCACTGGATTTCCAACATCAGTTAAACCTAACTATAAACCTAACTGCCAGCAATCGTTTATTCTCTATATTGCTGTGTATCTGGGCACCCAGTACTCTTGGAAACGGGAGGTAGGAGTGCAAAAGCTAAATATTTTTTCTATTTATATATATAAAACATTTTTTTTATTTTACAGGTGTAGGGAGACTGCCTGTCAGTTTAGGCAGTCCTACTGCAGGAAGCACTATGGACGCCTATTGCGGCCATGTGATCGCTCTTTCAGAGCGATCACATGGCACGCGGGGCTTAATTTGCCAAGGGGGGACTGTCTGGGCTTTCAGGCAGTCTCCCCAGACTGGGGGAATGGCGGCGATCAGGTAAGTACCGTATATACTCGAGTATAAGCCGACCCGAATATAAGCCGAGGCCCCTAATTTTACCCCAAAAAACTGGGAAAACTTATTGACTCAAGTATAAGACTAGGGTGGGAAATGCAGCAGCTACTGGTAAATTTCTAAATAAAATTAGATCTTAAAAAAGTTATATTAATTGAATATTTATTTACAGTGTGTGTATATAATGAATGCACTGTGTGTGTATGAATGCACTGTGTGCATGAATGCAGTGTGTGTATGAATGCAGTGTGTGTGTATGAATGCTGTGTGTGTGTGTGTGTATGAGTGCAGCATGTGTATATGAGTGCAGCATGTGTGTGAGTGCAGCGTGTGTGTGAGTGCAGCGTGTGTGTGTGTGTGTGTATGAGTGCAGTGTGTGTGTATGAGTGCAGTGTGTGTGTGTGTGTGTTGCAGAGCCTTGTGGGGGGTGGGCAATTTTATTATTATTATTTTTTTATTATTTTAATAATCTTTTTATTATTATTTTTTATTTCATTTAATTATTATTTTTAATTATTATTTTTTATTATTTAATTTTTTTCCGTCCCCCCTCCCTGCTTGATACATGGCAGGGAGCTCTTACTTACCTCTCCTGCAGCATCTGTCAGTTCCCTCCTCCTCCGCGCCGGTCCGTTCAGCACCTCTGTCAGCTCACAGTGTAAGTCTTGCGAGAGCCGCACTATGACCCCGCGGCTCTCGCGAGATTTACACTGGGAGCTGGGAGAGGTGCTGAACGGACCGGCGCAGAGGAGGAGGGAGCTGACAGGAGCTGCAGGAGAGGTAAGTAAACGCTCTGCAGCCCCCACAGCCCCCAGTCTGTATTATGGCAATGTAAATTGCCATAATACAGACAATTGACTCGAGTATAAGCCGAGTTGGGTTTTTTTCAGCACAAAAAATGTGCTGAAAAACTCAACTTATACTTGAGTATATACGGTAATCTATTTGCCACGGACGTACCTTAACCCCTTAAGGACCAAACTTCTGGAATAAAAGGGAGTCATGACATGTCACACATGTCATGTGTCCTTAAGGGGTTAAGGATTGTTTTTGTCGGACGTACCTAGTATATCCGTGGTCCTTAAGGAGTTAATGGTTCCTCTACATTACACATTTATTGAGTTTTTGATGTTTTTCTTTGGGTAAGCTTCACACCTGAAAATATTTTTGTGAAAGGACACTCTACAAATTTATTCTGTAAAATGTAAATCATCAGGGCTCAAACTGAATTCAAAGTGAATTTCACATTTAAGGACAAATAAATAAACTGTAACAATTTTCTATATCAGCTACCAGATCAGCTATTTTGGCCTTTGAAATTTACTTTCAGGGTTATTGACTAAAGTGAGAATTTAAAGAAAATTCAAAATTCATTTTAAACATAAGGTAAAAATAGCCAAAATGGAAACATTCCATTAGTCAAATATGCTTTTATTTTGGTTTATTTAGCCTTACGTTTTAAATTCACCTAGAATTCTAACTTTAGTGAATAACCCTGTTTGAATTCCAATGAATTCTCATGTTAGTGAAAAACCCTGCCTGTGCTTTACTGAAATATTTATATTGTAGGTCTAAATTACCTTCAATAGATTTGTTGTGTTTGTCACATTTCCTATTATTTGTTGCCCCACATGTGACTATGTGAATCATTAGCTTATACAGTTGTAATCAAAATTATTCTACCTCCATTGAAAATCAGGTTCAAATTTACAGACTTTCAGCTGCTTGCAATGAACAAATCAAACAAAAGAAATATAAATAGTTCAACACAATGAAGGGGTTTCCCAAAGTTAACTGAAAATTCAACTTATAATGACTATTAAAGGGTTTTCATTAAAGTGAGAATATAATTAAAATCTTTAGTGAATTTCAAATTTAAGTTCAAAATAGCCAAACTGGCAAAAAAATTCTTAAAGTCAGCTAACTTTTCTGTTAAGATACTACGGCCTTAAATTTGAAGGCAGGCCAGCAGAGGCACTGTCATGCTCTTGTCAATGTTCTGCTGGGATACTTTGGGTGCTAGCATTCATGTGGATGTGACACGTACCACCTACTTAGAGATTGTTGCAAACCATGTACACCATTTCATGACAATGCTGTTCCTTGATGGCATTTGCCTATTTCAGTAGGATAATGCACCCTGCCACACTACAAACATAGTTCAGTAATGGTTTTAGCAACATTGCAAAGAGTTCAAGGTGTTGCCTTGGTCTCCATATTCCTCAGATCTAAGATTGAACATCTGTGGGATATGCTAGAACATCAAATCTGATCCATGGTGGCCCCACCTTTCAGCTTGCAGAACTTATCTGCTGCTAGATACTCCAGGATATCTTGGTGCTAGATCTTTCAGGATACCCTCAGAGGTGCCTTTATGTATCAGAACTGCTTTGGCAGCACAAGGTGGACTTACACAAAATATAGCAATTGTTTTAATGGTGTGGCTGATCAGGTGTGGCTCTACTGTTTTAACTTAGAAAACCATCTTCTGATAACAGTACAGATTTCTTTATAGTTAGAAAAGAAAGGGTTCGTTATATGGTTAGTTTAGGGATTGTGTTATGATAAGGTAATGCTGGGTTGGAGTTAATGGTGTTTTAGGGATAGTGTAGGATTTAGTTTAGGGTTAAGTACAGGGTACTACAGTTAGTGCTAGTGGCAGCATAGGGTAAGTATATGGTTAGCATTAGGGGATGGTTGGTATAGGTTAAGCATTATCTACCAAAATATAAATTAGATCCTAAACATATTAGGTATTTAACAACCAGGACTGACATGTTAATCTATATCTTGAGTTATTTTTATTTAGTTGCACTGGATGCGTAAAAATTATTATAAGCAAAATGTACAACTGTTTTTCCCCCCCAGTATTCTCATCGTCTGCTGTAATATTTTGCCCTACAGAAATAAGTAAAATGTTTTTGGGGAGCTTCTTATACATTTTTATTTAGACATGTGGTATTCCTGTATATGAGCTGTTATTTGGATCAAAATGATAGCTAATTATTAATGCAATATTACAAAGGTCTGCTGGCTCTAAGGATTTGCACCATTCTGTTAATTTAACTTTAATCACACACAGGAGGCTCCTAATTGTTACTAACAAAGCAGTAGATAAGAGATTCTAAATTAGACAGGATGTATGATAAAGGAAGTTTAAACATTAGATCTCTTTTTGCAGGAAATGTCTAGGCAGACTGTGTATTGCTCATGCATGGGATAAGTGGATAGGGCTGCATAAACAAAGTGATTCAACTCCAAATGACAGTGAATTGAGCAGTTTGATCACTCCATTAAGCTCTATTACGCTCTATTAAGCTAAAGTTGCTTTGGTGCTTATAGTGTCCCTTTAATTGGGATATACATATCATGGTTTATTACCATGTAATAATGGACAATAAAATAGCTATCTCAAGAACTGTAACTCTCACTAATTTCATGCTGCATTGGGACATGTTAAGTAAAGAAAAGTAAAGTGTAAATACACTCCCCTTTTCCGCCTATGCCTGCACGAACACACTGCACTACACATTAAACCCTACACTAACCTATCATACTACACTACACGTGAAAAGCTACATTACATTACACTATTAGAAACAGAAACTGCCCTAAGACTAAACATTAACTCCTGCAGTATTTCAATGCTTACACAAACACTAATCCTAACCTAAAAATATAATGTAAAATAAGATACATACTGTTAAAGTACATACTAAAAGAGTTGTGGTGGGGAAAAAAAGTGTGGATGAAAACCCCTTTTTGCACTGTTAAAGTGAGATTTGTGTGGGAAAAGCAAGTCTTATGGCTTGGCTGGTGTGTGTATTTGTGTTTAGCAATGTATTAACTATCCACTTACTTCAGGTGGAAGGGGTTTTCATCCACACTTTTTTCCCCACCACAACATTTATGTGGTATGGTATAGACTTCACAAATAACACTAAGCCTCCATAGCTAGCCAGTAACCAACCTCATGCTGATGAGTTGCATTAACAACGAAACGGCTGTCCATGAGTGACTCACTGGCTTTGCTCCTCTTCCTGAATTGTGTTTCAAAGCTGTTGTATAGAGCAGACACATACTCCAAGGAATACATGGATAAAGTGGAATTATGAGGCAAAAATGTGGTTCTTTGTTGAGCTCATTTGCATACGCCTACCCAGAATCCATTGCGGTAGTGAGAGCACTGTTAAAGTGAGATTGTCGAAAAAGTAAGTCTTATGGCTTGACTGGGGGTTTAGTTACATTACATGATCATACATTGCATAAGCCTGCCACAACGTAAACGTAATGCAATGTATGATCATATAATAAAACTTAAACCCCGCCCCCCATTACTTTTTGCCTAGATTAGGTGTTTAAAAAAAAAAAAAAAAAAAAAATCTGTCAACATTGAAGTTGTTTTTTTAATGTATAAGTGAGTGCGCTGGATCTTGTGTATAAAATTGGCCCCCAGCAGCACCCCATTTATGCATGTCCTTGGTTTTGCACCCCTCACTGTCACAGGTGCCTCATCCCAGGGCCCTATATAGCCTCAGAGAGCCCCAGATGGAATTTCCGCCCACGTAAGTGGGTTAATCTCATAATTGCAGACATTAGGCTGTTAGAGTAGGACCTGCCAAAGATGGGGTACATTGACGTTGTGGCAGGCTTATGCAATGTATGATCATAAAATGTAACTAAACTCCCATATTTTTTTTGCCTAGATTAGGTGTTTAAAAAAAAAAAAAAACTAATAAAATCTGTCAACATTGAAGTTGCTGTTTAGTGGATAAGTGAGTGCCCTGGATCTTGTGTATTGTATATGTTGGCCAGCAGCACCCCATTTATGCATGTTCAAGTGAGGGAAGCCCCCTGGTGTCATATATATATATATATATATATATATATACATACATATGGAACATATAAGGTGTTTTTAAACAAAACTAATAAATCTGTCAACATTGAAGTTGCTGTTTAGTAGATAGGAGAGTGCGCTGGATCTTGTGTATTGTTTATTGTATATATATATATATATATATATATATATATATAAATACCTTTTTTATTGGACTAACAGAATTTTTAATGACAAGCTTTCGGGAGAACTTCCCTTTCTCAAGTCTAAAGCATTTCTGAGACGACACATAGAATTCAAAGTTGAGTTGTGATACAGGGGTTAAAGCGCCATGAGTGGAGATAAGACACAGGTTTACTAGAACATAGGCACCCTTCTCATAGAGGGTCGTAAATATCTTGTGTGAAGATCACTGAGAGTGAGGGGAGAGATAAAAAAAAATCAAACAGTCTAAAGCATCTCTGGGCAAGATGACACATAGAATTAAAAGTTGAGTTGTGATACGGTTAAAGTAACATGAGTGCAGATAAGACACAGGTTTAATAGAAAACACATCATTTTCACAGAGGGTCGTAAATATGTTGTGTGAAGATCATAGAGTGAGGTGGGAGAGATAGAAAAAAAAACGCAAACAGTGCAGAGGATGGGGCTACAAGCGGAGAGTAAGAACAAAATAATTACTTATTTTAAGAATGCATGAATTCCCATCCAAGAGTTACAGGATATGCATGAAGGTTTATATTTAGCACACACAAACACATTCACACACTCACACTCATACATATACAACAATATACATATAAATACAACCAAAAGCCTATATATATATATATATATATATATATATATATATATATAGAAAATCCAACAAGGTAGCAGCACTCACGGAATAATTTTAAAATCCAATCTTTATTTAGAACATGTTAAAATGAGGTCGACGTTTCAGTCCCACAAACAGGACTTTCCTCAGGACCAAACACAATTTTGGTCCTGAGGAAAGTCCTGTTTGTGGGACTGAAACGTCGACCTCATTTTAACATGTTCTAAATAAAGATTGGATTTTAAAATTATTCCGTGAGTGCTGCTACCTTGTTGGATTTTCTGGATATTCAAGCCCTGGCAAAGCACCCGGTTCTCAAGGCATATTACAGCGTGAGTGCAAGAACTTTCTCCTTTTTTCTATATATATATATATATATATATATATATATATATATACATATACATGCACACCTACATATACATCCACACAATGCTTAAACTCTCTCACTGTGTTAACCTCTACCACTTCAGCTGGAAGGCTATTCCATGCATCCACTATTAGTAAAGCAATACTTCCTGATATTATTTTTAAACCCGTGCCCCTCTAATTCTATTCTTCTTTTAAATATAGTCTCCTCCTTTACTGTGTTGATTCCCTTTATGTATTTAAATGTTTCTATCATATCCCCCCTAAATGGTGAACCAGGAAAGAGACATTCAGATATTTTCTGGTTTCCAAGTGCATACACGCAAGCATGTACCTATAAACATATAAATGGGCTTATGCATATATGGACCCATATATATGTATATGTACACATACACCTATTCATATATACATACGTGTATGCATGTATATACACACTTATACTTACACACATACACACACACATATATATGTATATATATATATATATATATATGCATAAGCATGCACATAAACACATGAACACATATACAAATACATACACACAAACACATATACATACATGCACATGAACTCATATACACAAATAAAAATGTACAGTCACATATATAAGCATACATGCATAAGAGTATGGGAAAGCATAGATCCATAGATAGAATAAACATATTGGAATGCATATGATACATATGGCAGAACAGAAAGATAACGCTGGGGGAGTGTTTATGTACAGTGTTGGTAGTGGGACAGGAAACCCAAATCAATATTTAGTCCTCTATTCTTGCTGTTAAACAATTTGATCATTCTGGCTTCAAATGTTTTTCTATCTTGGATATTTTTAAAAAACCCTTTCAGTACTTTTATTTTTAGGTCCTTCATTGAGTGGCCAGACTGGGTAAAATGGTGTCCCACAGGAGTGCAGTAGGATTCTTCTTTGTGTTGTTTAATGGAGTATCTAGGCATATTTCTTCTGCCATTTAATTGACTTTAGTAACAACTCAACTTTGAATTCTATGTTGTTGTGTCATCTTGCTCAGAAATGCTTTAGACTTGAGAAGCTTGTCATTAAAAAAATTCTGTTAGTCCAAAAAAAAAGGTATTACAAGATACACATTTTATCTGATTTTTACATCTACATCACTGGACCAATATGGCTACAATCTCTACTGAACAAATATATATATATATATATATATATATATATATATATATATATATTGTGACAAAAGTACTCCTTTCCCTTGGTACCTTGTCCTGGGATTGGGGTGTTACACACAGTCTTTTCAGGCTTTAGAGACACTTCACACGCTGGATGAGGTAAAAGGACTTGCTCTTTTATTGTGGCTCCAAAATAAATGCACAGTAAGGTATAAAGGTAACAAAAATATACAAAACAAAAGCCTTGCTCTTCTGAGCACTAACTAAACAAAATAATCAGCTAACTGGGTTGGATGGCTTGTCCATTTCCCAACATAAACAACCTTACTGTTTCAGGTTTTCAGCTCTCTGTTTCCACTCACAGAAACCAAACACAATCTCCCTCCTTCCTTGGCAGGGGAGTACTTAATAGCACTGGTAATTGACAATCCTTTTCAGGTGAGTTAAATTAGGATTCAAACTCTGGAACTGGACTTCTCACCTGTAGGTTACAAGCAACTTCCAAAATGTGGAGTGGAGCACTGTCCCACCCTACTCTCCAAGTACTCCACCCCAGGGCCCAAATATACACATATTTAAAGTGCAACATTCATTATAACATTACACATTTCCCTGGGGCTAATTACACAAAGTAGGATCCTTGCAAAATCTGGGGAGGTATATAGATTCCCTCCAGCACAATTCCTTGCTTTTGGTCACACATCCTCCCCCCCAGCTCAGACCTATTGGGTCGAGCGACCATGGACATTAGCGAGTGCATCCGCGAAAGACCATCTGCATTTCCCTGTTTACTCCCAGCCCTATGCTCTATGGAGAAATTATAGGGTTGCAAGCTAAGGAACCAGTGGGTTACTCTACTATTTTTCTCCCTGTTTTGGCTCATCCAAGTAAGGGGTGCATGGTCTGTCACTAGTCTGAATTTTCGTCCCAAGAGATAGTATTTAAGTGTGTCTACTGCCCACTTTATAGCCAGACACTCCTTCTCAACAATGGAATAGTTTCTTTCTTGGGGATTAAGCTTCCTGCTTAAATATAATATGGGGTGCTCCTCACCCTGAATTTCCTGAGAGAGAACAGCACCTAGTCCTACATCAGAGGCATCTGTCTGTAAAATAAATTCTTTAGAAAAATCAGGTGTTACCAACACTGGTTGGGCACAAATGGCTTCTTTAAGTTTTCTGAATGCTTGTTCAGTCTCTGGGGACCATTTTACCACTACTGGAGCATTAGCTTTAGTAAGGTCAGTTAATGGGCTTCCAATTGTAGCAAAATTGGATATAAATCTCCTGTAATAGCCAATGAGGACAAGAAATGTTCTCACCTGTTTCTTAGTCAGTGGTCTCGGCCAATTTTGTATGGCTTCAATTTTAGCAACTTGGGGTTTCACTAGTCCCCTACCAATAGAGTAGCCCAAATATTTTGCTTCCTCTAGGCCAATTGTACACTTATTGGGGTTAGCAGTTAAGCCAGCATTTTGTATTGAGTTAAGGACAGCCTGTACTTTTGGAAGGTGAGATTCCCAATCCTCACTGTGTACTACAACATCATCCAAGTATGCAGCTGCATAGCACACATGCGGCTTTAGTATTCTGTCCATCATTCTTTGGAATGTGGCAGGGGCACCATGCAAGCCGAAAGGCAAAACTCTGTACTGAAATACGCCATCAGGAGTAGAAAATGCGGTCTTTTCTTTTGCTCGCTCTGTGAGTGGTACTTGCCAATAACCTTTGGTTAAATCTAGTGTAGTGAGGTACCGAGCTCTCCCAAGTCGTTCTACTAGCTCATCAACTCTAGGCATGGGGTATGCATCAAACTTAGAAATAGCATTCAGTTTGCGATAATCATTACAAAACCGTACTGTATTATCAGGCTTTGGTACCAGCACAATTGGACTGCTCCAGTCACTTTGTGACTCCTCAATGACTCCAAGATCTAACATTTTCTTAACCTCTGCTCTGATAGCTTCTCTGCGAGCCTCGGGTATTCTGTATGGTTTGAGATTGACGCTTTTTCCTGGTTCTGTCAAAATGTCATGTTTAATCACACTAGTCCTGCCTGGGACTGGGGAGAATACCTCTTTATTTAATCTAATAAACTCCTTAACTTCCCTTGTCTGGTGTATTGACAGGGTCTCTGAGATATTTACTTCGGGGTCAATATTACACTTATCAGGGAAGGTTGAAGCCTCTGTAGTAACCAGAACTTCCCTTTCTTTCCATGGTTTTAGCAAATTTACATGGTATATTTGCACTTCCTTTCTTCTACCTGGTTGCCTTACTTTATAATTTACCTATCCTACTCTTTCAATAATCTCATATGGCCCATGCCAAGTTGCCAGGAATTTGTTCTCTACTGTGGGAACCAGGACTAATACTCTGTCTCCTGGTTGAAATACTCGAATTCTAGCATTCTTATTATAGCTATTCTGCTGATTTTGTTGAGACTTTTGCATGTGTTCTCTGACTATTGGCATAATGGCTTCAATACGTTCCTGCATCTGAGTTATGTGTTCTATTACACTGCGATGTGGGTTTGCTTCTTGTTCCCAAGTTTCCTTTGCTATGTCAAGTAATCCCCTGGGGTGTCTGCCATACAATAATTCAAAAGGTGAGAAACCCGTGGAAGCTTGGGGTACTTCTCTAATGGCAAACATTAAATAGGGCAATAGAAAGTCCCAGTTTTTCCCATCTTTATCAGTTACTTTGCGCAGCATAGCCTTTAACGTTTTATTAAATCGCTCAACCAAACCATCGGTTTGTGGGTGATAAACAGAGGTTTTGAGGTGTCTAATGTGAAGGAGCTTGCATAGTTCCTTAGTAACCTTGGACATGAATGGAGTACCCTGATCTGATAGGATCTCCTTGGGAATCCCAACCCGGCTAAACATCATCATTAACTCTTTAGCAATGGACTTTGCTGAGGTTGTGCGCATAGGTATTGCCTCAGGGTAACGGGTAGCATAGTCTAGTACTACTAATATATACTGATGCCCCTACTGGATTTTACCAGAGGACCTACAAAATCCATAGCAATACGTTCAAAAGGCACTTCAATAACAGGCAAGGGTACTAAAGGGCTACGGTAAGCCGTAAAGGGCGCAGTGACCTGACATTCGGGGCATGACGAACAGTAGTTTTTGATAGCTGCGATTACTCCAGGCCAATAAAATCTCCTCAAAACACGCTCTCTTGTTTTGTCAACCCCTAGGTGACCCCTCAAAACATGGCTATGTGCAAGGTTTAACACAGTGCGCCAATAGGCTTGTGGTACTAACAGCTGCTTTGTAATAACGGACTCTTTTTTTCTCAACTCTGTACAACAGATCATTATCCACTTCAAAATAAGGGTAAATAAGAGAATTCCCTGCATTGACAGGGGATCCATTCCTTATAGAAATATTATTCCTGGCTACCAATAATGTTGGGTCAGACCACTGTGCACTTCTGAAGTTACCAGGCCTAACCTCTAAATCAACTAACTCTATATCTGGTTCAGAGCTTCTAGAAGGCCCCGCATTAGTTTGTTCTGGGTTTTCACCAACTAATGTTTTTATAGGGGAGTGCTGCATACTGTTAGGTCATCATCATGATCTCTCTCATCTGCCAGAGTATCTGCAAAAGGAAATTCATCATTCTGTTCACCTGATGGGTTTTCAAAACATGCCCATAGGTCTAGAAAATGGGGAAAATCCCTTCCAATAATCATCTCATGTGCCAGTTTTGGTATCAGCCCCACTCTGCAGTTTACAGTACCACACTGGGTTTTAACAAGTATATCTGCAGTAGGGTAGTTATGTATATCCCCGTGCACACAAGCAATATCAACTTTTCCAGAGTTAACAATATGAGTATCCTGTAATAAGGATTGGTCTAGAAGGGTAACCATACTCCCTGAATCTAGCAATGCCTGTATATTTTTCCCCTCCACATTCACGGTACACCCAGGGTGACTATTCAAATAACCATTTTTTTTCCACAGAACATACAACCTGTGAATAAAGTGCAATTCCTTCCCAATTATTACCAAAATTACATTCCATTGGTTCAACATTTTCAGGACAGTCTTTTGCAATATGTCCAAAGTTTCTGCATTTAAAGCATTTTATACCATAATTAGTACTTTTTGATTAATTTGTAGGCTCTTCCCACTTCACAAAGTCTTTTTCTCTTTTAACAATGTCTCTTGGGTAATAAGACCCTGTTCTCTCATCAAAAGACCCCCTTTTCCCTGGAACAGTCTTACCAGATTTGCTGGGGTTGTAGGTTTTCGGATTCTTGGGTCTCTCTTGGCCAGAAGGTTGAAGCAGTTCTCCCGCTGCTATATACCGTTCAACCAATTCAACCAATTGGTCTGCTGTTTGGGGATTGCTCTGGCTGACCCACCGACGAAGTCCAATAGGTAAGCCTCTTAGGAATCTTCCCATCACCAGTTGCTCCACAATGCGGCTGGGTGAGTTGATCTCTGGCTGCAACCATTTTCTGGCAAGGTGTATCAAGTCAAACATCTGTGAACGAATCGCTTTATCCAGGCTGTAAGTCCATGAATGAAATCTCTGGGCACGGACGGCTGTTGTCACCCCCAGGCGTGCCAGTATTTCTGCTTTCAGCTTCTTGTAGTCACTGGCTTCCGCTGGTTCCAGATCATAGTATGCCTTCTGGGATTCACCCGTAAGAAATGGTGCTAGCAGACTTGCCCATTCCACTTCAGGCCAACCTTCTCGCTCAGCGGTTCGCTCAAATGCCATCAGGTAGGCCTCTACATCATCTGTGGATACCATCTTTTGCAAGTAGTGACTCACTCTGATCACCTTTGGACATTGTGGTGATTCTGTGGCATCCCTGGCCAGCCTTTGTGATAGACTCTGGATCTCCTGCTGTATGACACATGTGGCATGCTGCTGCTCCTCTCTGAGCAATTGATGAGCTGCTGCCTGTGTTGCTTCAACTTGCTTGAATAAAGCATCTGTATTTTCCTTTTGAGCCAGTGCAAGCTGCTGCAGTATTGAAATGCTCTCTTGCTGTATTGCATTAGTCTCTGCAGTCCTCCTGTTTGTCTCTTGCTGTACAGCAGTGGACTGGAGCAAAGCTTTCATGACATCCTCCATTTTCTCAGCAGTCTCTTTCTCCCTACTTACAGACTTTGCCGTGTGCTGCCCGCATTCTCCACCATATGTGACAAAAGTACTCCTTTCCCTTGGTACCTTGTCCTGGGATTGGGGTGTTACACACAGTCTTTTCAGGCTTTAGAGACACTTCACACGCTGGATGAGGTAAAAGGACTTGCTCTTTTATTGTGGCTCCAAAATAAATGCACAGTAAGGTATAAAGGTAACAAAAATATACAAAACAAAAGCCTTGCTCTTCTGAGCACTAACTAAACAAAATAATCAGCTAACTGGGTTGGATGGCTTGTCCATTTCCTAACATAAACAACCTTACTGTTTCAGGTTTTCAGCTCTCTGTTTCCACTCACATAAACCAAACACAATCTCCCTCCTTCCTTGGCAGGGGAGTACTTAATAGCACTGGTAATTGACAATCCTTTTCAGGTGAGTTAAATTAGGATTCAAACTCTGGAACTGGACTTCTCACCTGTAGGTTACAAGCAACTTCCAAAATGTGGAGTGGAGCACTGGCCCACCCTACTCTCCAAGTACTCCACCCCAGGGCCCAAATATACACATATTTAAAGTGCAACATTCATTATAACATAACACATTTCCCTGGGGCTAATTACACAAAGTAGGATCCTTGCAAAATCTGGGGAGGTATATAGATTCCCTCCAGCACAATTCCTTGCTTTCGGTCACACAATATATATATATATATATATATATATATATATATATATATATATGATGGAAGGCCATTTGGCCTGAATTTGTGGGAGGAGTTATGATCCTATTTAAACCCTACACCCCTACTTACCTATGTTGTGCAAGCTGTTTGTCTTCACCATAGCAACCAGCACTTCCGGTCCGTTGTTCCCGCCAAAGTCAGTCTCCAGTAAACAGTCCGTCGCCAGCAGCTCCTACCTCCGTCTTCCGTGCCCGTCCACTGGCTTCTACCCGACTTCCCTACTCACTACCCGGCTTCTGGTCGCGAGACTGGCACGTCCACGTAAGCATAACGTGGGAAATAGCGTTCGGCTATCTCCCACATTCGGGTCTAAAAACGCGGGGATAGGCTCCCTTCATTACTTACCTATTCGTGCTGCTACGCTGTTCGTGTACTTCCGCGTTCGTGCTGCTAACATCCGAACGCGGAATACACACGCTTTCAAATTTAGTTTAATTCTATGTACCGTATGTGCACACTTACCCTATGTTCATCTGTTCTTTCATACGTTCGTTCTGCCGAACATGTTCAAACGGCTCTTTCATGTAACCTTTCGTTTATTTACACGTTACAGCCTGCAGCTGATTATTCAATTGGCTTTCGTTTAAATCCTTTCGTGTGTTCCATTTACCGAATGCGGGAGTTCTTTCTATTTATAGTACTCTTGTTCATTCGGTTAACTGAACGAAAGGCGCTACAGTGTTTTAAATTTACTAATAAACTATAAATATCTAGTTATGTCTCTTTACTTATACCAAGCACTCACATAAATCTTTTTCCTATATGATGTTAAGTTTATTATATGGCCCTTAAAGTCACACTGGGTGAAATATATGTGTTTTTTAAAAAAAATTCCGTCCATGGTCACATAATTGTGGGACATCTATTTTTCACAGGGTATTCTTCTTAAAGGCACAGTTTGACTCTTTCTTTTATAATTTACGTATATAATACACCTCCACTTTCCTCCAATCAGCCTTCAAGAAGCTGTATCCCAGTACCCTCTATTACTGTATCAGGTAAGTAGGTTTACCAGATCTCTTTTTCCCCCGAGGCCTCATTCAGCCTCCCCACCTCCCAAAGTGGGTTCTAAACTTCTAACAGGCCAGATTCCTCACGGCATTTAAAACATCAATCACACAAACCTACACCACCTTGCTACTACTTATACCTTTCTTCAAACAGAGCTCCAAGAAGAGGTGCCCAGTATCCTGCATTTCAGTATCAAGTAAGAAGGTTTACTATTTTTACATTTTCCCTGGAGGCCTCATTCAGCCTCCACGGCCTCATACAACCTCCCAAAGTTGGCTCTACACTTCAAAACGTACCTGGGCTAAGATTCCTCACAAAATGTCTACAACAATCTCATAATCATAATCCACCATATTACTACTATATTTAACGGTACATGTTTTTGTCATTTATTTCTACATATCATTACTTAGACCTGTGTCATTTACACCAAGTCCTGCACCATCGAAAACCTACAGGCTATCTGGTTCCCTGCATTGCAGTATCATGTATTGGTAATCTTACTCACTATGATTACGTTTCTCACTTTGCCTTCGTATCATTCAAAAAATTCACATTTATGGGAACCCAGGGCTTGTCTCTAATTTACGGACCATCGTTCAGGTCCCTCAGCTTACCCACGTTCGTACGTTACAGTATCTCTGATACACACCTTCTTATACGTTCAACATTTTTACACTAATTATATTAGTGGCACGCCTCAGGCCCACTGGCATCTTTTTCCCCCTAAGGTTTCCCGGACCGGGCCCGTTTCCCTGCAGACGCAAGAATATATTGTAATCTTCCAGCGCGTTGCCCAAATAAAGAGGACAAACACTCAAGGTTAAGTATCTACATACGTTACATCACACCATTCTAAGAGACAAGCCCCATTAGGCTAGAGAACTGGCATTGAGGGTTAGGCTCTGGCCTTAGCTATCCTAAGTAATACTATGGTCCCGTGAGGTCTACACCCCACCTCAACACGGAGGTTCACGACCAAATCATAGTTAGCCACCTCTCTCGCCCTATTAGGGCAACAGTTAGGGTTTCCCATGTCACGGCCACACGTTTTGAATCTCTTACGGTCACCGAGAGGCCGACATCCGGCCACCACATTCAAGTGGCCACAAAATACCCTCGGCCCAAATCATAGGTAGAGCCTCTCTCCGCCACTTGGCACTAGCAGGGCCTCACCTGTCACTTGGTACTAGTTCAATTCTTTGCTTTGGCACTAGCCAGCAGGTCAGTTCTCTGAAGGTCTCATCCATACCTATAAGACACATTACTTATCCTAATCATTATTTCTTTTTCAGAATGTCACAAGTATCCATCCCGATAATCGGTCTGCTGTTGGACGAAATACCCAGCACGCCAGTCTGGCCAGTCTTCTCCAAAAAATATCAGCAGAGCTCTGGCACAGGGGTATCCCCTCCCCAGCCACTGCCAGTAAGTCATAACTACACTGGCTCACAACGGCTCAGCCCAATGTTCCCAGGCCCGGCTCTAGCTTACAAGGGCCGTCAGCTTACTACTTAGATTCCAATCAGGAGACCCCAGTCGCTATCCTGGCCAGCCTCCAAATGATTAACAGGCTGATAAATTGAATCGGCTATAGCCACACCTGGTGTCTCGTTAAACCCGGCAGGCACTCACCTGGCGACCTGCTATTTCACTACATGCAGGGTTTTGCACATCTGCTCCAGAACCTACACCTAGTCCACATACGCAGCCCATCTGTCACCTAAGATATGCCCAACTAAGGTTAACATTGTTATCCTAATATACTATCTGCATTTACACCTAGCTAGGCATCTGGTAGATTCTGGTGCCGGGTTTCTCACAGAGGTTCACACAGGCCTTATCGCCATTCCCACAGGTACACTCGTATGCCCTAACCTATTATCTGCACCCATTGACCCTCTTACGGTGGACCACCTTCTGTCCACAGCAGTCATACGCTGGGTTCACGATCACCTCCTTACGATATTCACACTTCTCATCTTGGCGTACCATTCCCATCGATGTAGAAATTCACTATACCCTATACTACGTCTGATCATAGACCTCTTCCGCACCGCACTCTACATCCATTCCCAGCATCAAACTCCCTCATTCCCGCTATGGAGCTCTCACTGCACTACGTAAATCGATCATGCCATACAAGCTATCACTTAGCAAGTGGTAAGGCTTGGTTGAGCAAATGGACTTATCCAACGCCTTTAATCTAATATCTATTCACCCTTCACTATGGCACCTGGCCTACGTTCGGGCGGTCATCCTCGCTAACCATTTTGTGGCTATTTTCACAGGCTGACTTGGCTGGCAGCAACCTCTCAGCTCTTTTTAGTCTGCTTTTACATTCCTGGTGTCCACAACTCAGCCGCTGAAGCTCTTTCACCCTCAGTTTAAGGTCTCCCTACGACCTACTACATACCATCCAGGATACAACCTTTTCATGAGATAATCTTAGACTTAGCACACAGTTACACCTCATACAGGTATGCACGCTTCGCGCAGTTTTAACGACTAATCTATCACTCACGCCAGGGCTTTGTATATGTTTCCATGTCACAAGTAGAGTTTGCTTGATTCAAGACTGTTTTTAAACTATTGTACTTTTTGCCTTTTCCTCTAAACCTACATATCAAGCATCGTATTTATACCTCCTATGCTGTCACTCCGTTTTACGTATCCAAGGTCAGCCACACAATATCAGTACTAATCCATTACTTCACGTCTAAACATCCATTACTTCACGTCTACATCATGGCTTCCTTCGCTGGTCTCTCTTTTTCGCAGAAGCGCTGCATCAGCGGTTCCAAGCTCTTACACCCCAGTCCACATCACTAGGTGACGGGGCCACAGGTAATCCTCAGCTTAGTTACATATATACCTCAATCAGAGTAAAAGCCCCTTACTAGCTTTCAGTACACAAGCCGTATAAACTTGCAATAAAGTGTGTTTTCTTTGAATCCTTTTTTGCCCTCTTTTACAGGCCTACTCGTACGTTGGTTTCGGCACACCTCAACCAACTTTGCTTCTCCTTCTACATTCCATTACGTATTAGATAAATTCCGAGCACAAGTTGGAAGGCCATTTGGCCTGAATTTGTGGAAGGAGTTATGATCCTATTTAAACCCTACCCCCCTACTTACCTATGTTGTGCAAGCTGTTTGTCCCCACCCACCTACACCCATCTATATTAACAATTCACCTTTGTGGGCCCTCTTTTACAGGCCTACTCGTACGTTGGTTTTGACACACCTCAACCAACTTTGCTTCTCCTTCTACATTCCATTACGTATTAGATAAATTCCAAGCACAAATATATATAAAGATATGTGTATGTGTATACAGGGAGTGCAGAATTATTAGGCAAGTTGTATTTTTGAGGATTAATTTTATTATTGAACAACAACCATGTTCTCAATGAACCCAAAAAACTCATTAATATCAAAGCTGAATAGTTTTGGAAGTAGTTTTTAGTTTGTTTTTAGTTATAGCTATTTTAGGGGGATATCTGTGTGTGCAGGTGACTATTACTGTGCATAATTATTAGGCAACTTAACAAAAAACAAATATATACCCATTTCAATTATTTATTTTTACCAGTGAAACCAATATAACATCTCAACATTCACAAATATAAATTTCTGACATTCAAAAACAAAACAAAAACAAATCAGTGACCAATATAGCCACCTTTCTTTGCAAGGACACTCAAAAGCCTGCCATCCATGGATTCTGTCAGTGTTTTGATCTGTTCACCATCAACATTGCGTGCAGCAGCAACCACAGCCTCCCAGACACTGTTCAGAGAGGTGTACTGTTTTCCCTCCTTGTAAATCTCACATTTGATGATGGACCTCAGGTTCTCAATGGGGTTCAGATCAGGTGAACAAGGAGGCCATGTCATTAGATTTTCTTCTTTTATACCCTTTCTTGCCAGCCACGCTGTGGAGTACTTGGACGCGTGTGATGGAGCATTGTCCTGCATGAAAATCATGTTTTTCTTGAAGGATGCAGACTTCTTCCTGTACCACTGCTTGAAGAAGGTGTCTTCCAGAAACTGGCAGTAGGACTTGGAGTTGAGCTTGACTCCATCCTCAACCCGAAAAGGCCCCACAAGCTCATCTTTGATGATACCAGCCCAAACCAGTACTCCACCTCCACCTTGCTGGCGTCTGAGTCGGACTGGAGCTCTCTGCCCTTTACCAATCCAGCCATGGGCCCATCCATCTGGCCCATCAAGACTCACTCTCATTTCATCAGTCCATAAAACCTTAGAAAAATCAGTCTTGCGATATTTCTTGGCCCAGTCTTGACGTTTCAGCTTGTGTGTCTTGTTCAGTGGTGGTCGTCTTTCAGCCTTTCTTACCTTGGCCATGTCTCTGAGTATTGCACACCTTGTGCTTTTGGGCACTCCAGTGATGTTGCAGCTCTGAAATATGGCCAAACTGGTGGCAAGTGGCATCTTGGCAGCTGCACGCTTGACTTTTCTCAGTTCATGGGCAGTTATTTTGCGCCTTGGTTTTTCCACACGCTTCTTGCGACCCTGTTGACTATTTTTAATGAAACGCTTGATTGTTCGATGATCACGCTTCAGAAGCTTTGCAATTTTAAGAGTGCTGCATCCCTCTGCAAGATATCTCACTATTTTTGACTTTTCTGAGCCTGTCAAGTCCTTCTTTTGACCCATTTTGCCAAAGGAAAGGAAGTTGCCTAATAATTATGCACACCTGATATAGGGTGTTGATGTCATTAGACCACACCCCTTCTCATTACAGAGATGCACATCACCTAATATGCTTAATTGGTAGTAGGCTTTCGAGCCTATACAGCTTGGAGTAAGACAACATGCATAAAGAGGATGATGTGGTCAAAATACTCATTTGCCTAATAATTCTGCACTCCCTGTATGTATATACACTGAACAAAATTATAAACGCAACACTTTTGTTTTTGACCCCATTTTTCATTAACTGAACTCAAAGATCTAAGACTTTTTCTATGTACACAAAATGTATTTCTATTGGTCACAAATCTGTCTAAATCTGTGCTATTGAGCACTTGTCTTTTGCTGAGATAATCCATCCACCTCAAAGGTGTGGCATATCAAGATTAGGCATCATGATTATTGCAAAGGTATGCCTTAAGCTGGCCACAATAAAAGGCCACTCTAAAATGTGCAGTTTTACTGTATTGTGTGGGTCAGGGGGGGGGGGGCCGAAAACGAGTCCGTATCTGGTGTGACCACCATTTGCCTCACGCAGTGCAACACATCTCCTTCACATAGAATTGATCAGGTTTTTTATTGAGGATTGTGGAATGCTGGTCCACTTCTCTTCAATGGCTGTGCGAAGTTGCTGGATATTGGCAGGACCTGGAACACACGATTGTATATGGCTATCTTGAGCATCCCAAACATGCTCAATGGGTGACCTGTCAGATGAGTATGCTGGCCATGCAAGAACTGGAATGTTATCAGCTTCCAGGAGTTGTGTATATATCCTTGCAACATGGGGCTGTGCATTATCATGCTGCAACATGAGATGATGGTCATGGATGAATGGCACAACGATGGGCCTCAGGATATCGTCACAGTGGGCATTCAAAATGCCATCAATAAAATGCACCTGTGTTCGTTGTATATAATATACATCTGCCCACACCATAACCCCACCGCCACCATGGGCCACTCGATTCTCAATGTTGGCATCAGCAAACCACTCACCCATACAACACCCTGCACACTGTCTGCCATCTTCCCTGTACAGTAAAAACCAGGATTCATCCATGAAGAGCACACCTCTCCAAAGTGCCAGACGTCATCAAATGTGAGCATTTGTCCATTCAAGTCGGTTACAACAACAAACTGCAGTCAGGTCAAGATCACGATGAGGATGACAAGCATGCAGATAAGCTTCCCTGAGATGGTTTCTGACAGTTTGTGCAGAAATTATTTGGTTATGCAAACCGATTGTTGCAGCAGCTGTCCGGGTGGCTGATCTCAGACGATCTTGGAGGTGAAGATGCTGGATGTGGAGGTCCTGGGCTGGTGTGGTTACACGTGTTCTGCGGTTGTGAGGCTGGTTGCATGTACTGTCAAATTCTCTGAAATGCTTTTGGAGATGGCTTATGGTAGAGAAATGAACATTCAATTCACAGGCAACAGCTCTGGTGGACATTCCTGCACTTAGCATGCCAACTGCATGATCCCTCAAAACATGAGACATCTGTGGTATTGTGCTGTGTGATAAAACTGCACATTTTAGAGTGGCCTTTTATTGTGGCTAGCCTAAGGCACACTTGTGCAATAATCATGCTGTCTAATCAGCATCTTGATATGCCACACCTGTGAGGTGGATGGATTATCTCGGCAAAGGAGAAGTGCTTACTAACACAGATTTAGACAGATTTGTTAACAATATTTAAGAGAAATAGGCCTTTTGTGTACATAGAAAAAATATTAGATCTTTGAGTTCAGCTCATGAAAAATGGGGGCAAAAACAAAAGTGCTGCATTTATAATTTTGTTTAGTGTATATATATATATATATATATATATATATATTGTCTGTCTGTGTATGTGTATATGTATACTCATATACATATACACATACACATACATAGACAACAAATAAAAATGTGTCTGTGTGTATTTTGCTTTGTTACCAAATAACAAATGTTTTTTAACAGCCTATTCTTTAAAACTACAAATTTTCTGTGCAATTCCAAAATAAAAGTAGTAGTCACACTATTTTGACCACTCTTTCTGTTTTCTATCCTGTGACATTGACTGTCAAATTTAAAACTCATTAGTCTCCTGGGGAACCTTGGGATCTGTAATCTCAGATTTTTAATTGGAAATAGCCCACAGTCAGTGCAAAAAAATGAAATTGAATGCTCTAATGGAATGATTTCAAGATGTTTTGTTCTTTGCTTTATTGAAGAATCCACTCATACTGTAGATATTGGTTTAATTTAAAGGAACAGGTTTTCAGCTAAGCAAAGTGCTGGGGAAATTGAATGGCCTTGCCTAGCTGAGAAGGCTAATAGGATCAAACAGAAACCTGCAGCATCCTATTTTGCTGTTGTCTCTGGTGACCTTGTTCATCATTGACACTATAGTCATTGAATTGAACACGGTTGCCTAACAGTTCAGTGAATTTATCAGACTTTCTGCTTACTTCCTTCTTAGCAAAAAAATCATGCATGCTTTCATTGTGCTAGTTTTCTTCACCTTAGAACAGTTCCTTAACATTTAGCAGATTTTAACTTTGCAATCTATTTATATACTGATTTTTTTTTATTTTTATTTTTTTATAACAAAACATTTAGTACCAGATGCAATTATTGTTGAATCAATTTGCTATGCTCAGGGAATTAGGTAATGTATACATATCAAAAACAGTTGGGTTAAATTATTATTATTTTTTTCTTAGGCAAACCATGATGCATTTTCTAAATTGTAAATATATATATATATATATATATATATATATATATATATATATATATATATATATCATGGCTTGCCTAAGAAAATTTGTCATAATTTAACCAAATTATTATTAATATATAGAAATTTCATAACTCCATGAGCATAGCAAACTGATTCAACAATAACTGCATTTGATGCTAAATGCTTTGTGCTTTAAAAAAAAAAAAAAAAAAAATCAGTACATAAAGAGATTGCAAAGCTAAAATTTCTTAAATGTCACCGTCATGGCCACATCCTTTTTATTTTTAACCCCTTCCTCCTGACTCCACTACATTTTATTATCCCCCTATTTACATACAAACGCCCCTAGGTCCCCCATTTCACCCTTTTTTTACCTTTAGATTTCTTGCCTGGTTCTTGGTCCTAGGCACCATTTTAGTGTGGGCAGATGGCCAGTTGAACACGTGGGTATTCGCTCTTGTCCAAGTTTCATATGGGAATTTCAGCTGCTCATTCATTTATCAGAAAGACGAATGAATACATAGAAAGTACAAAGAACAAACAAAAAATACCACTTCCTAACCCACCTGCCCCCCCTCACTCTATGGGGGGGGGGCAATGTGACACCCATATTAGTTTAAGGGCGATTAAAATTTCCCTCCTAACATTACTCACTATGCCTTGAGTTGAGGCATATCTAATAAACAGTGGGCAACCTGAGACAATGGCGAGGTACCTATTAAAATAATAAAAGGGGATACATTGTGACCCTCCTTACCCCCACCTTTGCCTTACAAGTGGGGGCTAATAAAATAACCAAGGGGGTCTAGTGTCCCGCCCTTGCCTCCACCAGTGGGGGGACCTATTTGCCCCCCCTTGCCCAAACTCATTAGTGGTAGGTAGGGGCTATTAGTTGCTAATGGGTTGAGGCCGGAGGGGAAACATTTGGACCCCCATCTGCTGTCATTTTGGATCCCAACCTGCTGCTAATGAGTGGGGTTGGGGGGCCGACAATAGGTACTTTTTTTTTTTTTTTTTTTTTTTTTTTTACTTGGGCCCGCATCCACCATTAATGAAATTCTGAACCAAACAGATTGACTGAATTTCATCTGAACACAAATGGACAAACTGTGGGCATTCGGTTCAGATAAAATTCGGTCAATTCACCAAAGCCCTGTCCATATTACTGGAAGTTCGGGAATAATAAAAGGAGAACACGGAAGAAGGGTGAGTATGGTATGAAAATTTCTTTGACCTGATTAAAAGGAGCTGAATTAAGCTTCTCATTTGGTCAAAAAAGGTCAAGCATAGGAAAAACACATAAGACAAAGTGTTCCTTTCTTTGTCTTATGTTTTAACGAAAACTAGATCAGATATGAAGAAAAGAATAACATATTCTGAGAGAGGAAGAGAAGAGGAAACACTAGGAGAAAGGTAAGTTCGGCGTGACAGTGCCGCTTTAAGGAAGGTGAAGAAAACTAGCACAATGAAAGCATGCATGATTTTTTGCTAAGAAGCAAGTTAATAGTAAGTCTGATAAATTCACTGAACTCTTATGCAAACATGTTCAATTCAATATATATATGATCATATGGTCATGGTGGTAGAAGTCAGCATGTGCAATGTTTCAGGTTCTTCAGTTCACTGTTTGCTCTGTTTATGTCAGCTGGTGTCAGTTGGTAAATATTAATATTTATATAAGAAAAACAACTATAGTAGGTTCTGGTGAAAGATAACTGGCAGTATTACAAAATTTAATGAAAACACATATAGATCCCAGTGAGTCACTCCACATATGGTAAGATGTAGCTAAAAATGACCAATTTTTATTATTATTAATTAATTATTAATAGATAAATAAAAAAAATACTTTGGTACAGTTGTAATCAAAATTATTCAACCCCCACTGAAAATCAGGCTTAGTGTCAAAATTAGCAGACTTCCAGCTGTTTGCAATGAGTAAGTCAAGCAAAAGCAATTGAAATAACTTAACACAACAAATACTTTAAGTGGTGTCCCCAAATTCAACTGAAAATGCAACTTATAATGACTTTTCCAGTCTCAAAATTATTCAACCCATTCATGACAAGCATCTTTAGTGCTTAATAGTACTGTTACTGTTTGCTGTTATGACCGGCTGTAAATGAGATGCATAGCCAGCTTCTGGTATCACCAAGCCACTAATAATTAACATTTCCACTTTTTTAGTTAGAATGTGACCTGCACCTGAGAACAATGTTCTGCAGCTTTTGTTTCAAGTTCGCCATTCTGAATTACTACTAAATGCCTCCAATTCCTTGTACCTTTCAGTTAGGGGTTGGCATTCTCTTGGCATTCTCATTAAATTCATGCTAAATGTTTCAGCAAAGAGATGAAGAATTTCCGCACAACTGGAATGCAGACAAGTAAGTATTTAAAATTGTGTTGATATTCTTGAGGGTTGCAGTATTGGTAAAAGAGAACTGTCGATGGTTCCCTTTTACAAAGGTTATCACCCTGTTGACTATTAACCTAGTGTTTAATTTAACAGTCTTCACCCTCTCCCTTTACCCATGTGATAAAATACAGTATTAATCTGCTGGACAGGGTAAACAATCTATTTTGGACCAGGCAAAGTTTGGTGATCTGTGGTGCCAACAGTAACTTAGGACCAGACACTAGACATCCTCAATCCTTCAACATGAGTATATGGTCCCCTTTTTCCTTTGAGGTTGGCATGACTAAGCAGACCAACCATCTAGGCAAGTGATGGTCATAGATGTTTCTTACATGTGGAAGGCAAATATATTCCACAAATATAGAAACATAGAATGTGACGGCAGATAAGAACCATTCGGCCCATCTAGTCTGCACATACTAACTCCTGCTAAGATAGTCAAAAAATGTGTTAGTCTTTTATGTTTTAAGTCTCTATTGTGTAGACTTGTGTCTCTTGTAGCAATGATGACTTCACTTGCACTTTTATCATAACTCAATAGGGTTCAGTGAATCTTCTGCTTGGCAAGCTGTATTAACAAAACACCGTATTATGGTCTGTTAACTAAATTTAGTAACAGAATAGTTCCAACACAATTTAACAGTATTTTATAAATCACATGACAACTCGTAAAAGATGACTGTTTAGTGAATAATGCCTAAGTATATTTTCCATTATAAACATCTCTGAGTAGTTAAAACACAAAAATATGAACATATAAAAGCTGCTTCATTTCATGCAAATTGTGGTTTAAGCTTTCATTAAAAATATAAATATATATATGAAAAAGACATTATGATACCTCAATAAATGCAAAACCATAGAGAGGAAAAGAAATGTGAGTTGTGTACTATTCTCTTGTAAAAGCAAAAAAAATTAAAACAATGAAACATAATAAAATATGTACATTTATGTATAATCTTGGCTGTAAAGGAGAAATAGTTCATCTGTTAACATAAAGTAAAGTTTTCCCACAGATGTTCCTTTTTTATTGTCCTTTTATAACAATTGCATTGAAATGCATTAGAACTGGTGTATTGCAACAGCTCATCTGAAAACATATAACCGAAGGTCAAACCCGAGGCAAAATATGTCAATGGTCCTTCAAGAAATGTGACAGAAAAGAGTATGAGGCTTAGAGGCTGAAATGTAAAAAGTCATCTTTTTATTTAATCACCCGAACAAAATGTGACCTTTCCTTCAGGTATTATAAATTATATTTCTTTGTTTTATTTTACTTTACTTTCTTAACAAAGTGCATAATATGCAGCTGTTAGGATGTGCTGTGTCTTTTTATATATCCCTACCATGTTGTGGTCCTAAAAAAAAATAACAGACTGTGTTTTGCAAGGACAGTAACAATTCTGTTCACTACTAAATTGGAAGGCTTGTGCGAGACTGCAATGAGACAGATGTCATATTTCAGTAAAAACTACATATATATTATAGCACGCATTACACTATCATTCAAAGACAGACATAAAGGAAATAAAAAAACAATATAAATACTGGAGGATCTTTTGGAACCAGAACAAAGCTATACAAGATATACTATTTATATGGACTTCCTGTTGTGACCCACTGAGGTGGTGTTGCACCCACATGTAGCATTGGCAAAATTTGCAGAATATTTGCTTTAAAGTATATAAATGCGGGGTGGAGCCTGGCCTCCATGCTGTAAAGACGCGCACCTCGGAAGCTCCAAGATATATTCTTAAAAGTGAGCTTTAACTCCTGTAACTCAAGACTTACAATAGAAAAACCTAGAGAAATACTAGTAAAGGCTCTAGTGGAGGGCTTCTGAGCATTGATTCTAGTCGAACATTCGCCTGGGCGGCGGGTGTGGGCCATAATGATAATGAGGGGGGGGACATACTGTCCTTCGGGGGGGACAGTAGGTACCCCTTATTGTTTTTTTTTTAGGGCCCCCACCCACCGCTCAGGGGTGGGGGCCGGGGGGGACAGTAGGTCCCCCCATTGTGATTTATGGCCCCCACCCACCACGCAGGGGTGGGGGCCGCAAGGGGGACAGTAGGTCGCCCCTTATTGTTTTTTTAGGGCCCCCACCCACCACTCAGGGGTGGGGGCCGAGGGGGACAGTAGGTCCCCCCATTGTGATTTATGGCCCCCACCCACCGCGCAGGGGTGGGGGCCAGGGGGGAGGACAGTAGTTCCCCCCCTCATTATTTTTATGGCCCGCACCCACCGCGCAGGGGTGGTGGGGGAGGACAGTAGGTCCCCCTCCTCATTATTTTTATGGCCCCCACCCAACGCTCACGGGTGGGGATGGGGGGGTGGACTGTAGGTCCCCCCATTGTGATTTATGGCCCCCACCCACCGCGCAGGGGTGGGGGCCGGGGGGAGGACAGTAGGTCCCCGGGGCCAATCGAACATCGCATGTGTTCACCCGCGGCGGCGAACGCGAACATGCTACCGCTGGCAAATAGTTCGGGACATCACTATCTATGAGTTCTTGTGTTGATTTGGGTGTGGAGATTTTTTTTAATTATATAGTTACTAGTAGATTATCGTGAATAATTAGATTTTCTAATCTAATCTAATATGTTGAAGTTTAAAGATTCTGTTTTTATTTGAGGTTATTAAGTAAGATATCCTAACTTGAGATTGGCATGTTTTTAAGTTAATAGACAAACATCTAGCTGCCTTATTGCCTTAGTGGTATTGTTTAGTTCGAAGCAGTATTAAATGGAACCTGTTGTTTTTTTTTATATTAAGGTCTTGAATTTTGAATTGGAGGAAATGTATCTTTAGTGCTAACTCCTTTGACGGACTACTCAATACTGGCTTATTAGCACTCCAGAGAATAGACTGAGAGACATCTGGAGTGTCATTAGTGAGAAAATAATTGTTAAGGTTTTGGAGGGTTTATTTTGTGAAAACATCATCATAATAAGAACTCATTTGATTTCCAAAATCCGTTACCTTTGTAAAATTATATATCAATAGTTTCAGAAATATGTGCATGGTGTATAGGAATTAAGGGGTATGAAGTGGCAGGTAAAATCCTTGTCATGTGGGTGGTTGATCCTCCATTCATCTTGAAGTTTCTGGGCATTCCATAAAGAATGCAAAGATTTCCCCAGGGCATTGATTATACATAATGTGGATCACTTGTTCCTCACAGATTTTTGTACATGGCATATGTGTATAACTACATGCTTAATATAAAAATTGTGCTAAACATATTATACCTGACAAATCAGACAAACATAAGAGAATACAAAATAAAATAAAATAAAGGTATATACATATATATATAATTAGCTGGCACTCAAGGTCTTGTAAGGTAAAATAATTAGTGATGTCTTGAACATAAAATTTTCGGTTCGCAAACGGCGAACGCGGACTTCCGCAAATATTCGCGAACGGGAGAAGGGGCGAACCGCCATAGACTTCAATGGGCAGACGAATTTTAAAACCCACAGGGACTCTTTCTGGCCACAATAGTGAGGGACACAATAGTGAGGGACACTGTCAGTCCCTTCGGGATCCATCCCTCATTCATCTTAATAAGGTGAGGTAATCTAGACTTTTTTGACCTAGGCGACTTCTCTTCTCAGTGACAATACCTCCTGCTGCACTGAAGGTCCTTTCTGACAGAACACTTGAAGCAGGGCAGGCCAGAAGTTCTATCGCAAATTGGGATAGCTCAGGCCACAGGTCAAGCCTGCACACAAGGGGTTCATCACTCCTCAGAGTGTCGATATCTGCAGTTAAGGCGAGATAGTCTGCTACCTGTCGGTTGAGTCATTCTCTGAGGGTGGACCCCGAAGGGCTGTGGCGATGCTTAGGACTTAAAAAGCTCCGCATGTCCTCCATCAACAACACGTCTGTAAAGCGTCCTGTCCTTGCCGGCGTGGTCGTAGGAGGAGGAGGATGAATTCCACCTCTCCCCTTGTTAGATTCCCGCTGTGTTCTGTGACATCATCCTTATACGCTGTGTAAAGCATACTTTTATAATTGATTTTGGTACCAGATACGTGACAACGAGCACCCTGGGATGCCTGTTGTGGTTGGTCTTCCTCCTCCTCCTCAAAGCCACATTCCTCCTCTGACTCCTCTTCCTCACAATCCTCTTCCAGCGTTGCCGCAGGTCCAGCAAGCGATGCTGATAAGGCTGTTTTCTGGTGGTGACCACAACTCTTCCTCTTCACGCTCATCTACGGCCTGATCCAGCACTCTTCACAGGGCACGCTCCAGGAAGAAAACAAATGGTATGATGTCGCTGATGGTGCCTTCGGTGCGACTGACTAGGTTTGTCACCTCCTCAAAAGGACGCATGAGCCTACAGTCATTGCGCATGAGCGTCCAGTAACATGGAAAAAAAATTCCCAGCTCTGCAGAGGCTGTCCTAGCACCCCGGTCATACAAATACTCGTTAACAGCTTTTTCTTGTTGGAGCAGGCGGTCGAACATTAGGAGTGTTGAATTCCAACGTGTCGGGCTGTCGCAAATCAAGCACCTCACTGGCATGTTTTTTCGCCGCTGGATATCGTAAAAGTGCGCCATGGCCGTGTAGGAATGCCTGAAATGGCCACACAACTTCCTGGCCTGCTTAAGGAAGTCCTGTAAGCCTGGGCACTTATGCACAAAGCGTTGTACGATCAGATTACACACATGTGCCATGCACGGCACATGTGTCAACTTGCCCAAATGCAATGCCGCCAACAAATTTCTTCCGTTGTCACAAACCACTTTGCCAATCTCCAGTTGGTGTGGAGTCAGCCACTGATCCACCTGTGCCGGTGTGACTCTCTGCTTTCAGGCAAGTCAACCCCAAGACGGCGAGACACTGCCGTATCCGGGATGTGGAAAAGTACCTGGGGAGCTGGGGGGGTGCCGTTGATGTGGAGCAAGACGCAGCAGCAGAAGAGGACTCAGCCGAGGAGGTTATGGAAGAGGATGGAATAGGAGGAGTAGAGGAGGTGGCAGCAGGCCTGCCTGCAAGTCGTGACGGTGTCACCAACTCCTCTGCAGAGCCACGCATTCCATGCTTGGCAGCCGTCAGCAGGTTTACCCAATGCGCAGTGTAGGTGATATACCAGCCCTGATGATGCTTTGCAGACCAGGTATCAGTGGTCAGATGGACCCCTGCCCCAACACTGTGTGCCAGACATGCCATTACTTCCTTTTGAACAATCGAGTACAGGTTGGGGAGTGCCTTTTGTGCAATGAAATTTCGTCCAGGTACCTTTCACTGCGGTGTCCCAATAGCTACAAATTTTTTGAACACCTCAGACTTCACCAGCTTGTCTGGTAAAAGCTGGCGGGCTAAGAGTTCAGTCAAGCCAGCTGTCAGACGCCGGGCAAGGGGGTGACTTTGTGACATTGGCTTCTTACGCTCAAACATGTCCTTGACAGACACCTGACTGTGGGCAGATGAGCAGGAACTGCTCAAGGCGAGAGACGGAGGGGCGGATGGTTGAGAGGGGGCAAGGAGGACAGCAGTGGTTAATGTGGCTGAAGATGCTGGACCAGGAGGAGGATGGCGGTTTTGAGTTTGTGTGCTGCTTGTACTCATGTGTTGATCTCATAGGCGTTTGTGATGTGCGATCATGTGCCTTCACAAAGCAGTTGTACCTAGGTGGGTGTTGGACTTCCCACGACTCAGTTTCTTTTGGCACAGGTTGCAAATGGCATCGCTGTTGTCAGAGGCAGACACACAAAAAAATGCCACACTGCTGAGCTCTGCAATGACGGCATTCTGGTGGTTGCAACAGCTTGCGTTGATTGGCGTGCTGTCTGGCTGACCCCGGGTGCCGATGCATGCTGTCTGACTGTGCCACTAGCTCCTTGCGACGACCTCCCCCTGCTTCCAACTCGTCTCTCCTCCTCCTCTCTGTCTCCCCATCTGAACTTTCCCCCTGTTCTTCTTCTCTTCTAGCGGGCACCCACGTGACATCCACGGACGCATCGTTATCATCAACCGCTTCACTTGTATCTGACAACTCAGCAAAGGAAGCAGCAGCGGGTACAACATCATCATCATCACACCGTACGTGTGTAATGCTGCCTGACTGAGACATATCCCTGTTATCTACATCCTCTGGCAATAATGGTTGCGCATCACTCATTTCTTCCAACTGATGTGTAAATAACTCCTCTGACATACCAAGTGCTGTGGTGCTAGTGGTGCTAGTGTTGGTGGTGGCGGCAGGCGGGCGAGTGGTAACTTGAGAGGTGCCCGAAGCTAAGCTGGAGGAGGATGGTGCGTCAAGGTTCTGAGCGGAAGCTGTAGAAGATTGGGTGTCCTCTGTTAGCCAGTCAACTATGTCCTCAGAACTTTTCAAGTTCAGGGTACGTGGCCTCTGAACACTGGGCATTATTCTAGGGCCAAAGGGAATCACAGCACCACGACCATGATGGCCCCTGTGGGGTGGCCTGCCTCTGCCTGTCATTTTTTTTCGATTAGTGGTACTATGCATGCAAGCTACTGTGACAACAGATATAAGTGGCACTGGTGTGACACTGTGCCCTGGCGGGCCCTGAAACGCACACTTGTGAAGGAAACTGACTGCTATTATATTACAGTACAAAAAGTTTATTTTTTTTTAATGCAAGCTATTGGAACACCAGATATGAGCGAGTGGTGGCACTGGGCAGGCCCTGAAACGCACACTCGTGAAGGAAACTGACTGCTATTATATTACAGTCCAAAAAGTTTTTTTTTGTTAAATGCAAGCTATTGTGACACCAGATATGAGTGGTGGCACTGGGCAAGTGGGCACAGTATACGCTGTGAGCCTGACACACACGCTTGCAGACAACTAACTGCTATTCAATCTATTACAATCAAAATTGTATTTTTTTTTTAAAATGTACACTACTGTTACACCAGGTATGAGTTGCACTGGTGTGACACTGTGCCCTGGCAGGCCCTGAAACGCACACTCGAGAAGGAAACTGACTGCTATTATTTTACAGTCCAAAAAGTTTGGGTTTTTTTAAATGCAAGCTATTGGGACACCAGATATGAGTGAGTGATGGCACTGGGCAGGCCCTGAAAGGCACACTCGTGAAGGAAACTGACTGCTATTATATTACAGTCCAAAAAGTGTACTTTTTTTTAAATGCAAGCTATTGGGACACCAGATATGAGTGAGTGGTGGCACTGGGCAAGTGGCCTCTGAACACTGGGCATTATTCTAGGGCCAAAGGGAATCACAGCACCACGACCATGACGGCCCCTGCGGAGTGGCCTGCCTCTGCCTGTCATTTTTTTTTTCGATTAATGGTACTATGCGTGCAAGCTACTGTGACAACAGATATGAGTGGCACTGGTGTGACACTGTGCCCTGGCAGGCCCTGAAAGGCACACTCGTGAAGGAAACTGACTGCTATTATATTACAGTCCAAAAAGTTTTTTTTTTTTTTTTTTTAAATGCAAGCTATTGGGACACCAGATATGAGTAAGTAGTGGCACTGGGCAGACCCTGAAATGCACACTAGTGAAGGAAACTGACTGCTATTATATTACAGTCCAAAAAGTTGTTTTTTTTAAATGCAAGCTATTGGGACACCAGTGAGTGAGTGGTGGCACTGGGCAAGTAGACACAGTATACGCTGTGAGCCTGACACACACGCTGGCAAACAACTAACTGCTATTCAATCTATTACAATCAAAATTGTATTTTTTTTTTAAAATGTACACTACTGTTACACCAGGTATGAGTTGCACTGGTGTGACACTCTGCCCTGGCAGGCCCTGAAAAGCACAATAGTGAAGGAAACTGACTGCTATTATATTACAGTCCAAAAAGTTTTTTTTTGTTAAATGCAAGCTATTGTGACACCAGATATGAGTGGTGGAACTGGTCAAGTGGACACAGTATACTCTGTGAGCCTGACACACACGCTGGCAGACAACTAACTGCTATTCAATCTATTACAATCAAAATTGTATTTTTTTTTTAAAATGTACACTACTGTTACACCAGGTATGAGTTGCACTGGTGTGACACTCTGCCCTGGCAGGCCCTGAAACGCATACTCGTGAAGGAAACTGACTGCTATTATATTACAGTCCAAAAAGATTTTTTTTGTTAAATGCAAGCTATTGTGACACCAGATATGAGTGGTGGCACTGGGCAAGTGGGCACAGTATACGCTGTGAGCCTGACACACACGCTGATAGACAACTAACTGCTATTCAATCAAATACAGTCAAAATTGTATTTATTTTTAAAAATGTACACTACTGTTACACCAGATATGAGTTGCACTGGTGTGACACTGTGCCCTGGCAGGCCCTGAAACACACACTCGTGAAGGAAACTGACTGCTATTATATTACAGTCCAAAAAGTTTTTTGTTTTTTTAAATGCAAGCTATTGTGACACCAGTGAGTGAGTGGTGGCACTGGGCAGGCCCTGAAACGCACACTAGTGAAGGAAACTGACTGCTATTATATTACAGTCCAAAAAGTTATTTTTTTGTTAAATGCAAGCTATTGTGACACCAGATATGAGTGGTGGCACTGGGCAAGTGGGCACAGTATACGCTGGGAGCCTGACACACACGCTGGCAGACAACTAACTGCTATTCAATCTATTACAGTCAAAATTGTATTTTTTTTTTTAAATGTACACTACTGTTACACAAGATATGAGTTGCACTGGTGTGACACTGTGCCCTGGCAGGCCCTGAAATGCACACCCGTGAAGGAAACTGACTGCTATTATATTACAGTCAAAAAAGTTTTTAGTTTTTTTTTTAAATGCAAGCTATTGTGACACCAGATATGAGTGAGTGGTGGCAGTGGGCAGGCCCTGAAACGCACACTAGTGAAGGAAACTGACTGCTATTATATTACAGTCAAAAAAGTTTAGTTTTTTTTAAATGCAAGCTATTGGGACACCAGTGAGTGAGTGGTGGCACTGGGCAAGTGGGCACAGTATATGCTGTGAGCCTGACACACACGCTGGCAGACAACTAACTGCTATTCAATCTATTACAGTCAAAAAATGTTTATTTTTTTTTTAAATGTACACTACTGTTACACCAAATATGAGTTGCACTGGAGTGACACTGTGCCCTGGCAGGCCCTGAAACGCACACTAGTGAAGGAAACTGACTGCTATTACATTACAGTCCAAAAAGTTTAGTTTTTTTTAAATGCAAGCTATTGGGACACCAGATATGGGTGAGTGGTGGCACTGGGCAGGCCCTGAAACGCACACTCGTGAAGGAAACTTACTGCTATTATATTACAGTCCAAAAAGATTTTTTTTTTGTTAAATGCAAGCTATTGTGACACCAGATATGAGTGGTGGCACTGGGCAAGTAGGCACATTATACGCTGTGAGCCTGACACACACGCTGGCAGACAACTAACTGCTATTCAATCTATTACAGTCAATTTTTTTTTTTTTTTAAATGTACACTACTGTTACACCAGATATGAGTTGCACTGGTGTGACACTGTGCCCTGGCAGGCCCTGAAATGCACACTCCTGATGGAAACTGACTGCTATTATATTACAGTCCAAAACGTTTTTTTTTTTGTTAAATGCAAGCTATTGTGACACCAGTGAGTGGCACTGGGCAGGCCCTGAAATGCACACTAGTGAATGAAACTGACTGCTATTATATTACAGTCAAAAAAGTTTTTTGTTTTTTTTTTAAATGCAAGCTATTGTGACACCAGTGAGTGAGTGGTGGCACTGGGCAAGTGGGCACAGTATATGCTGTGAGCCTGACACACAGGCTGGCAGGCAGGCAACTGCAATTACATTACACAGGAAAAAAAAAAGCAGACTGATGTTCTAGCCCTAAAACGGGTTTTTTGGGGTGCTGTCCTTACAGCATAGATCAGATGAGTCCTTCAGGACTGTAGTGGACACTGAATACACTAGCCTAGCTATCAATTTCCCTATCAAATCAGCAGCAGCTACACTGTCCCTACTCTCACTAAGAGTGCAGCTTCACAATGAATGTAAAATGGATGCTGTCCAGGAGGTGGGAGAGTCTGGGAGGGAGGGTCTGCTGCTGATTGGCTGGAATGTGTCTGCTGACTGTGAGGTACAGGGTCAAAGTTTACTCAATGATGATGAATAGGGGGTGGACCGAACAGCGCATGTGTTCGCCGTCCGTGGCGAACGCGAACAAGCGATGTTCGCCAGGAACTATTCGCCAGCGAACAGTTCGGGACATCACTAAAAATAATCTTTTAATAATCCAAAGATCCCACAGTCAACGTTTTAGTTCATCTAATAGAACTTTCTTCAGGACATAATAACAAGGAAATAACTAAATCACTATATATAAGAAGAACAAACTTACCAAACCCTGATCACCTGTGTGTGAGCGTCTGACCTTCCACCATGCGCCTGCGTGCCATGTAGCAACCCCCTTCCATGATGTCATGCCGAGCCATGCTTACAGACCCGTTACCATAGTAATGTATTTAAACAAACAAAGATATCTGTCATGGATACCACAAATGAGATTGTGACTGTAAATCCACAATATTAAAGCCCCAAATACCACAGGGCTAGTGACAACTAAGTATGTAAGAAAGTGGTAAAAGATCAATATGTGATCAGTGCTCGATCGCTCTATGATCACTGTGCAGAGCAGTAGACTCTGATTGTCATACAGAGATAAAGTGCAAAGAGATAAACAGAGATAAACGGCAAAGTATACACCCTGTTCCAAATTATTATGCAAATGTTATTTTTCTCATTTAACTAAATAATTTATGTAAATAACACCATAATTCTCATGTTATCAACTATTAAGAGTACAATTCAAATTTTATTGAACAAACCTCCTAATGATAACAGTAATTTTTTAAACATAAAAAACTTACAATGCACTGTTCCAAATTATTTTTTTTTTTTTATATTAATGTTTTTATTGTTTTGTATTTTATACATAACAAGTTTACATTTAGATATAGCGAAATAACAAAAAATTGTACGCTTATTTAACATGTTCCTAGAAAAACAATGAGATGGTTACAATAGAGAAGAAATAATGTCATAGTACTTGTTACTTAATACTAATACATAATGTTAGAACGAAAGCTTGAGGATAATTTGATAAAATATGTAACTAAACAGTGATGCTTAGGTAATAATAAAGCAATAGTGTAATTATCTCGTTATACTGAGGGCAGTCAACATATCTAAACTTACATTTTGTCCGGTTGTCAATCCCGTGACAATTGGAATAAAACTTTAGGTTAACAACACTCTGTATATGATAAATATCATCCAAAGTAATACATATTAATAGTAAAATTAAAATTATGAAAAACATTGTCATTGTACCTCTATATAACAACGTGTCTTATGTGTGTATAAATAGGGATCGGAAGATCATGAGAATAAAGGGGTGTTTATGACTTTTAAAGGAAAAGGGTGCAAGTAATTTGGTATAAGTTTTATGCTAATGGTTTATATCATTAGTTGGTAGAAGCCTAGGAGTAGTTTTTTAGTATGTTGGAATCTTTTTTATTCGGTAGTCTGACGTTTAATGGAGTTGTATGAATTCCATGGATTCCAAATAGAGTGAAATTTGGATAGTCTACCTAGTTTAGCTGATGTGATTTTTTCCATCAATTTGATATCTTCGACTCTTGATACCCACTCTCGAATTGTAGGGGGTTGAATTTGTTTCCAATATTTAGGTATGAGCTGCGCTGCTGCCATTGCTAGATGACAGAAAAGTGCGTGTTCTAGTTTGGTAAGTTCTTTCGGTTTGATAAGAAATATATAGTGTTCAGGTGTGTATTGGAATGTTTTTCGGAATATAAGTATAATAATCTTGTGTATTCTTACCCAGTATTTGTGTATTATTGGACATTGCCACCATATGTGGGAGTGGTGTGCTCCTGGGGCATTGCATCTCCAGCATAGGTCTCTGGATTCGTGGTAATATTTGTGTAAGTTAACTGGCGAGTTATGCCAGCGGGTCAATTTTTTGTAGTTACATTCTTGTGCATGAGTGGATATCGATGTTTTGTGGATTAATGTAAAGACTTGTTTCCATTGTGTGTTGTTCAGGGTTAGTTTGAGCTCCTCTTTCCATCTTTGTGTGAAAGTGGGGAGGTTTTGTGATTGCTCTTCTTTAATGATTGAATTCATGGTTGAAAGTGTTTTGAGTTTTGGCGGGTGTTCTATGCAAAGGCCTTCGAATTTTGTAAGAGATCTTGTACCCCTCGGCAAGAGATCATTAGAGATTATGAAATGTTTCAGTTGGTTATAGAAAAACAGTTGAATCCCAGAGTGTTCGTCTGAGTCTATAAGTTCTTTTATGGGCTTTAGTTTGTTCTTTATCGTTGCATCGCAGAGTTTCAGGAAGGGGCCTTCGTGTTGAAGACTCCATTGTTTCCCATGAGTTCCACTGAGTAAGTGGGGGTTTGATGTTAAAGGGTATATTGGTGACGGATATGGAGCTATCTCTGTTTGGGATCTCATTTTGAGCCAAATATGTAAGGAAACCGAGATCGTTGGGTGTTTGTTGAGTTTTCTCATAAGTTGATTGTCGATTTGAATCCAAGGGAGTATGTGGAGTGGAACTTCTGAGAAGCTATTTTCCAGCTTTACCCATTGGAGCTTGCTAGAGCTATTTGACCATTCATAAATCCTCTGTAGATGGGTCGCTTTATAGAAATCATGTAAATCTGGTAGATTTAAGCCTCCTTGTTCTCGAGTTTTAATCAGCGTCTGGTAGGCTAGGCGTGGAGGTCTGCGCGCCCATATGAATTCCGAGAGTAATGACTTGACAGTAGAGAAAAATTTTGATGGAATTAATAGCGGGATTGTTTGTAATAGGTAGAGGATACGAGGGAGGATATTCATTTTAATGATGTTTACACGACAAAATAACCCAAAGCAGGGTTTATGCCATCTGGATAGGTCTTTAGTTATTGACTCAATCAGAGGTGGGAAATTCAACGAGTATATGGAGTTTAATTTGTGTGGTATGTGTATTCCCAGATATTTAATAGAAGTTGTAGTCCATTGGAATGCAAAGTTGGATTTAATTTTATGACAAATGGAGTCCGAGAGATATATTGGCATCAAGTCACATTTTGTGAGGTTGGCTTGAAAAAATGAAATTTTTCCGTAATATTGCATTTCTGTGATGATGTTCGGTATAGTTTTGTGTGGGTCTGATATTGTGAAAAGGAGATCGTCTGCGAAAGCAGTAATTTTGTAGATTTGATTTTTGACTTGAATTCCCTTAATTGAGTTGTTGTCGCGGATGCCTTGCAGGAATGGCTCCAACACAAGTATGAAGAGGAGTGGCGATAAGGGGCATCCTTGTCTTGTGCCGTTCGAGATCATTACTGGGTCTGATAGTTGACCATTGATTCTTAATTTCGCAGTTGGTTTCGAATATATAGTATCTATCCATTCGATCCATCTAGGACCAAAGTTGAGGTATTGTAGGGTATGTTTTAGTAGTGTCCAATTAACTCTGTCAAAAGCCTTTTCGGCATCAATGGCAAGCAGAGCGCTCTGTGTTTTGTGTATTTGGGCCCAATGGATAATATTTAGAATTTTCGTTGTGTTGTTTTTAGATTCTCTGCCAGGAACAAAACCGGCCTGGTCTGAATGGATTAGTGAAGGCATGAATGGTTTGAGCCTAGTAGCCATTATCTTGGTCAGAATTTTTAGGTCGATATTGATTAGTGAGATAGGTCTGTAATTCCCGCATTGAGTTGCGTCTTTACCTGGTTTAGGTATAATAGCGATTATTGCCTCAAGAGCTGAACTAGGTATGAAGGATGAAAGTTTCTTCATATTGTAAGCTTCGATGAAGGGTTGTGCCAAGATGTCAGCTAATTCCTTATAATATTTTCCAGTGTAGCCATCAGGCCCCGGGCTCTTGCCGATGGGCAGAGATTTGACTGTGTTTATGAATTCTTCTGTAGTTAAGGGATTATCTAAGAATTTGATTTCGTTTGTGGGGATGGAGCGTTTAATTCTAGTTTGAAGGAATTCCATTATTTCCTCTGAAGTAGGTTTCGTGTTTGTGAGGTTATAAAGCTGAGTGTAGAATTGATGGAAGGAAGATAGTATTTCCGGCATCTGACACGTTAGAATTCCATCTTTTTTCTTAATCTCGGATATGAAAGAGGATTGTCTTTCTGTTTGTATTGATTTTGCTAGAAGTTTGCCCGCTTTCCCGCTTTGAGTGTAGTATAGGTTTTTCGTTAGCGATATTTTTTTCCTAGCATGTAGATGTAAAATGGTCGATAATTCTGTACGTTTATTAGAAAGCGTTTTGTGGTCATCCCATGAAAGAGAGGTTTTATGTTTACTTTCTAGGGACACAATGTCTTTGGTTAGTTGGTTTACTTGTTTTTCTCTATTTTTTTTGAGTGTTGCTGCTGCTTTGATAAGTTCCCCTCTTATAACTGCTTTATGAGCCTCCCAAGTCATGATGGAGGAAGTGTCGGGTTTCGTGTTTTCTGAGAAATATTGAGTGGTTGCTTCTTTTATCCTGTGCAATGTAGTTTTGTCGTTTAGGATTAAGTCATTAAGTTTCCATTGTGAGAATGGGTTAGGGGAGGATGGCAGTGAGATTGACAAAGTCATAGGGGCATGGTCTGACCAGGTAATAGGACCATATGTTGCGCCTTTAATTAGCGAGAGATATCTATGTTGTAAAAAAATTGTATCGATACGAGAGTAAGTGCCTGCAGGGGCGGAGTAAAAAGAATAATCTCGTTTGGTAGGGTTGATGGATCTCCAACTGTCGTATAGTTGAGCCTCATAGAGGGAGTTTTTAATTTGAGAACGTGTTAGGGATTGATAATCTCTAGATTTAGATGTAGAGTCTAATGTTTCGTCAAGAGTTATGTTCATATCTCCCCCCATAATGAGGATGCCTTCCCTGAATATGGAAAGTTTGCTAAGTATTTTTTTGAGAGAGAGATTCTGTTTCTTATTTGGCAGATAGATATTGGCTAGAGTAACTTGAGTATTACAAATTTTGCCTTTAACAAATATAAATCTCCCTGAATCGTCTACCAGTTGTTCCTGGAATGTGAATTGTACATGTTGACTTAGAAGGATTGCTACTCCTCTAGATTTTGTTTCTGAGTAATGGCTAAAGTAGCCAAGAGGGTAATCTTTATTACGGAGTTTGGGGGCAGAATTTTTTCTAAAGTGTGTTTCTTGAATATATATTATGTGTGCTTTATGCCTTTTAAAATCATTTAGGGCTATAGATCTTTTTTCTGGAGAGTTTAATCCCCTTGCGTTTTGAGTGAGGATTTTAATCGTAGTCATATTTGACAATTCGTGTGTATGGTGAATGATCTATTTGGATGTGGGGATGATGTGGTATGTGTAGATCCTGTATTAAGTCAGTGAGTTTCACTGGGTAAGATTATGAAGTCTACTTGTGGGAAATTAAGTTTCTATCGTAGGATAATTGAGGAAAGCTTTAAGGTAGAAGTGTATTTGTGAGGTATAATTGGTACGTTTTGTTTTATAGGGTTTTGTTTACCTGCTGTCAAGTAAAAAAGTCTCTGATCTTCCAATTCCTAGGTTAGGAATCTAAGGTGTAAGATGTAGCGTTGCTAGCAGTTTAGCACAATCAGTACTAAGATAGTTAACGTAAATTAAGCAGTAACCAATACTGGAACAGAACAGTAAAAAATAATTAATGATATACAATTAGCAATAGAAAAAAGAACACCGTGACCTGAAGATCTATTAGTTACTGGTAAATCAATACTACAGTTTCTTCCGGTTACACAGTATAAATGTTTTGAGTAGCGTTAAGAATATAGTTAGATTTCTCGCTAATCTAGGTTTCGGGGAAACCCGTATTTTAGAAGTAGATGGTGGGAAAGGGGTAGGGAATTGAATAGGAAGAAGGAGTGGAAGGAGAAGATGAGAAGAGAAGACAGAGGTCAGGGGGGAGCAGGGATGGAGGTGAGACAGGTTAAGGTTAAGGTGTTGTTGGAGTTAAAAGGGAGCAGAGGAAAGGAATTAATCCCTTGAGGAAACTTTTGATTCTAACTTGGCGTTGAAGCTAGCCAAGAAAGGTGGGGAATTGAGAGGGAGGATTAGTCAGGGGGAGAGGGTAGGCAGGTAGGGGAAATGAAGAAAGTTAGGTGCCTGTAACAACAAAAATAGGAAAGAAGGAAAGAAGGTAGATAGGAGGTAAGAGAAGAGGAAGGGTTGTAAGGTTGTAGGGTAAGAACTTAATCCCCTAAGGGAAATATGGCACTATCTTGACGCAGAAGATAGAACCAAAAATGAATTGGGATCGTGAACTTACACTTGAGCTGAGGACTCATTTTACAATCCTATAGTTTAGGTTATTATTATGGAGAAGAAAATATTTAAGTTATGACCTCTCTAGCCTGGTGAGACATGTTAGGGATATGGATCCTAATTGAGTATTGGGTATTTGTCGGAGATAGATATTAACTAGGTCGTTGATTTGAGAAGGGTGTTAGCTTTGTTGGCTTTGTTACTAAAAGTTAAGACAGTTTAGATTATGCTCTTTATAAATAAGTTGATTTCGTCAAGACTTAACCTATATAAACAACAGAGTATACTTTTTTTTTTTTTATTTTTTTTTTTTTTATTTATTATTTGTTTATTGTTAATAAGTATATATAATTTTATAATTTTGTGGTATTATTAATATATTTCTAATTAGGTCACCAATTAGATGTATTAAATAGGTGTGGCTGGATTAGATGTGTGCCGTGTCCTTCCCTGAGAAGTTCCTAATCCAGAATGCGTATGGTCAGATATGAATTTATGCTTGTGGTTTGCAATAATAATAAGAATATTAACAATAATAATAGGGGTCTTTATTCAGTCATCACCCTTGTATATATGTTTGAGATATACATATATGATAGTTTGTGGGTGAGGGACGGTAGTCTAAGAGGTTCAAATGCTGAATCAGATTAGAGTCGAGATGACTTGTGGAGGAAAATAGTCTGAATTTAGACGGAATAATAGAGATATGTCTCAGTGTAGGATTTTATAGGAGATCAAGATGGTTATTAGTATCTAATGTTTCGCAAGCGTGTCTGGAGTGATTACGAGATTATCTAGCGAATTGTTAGTCTACTACACCTGATGAAAAGGTAGTCATACCTGGTAGACCTGGTTTGTAAACTGATGACATTCTGCGTCTTACGTGAGGGGAGTTTATCCTATAATTATTTTCCCTTTTTGAAAAAACTGTATGTGAAGCGAATGAATATATAGATAGAAACCTATCACAAATCTATCTCAGTCCATATCCTATTTTAGCACTTGCAATCTTAAACAATCTATGAGCAAATTGTACAGAATGAGAATTATATACTTATTATTTTTTTTTTTTTTTTTTTTTTTTTTTTTTTAAATCTTAACCGTTTAACCTATAGTTAATTAGGCAAATAAAACAAGTTATAAAATCTTATTATACGACCTGTATGGATTGATTGCCAAGATCTCTGCAAGATGTCGAATGAAATATACAAATATATAAATATTAGTCCCAGGGAATAAGAGAAAAAAAAAGAAGAGTCCCTTTCACGTTATCTGATAGTAGGTACTTTCACCAGGCTCGAGGGTCAATAAGCTTCTTAGGGTAGCCAGTTTAATACTCATGTTGTGAGGCTGTCTTTCAAGCTTTGTCTTTGTCTTTGCGGGGTGCCTTCCACGGGGAGCTTGTTAAGTCTCTGGTCCGGAGACTGGAATCTCCTATCCTGTCTTCTTTTCCTTGCTGGCGTGAGCCATCTTTGTCTTTGGGAGGATTGTATTAATTCTTGATTCGGTGGGGGGGTATTCCAATCCATTACCGGAGTATTCGGCAGATCCAGGGCTCGAAGAAAAGGTATGACATCATTGAAGGTCGCAATGGAGTAGATTGTATTTTTTGCTGACACTATTAAAGCGAAAGGAAATCCCCAACGGTATCTTATACTTCTTTGGCGTAATAATTCAGTGATGGGTTTAAGGGCTCTCCTTGCTTGTAAGGTGTACCAGGAGAGATCAGGAAATATTTGGATTGGAGTGTCATGAAATAAAAGGGGTTGGCTTGTATCTCTCAGAGTTTTCACTATGTCATCTTTTACATTAAAATAGTGAAGTCTGCATAAGATATCTCTTGGGGTTTCTTGTGTTAGTCCTCTCGGACGAATTGATCTGTGGGCTCTGTCTAAAAGAATTGGGTTATCTGTGGCAAGTCCCAGTATTAAATTAAAAAGCTCCGTAAGGAGTCCTGTTAAGTTTTCCCCTTGGGATTCCGGCATACCTCTAATCCTCAGGTTATTTCTCCGGCTCCTGTTATCCAGATCGTCGATGTGACGCTGAGTGGATGCCCAGTTTAGAATTTGAGAATCTAATGTGGTCGAGATATTGGTGATTTGAGTCTGTATTAAATCCTTTTCTTCTTCCAGGTCTGTGACGCGAAGATTTAATTGCTGGATGCCTGTGTCCATCTTCTCCAATTTGGTGTGAAAGGACGACTCCATTTTGTTTATCATTTGCTGGATGTCAGCTTTAGAAGGTAAGTTTTTAATTATTTGTTTTAGGTCTATTTCCTCCTGATTGTCCACATGTTGGGAGCTATCAGAATAGCAAGGGCTACGAGGTTGTGAATCCGATGGAGAGTCCGTTTCTAATATACTCGAGGCCCCGGCCGCGGCCTCGGAAGAGCGATCTGGATTCTCTTTAAAATAACGAGTTAGGGAGCCCGATTTCGTTGTCGGGGTCTTCCCTGACAATCCCTGGGTATTGCTGTTCTTTTTGTGGTTACCCATTGTTTGTTAATTTCTCCGATTGTGATGGATTGAGTTTGAGTCCGGAGCTGGAGGATTAATGTGCGTCCATTAAGTTTGCCGGTCGGCCACGCCCCCCTGTTCCAAATTATTACGCACAGTAAGTTTCAAAACACTTTATAGGTTAAAACATCTTGTTTCAAAACAAAAATAATTCTGTTGTAACATAAGAGTGAGTAATTCCATAGAAAGCTCGACAGGAGGACCTTGATAATCAGATGAATGGGATAACAATTCTCACATGGCCTCAACACCTTCATCATGAGGAATAGCTGTGTAGAGACTGTGTACATCTATGGTCATTAGAACCAAGTTCTCAGGGATGTCCCATGTGGGGACATCCATGTGGGGATTTGTTCTACTGGTGCTTTAAATAAAAAAATCCAGATATTCAGCAATAGGTGCTAATACTCAATCTATGGCAGAGAAAATTGGACACCCTGGCGGTTTCTGTAAATCCTTGTACATTTTTGGCAAATTGTATATGATGGGTATTCTTGGATTAGCAGTCCTTAGGAAGTTGTATAGATCTATGTAGATGTAACCAGATTGCATTCCCATTGTTGTAACTTCCTCAATTTTCTTCATTACCTCAGAGGTGGGATAATGCTGTAAGGGGATGTACGTTGTTTGGTCCTCAAGCTGTTTCAGATGCATAATCACAGTAATTGAGGAAACCTTGTTTGTACTTATCAATTTTATGGAGAAATTATTGTAGAAAATTTCTAGGATTGTCATTTGAAAGATAGGCTATTACCAAGGTAATTTAGATATTATTAAACAAACCTAATAGGATAATGTACCTGCCACTTGGGTCAACATATTGTCTTTGGGGTATGTAGGACACATCTCTATGAATCAAGATAGAGACACCTTTAGATTTAGTTTGTGATAACGAGTGATATTGGGTTGGGTACTTGAAATGGGTTTCCCGTATACAAGCTACATCAACCACTTTTTTAGCCAGCTCTCTAAGAAGGAGCTCTTGTTTATCTGGGGTGTTTAACCCCTTGACATTATGTGAGACTATTTTCATATTGTAGTAACCTTAGATGGGAAACGCTGGTGAGATTGCTGATCAAGATGTAAATAGTAGTGAGCAACATGTAATGGTGAAGGACCCTGCTGGGAAGGAAGTCTACATCATGAGACTAGTAGTTTTAAGCCTCATCAGCACCCAGTGTCTGTTATCTATTTTCTTATTTACACCTCTTGCAGATAACTCTAGCAAAAATATACTTCAATAAGCCTACTGAGAAATGCCCTTAGGCAACTAGTCTGACATTTGACATTCATAATAGGAAACTTTAAATATGTGATCTTCGGGGGGCAAGGGGACATACAAAAGGACAAAAGTGGGAAGGGGAAACGAACTGGAGGGAGAATTGCCAATTTAGGCTCCACAGAAAAGAGCCAGTATGTGCCGAGGAGAACCCGGTCACATATAATGTGAGACATGAGGATGAGCCATACCATATGGTAAATAGCCCAGTTTTGGTGTCAGGTGATCAGGATTTGGTAAGTTTGTTCTTCTTATTTATAGTGATTTAGTTATTTCCCTGTTATTATGTCCTGAAGAAAGTTCTATTAGATGAACTGAAATGTTGACTGTGTGATCTTTAGATTATTAAAAGATTACATCACTTTACAAGACCTTGAGTGCCGGCTAATTATCTTTTGGTGTACATTGTGCAGCTGAGGACCAGGCAGAAAGACTGGGAAGCTGGAGTGCAAAACCTACGAACTGTATATTATATATTATATGAAACTTTCTTCAGGTGCAGTGATAGATGGATAGCTAAATGGATCACAGAAATATTCAGCCTCCTGGTTGTATGTCTTCAGCCATTCTGGAACCAGGCAGGATCCAATAGTATAGTTTTCAAATTTTCCTGCCCTTATAAGGTTGGTGGTCTACTTTGGCCTTAAATTCTCTTGAATTCACTGTGAATTTTCACTTTAGTGAATAGCTCTGTAAATGTTACAGGGTTATATTTTGTGCACTAAGGGGTTTATATATTAATCAAGGAATCATGTTAAAGAGAAAATGTAATTGTAAATTTTAGACAAAAATAATAGTTGAGATCTTAATGGAACACTATAGTTACGAAAACAACTTTAGCTTAATGAAGCAGTTTTTGTGTGAGCCTTTGCAAGTCCTCACCTGGACCCAGCCCAAACTTACCGTGGCTGGTCAATAAGAGACTTTTCAATGCAGTTTAAAACCTTTTTGCAAGGTAGGTGCTCTGAGCAGTTGCCTGCCTCTTAAAGGGACATTATAGTCACCTAAACAACTTTAGCTTAATGAAGCATTTTTTCGTGTATAGACCATGCCTCTGAAGTTTCACCACTTAATTTACTGCCATTTAAGAGTTAAATCACTTCTGTTTCTGTTTATGCAGCCCTAGCCACACCTTCCCTGGCTGTGACTGAAACAACCTGCATGAAATAAATTGGTTTCACTTTCAGTCAGATGTAACTTACTTTACATCTCCTGCTCTGTAAGTTTAACCACACACAGGATGCTCCTGTTTAGCAAGTTATTAAAGGGACACTCCAGGCACCCAGACCACTTCTGCCCATTGGAGTGGTCTGGGTGCCAACTCCCACTACCCTTAACCCTGCAACTGTAATTATTGCAGTTTTCATAAACTGCAATAATTACATTGCAGGGTTAACTCCTCCTCTAGTGGCTTTCTACTAGACAGCCACTAGAGGGCACTTCTGGGATTCTAGCACAGGTTTTCTATGCTGGAGCATCGCTGGACGTCCTCACGCTATGTGAGGACCTCCAGCATAGCTAAAATCCCCATAGGAAAGCATTGAAAAGCATTTTCAATGCTTTCCTATGGAGAGGTCTAATGCGCGTGCACGGCATTGCCGTGCATGCGCATTAGGTCTCCCTCGCGGTGTGTGTGATCAGTCTCCCGCGCCAGCTGACGTGATGAATGGGAGGAGCGGCGGCAGAGGAAGAAGCAGCGACGGGGGACATTGTCGCTGCCTCTGGTAAGTCACTGAAAGGGTTTTCATCCCTTCAGCAACTGGGGATGGGAGGTGAGAGGGAGAGGGGATCTGCAGTTTTCCTGGCACTGGAGAGTCCATTTAACAAAGCAGACTATATTAAACTCTAAATTAGACACAATTTGCAATAAAGCAAGCATAAAACATTAGGTGACGGCTTACAGGACGTGTTTAGGAAGGCTGTGTAAGCCACATGCAGTGTGGTGTGACTAGAACTGTATAAACAAAGTGATTTAACTCCTAAATGGCAGAGAATTGAGTAGTGTGACTGCAATGGCATGATCTGAACATGTAAACTGCTTCATTAAGCTAAAGATGTGTTGGTGACTATACGTTGTTTAGTCTCTTTAAGCTATATTTCAAGTTCAGCCTGGTATGTGCAATTCGGTTTTAATTGATTATGATTCATGAATACATCCAACAATATTACTTTGCCTGTAATGCACATTGTTTCATACTTCATTAAGTAGAATACAGTTATTAATACATAACGACAGTTTCAGTAAAGTACAAGTGATATAACATGACTTTGTTTTTAGCAAAATATTAAATCAGCTGAGCCTAACACAAAACTTTAACTGTATTTGTGGATGTCAGCTTAAGGTGAATTGTAACCTAATTCAATGCTCTGCAGTCCAGTGACAATTCAGGATGAAAACCTTCAGAAAGTCCCTTAAGTGATGATGTTAATGAAACTTTTCTCTTTTGTGCTCTACAAGCACAATTTCTACTGTTGCGATTACAAGAGCATAGTTCAATTTCTTTACTCACGTAAAATCAGACTTGTCTCCCAGCATATTCTAAAATTCTAGTATCAATATTATAACACCCAGTTAGTCTCATACCTGCTACTTTTTAATGAAAATAATGAAATTAAGCATTTTTTTATATTTCTTGACACTCTAACGTTGCAGTTGATGAAGTTGTCATAGACTCTCTTTTGTGTTTTGGATTGTGTTCTTTTGTGCAGTATGAAATGACCTTTCTTAATAATTATATACTCTAGACATCAGCATGCATTGATAACTTGTATTCTGTAGGCATACTTCAGGAACTATTTTCCTTGTAGAAAAATAGAGAAAGGTAAGTGTTATTGAGTGGGTTGCAGGGTATAGTATAGGACATGGGTCCTCAAACTCCGGCCCCCCAGATGTTGCTGAACTACAACTCCCATGATTCTCTGGCTATCTATGTAATTCAAAGAATCATGGGAGTTGTAGTTCAGCAACATCTGGGGGGCCGGAGTTTGAGGACCCATAGTATAGGAAGAGGCTGGAGATTTACAGGTAATAGATAAAACAGCGGAAAACACCAAAATAAGAAAATGTTGATATTTAATGATATAACTACTTTTAAAGATAAGTGCAACACTGAGCTGTGTTAGGTTAATTGGCCATTAAAGTGTTTGGTGTTTTCTATGGAACATTTTGGACAATTAACGACAAGAGACAACCGAGTTCCAAAAAGGCCAAATACTAAATGTGTCTGCAATTAAGCAGTGATAGGTTTATCAGTCTCAAAAATGAAAGTTTTTTCAAAAAATAAAAAATGATAAATATTAAATGTAGCAAGGGAAGATTGTAAAAAATAGTGGCAATGTATTACAAACATTGTCAAACTGTTTGAAGTCAGCTCAACAACAGGGATAAATAACCAGTGATTCGAATCTGCAACCTCCATGATGACCAAATCTGAACATCACTGAACCATTAAGGGAGGTTCTATTGATCAAAATATCAAGTATATATTATGTTCTTGATCAAAGACTTCGATACTGTTCTTCTCTATGATTTGAGACACATTCTACCACACACTCTTCATGACTATTAGGACAACATTGCAAAAAGGAGTGAAACTCTTCTGGGGCTCCTATTATTAGCTTTGTTATACCTTTATGTTGCTCAGTTTCCGTTATTTTGTCCACTTCCTCCATGGATAACACTAAAAACAGGCTGGTAAACTGACTGGCTGTAGCTGAATGGAAAAAAAAAAGAGTTCATTTAGTTTTCAGCAGCTGAGTAGGAAACATTTGAAGTCCATTTAAAAAAATGCAGGAAACAAGGGGAGTATAAGAATCCAATTTGAAGATTCTGAAAAAAAGTCCCAGTTAGGTAAAGGAATAATCAGTTCTGGGTTTAGCTGGAGATTCTGAGAACTGAAAAATGAGTTAGAAGTTAGTAGAAACATGCAAGGCACAGGAGCAAAATGGGCTGGTGTCAGCTCATTAAGAGTGTCCAGGTTCACTAACTGGATGGTCTTAAATAGGCTGTTGTTATGAGTGGACTTGTAAACTTAAAGGGGAAGAAGATAATTATTTAAAGAGACAGTACAAATAAGACCATGATTACTTATGTTGGACAGGTCGTATAAATACTATCCGCTCATATATTCTGCCTAAATGGAATTATCTTTTTAGAATGATTCCTATACAAGTCCCAAACTCGTGGTTAAAAATGATACAGGCAGCTTTTTCCAAATTTATCTGGAAGGGCAAGAAACCGAGAATAAGTTTACAATTATCATCTAAGAAAAGAAAAGATGGGAGCCTTGCTGCTCCAAATATAATAGAGTACCATAATGCATGTATGCTGGCACATATTGTTAACACGTTAAGTACAGATCAAAAAGATCAAGCTTGGTATCACATAGAGCAAGTAATGGTAGAGATAAATAGCCTATCTGCTCTGTTTTGGACAACAAGGAGGAAAGGAAACAAAAATAACTCAGTCCACCTAGAAAATTCGACAATTATACATAGTTTATAGAGATATTGGTACAAAATTAAGAAAAATTACAAAATAGAATATAGATTATTTCCCTTTTTACCTATTGAGGTGATTAATAATAATATTGACGATATTAATATCAGTGGCTGGTCACATCAGGGTATTGAGCATATCCAACAGATAATTGATACAGAAAAAATTAAGCCATTTAATCAACTACAGTTAGAGTTTGGGATTGATAATAGGGAGATATTTACCTATTTGAGAATTAAGTCTTACTTGGCGAAATTTGTGGATATTCAACTTAATAAAAACATAAGTACTCTAAAGAAGATTATTGAAACATATAGACTCAAAGGTCACATCTCCAGATGTTATGAATTTTTAAAGATCCCCCAGAAGTCCTTTCTATGGAGATCTAAGACTAAGTGGGAAAAAGATCTACAAATAGTAATCCCCGAGCAAGACTTGATAAACGCGATAGTTAAAGTAAATAAATTGATTCATTGCTTAACCCCTTAAGACCGCAGGACGTACTATGCCGTCCTTATTTTGGTGGCTCTAAAAGCCGCAGGACGGCATAGTACGTCCTGCGATCTTATGTACTTACCCGGTCGCCGGCGATCCCACGCCGGCGATCGCGGTATGGGGGACTTACCTGGGAGCCCAGGGAGTCCCCCTGCGTCCTCTTCAGCCGCCCAGGGCCATGTGATCGCGAGGTCCTTGCGAGGACCCCGCGATCACATGGACGGCATAGCCGTCCAAGGCATTGCCAGCAGGGGGAGTGCCTGTATTGACAGGTACTCCCCCTGCTGTCTGAAAAAAAAAAAAAAATGTTAAAACAGTGTAAAAATAAATTATATGTACACATATAATTTACACACATACACATAAATATGCATACACTGTCTACGTGTATTTTAATATTAATATATACATAATTATATATATATATTAATATCAAAATACACGTACAATGATATTGATTAAATATATATATAATTTTCATTATATATATATTTATATATAATAAAAAATAAATAAATATATAAATACGTTAAAAAAATAAATAAAAAAATAATAAAAAAATAATAAAAAAATAGATAAAAAATATATAAACATGCGTAATTTCGTTCTAACTGTATTTTAAAATTAATATATATATATATATTGATATCAAAATACATGTAGAACGAAATAATATATATATCTATATACATAAGTATATACGTATATATCACTATGTATATACCTATATATAAATAAAAATAATTAAAAAAAATTATATACATATATATACACACATATATATACACACATATATATATATAATAATTCTACGCATATATTTATGTAATAATTTTACATAATTAGGTCATTTTATTAATTACAATTTGCAGGACCTGCCTGCCAACCCAGGCCAAAAGTTCAGGGAATTACATTGTCTAGCACTATATTTAACTCTGTAACTTTCCAAGACACCATGAAACCTGTACATGGGGGGTACTGTTTTACTCGGAAGACTTCGCTGAACACAAATATTAGTGTTTCAAAACAGTAAAATATATTACAACGACGATATCGTCAGTGACAGTGACATTTTTTGCATTTTTCACACACAAATGGCACTTACACTGACGATATAATTGTTGTGATACGTTTTACTGTTTTGAAACACTAATATTTGTGTTCAGCGAAGTCTCCTGAGTATAACAGTACCCCTCATGTACAGGTTTTATGGTGTTTTCAAAAGTTACAGAGTCAAATATAAGGTTTGCGTTTCAGTTTTTTCACATTAAAATTCGCCAGGTTGCCTTTGAGACCGTATGGTAGCCCAGGAATGAAAATTATCCCCATGATGGCATACCATTTGCAATAGTAGACAACCCAGGGTATTGCAAATAGGGTATGTTCAGTTTTTTTAGTAGCCACTTAGTCACAAACACTGGCCAAAATTTGCGTTCAAATTATTTTTTTGCATTTTCAAATATTAACACTAACTTTGGCCAGTGTTTGTGACTAAGTGGCTACTAAAAAAGACTGGACATACTCAATTTGCAATACCTTAGGCTGTCTACTTTTGCAAATGGTATGCCATCATGGGGGTAATTCTTATTTCTGGGCTACCATATGGTCTCAAAGGCAACGTAAACAATCTGGCGAATTTCAATGTAAAAAAACTGAAATATGTAACACGCTATATTTGACCCTGTAACTTCCCAAAACACCATAAAACCTGTACATAGGGGGTACTGTTTTACACGCGAGACATCGCTGAATACAAATATGTGTATTGTATTGCAGTAAAAGCAAACAGTATTATGACATTCACAGTTAGAATGTCACATAGAACTAAAAAAATTTAAAAAATTCTTATTTTCTCCCATTTTTTAAATATTTTTTTCATATTAAATTATGTTCCATACCTAAATATTTGATGTTAAACGAAAGCCCCGTTTCCCCTGAATAAAATGATATATAATAATGGGGGGTGCATTTAATATGAAAGAGGTGAATTATTGTTGGACAGACATATAGCGCAAATGCCAGGTTTTGTTTACGTTTTTTTGGATCACAACTTGTACATTTGGCTGCGGTCTTAAGGGGTTAAATATAGTAAAAATTTTTTATAAACTCCTAAACAGATGGTACATGGTCCCAGATAAATTGGCCAAAATCTATGGAGATCAGAATCCCGTTTGCTGGAGATGTGGTGAAGAGACGGGAGACTATCTCCATATCTGGTGGCATTGCAGATATTTAAAGAATACTTGGAAAACTGTATATAGGCAGATTTATAATTCGTGTCAGCTATATATACCATTTACACCACAAAGTTTTCTGTTACACCTGGGATGGCCTTCTATGCCTACTGAGAAAAGTATGATGATAATTCATATTTTAATGGCAGCCAAGATGGTTTTGGCCAGACACTGGAAAAGCAATAAAATATTAGAGTGGACTGAAATTAAAAAACAAGTAATCTACCAAAGTAGGATGGAAATGGGAATAATTCTGAGCAACTCAGTTGGGTTAAAGAAATATAGTAAATGGGAAACAATTGTTGATAACTTTATTGCCAATAAGGAGGAAAATTATAATTAGGAAGTGGATGGGTCCCCCCGCAGTGTGTATGCTCTGGATGTGCACTTGTAATACTGTTCCTATTTTTAGGAATAGGTATAATGGATAATATAGGAAGTATCATCCGGATGGTATGCTTCAGTGTATGAAAGGTATATGTTTTTAATGTACCTATATGGGAATATATGGGAACAGTGGATATGGTTATTTAAATTTGGAAGTATAGTTGAAATGTTGTTTTGATTGAACCTGTCCATTATTGTATTATTGCTTTAGAGGTAAAGTATGTAAATTGTAATATGGAAAATTTGTAGAAATAAAATATATTTAAAAAAAAAAAAAAAAAAGAATGCATGAATTCCCATCCAAGAGTTACAGGATATGTATGAAGGCCTATATAAAGCGTACACAGACACAGACACACACACACACACACACACACACACACTCACACATGTACATATACTCAAGTAGTGCATATGTACAAGTATACACAAGCACATACACTCACTCTGTGATCTTGACACAAGATATTTACGACCCTCTGCAAGAATTGTGTCTATTTTCTATGAAACCTGTGTCTTATCTGCACATGTCACTTTAACCCCTGTATCACAACTAAGCTTTGAATTATATGTGTTGTTTTGCTCAGAAATACTTTAGATTTGAAAAAGGGAGGTTCTCCCGAAAGCTTGTCGTTAAAAAATTATGTTAGTCCAATAAAAAGGTATTACAATATATGAATTTGATCTTTTTTTTTTACATATCTATATATATAGCAAAAAACAAAAAGGTAATGGTGGGGAAAAAAATGTGAGTGAAAACCCCTTCCAACTGATGTCTGTGGATAGTTAAATGTTACACAAAAATCTGCACACCAGTCAATCCTTAAGACTTGCTTTTCCCACACAAATCACACATCTGCAGTGATGTTACTACCACAAAAGATTCTGGGTGGGCATATGCAAATTAGTTTAACAAAAAAATCACATTTTTGTCTCATTCCATTTTAAACATGGTTTCCTTTGAGTCTGCGTTTGCTGTATACAACAGCTTTGAAACACAACTTGGGAAAAGATGCAAAGCTAGTATAGCATCTTGTACTGTTTTCATATGACAGCAGAGGTTTACTTGTGTGTAGTATTTGCCTTTGAATGTAGGGGTGTGTATATATGTAGTGCTGATGTTTGTGTGTAGTGTTGGAGTTTAAATGCTGAGATTAGTTGAGATGAGATATATACATATACACTGCAATTCATACACACTGATACACATACCCACACATATAAACACACAGACACACATGTAGATACAGACATACACTGGCACACATCCATACACAAAGGCACTCAAGCACACTCACTGACACAGATACAAACACTGACACACATACAGATACACTAGCTCAGACTTGCAAATACAAAGACAAATATACAAACACACAGGTGCACACACTGACACAGGCAGATACAACAGATGAACACACATATACAAATACACTGACACAATGTCATAATATGTGTAAGGGAACCCACACACAAAGAACCTGGAACATAACAAAAGTAAAAAAAATACATATTCCAAGGCCTTAGAGTGGCCAGGCATAACATTTAGAATAGTCAAAGTGAAAATCAAGGTCAAGTGAAGGAGAAATCAGGTAAACTGTAGAAAAGCCAAAATTCAGGAACACAAAGAATAGAATAAACAAATAACAAGCCACGGTCAGTAACAAGCTAACTCATAAATATCCCATGCCTAACATTCATTGGTTGGCATCACATACAGATATACAGACACGCATACAAACACAAAAACACACATACAGGCACACAGATAGATGTACATACAGACATGCAAAAATAGGCTTTGACATAGATCATTAATTAATTTCACATTATCCTTGTTTTTTTTTTAATTAGTTAAGCACGTGTCATTCTATCAAAAATAAATAGATTACAATTGTTATCAAATTGTCAATAGCTGTTTACCATTACTTACTTTCCTATACACAATAGAATGTAGGTTTAAGAAAACTCTAAAAGGGATTTCTGCATGTTGAAGTCAAAAGAGTAGTTTCTGGGTTTTGGCAGCAAAAACAGTAAAATTGTAAATATAATTGCTGAATATTTGATTAACTTATTAAACATATATATACTTTTTCTATTGTTAAGTATGTACATAGTCAAAGCAGATGTTCTATTTTAGTCTATTTTTTTTTCTATTTTAACCTACTCCACGCAACCCCATATTATCATGATTTTTGAAATGAGAAGTGAAGAGCTCATTCATAACAATATTAATTTGCTTTATACTTACCGGTATGTAAAGACAGAAAAAACACATTCCTGGAAGGGCTCACTGTCAGGTAAGAAGAACTTACAATTTTACTAAGAGTTTTATACACTGTTTTGTGGGTGTTCTTTTTTTTCACAATATATAGGAGATCATAATTTTACTAGTAAACTAAACCTACACAACTTATACCCTCTCCCTGTAGAGTCAGCATGTATTTAAGTTAATTTCCTGTATATTCACTTATACTTTCCCATTTTTTCTAGCCGAATATTAATATTACCCAGAATCCTTCAGCACTAAGTGAGAATGAAGCTTTAATGGAAAATGTGTGGTGAAATCTTACCACACTTTCCTAGCAAATCGCGTATGAAAAGCTGTAACATAATTCTGTAAATACTATCTCCTAAGACATTGTGCATAATATTCTATCTTACAAACATACATTTTTAAAAAGATACCTCATCATAATTCATAATTGTTTAGAAAAACAGACACATCTTCACTAATAATGCTACATTTGCACATGCAGATGTGTACAGTTGTGAAGTTTTGTAAATACAATTTCACACACGTTCCTAACCTTTTCAAAAACATTGTTTCTTCAATAAAAATGTGAGCGCTTGTGTTATAACAACAAGATTCATTTTTAGACTATCACATTTTCAAAGTTTCCTCTAAAGTAACTTGCTGATGTTCCTTTATTACTACATAAAATGGAGGTGACAAGCATAGTCAAAATAAATAGCATAATAAGTCGTGCTCTAGTAATACTTTTGACTTGCCATGTTTGCGGGCTATTATGTGTGCACCTTTCCAAATACAACAAAAAACATAAGTGACATCTATTTACTACTCTTATCAGAGTGTTTGCAGTTGCAGTGCCGTTTTTGAAGTCCTCTACTTTGTTCTCTGCATATAGGACATAGCTGGTAAAGTATGTAAAATGGTGAATAAACAGTTCAAAGCAGTTCACAGCTGCAGATGTTTTATGAAATATTATTCAATTTTATTATACTTACAGTATATTTTAAAATGCTTATTATTCGTAATAATATAGTATGTTTTGATAGATAACATCAAGGATTTTAAACCATTATATGATATTTCTGTGGACAATGTGCATGGTAATCATTGTTTGCAGTGATTTATGAGTTTAGAACAGTGGTTCCCAACTCAGTCCTCAAGTATCCAGTATTGTCTAAGGTATTTTTAGAAAAGAAAAAAGAAACACTTTAGAGACAACAGGGTAATCCCTAAATCCTGGACTGGTAGGGGGTACTTGAGGACTGGGTTGGGAACCACTATTTTAGTAAAAAGGTATCTGTGTTGGTTGATAGAAACATAGAATGTGACGGCAGTTAAGAACCATTCGGCCCATCTAGTCTGCCCAATTTTTTAAAATACTTTCATTAGTTTCTAGCCTTATCTTATAGTTAGGATAGCCTTATTCATATCCCACGCATGCTTAAACTCCTTTACTGTGTTAACCTCTACCACTTCAGCTGGAAGCTGATGGAAGACTCTTGATGAAAATTAAAAAGAAACAAAACACACAGTATGAAAGTACTGTTTTAAACTAGTCCCTTCATTGTGAATTGCAACAGGGGAATTTGAAAACATACCATGATAATAAATTGACAAAATGTTCAAATGTCTAAGTTTACATTCAACAAAATTAGTAAACCTAATGTCTTTTTTTTATTTGTGTCTATCACTGTAGGTATCTCTTTCTCATTTGTTAAAATATTGTGTTTGTACATTACTAGTAAGACAGACAGATATATTAGATAGATAGATAGATAGATAGACAGACAGACAAGAGAACTGCTTTTTAGCTTAAAATGCTAATTTCACACACAATTTCAGGAGGCTTTTAAAGCAACTTCTAAAACATTTTACAGCTGCAGTATCACTTTGTATCAAACATTGCCTCAGGGATATATGGCATACAGTAGATGCAAATTTTAAAAGACATATTAGGCTCAGCTGCTCACATATTTCAGGTTAATTTTTGTCTGACAAGAAAATAAAAGTCTTTGCTGGTTATGTTATGTGGAACAAATGCTGCAAAATAAATTGTGGCATTTGTGAAGCACTCAACTATGTAATCTTCACATTATATTAAAGAAAAACATTCTTAAAAATATACGATTATATGTTATATAGATACATATGTAACTAGGGTATACAGATCTAGTTATAGAGGAAGCAAATTAAGCAGTATAATGCATCCCTGTGTTTATTTCAATATGCGCTTTTTTTTAACAATTTCTATGAGATATTATATTCCTAGAATATGGAAATAAAATGAACTATGATAATGAACTTCCTGTAAAATAGTCTTGTAATAGGTATATGACCATGAAAGGCAATTGCCAAACCTTAGTATTCCTATTAAATAGTTTTACATATAATTACTAACCCCCATTATGTACAATAAATGGCAGCAGGTATTGTGGGTTGAAGGCATTCTTAACTTTCTCCAAATTCCTGTAATTCATAGTGTGAATCATAAAGTTCCCATGACTTCTACTGTTGCACTAGGACTCACTTGTTCTATTACACTAGTTGGGTTGAAATTATTATAAACAAAATGTGAAAACAAGATAACATACAATTATAATTCAACACTTAAGTCAAATGATTACAGTCCAAATGGCAGCACTAGCACCAAATATGGAGTCTCTCTCTTCTGATCAAAAGCTGGATAGAAAACAGGGGGGAGGTGCAGCGCCTAGGTAGTTCTGGTATATTTAATATTTAATACAACTTTTTTTTTTTTAAACAAGAATACCTTCCACTGCCACGAGCATACGATGAATTCAACTGACACTTGATCCTTAGGTGGGGTTATTGCACCCAGAAGCATAAGTTAGAGCTGTATTGAAGTTCCTAAAAAAGTGTGAGTACACATTTTTTATTTGACTTATATCATTCCTAGTTTCATATACTACACTATTTTGTTCCTTTGTTTTTTCTTTCTTTATTACATATACCAAACCGAGGACTATTTATGCGCTGCACCTCCCCCCTGTTTTCTAAAATGTGAAAACAGCTTAATGTTGTGTTATATATAAATATATAACCATGACTTGCCATGTTTGCAGGCTATTATGAGTGTATCAAAATAAAGTTCTGTCTTTCAAAAGGAAATCCTATCTGTAATGTAATTCCTTGTGTATAAAACGTGCAGGTACACTTGGCACCTAAAGAGAAATTAATATGGTGAAATAAACACATTTGTCACAAACATGAAGAGTCTCAGAAAAGCCTCAATCATGAAGGGGCATAGGTCAAGTCCAAAAAAATAAGTGTGAAAATTCTTGAGGCTCCCACCATAAGTGTTTCTAATTCCATAAAGTATATACAATTGTGGCACTGAAGTGTATTATAGTTAAATATAACCAATTAAAATACATTTGTACATTATACAAATTCAAAACTACATATAAAGACAACTTTTTAATCACTTCTAGCTCTTTGGAGGCTGGGGTTGTACTGAAATCCTGTGAAAAGGTTAAACGTTTCTATGATGCTACATCTGATTAAACAAGAATGGTGTAAACAACTCTCCATTTGATACATTAGTAGATCCAATGTGATAAAAGTAAACGTGTTACTGCGTTTTAAGGCCTTTCCATTTCCCATATCTACACAAGATATGAAGTCAGACCTCAAAATGCATTGATACATTCATTTAAGATGAAATATAGAAAACAATGTATGCTAGCAGATATACTTCCTTACTTTTTTTCTGTGACAATCATCACTGTAACATCTCACACTGACAAGCCAGGTCCGCATTGGCCAATTGGCAAACCACACAAATGCCTGGTGTGCCGCAATGGCAATGGGCAAAGACGAAATGGAATTATCAAAGAATCTACATGGCTGGCCATTACAGGGCCAATGCTCAGTGTATACCAGCCGAAGTAAAAATCAGCCCCTTCATGAGAGAGTGAGGAGGTTAAAGATCTCTATCATTGACCTTCTAGACCAGTGGAAAGAAAGATCAAGGAGCATGTGATCTGCACCTCCACCAGATGTAGACTAAGTGCTTTGTTCGCACTAGCTCCAATCAATGAGAGAATTGCCCCAGGTTACTATGGCAACACTCTCACTAAGGTATCTACAGCCCCTATACACACACTACCATCCCTGCATATGCAGGCACTTCAGCTCCTATGCACACATTACAACCAATGGGCACACACACACACACACACACACACACTACCCTATACATATAGTTCCAATATACGTACATACACACTAACTAGAGACCTTAGATACACACACTACACCCTCCAGACACACAATACACCCCTTGGATAAACAATACACTACACCCTCTAAACACACACAGTATCTCTATCTACAGATCTTACACACACACAGAAACATACACACACATTATTATTTACAGTCTATAGATACAAGCATACATGGGTACACACTTTTATATACACTAAAACACAAACCCAAACCTCTACACACATGCAATCTCACAAACATACTTCAAACAAATACAATACCACAGGCAGCTTCCCACCATGTTTACAACAACCATTACCAGCCATATCTCACTTAAAGTAAATTAAACCAGTAAATTGTGATTGAATTCACTTGTCCTGTGTGACTTAAATCTAATGTAAACCAAAAGAGTGGGAACCCCTGTATACCTAATTGTGTGAACTACCTCATTACATGTACATCACTGAGAGCCAATAGTGGACTGAGTACATTTTAAGTATACACCCACATAAATACTTTTTTTTTGTTCTGGTTTACTGAACATACTACATTTTATTGGTTCTTTCTGTTTATATTCTATACTATCTGGAGTTCCCCCATTGTCTCAAGACACTAAGTATATTCATTACCACCCATATGCATACATTTGGAGCTAATTATCAGCACCACAAAATTGTAAGTGCATTACTTTTTTTCAATTATCCTGCACTTTAGCATATTACATTATATTTAGTATTTTATCCTCCATACATTTACATATTCACCTATCAGAATTTGGATTTGAGGACACCTGCTCTCCTTCCCTTTCTTTTCTACCAGTATTTATCTATGATCATATAGAAGAGACCTTGGTTTGGGTTGTTCAAGCTACCTACCTCATATTGTACACATGCTATGAACACATGCTATGAACTTACTCCTGTGGAATGTTTAAAAATATTTCTTGACCCTCTCTATTTCTTGACCCTCTCTATAATATTTCTTGACCCTCTCTATTTTTATTTTTAAAACATAATTTTAAAGTGATGCTTTAGATTAGTGGTAATTTTATTTAATTTTTTTCAGATATACATCTATAACTTTTTATTGTTTTATGATTTTTTTCACGATTTTGATAATACTAATATACAAATAAATAAAGCAGATCAAGAATGTGCTTCAAAATAAATTAATTAACTTATTTACAGAGTGTATCATAAGTGTAGAATTGTATTCTGTGTTTGGTAGTTACAGGTCACAATGTATAAGGAGCACAATAACTTTTGAAAGGTTAGAAGTTTGAGAATGTTAGAATATATTTGGCCTCCAAGATTAATAGCACTCAAAAACCAAAATTACCACACAAAAGAATATATTTTATAAATTACACACTCTAGGGCAGGGGTAGGCAACCTACATTTTAAAGGACAATCCTCAATTTATACATTGCAGCACGTAGAGGCAGTGATCTCAGATCACTTCCTCACAGCACTTGTGAATGGGAATCCACACTGTAGTAGAGCAGCCCACAGCTGCTTTTGCAGCCCCTCTCCTTGGCCTGTACCTGGCCAGCCTGATCCACGGAAACCCAAGGAGGCCACCCACACTGCTAGATATTCATAGATATGCAGAATAACCCTCCCCTCATTCAAATAATGCAAACAACCCACACACAAACACACAATCTGCACAAACTTAACACCACTAGCAATTCACATACATGAACACAACCCCACATGCAATACCCCAAACAGCCCCACACATGCACACACTACCAAACCCACAATGTGACATATCACACACATAATTCCACAAGCAGCCCCTATACACAGCCCACATTTATAGGTATCATACACAACACCACAAACTACGTGTTAACATATAATAGCTAATACATGCACAATACAGCATAAATAACACAAGCCGAATACGGCAACATGCACATCTCAATTTTAAAAAATAGGACCGGCACACTACAGGACATCACAATCTTATTTCAGCACAGTACTGCTAAAAAGGTTGCCTTCCCCTGCTCTAGGGTATTAATCTAAACCTCTGACACTTTGCATTTGCCAATTTTGCCACAAATTTCTGCTAAATTATGTTGTATGATAAGTTTTTGTTTTTTCACATACACAACTCTGCATTTATGTAAATCGATGTATGCTACTGCATTAAAAAGAAATGTTGCTTATTTACATCTCCTAAATACATACCACTTTCCTATATAGACCTATTGCAGAATTGTATTTTTTTTTATATTCAGATTTGATTGATTTTTTAGCAAGAAAATATTGTTACATAGTCTCATGCAGTAATTTATTTTTACATATCATTATACAGAAAATAAAAATATCAGCATACATACCACATAATACTTAATATAAATAATGGTTTTCAGTGGCTGCTTGTAGCACAGATGCCACATGTTTTGAGTAACATAAACAAAATCATAAATCAAGAATAACTTCAAAGTAAACAAAGTAAAAAAAAAAAAAACAAATTTATGATATATGCTGTAGCACTGAATATAAAGCAAATTAATGTACAGACGTACACATTGTAGCCGAACTCTCGGACCACAGAGATGTCTGCAGGTTGGGCTTCATTCAGGTAGGGTGTCAATGTTGTTGCTACAAGGATATATCTGTCTATGTCTATCCAAATACCTCTATCCATTTTTCCAGGTCTCATCAAATCTTTGTGTCTTTGTAGCACTATCTAGCAACATCAGCTTGTAAAATAATATTTTGGATTGTATCTTTCAACTGGGAGAAGGAAGGGCAGATAGTGTACTTCCATCCGATCACTATCAAATTGCAAGCAGTAAGTAGAATTATTGCTAGCAGCTGATGTACTCTCCGGTCTATACCTTGTGGGAATAGCAACAAAGACATGTGGATGGGTCCGTGGGAAGGTGATCTAACCCAAATGTATTCAGACCACCACATTTGTAACATCGTACATCTCTCCGTATCAAATCTCTAACACAGAGGAGAGATAGTAGGGCAGATTTGTGCAGTCTGTGTGATGTCAGGTACCACCTGTGCCTGAATTTTCTAATGTTACGGGGCCAGATTGGATGTCTTCCCATTTCAGTTTTGAAATGTGAAATTTTGACAGATTAATTTACTGAACCTATGTTTGAATTTGCGGTAAATCTTAAATGGTGTATTATTAACCTTATTATAGAGCCATGTTTTCACCTTATTCTTTTACATTGTGCATTATTTACATTTTGCTGTGTATTTCATAAATCTGAAATGTGCTACTGTACTAATCCCTCCCAAATTGTGCTCAGCAACACCCACTGAATACATTAATATCCCATATGTATACATTTACAATGGTTTAATTAAATTAAATTAAAGGGTCATATTTGATTTTGGATTAGATTTGAATTTTTGACAGACTGATTTGTGGGGTTTTGTCTCACATTTGGGCATTTTAGCTTATTTCAAATTCAAATTTCCCAATAAATGCATACAGTTTGCAAAAGTAGAGTGGAGTCTGCGGTGGTTGTGGTGTCTGCTGCAGTGCTGGAGTCCTCAGGAAGCGCTACGAGCATCCTTCAACGGAGGTACCCAGTCGGGGTGCCAGGTGATCCGTTACATTGGTGGCAGCAGTGGGATGGCGTCCTAGTGCGAGTAGAAGCAGCTCAGAGACACCGGTAATATGTGTAGTTACAAATAGAGGGATAGAGCTAGCTACCGTGCAGTGTCCCTATCTACAACAGCATGGAGCGAGCAAGACCCTGGATAGAACCCTGCAAAGAGCACCTCAACCTCATAAGTCATTACGAGGATGACGCTTACATTGAGGAGGTAAAGAGGCGGTTGGTCTGGTATGGCCCAGACCCTTCAAACGAGGTGATCTCCCAAGTAATGTGCCAGCTGAGTGCTGAGAACCATGCGGCAATGGTCTTTGTGCGAAAACTGTGGAGGTTGAGGATATGGACACCCAGTCTCCAGCGGCAGTGTGAGTTCCAGGGAGCCGAATGTGTCGTCCTTCCTCCCCAGCGGCAGTGCGAGTTACAGGGAGCCGAAGGTGTCATCCTTCCTCCCCAGCGGCAGTGTAAGTTCCAGGGAGCCGAAGGTGTCGTCCTTCCTCTCCAGCGGCAATGCGAGTTCCAGGGAGCTGAAGGTGTCATCCCTCCTCCCCAGCGGCAGTGTGAATTCCAGGGGCCCGAAGATGTCGTCCTTCCTCTCCAGCCGCAATGTGAGTTCCAGGGAGCTGAAGGTGTCGTCCTTCCCCCCCAGCAGCAGTGTGTCCTACAGGGAGCAGAGGCAGTTGGTCTCTCTCTCCAGCAGCAGGACAAGGTTACGGGAGTGGAGACAGTCGGTCTCCCTCTCCAGCAGCAGCCTGTGTTTCAGGGAGAGGAGCACAGCACCCTCTCTCCCCAGCGGCAGCTTACCCTACCAAGGGGAGACACCAATCTTCCAGACGGCGCAGATGGTCTCTGAGCCTGACCCACAGGGATGCTGGACAGCCTGTCCAGATCCCCAGCTACCATCGTAGGAGTATCAGGAGGAGGAGGTAAGCCAATTCTCCCCTCCCCAGCTAACTCCTAACTTGGCCCTAAGGTTAACAGAGGGGATGTTAAGCCCCACTGACCCCCACGTTCCCCTGGCTGCTGAGCTGGACTATGTCCCAAGCACCCCAGCAGAAGAGCTGGCAGCTGGGCAGAGTGCAGTTGGCCTCTGCCCTCCCTTTGTCCCTTGTCCAGAGCCTGATGTCCTGCAGGCTATACCAGCGGAAGAGCTGACATCAGGACAGAGCGCCGCTGGCCTCTGCCCTACCAACCCCTTTGTTACAGGACTGGCCTGCACCCCCCTCACCCCAGCAGAAGCACTGGCATCAGGGCAGAGCGCCGTTGGCCTCTACCCCTCAAGTCCCCACAGCATGTTGCCCCATCACCCCAGAGGGATACCCAGGTGCAGTAACTGTTTGTTGTGGGTGGGCTGCTCTGGCACTTGCTTATTGTGGGTTGGTGGATCAACTAACGTAGGCACTGACCGACAGAAGGTCAGGTGCCTGGTTAGTCTTCCCCCCAAAGGGGAGATATGTGGCAAACTGCCATTTGCCACTGGGCATTGGAGAGGACTGATTGCTAGCCTCCTGCCCTGCGACTATGGCCCTGGGATGTATTGCCCTTTAAGGAACTGAGTTGGGGCTTATGGACTTATATTATGCAGTTTCTGGCCCTTTAACTGTGTTGTACAAAGAATGGGTATGTTTGAACTTGCACTTCGGATGCAGTCGAAGTGCCGAAGTCATCGAAGTGGCTGCCATTCGAATACCGAACACGTGGCGGCGGCCATTTTAACTTATTTGAACGCGGTCAGCGGTGTGTGCAGCCAAATCTATGGAACTGTTTTCGGCTACCCAATTGCACGAACACCACTGGCCCGTACCTTCTACTCTACTTTGACACTGCGGCTGGAGACTAAGTCCTGTTCGAAGAGTTGAACGCTTGTGTAAAATAGACCGACCGCACAGCCCAAATCCATGGAACTGTTTTGGGCATGAAAATGTGCAGTCAAAAGTCACTTATACCTATTTCCCGAACGGCTGAACGGTTTCTAAGGATTTTTGGGTATGTTTGTATTTGCTGATTAATAATATGTGACTTTTATTAATATTGGATGTATAGTTTTAGAGTTATGAAAGTTGGGTAAAAAGTATGTTTTAAACTGTACGGATAATTGGGTTACCTCTCAGGCTAAGGGGAGGAGATGTGTGGGATGTAACCATTGTGTGATTGGGTAATGTATAATTGTCTGTGGGTGTCTCCCTTGCATTGGAGAATTGCATAAAAGCAGAGTGTGTGTCATTAAACCTCAGTTCTTCTTGACCCTCAACACGTAGTCTTGTCTCGTGATTGGAGGGGACAGCTATATTCACACTGGGGATTGCTATGCTCTGCATAATCCCTGGAGCCTTAATCCCTCAGCTCTTTTAAGAGCTGTTCCTGTTACGCTCTCCTTGGAGGAGAGGTCTTGCCCACACGGTCCTGGAGGACAGAAGCTGATCCAGGGTGGAAGGAAGACGGCGAGACTCTGCGGTGGTTGTGGTGTCTGCTGCAGTGATTGGAGTCCTCAGGAAGCGCTAGGAGCATCCTTCAATGGAGGTACCCAGTCCGGGTGCCAGGTGATCCGTTAGATAAGCATATAAACATAAAACATTAAAATACATATACTACATAGAGGAACTCCATCAAATATTATATAGCTGGACAGCCTGGATCTGAGCAACCAAGTTGTCCAAATAGCACTCAGATCCCACGAATACAGCTAAATTGCTACCGTGGTAAAGTTTTGACCGAACGCATATGAGGCATTTTCCCAAATCTGTTCCAGAGATAAAGTGGTAGAGGTCGGTCAATTTCGGGAGTTTCGAAATGAACGAAAAGATAAATAGTTCCCCCTGTTCAAAGGTAGCGTTTGTTTGTCTTGTTTGTGCGAACAAACCTACTAAACAGTGCTGTCCTGGCATGTCTAGGAAAGCGGCAGGCATTCATAAAGTCATAGTGTTTGCAAGGTCGAGTGTCTGACTTAGAGTTCCAGACACTTGACGACCAAGCCCCACTGCCTGCTTTCGTGAGACAAGATGGCCGCCATTTTCTCCAGCCAGTGTTGTTTGGTTTTATACGAACGGCAGCAACACAGGGAGAGCACTTAAGTCTGTGATTTCTTTGCACTCAAAGGGAAACTCCAGTGCCAGGAAAACAATCCGTTTTCCTGGCACTGCAGGTCCCCTCTCCCTCCCACCCCCCAATCCCCGGTTACTGAAGGGGTGAAAACCCCTTCAGTCACTTACCTGAGGCAGCAGCGATGTCCCTCGTCGCTGTCTCCTCCTCCGCGCCGCTCCTCCTACTGATTCTGTCGGCCGGTTGGCAAGACTGATCCCGCCCACCGGCCGAGGAGACCTAATGCACATGCGCGGCAATGCCGCGCATGCACATTAGGTCTCCCCGTAGGAAAGCATTGAAAATGAATTTCAATGCTTTCCTATGGGGAAATGAGCGACGCTGGAGGTCCTCACACAGTGTGAGGACGTCCAAGGATGCTCTAGCAAGGAAAATCCTTGCTATAATCCAGGAAGTTACCTCTAGTGGCTGTCTTGCCACTAGAGGTGGAGTTAACCCTGCAATGTAATTATTGCAGTTTATAAAAAACTGCAATAATTACAGTTGCAGGGTTAGGAGTAGTGGGAGTTGGCACAAAGACCACTCCAATGGGCAGAAGAGGTCTGGGTGCCTGGAGTGTCCCTTTAATGAGCCAGGGGGGTGGTCGGTGTTTTGTAGATTTATCTACCAAATGCAGCGAAAGTAATTTGGGGGATAGAGTATATAGTTTTGGCACACTACTGAACACTCTACTGTTCTAGGAGAATCAGGTCCTTCATGTGCAGAGGATCCTAACTCAAATCAGCAACATTCACATTAGAAACAAAGAACTGGATACTAGAATCATAACAACCACTTTATTTCGTTCATCACACTAAGGCTTTAAAAACAAGAGGTGTGCACAGGACTGATAAACACAGAGTTGAAACCTTTTTTATCCGGCTTCCCAACAATTCCCTCAATGGTTAAAGTCCCGGCTTTCAGCCTGCTCTGTTTCCACCCTCTCTTTTGCTCCCGCTTCTCTGGGATTCCTCAATCATCTCTTGATTAGATAATTGCTTCCTTGCATTTGCTAAGTTTTTTTTTGCAAATACAGGGTAAAAGTAAAAATCTGTACATTGCTGTTTAAAAAGACTAGAAAAATTAAGAAGCATATATGCTTCCAACACTAACGCTAACCCTAATGCTAACGAAAAGGCTAACTCTAACAGTTACACTAGCTCTAACTTTAGACACTAACCCCAAACACTAAACCTTACTGTAACTCTAAACACTGACCAAGTAATTCACTAAAGGGAGAATTGTCAGGAATGCAAAGTGAAATTGAAGTGAATTTCAAATTTAAAGTCAAAGTAGTCAAACTGAAAGCGTTGCTCATTTGGAGAATTTGTCCAGTTTCACCTTGAATTCACTTTGAATTTCCTTTAATATTTTGGATCCTAAATTTTGTATAGAGTTCAAATGTGAAAAGCATTAATTGTAAACCAAACTTGTAACTGCATCTGGCTGACTGGTGCATATTAGGTCAGGTTGACCAAATTCTGATTAGCTTTAGTAAAATTTAGTAACATTCTGCCTTCCTGGTCACAATTTGTCCATTTTCACAGAATTTTGTCCATCTTGGCAACATCTGGTGTCTATTGAATAACCCTAATAGATATTTAAAAAGATTTTCTAACTCATATTTTTCCAGCTATGCTAATTTGCCATAAAACTGCAGTTTCTTAATAAAAGAATTAACTAACTATCACACACACACATATATACCTCAAGTGTCATTCAGTTTGGGGTGCAGATGTCAAACTAGGATGGTTCTAGTAAATTCTTCCCATTTCCACTGGATATGAACTACTTATATGCTGCACTAAGACCACAACACAAGTTTTAAGCTCCTGAAATCTCTGCACAAAGCTCAATTTGGGTGATTAATCATTGCTGTTTCCCACACCTAATCAAGTAAGCACATTCTATGCAACAAATGCTAATGCTGGCCATTGATTATGGGGATGTAGTGTATGCACCCGCACAGCGAAACCCACCTTAATAAACTTAATATGTTATATAATTAATTCTGCCGCTTTGTACTAGAATGTGATTAATTTACCCACCACTGTGACATATATTCCCATATTTTTCCTAAGCCCACATCTAAATGATCTTTTATGGAATCATGGGAAAGAGATTTGGGACATCAATATGAACTGGAGGATTGGATATGTTTTATTCTCATCTTGAGAGGTATCACACAGTTTGCTAGTCATCATGAGAATCATTTAAAAATGCTCTATCGTTGGTACCAGTAAATAGTATTGTGCATGTGTTTGGAGGCTTCTTGTGGGACTACAGGTATGTAGAGTGAGCTGATTGTAGTGTTTTGTGTAAATAGGTTGGTTTTAGTTGTAATGTGGTGTGTTGTGTGTTTGTGGTATAATATATGTGGCTGTAGTGTGTGTGTGTGTATATGTGTGTAGGGGATGCTGCAACTGTGTGCATCGGGGCTGTAGTGTTTTTTTTGTATAGGTGACATATGTGTGTAGTGGCTGTACAGTTTGTGTTAGGAACTTAGTGTTTGTTGTTGCATACAACGGGTCTAGTAGTGTGTAGGGTATCTAGAGTGTTTATAGGGGATGCAGAGCAGGGGTGAGCTGGGACGAGGGACAAGGAGGCAACTGCCCCCCAGGCTGCCCTAAATCAAGGGCCATCCGCATTCAGCAAAAAAATAAAAAATAAAAATCCCCTGACTCTGGCTGGGGACTCGGATTTTTCAACATCCCTGCAGGCTGCAGCCAGTGAAGTCGGCCAGCCTCTCCTGATGATGTAATGAGGAGGGGGCATGACTTTCACTGCTCTTCTCCCAGGACCGATGGGGAATCTGGGAGAAGAGCAGAGGAAGTCACTCCCCCTTCTCCTGACATCATCAAGAGAGGCTGACATCACTGGCTGCTGTATGCTGGCTGCTGCCTCCTGCCCCTGCTGGATCTTGTTGGTTCCTGCTCCTGGATCCTGCCCACACCTCTCTAGCCTAAGGTAAGACTCAGGGAGTGGTGGAATACACTTTAGTTTTTTTTTATCACTCCCCTCAGCCCATATTCCCTTTCTCAGCCCCTATCCCCTTCCTCAGCCCCTTTCCCTCTTCCTCAGCCCCTGTCCCCGTTCCTCAGTTCTGTCCCTTTCCTCAGCTCCTGTCCCTTTGCTTAGCCCCTGTCCCTTTGCTCAGCCATTGTCCCCTTGCTCAGATCTGCCCCCCTTCCCCGGTCCCTTTCCTCAGCCCTATCCACTTCCTCAGCCCATGTCCCCTTCCTCAGCCCCTGTCCCCATTCATCAGCCCATGTCCTTTTCCTCAGCCCTGTTCCTTTCTTCAGCCCCCTCTCAGCTCCTGTCCCCCTCTCAGCTCCTGTCCCTTCTCTCTCAGCCCCATGCCCCCCACCATAGCCCCATAACACCCCCACTTTAGCTCCTCTCCCCCAATTGAGACCCAATCACCCACACCACAGCCCCTTTCCCAAATTGTAGCCATCAACCTACTTCAGCCCCTATCCCCAAACTATATTTCCTAACCCCCCAATTACAGCTTGTGAAGAAAATAGACTTAGTTCGGTATTTTCTCCTATGTTCGGGCTTTTTCTGCAGTATTTTGTGCATGTTGAATCTATTGGTTCAGTAGTTTAAATTACCGAACACCAACAACCCTCCTGGCTTATTAACTTCAAAAGAACCATCTATTAAGCGCTCTCTGGGTGGCCGCTGTTCGTATAGCTGAATGCCACGTGGAACAGAAAACGGCGGCCATCTTGTTTACACGAAAGGAGGCAGGTGGACTTGGTCATCGAGTGTCCTGAACTAAAATCGGACACTCGACCTCCCGAACCACCACTGAAACTACCGAACGCCTGCTTCCTTCAGCCACGAGAGCGCCATTCGGTATTTTTTGTTCATACGGACAAGGGGAGCAATCGCTCCTATGAGCTAGGAGGATTCATTCGGGACTTTTATTTGTTTTCTACCTTTTTCTGAATTGACCGACCGCACACGCTGAATTCGTGGAACTGTTTTGGGCAGGAGCCTTGTGTGTGGTCGGTAACTTGTGACTTCCATACTTTTTAAGAACCCCTGAACCGATCTGGGTGAAATTTAGATCGGGGCTATCAGGAGATATGTAAGTTGTGGGCATACCTTGTATGGAAAGGGGTGTTCTAACTTTTGGGAAAATCGTGTGCCCTCTGCCTGGAGATAATTGGGTTATTCCTTAACTTATCTCAATATCTCCCAGGCAGAGAGAGGGCGGAAGTTACCGTAAATCTGTATGTTGATTGGTTATTGTCTTTGTTTACTGTGGGAGGTCCTCTTGCAGGAGGATTTCTCATAAAAGCCAGTGTGTCATCAATAAACTTGATTCCTGTTACACCCTTCATGAAGTCTAGGCTCATGTTTAGGGAATATTCTATTTGCTGGGGAGAATCATCTTGGAAGCTGCATTCATCTACACTATTCCTCTGCATCCTACTGCAGTTATAATCACTTATGCTCAGCTATTGGGGAAGGAATAGAAGATCACAGTACCATAACCACTGCAGGTCCTAACACAGCTCATAGCCTCCACTACAGTCCCTATTCCCCCACTACAGCACCTGTCCCCCCCACTACAACCCCTACACCCCTACTACAGCCCTGTCACCTTACTCAACCCCTGTCTACCTTCTTTCAAAGTGTAAAGTTTGTATGTCTGTCTGTGTGTGTCTGTTTGTGTGTGTGTCAGTGTGTCTGTATGTGTGTGTGTGTGTGTGTGTCAGTTTGTGTGTGTGTTAGTGTGTATAAGTTTTTAAGTATGTCTGTGTGTGTGTGTGTGTGTGTCAGAATGTCTGTGTGTGTTTATGTGCCAGTATGTCTGTTTATGTGTGTGTGTCAGTATGTCTATCTGTGTGAGTCAGTATGCCTGTAACAGTGTGTCTGTCAGTGAGTGTGTGCCTGTCAGTGAATGTGTGTTTGTTAGTGTGGGTCAAATCAGCAAGTGTGTGTGTACCTGTCAGTGAGTGTGTCTGTTTAGGTGACTGCCACCACCCCTTTAAATCACATGGGAAAGGTGTTTTTGCTCTCCTCTTGGTACAATGGGACACTTGACTGGATTTGCCTCGAGCTCTTTTGTGGTCTCTTCCATTGCCACCCTCCACTCCATCTGTTTGTAGTTTCCCCCATTCGCCTCCGTTTACCATGGCTTTGCAGACTGCGGTAGAAGATCTTCTGTATTTTGACAGGAAGCTGATTGTAGCTCTCTGCTAGTAGCTTCCTATCAGGTAAGGTAGAGAATACAGAAGATCCTCTCAAACGGTCCCCAAGGCCACACTTCATGAAGTGACTGGAAGTAGGGAGAGCTTTGCACTGTTTGCTCCTCTCCTGCAGGTCACCTGAGATTGTTCCCTAAGGCAGCCATCTGTGCCTGCACCGGCAGGTTAATAAGTTTGCAAGGAATTGCAATGTGTAGACTTACTTCTAGTAGGCATTTTGGTTACTAGAACATCAGGACCATGCTATTTAAGGAAAACAAACCAGACGCGACATACACATCCCTGGGGAAGTTCTTGTGGTGCATTGGATACGGTGCATTGGATACAAAGATTTTATCTTGTTTTGATATTGGTTTTATTTTTATGTGTTTTTCTTCGTACTGTTTTTTTCCCCTTCCTTCTGAAAAGGTCGAGCTCTGTACCTTATTCCTTTACACCACTAGATGAGGAGAAATGCCTTCTAGTATCTACTTGCCTGTAAGTGCAAAACTATATAAATACATTGTTTAAGTTTATACCCTCTGCACTATTTGCCTTTTTTTTATCTGCCTTTAAATGTTCCATGAGGATTTTTACCACAGAGCTTTAGTGATATTTTGAATTAATTACCTTCTTTGAAGGGAGACAAGTCTGAATCTGACTATATTTTGTGAGTTCTCTACACCCCTCACACTACCCATTTTGTACTTTATTTATACTAATATAATAAGTTTGCAAGGAATTCAAATGGGTGGACTTCTAGTAGGCATTGAGGTTTTCAATAAGTTTGCTCATTTGTAGCTAATCTCTAAATGTACATTTGAATAGCTTTCAGTAAGTAACAAAAATGTCATTTCAGGTCAAATTTCATACATTATTGTTGCAATCCAGAGGAACATTGAGAACATCAAAACGTATTAAACATCCCACTGTAGGTCTGAAATTAGATTAAATTAAAACATTATGTTTATTGTTACCTAAAATCTGTGTCCATTTGGTTTGCAAACAGAAATATGCTATATTACAGGAAATGAGAAGACTTACCATCATTACATTATTAATAGAACCACTTTTCAAGGTACTACATATTAAAATATTCACAAAGAACATACTAATAATTAATAATACATTTGTTTAGGTTATTTTGACCTTTGACTTATCATTTATATGTGAAGGTAATTACTCCTTCATTGTGCATCTTGCATTATTAAAGGCCCTGTAAAATAATTTTAAAATGGAAAATTATTTCTTTGAGGTCAAAAAGGATATAAAAACTCAAAACACTTATAAAATAGTTTTTGTAATAACGAGCAAACATTCATCTATGCAATATTTATAATGAGTTCTTGTCTTAAATTATAGAAACATATTTATATATACTTTTTCATCTAAGTAGTTTATCTCAATGACAAAATGCTATTTAAGTCCGCAAAATGTTGTAGTTTTCACCATATAATATTGTTTCCAAAGCATTTTTAGGCAATGGAAATTTAATATAAAATTATAAAATGGATATTTATGCAATTGGCTCAAACATATCCGTACACACTGCTAACCTTGCTACTATATTGTGGATATGGAAAAACTAGACATTGCAATATAGTGTTTATTTAAAGGGAAATTACCACAACATGTTTGTTTGCTTTGGCAAATTGAATTTTATTGAGATTCACAACATGCATATACAGTATACATTCACTTGATAAGTGATAATACATATTGTCACTTCTTGCTGGCACAAACCAATATCATGCTCAAAAAAGGGAATGCATCGATAGCCTGTGTTTGTTGTGTGAGTTGGATGTTTTAACTTGCCTGGAGAGCAGAAGAAGGAGCCTAATTAGTTGTAACCAGGGTAGACATATAGTTATCCAACCTCATCTTGAATAATAAGAAGACTGCAGTTACTTCATCCAGACTGTCCCTACCAGTGTTGCTTATATATATATTTGAATGTTTAGTCTATTCTGTGAACAGTAACTTAGAGTTTATACCATTTTTCGCTGATACTTACTTGGAGCACCCTTGGGCATCACTGTCAAACCTTCTGTTTGCCTTTCCAATCCATTCCGTCAAATTGTTATCCATCTAGATCAGGCTTCCCCAAACTCTGTCCCTCCAGATGTTGTTGAACTACAAGTCCCATGATTCTCCACCCATCTATTTCATTCATAGAATCATGGGAGTTGTAGTTCAGCAACATCTGGCGGGACGGATTTTGTGGAAGCCTGATATAGATTGTCCACTTATTCCATGCTGTCTCCCAAAATTTCTGAGATGTTGAATTTATCCCATTATGAGATTTATTGCTTGACCTAATTATTTGCTCATATATTCGCGTTTGTTCTATCTTTTGTATGTGTAGCTTGACTGAAATGATCCCTGCTATCCATGATAAAGCTGCAATTTTAATATAAAAGGTCAGATGTGTATCAGCGTTTTATAGCTAATGGAAAAAAAAATCAACATGTAACACTCTATAGAATGAGAGTTTCCTGGTGAAAGTCACTGTGTGGAATGAAACGTCGATCTGGAATTTATGATTTTGGAATAAAGCAATACTTATTATGGAAAGACCATGAGTGCAGCCATACTTTTGATTACTATTGTACCACAGAAGCCTTATGGGCTGGCACCCGGCAAATTAAAAATTGAGCCTGAGTGCAAGGAACTTTCATTATATGTGTCGAAACATTGATTTGTAATATGCACAGCTAATCGGATTGTAACACAATAAATAAAAATAATTCTCGTCTTTGAGACCTGAAGTCTCAATATAACTTAGTTTTTTGTATATATATATTTTTGTATATATATATACTTTCATTATATGTGTTGAAATGTTGATTTGTAATATGCACAGCTATTCGGATTGTAACACATATACAAAAAACAAAGTTAAGGGAGCACTCCAGGTCTCAAAGATGAGCAAAAATTTTATTTATTGTGTTACAATCCGATTAGCTGTGCATATTACAAATCAACGTTTCAACACATATAATGAAAGTTCCTTGCACTCAGGCTCAATTTTTAATTTAGTTTGCAGACAGAAATATGCTATATTACAAAAAAAAGGGGGTTAAGGGAGCACTCCAGGTCTCAAAGACGAGAATTTTTTTTTTTATTGTGTTACAATCCGATTAGCTATGCATATATACAAAAAACAAAGTTAAGGGAGCACTCCAGGTCTCAAAGATGACATACAATTGTATTTATTGTGTTACAATCCGATTAGCTGTACATATATACAAAAAACTAAGTTAACCCCGCAAGGAATGAGCCAAATGTACACGTTGTGATCAAATCAAAACGTAAACAAAAACTTTAATTTGCGCTATATGTTTGTTCAGGCGTAATTCACCTCTTTCATTTTATGTGCACCCACACTTAGTATATATATCTTTATTCAGGGGGAACAGGGTTTTCATTTAACATCAAATATTTAGGTATAAAACATAGTTTAATATGAATAAAATATAAAAAAATGGGAGAAAATAAGAATTTTTAAAAAAAAGTTTAGTTCTACGTGACATTCTAACTGTGCACGCCATAATACTGTTTGATATTACTGCAATAAAATACACATATTTGTATTCAGAAATGTCTCACGTGTAAAACAGTACCCCCTATGTACAGGTTTTATGGTGTTTTAGGAAGTTACAGGGTCGAATACAGCATGTTACATTTTTCAGTTTATTCACATTGAAATTCGCCAGATTGGTTACATTGCCTTTGAGACCGTATGGTAGCGCAGGAATGAGAATTACCCCCATGGTGGCATACCATTTGCAAAAGTAGACAACCCAAGGTATTGCAAATGGGGTATGCCCAGTCTTTTTAGTAGCCTCTTGGTCACAAACACTAGCCAAAATTAGTGTTAATATTTGGAAATGCAAAAAACTAATTTGAACGTCAATTTTTGTGACTAAGTGGCTACTAAAAAAGACTGTACATACCCCGTTTGCAATACCTTCGGTTATTATGGGGATACCTTCCCCATTATGGGGATAGTTCTCATTCCTGGGCTACCGTATGGTCTCAAATGCAACGTAACCAATCTGGCGAATTTCAATGTGAAAAAACTGAAAGACAAGCCTTATATTTGACTCTCTACCTTTTGAAAACACAATAAAACCTGTACATGAGGGGTACTGTTATACTCGGGAGACTTTGCTGAACACAAATATTAGTGTTTCAAAACGGTAAAACGTGTCACAACAATTATATTGTCTGTGTAAGTGCCATTTGTGTGTGAAAAATGCAAAAAAATATCACTTTCACTGACAATATTGTCGTTGTAATACATGTTACTGTTATGAAACACTAATATTTGTGTTTAGTGAAGTCTTCCGAGTAAAACAGTACCCCCCATGTACAGGTTTTATGGTGTCTTGGAAAGTTACAGGGTTAAATATAGTGCTAGCAAATTAAATTCCCTGGACTTTTGGCCTGGGTTGTCAGGCTGGTCCTGCTAATTGCAATTAATATAATTACCTAATTATGTAAAATGATTACATATATATATATACACTTAGAATTATATATATATATATATATATGTGTGTATATAAATATATATGTGTATATATATATATATATATATATATATATATATATATATAAAAATATATATGTATATCATTTTTTAAAATTATTTTTATTTATATATAGGTATATATACCTATATACTTTTATACTTATGTATATAGATATATATATTATTTCGTTCTACATGTATTTTGATATAAATATATATATATATATATATATATATATATATATATTAATTTTAAAATACAGTTAGAACAAATTTTCACATCTTTATATTTTTTATTTATTTATTTGTTATTATTTTTAATTGAATTTTTTACGTATTTACTAATTTATTTATTTTATATATATATATATATATATATATATATATATATATATATATATATATAATCAATATCATTGTACACGTATTTTGATATTAATATATATTTATAATTATATATATATATATATTACAATTAAAATACACTTAGACAGTGTATGTGTGTATATGTGTATATATATATATATATATTTAGATCATATATATAATAAATATGTATATGATCTAAGTATATATTATTTATTTTTACACTGATTTAACTTTTATTTTGTTTATTTTCATACAGCAGGGGGAGTACCTGTCATTACAAGCACTCCCCCTGCGGGCACTGACATGGACGGCTATGCTGTCCATGTGATTGCGAGGTCCTCGCAAGGACCTCGCGATCACATGGCCCAATGGGCCGAAGAGGACAGATGGGGACTCCCTGGGTTTCCAGGTGAGTCCCTTATACCGCGATCACTGACGTGGGATCGCCTGTGACCGGGTAAGTATAAAGGATGGTTTGGGTGTTCTATGCCGCCCTGCGGCGTTTAGAGCCGCTTCCTTAAGGACGGCATAAAACGCCCGCCATCCTTAAGGGTTTAACCCCTTAAGGACACATGACGTGTGTGACATGTCATGATTCCCTTTTATTCCAGAAGCTTGGTCCTTATGGGGTTAAGGGAGCACTCCAGGTCTCAAAGACAAGAATTTTTTTTATTTATTGTGTTGCAATCCGATTAGCTGTGCATATTACAAATCGACGTTTCGACACGTTTGGGCCTTTATCAAATCTATTTATTTATGGATCTTGATAAAGACCCGAATGGGTCAAAACGTTGATTTGTAATATGCACAGCAAGTTGGATTGTAACTCAATAAATACAATTTTTTCTCATCTTTGAGACCTGGAGTGCTCCCTTAACTTTGTTTTTTTTTGTATATATTACACAGGATTGCACCTAGCAATATTTTTTTAAGTGAGGAGTGCCAAGCATTGTGGATTTGGATATATATATCTGTTTGTGGAAACATCACCCTTTTCATTTCAGCATCATTCTCTTCTTCCCTATTCACTGCCTCTGCCATTTTGTGCCTGGCTCCTTCAAGAGCGTGCAACAACACCTCATGCTTATAGCCACATTCAAGAACCTTTTCAAACATAATTTTCAGTTTTCCTTATCCCAGACTCTGAAATGTTCCTCATTACTCTCATAAACTGAGATATGGGCAAAGATTCCTTCAACTTCCTAGGGTGGCAGCTGCTATCAAAGAGCAGTGAATTGCGGTCCGTGGGTTTGGTATATAAGCTATAAGTAAACTTGTCACCCTCCACACCAATTAGTAAATCCAAAAACTCAATTTGGTCTGTACTGTATATATATGTAAAGCGTACTGGGGAGGGCAATGTGTTAAGATCATCAAACATTTATTTCAATTCAATTTTGTTTCCAGACCATATCACCAACACATCATCGATAAATCTCATTTTGGCAGTGTTCTCTGCTTCATATTTATCCAGTATATGTCTCAACTCATATACATACATAAAGGCGTTGGTGTACATAGGCGCCATCGCCAACCCCATTTAAGTACCTGTAAGTTGTATGTAATACTGGTCCTCAAAACAAAAATCGTTAGAGGTCAGAGTTAGTAGCAATTAGAGTTGAGCGAACACCTGGATGTTCGGGTCTGCCGGCATCGGCCGAACTTTGACAAAAAGTCCGGGTTCGCGCTTGAAATTGAACCCGAACTTGACCCTGAACTTGACCCCGAACCCTATTGAAGTCAATGGGGACCCGAACCTTTGGGCACAACAATGGCTCTAAGGAACTCCTGGAAAGGGCTAGAGGGCTGCAAAAGGAAGTAAATTGGGGGTAAGAGCAGCACAAGTGTCCTGCAAACAAATGTGGATAGGGAAACCACTTAAAAATAACATGAAATAAGCAGCCGCTTAGTAGATAACTCCCTAATCCCCACGGTATTAAAGAGCTATCTACCAAAAGGCTGAAAGACCTAAATTGGTTTTCCAGCCACATTTACTAATACTAAGTAAAGATTACTTAGTATTAGTATTAGTACATTTAGCCCCTACTCGCTATACCGCGAGTAGGGGCATGTCTTGTAAACATTGAGCAGCCAGTGGCCGCTCACTGTAAAAAAAAAAAATATATAAATATATTGCCCCCACCCCTGTGCAATGGGTGGGGCCCCTAAATAAGAATGTGGAGGGGGGGGACCTACTGTACCCCCCCGCCCCCCACCACTGAGCGGCAGGTGGGGGCCCTAAATAACAATAAGGGGGGGACCTACTATCCTCCCGCGCGGCCCCCACCCCTGAGTGGCGGGTGGGGGCCCTAATTAAAAATGTACCCCCCAGGTGACACTCCCCTCTCCCCAAAAAATTACCCCTATCTACCCCCCTCATCCTAAAAATAATGAGGGGGGACCCTTATCTAAATACCTGATAAAAAAAATAGACTTACCATTTGATGTCTTCTTTCTTCTAAAATCTTATTTTTTCAGCCCCAAAAAAGGCCAAATAAAAATCCATAATAACCAACACACTTTAAAAAAAAAAAAAAACAAGCACAAAAAAAAAATCAATTTTCACCCATGGAGCTCTGCAGGACAGGGGAAGGCTTATAAAGCCTTGCCCCGCCCTGCAATTAGGCTCAGTGCACTGATTGGTGGGTTTAAGCCATACAATAAGAGTGCTCTGACAGGTAAATGAAGAGACTGACAGCTAAGTCTCTACATTTACCTGTCCCAGCACTCTGTTTCGTTAGCTTGAAATCCAGGCAATCAGAGTGCTCTGTGTCATTTTACACAGCGTGGGAAAGTTATTTCGGGTTCAGTTCGGGTTCGCTCAAGTCTAGTAGCAATAATTGCAAAACAAAGTCAATAGGGTACCTTACCAGTATTGGTGAGTCAGTGAGAACTTTCCTCATTGCTTCAACACTCTCAGAGTGTGAGATGATGGTGTATTAACAGGAGACAACCATTGTCATTAGGTAAACCTCAGTAGTTGGTATTGACATGCTGTTCAATCTGTTAATCACATCAGCAGAATATTTTACACAGGTAGATAGTGCAATCACTGGCCCTTTAAATACTGATTCCAGCCATACAGAAATTGTCTCAAATAAACTCCCTTTGGCTGATACAATCGGCAGCCCTGGTGGTTGGTGTGGGTTTTTATAAATCTTTGGCAAAATGTACATTATGGGACATCTGGGATACTTCTCCCACAGGTATTCAAACAACTCATTAGTAATAACACCTTGTTTCAAAGCCTCCTGCAAAATTTTATAAATAATTTTCACAAATTCCATACCAGGGTCTACTGTTGCTCTGCAGTATGTTTGTGTGTCCATTAGTTGTTTCAATATATCCAACTTATAGTCTGTGTAATTCATTACTACAATCCTGCCCCCTTTCTCTGCCAGGCAAATTGTAATCATGGGATTATCTACCAGCCCTTTAATTGCACATCTCTCCTGGTAATATTAGCAACTTTACTTTTTGGGCTATTTATGATCTTTGTACAATCTGTCTGCAAATTTTTTGAAAAAACTTTGAGAGTTGCATTGGTGGTAAGTGGATCGAAAGAACTCTGTAGTCTCAATGGTCCTTGAGTGTCAGTTTTCTGTTCATCCTTAAACTCAAGTTGCCGTAGGGATCTGTCAAATCTAAATTGCTCAATGTCACAAACAAAGGCATTTGGTTCACTTGACAGGACACATGTCAATCCTTTGGATAACATTGAAATCTCATTCTCATCAAGTGTCCTTGAGGATAGGTTAAAGACTGGGACAGTTAGTTGTTTCTTGGTGGTCTCCCCTCTGTGGACCATGTGTCCCCTTTGCGCCACCATCGTGTCCTGCATCTCCTCTTGTTCTTAATAAAAGCCTCTGGTCCACTGGCTCTCTGACTAGGCCCAGGCTTGAGTCTAAAAAAGAAGGGCCAGATCTACTACTAGCAGTGCTAGATGGGGTTTGGCCAGGTCACTCACCTTGTGTTAATTCACTCTCAGAGCCAGATTCCCCAGAAGCAAGATCAACAGTGGGTTCACATGGTTTGGTGATCCTCTGTCATCGGGTTCTCTGTGAATGGTATATATGGTGTCACTTTGATATTCACAATTCTGTGTATAAGTGATAGATGCGTTTGTTAGGGTATGTGTTTATGCATCATTATATTTGATCCGGTATCACTGCTCTTGGGTGATTGCTTTGGGCTGTCCCTGGGTGATTACTTTGGGCTAATTGGTTGGAACTGGTAACGTGATTTTTGCATCTTGGGTATTTAAGAGTTTTTGTAGTTAGTAACGGTTATACTGATGAAAGTCTTTGATAGACTGAAACGTTGATGTAATTTGACTGTATTCACAATAAATATTTGAACCTGGTTGAAAAGTCCAGTGAGAGCTCTCCTTCATGACCATTAAATATATAGGTCACGAAGGAGAGCTCTCACTGGACTTTTCAACCAGGTTTAAATATTTATTGTGAATACAGTCGAATTACATCAACAAATTACATCAACGTTACATCAAAAGTCCAGGACAGCAGGCAAAATAAAATAAAGAATATAATTCAAATTTAATTATTTTATACTTCAAAGAAAATAAACCACTAGACACATCTATAGCTAACAACTGGTGTGCTTTTAAGGCTGTTATTAGAGGTCATTTAATAAAGTTAGAACAAGAACATGGAAAAAACATGGCTGATTTATATATAACTTTTTTCAAATCTTTCTAATCAAAATGTAAAAAAAATGCAGCAAATAACATTTATTCAGAAATGTTAAAAAATACAAGAACAAATTAAAGGATCACTATAGAGTCAGGAACACAAACATGTATTCCTGACCCTATAGTGTTAACACCACCATCTAGCCCCCCTGGGCCCCTCATGCCTCCATAAATATAGCAAAATATTACTGTATTCAAGCCTGAAGTTGTAACTCTGCATGCTGTTAGACTCAGAAAAACAAACAGTTTACTGATATCATTAGAAGTGGTGGCCTGATCCAATCATAATGCTTCTCCATAGGATTGGCTGGGACTGACAAGGAGGCAGATCAGGGGCAGAGCCAGCATGATTCAAACACAGCCCTGGCCAATGAGCATCTCCTCATAGAGATGAATTGAATCAATGCATCTCTATGAGGAATGTTCAGTGTCTGCATGCAAAGGGAGGAGACACTGAATGTTTGGATGCATTTTAGGCAGCCATGACCCAGGAAGGATCTCTAACAGCCATCTAAGGAGTGGCCAGTGAAGTTATCCCCAAGATTCAAAAATAGACAAATATTTGCAAAATCTAGAATTTCCAAAATTAACACAAACACAAAAAATCTAATTAAATCTACCTATAACTTTGGAAGAAGTAGATGGAAATATATCTAAGTTAATATTTCAAAAAACTCCAGATCCCGATGGTCTAAGTAATATTTTCTGAAAACTATTCAAATCGAATCTTTTACTCCAATTAACATCCACATTTAATGGTATTGTAGATCAAAAATACTTTCCTTCAGATATAACAAAAGTCAACATAATTCCAATTTTAAAACCTAATAAAAATCCTTCACTAATACAAAACTATAGACCAAATTCACTCTTGAATACTAATATCAAAGTATTCGCATCCATTCTTGCTGACAGGTTAAGACAAGTTCTAAACTATTTAATACACCCAGACCAGAGAGGCTGTATGCCAAACAGATTTAAAGGCTTGACTAACAGACGATTAATAGATTTATTAGATCTAGCAGAAAGACACAAGACTCTCCTCCTGACCCTGTCGATAGATGCCAAAAAAGCCTTTGACAGGGTCAGCTGTGGATTCATGAGAAAATCTTTGAAATACTTTGGTATTCAAGACTGGATGTGTCAAGCAATCATGTCTTTGTATCATACCCTATTAGTAGTGATGTCGCGAACATAAAATTTTCGGTTCGCGAACGGCGAAGGCGAACTTCCTCAAACATTCGCGAACCGACAAACCGTGCGAACCGCCATTGACTTCAATGGGCAGGCGAATTTTAAAACCCACAGGGACTCTTTCTGGCCACAATAGTGATGGAAAAGATGTTTCAAGGGGACTAACACCTGGACTGTGGCATGCCGGAGGGGGATCCATGGCAAAACTCCCATGGAAAATTACACAGTTGAGGCAGAGTCTGGTTTTAATCCATAAAGGGCATAAATCACCTAACATTCCTAAATCACAATGGATATGGATTGACACCTGACATATGACATATTGACACCTTGACATATGGATTGACACCTGTCCTCAGAGACCCTGATACACACTGACACAGAGCAGAATAGGGACTGTTCCCACTACATAGGGTCACTTGGCAGATATGGATTGACACCTGTCCTCAGGGACCCTGATACACACCGACACAAAGCAGAATAGGGACTGTTCCCCCTACATAGGGTCACTTGGCAGATATGGATTGACATCTGTCCTCAGAGACCCTGATACACACTGACATAGAGCAGAATAGGGACTGTTCCTCCTACATAGGGTCACTTGGCAGATATGGATTGACACCTGTCCTCAGGGACCCTGATACACACAGAAACAGAGCAGAATAGGGACTGTTCCTCCTACATAGGGTCACCATTTTTAGCCCAAGGCAGCTCATCTCATTGTATCGCCCACTGTCAGTCCCTTCGGGATCCATCCCTCATTCATCTTAATAAAGGTGAGGTAATCTAGACTTTTTTGACCTAGGCGACTTCTCTTTTCAGTGACAATACCTCCTGCTGCACTGAAGGTCCTTTCTGACAGAGCACTTGAAGCGGGGCAGGCCAGAAGTTCTATCGCAAATTGGGATAGCTCAGGCCACAGGTCAAGCCTGCACACCCAGTAGTCAAGGGGTTCATCGCTCTTCAGAGTGTCGATATCTGCAGTTAAGGCGAGGTAGTCTGCTACCTGTCGGTCGAGTCGTTCTCTGAGGGTGGATCCCGAAGGGCTGTGGCGATGCATAGGACTTAAAAAGCTCTGCATGTCCTCCATCAACAACACGTCTTTAAAGCGTCCTGCCCTTGACGGCGTGTTCGTGGGAGGAGGAGGATTACTTTCGCCTCTTCTCCTGTTAGATTCCCGTTGTGCTGTGCCATCACCCTTATACGCTGTGTAAAGCATACTTTTTAATTTATTTTGCAAATGCTGCATCCTTTCCGACTTGTTGTAATTCGGTAACATTTCCGCCACTTTCTGCTTATACCGGGGGTCTAGTAGCGTGGACACCCAGTACAGGTCGTTCTCCTTCAGCCTTTTTATATGAGGGTCCCTCAACAGGCACGACAGCATGAAAGACCCCATTTGCACAAGGTTGGTTGCCGAGCTACTCATTTCCCGTTCCTCCTCCTCAGTGATCTCAATGAAGGTATGTTCTTCCCCCCAGCCATGTACAACACCACGGGTACCAGATAGGTGACAACGAGCACCCTGGGATGCCTGTTGTGGTTGGTCTTCCTCCTCCTCCTCAAAGCCACATTCCTCCACTGACTCCTCTTCCTCACAATCCTCTTCCAGCGTTGCCGCAGCGATGCTGATAAGGCTGTTTCTGGTGGTGATGGTGACCACAACTCTTCCTCTTCCTCTTCACGCTCATCTACAGCCTGATCCAGCACTCTTCGCAGGGCACGCTCCAGGAAGAAAACAAAAGGTATGATGTCGCTGATGGTGCCTTCGGTGCGACTGACTAGGTTTGTCACCTCCTCAAAAGGACGCATGAGCCTACAAGCATTGTGCATGAGCGTCCAGTAACATGGCAAAAAAATTCCCAGCTCCCCAGAGGCTGTCCTAGCACCCCGGTCATACAAATATTCATTAACGGCTTTTTCTTGTTAGAGCAGGCGGTCGAACATTAGGAGTGTTTAATTCCAACGTGTCGGGCTGTCGCAAATCAAGCGCCTCACTGGCATGTTGTTTCGCCGCTGGATATCTGCAAAGTGCACCATGGCTGTGTAGGAACACCTGAAATGGCCACACACCTCCCTGGCCTGCTTCAGGACGTCCTGTAAGCCTGTGTACTTATGCACAAAGCGTTGTACGATCAGATTACACATATGTGCCATGCACGGCACATGTGTCAACTTGCCCAACTTCAATGCGGCAACAAATTTGTTCCGTTGTCACAAACCACTTTGCCGATATCCAGTTGCCACTTTTCCACCTATGCGTTCACTGCGGACAGGAGTGCTTGTCGGGTGTGAATCTCTGCTTTCAAGCAAGTCAAACCCAAGACGGCGTGACACTGCCGTATCCAGGATGTGGAATAGTACCTGGGGAGCTGGGGGGTGCCGTTGATGTGGAGCAGAAGAGGACTCAGCCGAGGAGGTTATGGAAGAGGATGGAGTAGGAGGAGTAGAGGAGGTGGCAGCAGGCCTGCCTGCAAGTCGTGGCGGTGTCACCAACTCCTCTGCAGAGCCACGCATTCCATGCTTGGCAGCCGTCAGCAGGTTTACCCAATGCGCAGTGTAGGTGATATACCTGCCCTGACCATGCTTTGCAGACCAGGTATCAGTGGTCAGATGGACCCTTGCCCCAACACTGTGTGCCAGACATGCCATTACTTCCTTTTGCACAATCGAGTAGAGGTTGGGGATTGCCTTTTGTGCAATGAAATTTCGTCCGGGTACCTTCCACTGCAGTATCCCAATAGCCACACATTTTTTAAATGCCTCAGACTCCACCAGCTTATATGGTAAAAGCTGGCGGGCTAATAGTTCAGACAAGCCAGCTGTCAGACGCTGGGCAAGGGGGTGACTTTCTGACGTTGGCTTCTTACGCTCAAACATGTCCTTGACAGACACCTGACTGTGGGCAATGAGCAGGAACTGCTCAAGGCGAGAGACGGAGTGGCGGATGGTTGAGAGGGGGCAAGGAGGACAGCAGTGGTTGACGTGGCTGAAGATGCTGGACCAGGAGGAGGATGGCGGCTTTGAGTTTGTGTGCTGCTTGTACTCATGTGTACTCATGTTTGTGATGTGCGATCATGTGCCTACGCAAAGCAGTTGTACCTAGGTGGGTGTTGGACTTCCCACGACTCAGTTTCTTTTGGCACAGGTTGCAAATGGCATCGCTGTTGTCAGAGGTAGACACACAAAAAAAATGCCACACTGAGCTCTGCAATGACGGCATTCTGGTGGTGGACACAGCATGCGTTGATTGGCGTACTGTCGGACTGACCCTGGGTGCCGATGCATGCTGTCTGACTGTGCCACTAGCTCCTTGCGACGAACTCCCCCTGCTTCCAACTCGTCTCCTCCTCCTCCTCTCTGTCTCTCCATCTGAACTTTCGCCATGTTCTTCTTCTTGCCAAGTGGGCACCCACGTGACATCCATGGACGCATCGTCATCATCAACCGCTTCACTTGTATCTGACAACTCAGCAAAGGAAGCAGCAGCGGGTACAACATCATCATCATCATCACACCGTACGTCCATTTGTGTAATGCTGCCTGCCTGAGACATATCCTTGTTATCTACATCCTCTGGCAATAATGGTTGCGCATCACTCATTTCTTCAAACAGATGTGTAAATAACTCCTCTGACATACCAAGTGAAGCGGCTGTGGTGCTAGTGTTGGTGGTTGCGGCAGGCGGGTGAGTGAGTGGTATCTTGAGAGGTGCCAGAAGCTAAGCCGGAGCAGGATGGTGCGTCAAGGTTCTGAGCGGAAGCTGTAGTAGATTTGGTGTCCTGTGTTAGCCAGTCAACTATGTCCTCAGAACTTTTCAAGTTCAGGGTACGTGGCCTCTGAAAACTGGGCATTATTCTAGGGCAAAAGGGAATCACAGCACCACGACCACAATGGCCCCTGCAGGGTGGTCTGCCTGTCATTTTTTGGGGGGATTAGTGGTACTATGCGTGCAAGCTACTGTAAGACCAGATATGAGTGGCACTGTGAAGTGGCAGAGGTTGGCAGAGGAGTACACGCTGTAGGCCTGACACACCCGCTTGAAGACAACTAACTGCTATTCAATCTATAACAGTGAAAAAAGTGTTTTGGTTTTAAATGCACGCTATTGTGACACCAGATATTAGTGGCAATGTGCACTGGCAGAGGTTGGCAGAGTACACGCTGTAGGCCTGACACACCCGCTTGAAGACAAGTAACTGCTATTCAATCTATAACAGTGAAAAAAGTTTTTTGTTTTTAAATGCATGCTTTTGTGACACCAGATATGAGTGGCAATGTGCACTGGCAGAGTTTGGCAGAGTACACGCTGTTGGCCTGACACACAGACATTTGCAGACAACTAACTGCTATTCAATCTATAACAGTAAAAAAAGTTTTTTGTTTTTAAATGCACGCTATTGTGACACCAGATATGAGTGGCAATGTGCACTGAAAGAGGTTGGCAGAGTACACGCTGTTGGCCTGACACACCCGCTTGAAGACAAGTAACTGCTATTCAATCTATAACAGTGAAAAAAGTTTTTTGTTTTTAAATGCATGCTTTTGTGACACCAGATATGAGTGGCAATGTGCACTGGCAGAGTTTGGCAGAGTACACGCTGTTGGCCTGACACACAGACATTTGCAGACAACTAACTGCTATTCAATCTATAACAGTAAAAAAAGTTTTTTGTTTTTAAATGCACGCTATTGTGACACCAGATATGAGTGGCAATGTGCACTGAAAGAGGTTGGCAGAGTACACGCTGTTGGCCTGACACACAGACATTTGCAGACAACTAACTGCTATTCAATCTATAACAGTAAAAAAAGTTTTTTGTTTTTAAATGAACGCTATTGTGACACCAGATATGAGTGGCAATGTGCACTGGCAGAGGTTGGCAGAGTACACGCTGTTGGCCTGACACACAGACGCTTGCAGACAACTAACTGCTATTCAATCTATAACAGTGAAAAAAAGTTTTTTGTTTTTAAATGCAAGCTATTGTGACACCAGATATGAGTGGGGGCACTGGGCAAGTGGGCACAGTATCCACTGTGAGCCTGACACACAGACGCTTGCAGACAACTAACTGCTACTCAATCTATTACAGTGAAAAAAAAAGTTTGTGGGTTTTTAAATGCACGCCATTGTGCCACCAGATATGAGTGGCACTGTGCACACTGACAGAGTACACGCTGTTGGCCTGACACACAGACGCTTGCAGACAACTTACTGCTATTCAATCTATAACAGTGAAAAAAGTTTTTTGTTTTTAAATGCACGCTATTGTGACAAAAGATATGAGTGGTGGCACTGGGCAAGTGGGCACAGTATCCACTGTGAGCCTGACACACAGACGCTTGCAGACAACTAACTGCTATTCAATCTATTACAGTGAAAAAAGTTTGTGGGTTTTTAAATGAACGCTATTGTGCCACCAGATATGAGTGGCACTGTGCACACTGGCAGAGTACACGCTGCTGGCCTGACACACAGTCACTTGCAGACAACTAATTGCTAATTAATCTATTACAGTGAAAACATTTTTTTTGTTTTTAAATGCAAGCTATTGTGACACCAGATATGAGTGGTGGCACTGGGCAAGTGGGCACAGTATCCACTGTGAGCCTGACACACAGACGCTTGCAGACAACTAACTGCTATTCAATCTATTACAGTGAAAAAAAGTTTGTGGGTTTATAAATGAACACTATTGTGCCACCAGATATGAGTGGCACTGTGCACACTGGCAGAGTACACGCTGCTGGCCTGACACACAGTCACTTGCAGACAACTAATTGCTAATTATTCTATTACAGTGAAAACGTTTTTTTGTTTTTAAATGCAAGCTATTGTGACACCAGATATGAGTGGTGGCACTGGGCAAGTGGGCACAGTATCCACTGTGAGCCTGACACACAGACGCTTGCAGACAACTAACTGCTATTCAATCTATTACAGTGAAAAAAAGTTTGTGGGTTTATAAATGAACGCTATTGTGCCACCAGATATGAGTGGCACTGTGCACACTGGCAGAGTACACGCTGCTGGCCTGACACACAGACACTTGCAGACAACTAACTGCTAATTAATCTATTACAGTGAAAACTTTTTTTTGTTTTTAAATGCAAGCTATTGTGACACCAGATATGAGTGGTGGCACTGGGCAAGTGGGCACAGTATCCACTGTGCGCCTGACACACAGACGCTTGCAGACAACTAACTGCTATTCAATCTATTACAGTGAAAAAAAAGTTTGTGGGTTTTTAAATGCACGCTATTGTGCCACCAGATATGAGTGGCACTGTGCACACTGGCAGAGTACACGCTGTTGGCCTGACACACAGACGCTTGCAGAGAACTAACTGCTAATTAATCTATTACAGTGAAAAAAATTTTTTGTTTTTAAATGCACGCTATTGTGCCACCAGATATGAGTGGCACTGTGCACACTGGCAGAGTACACGCTGTTGCCCTGACACACAGACGCTTGCAGACAACTAACTGCTATTCAATCTATAACAGTGAAAAAAGTTTTTTGTTTTTAAATGCACGCTATTGTGATACCAGATATGAGTGGTGGCACTGGGCACACTGGCAGAGTACACGCTGTTGGCCTGACACACAGACGCTTGCAGACAACTAACTGCTAATTAATCTATTACAGTGACATTTTTTTTTAAATGCAAGCTATTGTGACACCAGATATGAGTGGTGGCACTGGGCAAGTGGGCACAGTATCCACTGTGAGCCTGACACACAGACGCTTGCAGACAACTAACTGCTATTCAATCTATTACAGTGAAAAAAGTTTGTGGGTTTTTAAATGCACGCTATTGTGCCACCAAATATGAGTGGCAATGTGCACACTGGCAGAGTACACGCTGTTGGCCTGACACACAGACGCTTGCAGAGAACTAACTGCTAATTAATCTATGACAGTGAAAAAAGTGTTTTGTTTTTAAATGCACGCTATTGTGACACCAGATATGAGTGGTGGCACTGGGCAAGTGGGCACAGTATCCACTGTGAGCCTGACACACAGACGCTTGCAGACAACTAACTGCTACTCAATCTATTACAGTGAAAAAAAAAGTTTGTGGGTTTTTAAATGCATGCTTTTGTGCCACCAGATATGAGTGGCACTGTGCACACTGACAGAGTACACGCTGTTGGCCTGACACACAGACGCTTGCAGACAACTTACTGCTATTCAATCTATAACAGTGAAAAAAGTTTTTTGTTTTTAAATGCACGCTATTGTGACAAAATATATGAGTGGTGGCACTGGGCAAGTGGGCACAGGATCCACTGTGAGCCTGACACACAGACGCTTGCAGACAACTTACTGCTATTCAATCTATAACAGTGAAAAAAGTTTTTTGTTTTTAAATGCACGCTATTGTGACAAAAGATATGAGTGGTGGCACTGGGCAAGTGGGCACAGTATCCACTGTGAGCCTGACACACAGACGCTTGCAGACAACTAACTGCTATTCAATCTATTACAGTGAAAAAAAGTTTGTGGGTTTTTAAATGCACGCTATTGTGCTACCAGATATGAGTGGCACTGTGCACACTGGCAGAGTACACGCTGTTGGCCTGACACATAGACGCTTGCAGACAACTAACTGCTAATAATCTATTACAGTGTAAACTTTTTTTTCTTTTTAAATGCAAGCTATTGTGACACCAGATATGAGTGGTGGCACTGGGAAAGTGGGCACAGTATCCACTGTGAGCCTGACACAGAAGCTGGCAGGCAGGCAGGCAACTGCGATTAGATTACACACAAAAAAACAGACTGATGTACTAGCCCTAAATAAGGCTGTGTGGGGTGCTGTCCTTACAGCAGAGATCAGATGAGTCCTTCAGGACTGTAGTGAACACTGAATACACTAGCCTAGCTATACATTTCCCTATCAAATGAGCAGCAGCTACATTTTCCCTGCTATATCTAAGAATGCAGCTTCAGAATGAATCTAAAATGGATGCTGTACAGGAGGTAAGATGGTCTGGAAGGGAGGGTCTGCTGCTGATTGGCTGGAATGTGTCTGCTGACTGTGAGGCACAGGGTCAAAGTTTAGTCAATGATGATGAATAGGGGGCGGATCTAACCGCGCATGTATTTGCCCGCCGTGGCAAACTCGAACACGCTATGTTCGCCGGGAACTATTCGCCAGCGAACAGTTCGGTGCATCACTACCTATTAGCAAGAACCGTTGTCTGAATGGTTCCCAATAAAAAACGGCACCAGGCATGGTTCCCACTCTTGCCTCTTCTATACATTTTATCAATCAAACCATTAGCAATGAGAATAAGAAATAATCAAAATATAAAAGGCTTCTTTATTACACAAAAGCAACTTAAAATTAACCTATGTGCAGACAATGTTCATTTAACAATAACTAGCCCAGAGAAATTGTTACAAAATCTTATGGAACAATTTCAACAATTTAGTAAAGTCAATATTACAGCTATCAGTTTAGTTGGGTCAAACATAGTTTTTCACATTTGGGTATCAAAATCACAAAAAAATCTAAATAGATTAATGGAGGTAAACTTTTTAGATATGTTAAAATCAACAAACCATTGCATCAAAAGTTGGAGGAAGGTTAAATTTATCATGATGGGGTTGCATCAACCTTGTTAACAGATATATGCTCACTAGATGGGCATACATCTTCCAAATGACCCCCTTTCAGTCCTCAATCCTTGGCTTAAAATGTTACAATCTAGTTTATCAAATTTCCTATGGAAAGCAAAGCCTCCGAGGATTAGTTAAAAGACGTTATCTAAACGCTTAATAGGTTTCAAAGTTTATTTTCCAACTACATATGGGCTAACAAACCCACTAGGATCGCATTTTAAGTACTGCGTAGAAGCTACTCGAAAGGGGGTATAGCCTTTACAGATGTATCTAGGATTCATGAAGCCTGTAAAGCATCCCAGCTACTATTGTGGATGAATTCGGACCAAAAACATTTCACATGGTTTAGTATAGAACAAGAAAACAGTCCCAGGCATAAACTGCCCATTCTTGTATGGATAGGCCTATTAAACTAGGTTGCACTGGAGAAAAATCTTTTTTCTAATAATATCTTAAATGATATGGTCATAACTTCAAAAATACTTATGAAGAAACTAAATTTGAAGGATAGAATATTCTATGATACCCCATTAGAAGTATTACGATATATATTGACAGATTTTGATATTAAACCCTGGTTCCAATTAGGGATAAGTAAGATTTCAGACCTATGTGAAGGACATAAATTAACTACATTCAATCAATTACAATTAAAGTATAACATACCTACTAGCGATATATTTAAATATCTAAGATTAAAGAACTTCTTAATGTCTAAACTAATATGCAAAGAACATTATATAACCTTCCAAATTGCTAATAGTAAAAAAAAGGGAGTATTGCTAGATTTTCTAGATTATTTGATCTATTGGATCAGGATCTCCAAATCCCTTCTTTTAATAAATGGGAAATTGATATTGGCAAAGCTTTACCCTTTATAGAATGGACTAGAGCAACTCAATTAGTAAAACAATCTATTCATAATGTATCATTAATAGAAACCCACTTTAAATTAATTTATAGATAGTATCTAGTCCCAGTTAGACTTCATAAGATCGATCCTACCCATACTAAAATATGTTGGAGATGTGGATTAGAAGATGGGACTATATATCATATTTGGTGGGAATGTTCTAGACTCAACAATTTAAAATTACAGATGTTTGAATTGGTAAAATCTATATATGATGGCATAAATGAAGTCCTATTTAATATTGGTCTTCCTACAGAGGATAGCCATCTAAGAAGACTCTTGACTCATATATTCTTTGCAGTTAAAATTAATATTGCTAGATGTTGGAAATCCCCTACACCTCTTGATTGGATATAAATTATGGCTCAAATTGAATTTCAACATAAAATGGAGACGAGTTATTTTTTTTAATTCGCTTCCTAGGAAAATGGAAAAAATGTGGTCTCCCTGGACTTCCATATACTCTAGTATTAATTAACTATATCTTGGATTGTTCTCTTCTCTCTTCAAAATCGGCCAGAGTTTGTGTTATGTAAATACGTTATTTATATATTATTAGTATTTTTTTTTATGTTTATATGTAAATCAACTATTTGAACTTTCCTATATAATTATATGATATGTATTAACTTGTTTGGATATTTTGTATTTATATATATATATATATATATATATATATATATATGATATATATACCTGTTGATGCATTTATTGAATTATTTGGAGTGATGATGTTATATGGGATAAGCAATTGTGTTTTTTATGTATTTGATGACATTTCTATTAAATAAATAAATAAATAAGATAAATATAAAAAAAAGACGTTATCTATAAATAAAAAAAAAGGTGGTTTAGGATTTCCAAACAAAAACAAATCTTTACCAAGTTTTTTTGACCCATATAAACCATTTGCAAATCTATTCCCCAGAATTTGAGGCACGGCAAGATATTGAATGGATTATGTTAGGTCATGAGGATTTATCCTTAACCCTTTAAGACCGGAGGGCGTACTATTACATCCTATTTAAGCGGCTCTAAACGCCGCCGGGCATAATAGTACGCCCTCCGGTCTTTTGTTACTTAATCGGTCGCCGGCGATCCCACGCCGGCGATCCCACGCTGGCGATCGCAGTTGGGGGGACTCCCAGGGAGCCCCCCGTGGCACGTCCATCCTCCTTCAGCCCTCACAATCACATGGCCGGGTTAGCTGCCTGCTGCATTTCCAGCAGGGGGACTAACTGTAATGACAGTTAGTCCCCCTGCTGTCTGGAAATAAAATAAAATTACCCCACTAATTAGAAATTATATCCCTGTATGTTGTGTTTTTGGAAGTATTTATTTAATTGCTGTTTAAACATATGGATGGCCTCTGATAAAACCATCTCTTCAGGCAGAGAATTCCATATTTTTATAGTTTTTATTGTAAAAAAAACATTTTCTTTGCCTTAGATTAAATCTCCTTTCTTCCAGACTAAATGTGTGACCTTGTGTCCTATATATAGCCCTGTTTATGAATACATTACCAGATAATGGTTTGAACAGGCCCCAAATATATTAGTACAATGTTATCATATCCCCTCTGAGGCACCGTTTTTCCAAACTAAAGAGATTTAATTTTTTTAACCTTTCTTTGTAACTAAAATGCTCCATTCCTTTTATCAATTTTGTAGCTCGTCTTTGCACATTTTCTACTTCCATGATATCCTTCTTTAGAACAGGTGCCCAAAATTGCACAGCATAATCAAGGTGTGGTCTTACCAGTGATTTATAAAGAGGCAAAATTATATTTTTCTTCCCGAGAATGTATGCCCTTATTTATACATGACAAAACCTTACTGGCCTTAGCAACTGCAGATTGACATTGCATATTGCTGCCTGATTTGTTGTCTATAACAATTCCCAAATCCTTCTCATGTGTTGTTACCGCTAATTCACTACCATTTAGGGTGTAAGTTGCTTGTGCATTCTTGACCCCGAAGTGCATAACTTTGCATTTCTCTATATTACATTTCATTTGCCATCTCCCAATCTATCTAAATCCCTCTGCATCAAAGCAATATCCTGTTCACATTTTATTACTTTACAAAGTTTTGTGTCATCTGTAAACACTAAAACGTGGCTTTCAATGACTATTTCAAGATCATTTGTAAATATGTTAAATAGAAGTGGTCCCAGAACAGAACCCTGAGGGACACCACTTACCAATTTTGTCTAGCTTGAAAATGTACATTTAATGACAACTCGTTGTACTCTATCCTTAAGCCAATGTTCTACCCAAGAACAAAAATATTCATCTAAACCAATTACTTTTAGTTTGAAGACTAACCTATTTTGTGGATCCGTATCAAATGCCTTAGCAAAATCCAAGTAGAGCACATCCACTGCTACACCCTGATCTATACTTCTTACTTCTTCGTATAATGCAATTAGGTTAGTTTGACAAGACCTACGTTTCCTAAAACCATGTTGATTATTGCTAATAACATAGTTCTTCCCAATGAATTCCTGAATATTATCCCTTAATTGCCCTTCAAATATTTTCCCAGTCACAGACGTTAAGCTCACAGGTCTCTAATTTCCACGCAAGGATTTTTAACCCTTTTTAAATATAGGATTGACATCTGCCTTCTTCCAATTCTTTGGTACAATACCTGAAACAAAAGAATCTTGAAATATTAAATACAGAGGTTCACTTATTTCCCCACTTAGCTTCTTAAGTACTTGTGGGTGAATACCATCAGGCCCCATCGATTTATTTACATTAATTGTCTTTAACTGTCTCAAGTCATCCAATCACAAGTTATCTGCAAGTTTTTTGCAGCAATCATTTGCATATCTCTTGCCATAGGATCCTCAATAAAATATACTGAAGAAAAATAGTTATTTGAAATGTCTGCCTTTTCCTGGTCTTCTTTAACTAACAGACCCATCTCTGTTTCCAGGCTACTTACACTTCCATTTTTTAGTTTTTTTAGAATTGATGTACTTGAATAACAATTTGGGGTTATTTTGCATTTTTTAGCTATAAATTCCTCATTTTCTAGTTTAGCCACTTTAATTGCCTTTTTGCACGCATTATTGGCTTCCTTATAACTTATATATGGTGTCTCTAATTTGTTTGATTTAAATGCTTTAAATGACTTTTTCTTATTTTTAATCTCTTGTTTTACTTCTCTACTAAGCCACATTGGTTTCAATTTGTTTCTTCTATATGTATTACCCAATGGTACATACTGGTACATACTGAGAAATAATATTTGTTTGATGAATTTCCATTTATCCTCAGTGTTTTTTTCACTAAGGAGTTTATGCCAGTCGATATGTTGTAGACCTGTCCTAATCTTATTGAAATTGGCTTTTTTAAAATTATACATTTTAGTATACCCCACTTGCTTTTTCTTTTTTCAATGATATGGTATATGTTGTATAAATATGACCAAAAACTTAATAAAGAATATGAAAACAAACAAACAAAATACAAGATTTTAAAAGTTGAATCTAAAGGTCAATCTGCAGTTTTAAGTATGTCAGACAAAGAACCTCCAGCTTGAACATCTTTAGTTGACATAGCACTTCTAGAGGAATAAACTCCAAAAACAGAAGTTTTAATACCTGCCATAGACATAGTTAATCTAAGCCATCTAGCTAGAGTTGGAGTGGAGACAGGAAGAACATGTTTCCAAAAAGAAATGAGAAGTTGAAGAAAGACATGATTTCTGTTTTGAGTTAAAAGGTTTTTAAACAATTCACTATACACAAATTAGCATAATCATGAATGCAAGGATAGAAGACAGATATGCCTGTGAACTTTGAAACAAACACTACTAGACAAATATTCCCAATTTGATAAATCTAAAGCTTTAACATCAGTAACACATTTAAGCAATATAAACATACTAAAACCACGAGTTTAAAAAAAAACAAAAAAAACAATGACTCATTGTATCCCTAACAGTCTAGTAAATTGAGAACTAGAGAAATGTCCCATTTAGATTGGTATTTAGGACATGGTGGTTGTTTTAAATGTATATAATCAATTTGCATACCAAAGGATTCTTGTCCACAGAAACACCATGAGCATGGTTAGAGAAAATAACTGATCGGTTTGATTAAATAAATATTAATACTGCACTCGGGCACAACAGATGTGTTTAATTAAGACAAAAAGTATAAAAGTATTGCAACATTTATTCAGTGTATATCTTTAAGGAAAAAATATAGATAGAAAAGCTAATTCATATACAGAGTAGTGCAAAAACCACATAGGGGAATTGACATATGATATAACATGAGCTTCTGACATAGTTGAATTCATCTATTGTACACAGCTCCTGTATACAAATTTACAGAAATCTGAATCCTTAATAATATGTCCAGTGGATCCACCAAGTATAAATGAGCTATATGGTCATTTAACTCTGTTCAAATTGTAAGGCTGGTTAAATGTCTGGCAGTCTGCTCAGACAAAAATTGCATATAGTATTCCAAAAGTAAAAAAAAAATTAAAAAGAGATGAATAAAAAAAATAACAAAAGAAAAGTGAAAAATAGAAAAAAAGGGATATCAAAGTTTCTCAAAAATAGAGAAAATGCCAGTATACAAGAAAATGGTTGGATTTCACTAAAATCTTTGTAGAGTGCTGGATCAATAATATGTTGATCAGTTCAATATGTAGATGTAGTACATTGCAAGACAGAAAATGACAACTTGTATAATGTTAACTCTCAGTAAGGAATATACATCTGTACACACAAGGTTTTCAATATAATGATATATGTTGTAAATGGGGAGACAAAGTAATTCTCAAATTTCAAAACTATATCAAGCAATTTGTGGAAAGCAAGGAATAGAGAACACCTTTACAAATTGCTTGATATAGTTTTGAAATTTGAGAATTACTTTGTCTCTCCGTTTACAACATATATCATTATATTGAAAACCTTGTGTGTACAGACATGTATATTCCATACTGAGCGTTAAAATTATACAAGTTGTAATTTTCTGTCTTGCGATGTTTGAATAAAGTTTTTTTTTTTTTTTTAATACTTTATTTTTGGTTGAAGCAACAGGTTATGCCAGACTCATATGATATTACACAGGTTGTTCAGTGGTATTACATCTTGTTTTACCCTTAGTTCCTTTATTGCTTGGCTTTACGTATCGTCAAAATGCATTCATTATTATTATATTAGGCTTTGTAACTTTCATCTGGTAATGTTAGTCAAAAATTAATTAACAAAAGTGAACTAAAATAGTCAAACTTGCAAACGTCATCTACTGTATCTTTTGTCTCTGACCATCTGACCGGCCGAGAGCTTGTAACCCATGTCCCATTGACTGGCCTTTAGACGTTGATTGGTGGCTGCTTGTGTTTATGTATATTGCTTTTACCAACGATCCTGGCAGATACCGGTCAGGTGTGAGTCAGGAGTAAAGTAAGGTGATAGAATTGAGAGAGACAGAGGTGGGAAGAAAGCGAAGAGTTGAGAGAGAAGTAAGAAAGTAAGTAGGTAATGAGGTGCATCAGGCTTGGGGGTGACTGTGTTTTGTAGTGTCTAGGAGTTCGATCCCAGGATATGTGAGGTATATTAGGAAGTGTTTCCGTGTGGGTGTGAGCTGGGGTGGTCCCTTTCCATTTTTGCTAGTGAGGTTTCAGGCTAGATCGCTGGAGGTCCATGGTTCCCACAATTTTTCAAAGCGCGCCGTTGACCCTTGCACCCTAGCTGTCAGACTGTCCATAAGGTATACCTCTTTTATGTTTTTTAGAACCGCCCTAATTGGAGGAGTCTCCACCTTTAACCATGCCTGGGCCAGGGTTCTTCAGGCTGCTAGGGTAACTTTGTGTATTAGCTTTTGCTCTCTTTTTGTCTAGTCATCTAGGGGCCTATTCAGTAGATATGTCCAGGGGCTTAAGTCTGGTGCTCTATGGAAGATATGAGTGATTAGGTCTTGTGTTGCTTTCCAGTAAGTCTGTGCCCGGGGGCATTCCCACCACATGTGGAGGTATGTGCCTCTGAGGCCACAGCCCCTCCAGCAATCGTCGGTAGGTGTTTTTCCCATTCGATGTAGTTTCACAGGTGTGGTGTACCACCTGAACATTGTTTTGTATGCCTGTTCTTGGAGAGACACACATATGGATGCTGCATTGTTTGCTTCCCATATTTCCCTCCATTCCACTCCTTCTAACACCTCTCCTAGTTCTTTTTCCCAGGTGTCCGCATATGTGAGTGTGCCCCATTCTACGGTTTATGTGCTAATGTGCGCATATAATGTTAAGATAAGACCTGGTTGTGTGGATTCGTTTAGGCACATCTTCTCAAAGAAGGACATGTGGCTTGTGGCTGCTGTTTGTATGTGTCCGCTGGGGTGATGTGTGTTGTCTGTTTTAGGTGTTCGAATGTGATTAGTGTGTTATCGGTAAACATGTGGCATATTCGCTGTAGCCATGCCTTTTCTAAGTTGGTAAAATCTCTTGGCGTCATCCCTGGGGGAAAGGCTCTATTTCTCAACAGTAGGGTTAATGGAGACGGGTTGGATGCCGCCAAGTTGGATACTAAGGCAGTTTAGTATCGTCGGGCAGGTTGTGCGCAGGAACGGTCTGTTCCCTTTTGGCACCCACATGTGGTATTGGGGTAAGTCTGCTCCTGTTAATAGAGATTCGAGGTCTACCCATCTCCTTACCTCCAGTGGGGCATGCCACATTGCCACTTGCGCAAGTTGGGCTGCTAAGTAATAAAAATAAAGATGCGGCAGGCCCAGGCCACCTCTTTGTTTCTGTCTGAATAGGATGTTTCTTGATATTCGATGTCTTCTGTTTTGCCATATAAAGTTTCCTATAGCTCGTTGTAGTGGCGCTAGGGTGGATTTGGTGATCTTGATGGGTACCGCTTGAAAGAGGAACAGTATGCGAGGTGAAATATTCATTTTTACCGCGTGGATACGCCCTATACATGAGATAGGCTTGTTTATCCATGTTTCGAGGTCTGAGGTAACTTTTGTCAGTAGTGGGGCATAATTCAGGTGATATAGTTTAGTCGGATCGTCTGGTAATAGGATTCCTAGGTACTTGATATGTCCCTGTGCTATGGGTATGTTATGGTTCTCTCTTATCACTGCCTTGTCCGCCGTAGACATATTGATCGGGAGAGCACTGGACTTGTCTAAATTTGCTCTGTAACCTGAGAAGGCACTGTACTGGGAGAGGACCTCTGTGAGAGCTTGCATCGATTCCTTCGGTTGCGTGACGGTCAAGAGTACATCATCCGCGTATGCAGACACCAGGAAGTCTTGATCTTCTATGCTAACTCCATGGATGCGCAGGTGTTTACGTATATCCTGCAACAGAGGCTCCAAGGTGTCGCGGTTGCTGGCACAGCCTCGCCGACAGCAAGAGCTTACCTGCTCGTTGGCGAGCTGACAACCGCCTCCCTGCATCCTCCGGTCATCGCGCCCGGATCCAAAATGGCGCTGACCACGTGGTCGCGCCTAGACGTAGCTCCGCCCCCGAAGTTCATACTGACGCGCACGCACGTTTTGGGGTCAGAGGTCACCCTCTGATCAATCAGACATTAGAGAGGGATACTTAAATCCCTAGCTCACCTCAGTACCTTGCCCTGTCGTGGTTTCCTGTTCCTGGTTTCCTGAGAGTGCTTTATCATATTGAATCTGATTTCCTGGTATCCTGATCTTGGCTTTTCCCTGGTTATTCTGAATTCTGGTTACCCTGACTTAGCTTGTTTAATCGGTATTGTGTATTTTCTGACTTCCTTGACCTCGGCTTTCCCTTTGACCATTCTCTGTACCTAGCGTATTAGTCCGGCCATTCTAAGGTCCGGTTTACGCTCTGTCCTTTTATTTTCCTTTTCTTTCTTATGTATATGTTTACATAGTTTCTGCGTGCTGGACCACACTAGTAGTCGTGACATTACGACAGGGCCATGGATCCTGCAGAACTATGCAAACATATGATTGCCTGTGAGAATAGGGTGGAGGATATGGACCACAGGTTAGATCAATTTGCTCAGGCATTTCAGACCTTGCTCTAGAAAACCTATTTAGAGGCACCTCCTGTATCACCTGTGGTTCCGCCACCTGTAGTGGCTCCAGTGCCACATAAACCACTGTCCATAAGCCTTTCACCTCCCCCTCATTATGGAGGTGATTCTAAAGAATTTAGAGTTTTTTTAAACCAAATTGAGTACCACTTCAAAGCTTCCCCGGTTCATTCCCTACAGATAGATCGGAAATTGGCTATCTGATGAACCAATTAACAGGAAAGGCTTTAACCTGGGCTAACCCCTTATGGGAGAGTGGAAACGCCGTAGCCCGTGATTACAGTGTCTTCCTAACAGCATTTAAGGCTACTTTTGAACCTAAAGGCAGAGAAAAGAACACTGCCAAAGCCCTTATGAGGATAAAACAACGCAGTCGCTCTGTAGCCGATTTCGCCATAGAGTTTAGAACACTGGCGTCCGAGGTCGACTGGACCAATAGTGGTTCGGTGGCTGCTTTCTCAGAAGGTTTAGCTGAGAGTATACAGGACGAGACCGCAGCTAGAGACCTTCCAGTTAACCTCAATGAGTTTATTGCGTACATGATAGATATCGATAACAGGCTCAGAGAAAGAGAGAAAAACAAACAACATAATAGACATCCTAACTTGTCCATAGCCCCTCATTTCTCTAACCCAGTGGTGATTAGCCAAGCTCCACCTCCAGAACCTGAACCAATGCAATTGGGTATTGCTAAACTCACTGAGGCAGACAGACAACACAGACGTAATGAAGGGTTATGTATGTATTGCGGCAGGAAGGGACATCAAAGATTTTCATGTCCAGTTCGGCCGGAAAACTTGCACACCTAAGGCACGTACGGGGACCGACCTTAGGTGTGATGTTTATGTTCCCTAGATTGACAAAGAACCATTTCCTTGTCAGAGTTACCTTGTCTTTTAAGAAAACCCCTGTACAGTGTGAGGCTATGATTGACTTTGGGGCAGCGGAGAATTTCCTAGACAAAGAATTATCTGCAAAGTATCTCCTGCCCTTAAGACAGAATGAGATACATATAGCAGTAGAGGCTATTGATGGAAGGCCTCTTACCCAGCCTCTCATCACACACAAAACTCTGCCAATTACTGTCTCAGTGGGTATTCTTCACTCTGAAGAGATGGTTTTTCAAATCATATCTTCACCTACATGTCCGATAATACTCGGTTTCCCTTGGCTCCAGAAACACAATCCACGTTTAGATTGGGTTGAAGTAGAGATTGCGAGTTGGGGTGAGAGATGCAGAGGTGTTTGCTTAAAGCAGATACCACAACCAATTGGTACCATCAATGTTCCCATTGCACCTCCCCTGACCACACAGATACCACCGCAGTATTTGGACTTAAAGGAGGTGTTCAACAAGGCCCAGTCGGAGGGGTTGCCACCACATAGACCCTATGACTGTGCCATGCCTCCAAAGGGTGGAGTGTATGCTCTATCCCCCAAGAAAACTATATAAAGGATGCTCTCAGAAAGGGTCATATCTGTAGGTCCTCCTCACCCGCCGGGGCTGGGTTCTTCTTTGTCTCTAAAAAAAAAAAAACAGACCTATGCCCCTGTATAGAGGGTTTGAATAGGATTACGATAACAAATGCCTATCCTATTCCCCTTATATCAGAGTTATTCGACAAGTTGAAAGGAGCTCGAGATTTCACTAAGCTTGATCTCAGAAGTGCGTACAACCTAGTCAGGATTAAGGACGGTCACGAGTGGATGACCACATTTAATACTAGAATGGGACATTACGAAAACCTGGTTATGCCGTTTGGGTTATGCAATGCTCCAGCGGTATTCCAGGATTTTATTAATGATGTCCTAAGAGAGGACCTCCACATGTTCATTTTAGTGTATCTAGACGACATTCTCATCTATTCCCCAGACCTAGAGACACATCTCGAACATGTGAGAATAGTACTCAAAACCCTGTTAAAGAACGGTCTCTACTGTAAGCTGGAGAAATGCCAGTTTGGCATTTATGTTATATCTCCGTCCGGTTTCCAGATGGATCCCCGCAAGCTGGAAGCAGTCTTACAGTGGCCTTTGCCCAAGGGCCTTAAAGCTACACAACGCTTTATAGGTTTTGCGAATTACTACTGCAAATTTATTAAAGGGCTTTCTTCTGTAATTTCTCCTATAACCAACCTAACCAAAAAAGGAGCAAATTGCAAATCATGGCCCAAAGAAGCAAGAGAGGCATTTGAACAGTTAAAATCTTTATTTTCCTCAGCACCTGCACCTGCGTCAGAAACAGGAGTTGGAGCCATTCTGTCTCAGAGAGAAAGTCCTGATACTCCTTTACATCCCTGTGGATTTTTCTCTCGCAAACTCACACCTGCAGAGAAGAACTATGACATAGGGAATAGGGAACTTTTGGCCATTGTATTTGCCCTTAAGGAATGGAGGCATCTCTTGGAAGGTTCCAAAGAGCCACTTTTGATCTTTACCGATCATAAGAATTTGGCTTATATTGGGGACGCTAAGAGATTGTCCTCTCATCAGGCTAGATGGTCATTGTTCCTCTCCCGATTCAACTTTGTAATTACTTATAGGCCTGGGACCAAGAACACAAATGCAGATGCACTTTCTAGACAGTTTGAGACAGATGACGTTCCTGAACAGGAGGTATTTCCTATCATACCTCCAGAATGCCTAATTGCCACCACCGTTTCCGAAGTGTCTTCTCCACTCTTCTGTGCCATAATAGCAGATCAAACTCAGGCACCCATGGGAAAACCTCTGGATAAACTGTATGTGTCATCTCCATTAAGAAAAAAGGTACTTGATTTATTTCATGATAATCTCACAGCAGGTCATCCTGGAGTCCATAAAACCCTCTCTGCTATCTCCAGGAGGTTTTGGTGGTCTACTCTTAGGAACGATATGAAAGATTATGTGGGGGCATGTCAAATATGTGCCGTTTCTAAAGTTCCTCCTAGATCACCTCCTGGACTGTTACAACCACTGCCCATACCTAATGCTCCATGGACCCATTTAGCCATGGATTTTATTGTGTATCTACGCAGTTCAAACGGGTTTAATACAATCCTTAAGGTCATCGATAGATTCTCAAAGATGGCACATTTTATTCCGCTTAAAAAATTACCATCTGCTCAAGATCTCCTTCAGATATTCTTGAGAGAGATCTTTCGGTTGCACGGAGTGCCCAAAAACATAGTGTCTGACAGAGGTACCCAATTTATTTCTAGGTTTTGGCATTCCTTTTGTAAACAATTGGGTATTGAACTCTCCTTCTCGTCAGCATATCATCCTCAAACAAATGGAGCAGCAGAGAGGGCCAATCAGTCTTTAGAATCCTATTTACGTTGTTTTATCAATGCCAATCAGTCTAACTGGTATGAGCTCTTACCCATGGCTGAGTTCGCCAGGAACAACGTGACTCATGAATCTTCTAATCATAGTCCATTTTTTGTAAATCAGGGTTATCACCCCACAGTTTTTCCTTCTGAATGCTCAGACACAGACATTCCTGCTTTAAACACCAGTTTAGAATCTATTCACGATACTTGGGATTCCGTTCATTCAGCTCTGCAAAAGGCTTCAATACGTGCGAAAGTCCAAGCTGACAAGAAACGGGGTGCCAATCCTGTCTATCATCCGGGTGACAAGGTGTGGTTATCCACACGCCATATCAAACTTAAGGTTCCTTCCATGAAATTTGCCCCTCGGTACATAGGTCCTTTTCGAGTCATCCGACGTATCAATCCAGTGACCTATTCCTTGGCACTTCCTGCCCATATGAGGATTGCCAATTCATTTCATGTATCTTTACTCAAGCCTCTTACTTGCAATCAATACACTAGAGTGTCCACTCCTCCTCCGCCCTTGGTAGTGGGTGACCAGGAGGAGTACGAAGTTTGTTCTATAATGGACTCCAAATTATCCAGAGGTGTCTTGTCCTATCTTGTTGACTGGAAGGGGTATGGCCCTGAGGAACGTTGTTGGGTTCCTGCTGGCCGGGTTCATGTGCCCCGTCTTGTCCGGTCGTTTCACAACCGCTTTCCCCTCAAGCCAGGTCCTTCCCACCCGGTGGGCGGTCTTCGAGTGGGGGGTACTGTCGAGGTTGCTGGCCCGCCACGTGGCACGGCTGTGCCCGACTGGCACAGCCTCGCCAACAGCACAAGCTTACCTGCTCGTTGGTGAGCCGACAACCGCCTCCCTGCATCCTCCGGCCGTCGCGCCTGTATCCAAAATGGCGCTGACCACGTGGTCGCGCCTAGACGTAGCTCCGCCCCCGAAGTTCATACTGACGTGCGCGTGACGTCACGAGAGAGAGAAAAGAGAAAGTAAAGTGTGTAGAAAGGAGAGAATTTGTTCTGGTCTTACGTCTCGCCAGAAGTAAACGGGGTGTGGTTCCCGGTCTCATCCTCCCTGGGGACGGGATGATGAGCTGTAAGTACAGATGTCCGGGTGTGACTCCACCGTTTTTGAGTCGTGTGCTATACCCTAGGCTCTATTATCCTTTACTGTTAAGGTGCCTAATCGTTCTTTTGGGATCACCGGTTCATTCAGCCCTTGTCCGTCGTAAACATCTGTCGGGTCACAGGGAGCGCTAGGTAGGGGCGGGGGGGTGTACTGTTGCTTTAGAGTTGCGTGCTTGGTGTAGGACAGCTTATCCTGGGCTGGCAGTCTGTTCCTATGAGCACACTCGTGGGGTTCACGGTGGGCAGTATGCATGAGGGTCGCCCCGTCCTCCCATCCAGTCTCCCACCCCAGTGTTCTACCCCCCTTATATGCCAGTACTTTTCTTCCCCCACCTCCTCTGTCAAAACATCCCCCAATCTGGTAGCCATTAAGCTATCATTTCCCTGTGAATATTACAGAGTCACATATTAGTCTTCTTTGGTGGGTGTTTGGTCGGTAGCTTCCCGGGTCGTCTCTTGACCTCCGGTATCATGAGACTGAAATGGGGATCTCTTGGGTGGACGCCTGGGGAATAGAGGGGCATGTTGCTCGCTGTACTGGCGAACGCTGTCTTTTCCTCCTGCTTGCGGGAGCCTAGTCATGAGTGTCTCCGATAGCCAAGATAACTGATAGGCAGGTCACTAGGGAATAGGGGGACCTCACTTGCACTTTTGTGGGCTAATATGCTGGCATGTGGCTAATCGTGCGTGGAGACTCAGTCCCATTCTGCGCCCGTCTCCCATTGCTTTCCCCTCCCACGGCAATGGTGTGGTGCACTATGAGGCACATCCCAGATCCCCAGTAATCAGTCCCCATTATGCATGGGGGTCTGAGGCCCCGGTCTCTCACTCCGGTCCCCCCGTACCCCCCTCCCCAAGTGTCCGGTGGTCCCTGCAGACGCCCGGTGTCAGTGGGCCTCAAAAGTCTCTGGTGTAGGTATACAGGCCCCATGTCTGGGTGTAGTGCAGGAGCAGGCAGCCCTCAGCACGCTGGGTAACGATGCCCCCTCCAGGTGGTAGTCCCCTGTTCCCTCCCCCCCCAAGTCCGATGGCCCTTCCTTCCAAGAAGGGTGAGCTGGTCCCAAAGACCCTTAGTTAGTGTGTCCCTGGTACCTTATTCGCCTGCAGACATCCATTCACGTGGTAAGCACTGCAGTGTTCCCCTGATCGTCGTGGGGGGGTGAGATTTGCCGGTGCTTGAATCCCCATGTTTGAAAGGAAGGTGGCTGCATCTTCTCCCGGTTGGAGGACGTGTGTTCTGCTGTTGTGAAAGGCGAGTAATTTGAAGGGATATCCCCACGCGTATCTGACCCCCTGTTCTCACAGGGCTTCAATAAGGGGTTTCCACTACCACCTCCGTTGCAGGGTAGTCGGGGCCAAATCTTGATAAAGGGAGATTTCTGTGCCCTGGGATGTTATCTGGCCGTCTCTTCCCTTTTTCAGCAGGGCCTCCTTGGTCTGGAAGTGCAGAAAGCGGATCACTATATCTTGCTGGGTATTAGTGTCCACTCTCCTTGTGCTGAGGGCCCTATGGGCACGTTCAATGTGCCACAGGTGCTCTGGTAGGTCTGGCAGCAGGGGTATGACGCAGTATCTGTGTCACCAGATGTTCCCCCGGGCCTTCGCCTGCTTTTTCTGGAAGGCCTCTTAATCTGAGATTATTTCGGCAGGACCTGTTCGCCATATCTTCTATGGCTAGTTCTGCAGCAGATAACCTCTCCATCAGGGAGTTCACATGTGTGATGGCAGGATTATGGGCCATCGTCGTGTTTTCTAGGTGTTGTCCCAGCCTTGTGGTGCGGTCACCGATCGATTGTATTTCGCCACGCAGGACGTGTGTGGATCGTTCAATCTCCCCTGCCAGGTAAGTTCTCACCTCTGAGAGCCTTGCTAGGATTTGTGCCGTGTTGGGGGTTTGTACCGCCATGTCAGGTCTCGATGTGGCACTCGTTGAAAAGGATGAGGCCTCTAGGCCTGCGTCGCCACCATCTCGCAGGCCTGCTGAGCTTTGGCGGGGTGCGGCGTAAAACTCTGCTACAGATGCCCCTGCATCGGACTGCTTCTTCGAGGGTTTCTTTGCTGGACCATTTTGGTGGGTATTTTTGCGTGTTCAGCGGCTATTGTTAGCTATAAACGGTGTGGTCGGAGCAGAGCTCTACTCAAATGCATTCAGCTCGCTCCGTGTCCTGGCCACGCCCCCCTCGAATAAAGTTGTTTTTAATGACATCATCACATGGGATGCCGTGATGCTTTTGAGGGTGTTGCCACGTTCCCTTGTGATTGCGGATGGGGTGGGCCACAACGCAAACACAAGCGGCCACCGCCATTTCTTTGATGCCAGATAAATACTCTGGCTATTAATCTTTTGATTAGGGCCTTCGAAGGGACACCACAGTCCCGACCACGCAGCCCAGACTTCACAACCACACAGGATTATAGTAGCGAAATGAACATTCGATTCATGAGCAAAAGCTCTGGTGGACATTCCTGCAGTCAGCATGCCAATTTCATGCTCCTTCAAAACTTGTGACATCTGTGGCATTGTGCTGTGTGATAAAACTGCACATTTTAGAGTGGCCTTTTATTGTGGCCAGCCTAAGGCACACCTATGCAATAGTCATGCTGTCTAATCAGCATCTTGATATGCCACACATGTAAGGTGGATGGATTATCTCGGCAAAAGAGAAGAGATCTATCTATCTATCTATCTATCTATCTAGCATTTCAACTTAAGCTCAATAACTGCAGAAAATATAGTAGATATAATGACAATCTATTGTTCCTATTGCATTACAAGTAGAGTACTGACTGGGGAAAGGTGCTATGTCTAAGGATTTTCTGCATTTAGGTTATAATACTGAATGAGTCTTATGTAGCTGTACAGTTGATATTCTGAAAGGCTTTCCATCATAAATCTATACAAAGTTTAACATTTCTTTGATACCTGACTATTGCTCTCCATAAACATGGTAAACTGATTTTTGTTCAATTGTGAGAGTGTTAGAATATTTACATAACTCATACAAAAGGGGATTCCTAATTAAAAGTACAGGGAGTTTTCTGGTTGTTACAATCAAAGTGAGCTTAATCCCTGTGTAATCTCACCAGCTTTGTTGGAAGGAATTCTGAACAACCTTGTTACTTTTGATAATGGTAAACTACTGACTCATGGCCCCTTGACAGCTTGCTGAGCGTGTAATAACATTTCTCTGTATTTAGGGACTGACTTAGTTGGCTTTACAATAGATTATTGTGGATGCTAAAGTGAAATGTTTTTCTTTACCTAAAGCTCTTCGCTCACTAATAATTAAGGTTAAATAAAAGGATTCTGAACAAGGCAGCTTCAAAAGGGAATTCAAACAAATGTAATTACATTGATGAGTATGATATGTGAGTAATTTTTAGAATAATAAAATAAAACATACGCAATTTATAAGAATAATTTTCAGCATAGAAAAATAAGAAATTGATTATAAACAAGACTTTTAAAGACAAGGCACAGACATACATATTTCTAATCCCCAATGCACACAATGTCATTGTAGAAAACACATATATATATATTAAATGGTAAAATTAAATATATATCACAAATCTACCACAGAAAGCAAATACAATGTCAATAAAGTCTTCTAAAATAAAATAAAAATAATAGGATAGGCACATGTCTATTTTACGGCTTTAACTGACTGACAAAAGCAAGGACTGCAAAAACTGTGAACGTAGTTCAGGAATGGTTAGTTTCACAATTTCCCAATTTCATCTGATATATTTATCTTTTTTTTTAAATGTGGAAATTGTTTTGAGTGTTCTTTTATACTTTATATATTGTTTATATATGAATTATCACCATTTACACCGCAGTGAGAAATGATATTAATAGAAAAAAATAAGTATATATATCATACAGGTCAGTGGTTCCCAACCTTTTTTCACTTGAGTACCCAAAATGTTTGTAATTAATATAGTTACATTTATTTCAAATGTATAAGTTTTTCTCTGTCCCATATCCCCTTTTTCTCTGCCCTAGGCTCTCCCCGCTTCTCCTCCGCCCCAGGCTCTCCCTGCTTATCCTCTGACCCAGGCTCTCCCTGCTTATCCTCTGCCCTAGGCTCCCCCTACTACTCCTCTCCCCAGACACACATACTGTTACACATGCTGACACACATATAGATACAGATACACACACACACACACACATACACACACCTGAAAATACACAGATGCAAACACTGACACATGCAGATACCCACACTGAAATACATACAGGTACAGATGTACAGACACAATTATGCACAAACATACAGATACAATCACTGACATACATGCAGACACACAAAAACATACATACAGATATACACACTGACACACATACAAGTACACAGATACACACAATGACACAAAGATAAATACCCTGACATATGCAGATACAGTGAAACACAGATACATACACTGACACATGCAGATACACAGACATACAGATACAGACACTGCACACAATGACACACAGATACATACTCTGACACACATGCAGACACAGATACCAACACTGACATACAGATACAGACACTGACACACATATACACTGACACACATGCAGATACAGACCTACAGATACCAATACTGTATGTGTGTCAGTGTCTGCATCTGTATCTGCATGTGTGTCAGTGTATGTGTGGGTATCTGTGTCTGTATGTGTGTCAGGGTATGTATATGTGTGTGTCATTATATGTGTTAGTGTATGTATTCACATTCAGATTCCTTGGTTAAGGGAAATGTACTCTCATTGTCTGATTTAGAATATTCCTGTTTTGCTAGAACTGTTGCTTTAACAACAATGATGTGGTTATAGAAAACATATAATTGTGTCCTTATTTGTAATACACAAACAAGAATACTTTTGTGTTGTCTTGATAATTTCTAATAATATTCAAGATACTATTACCGTATATACTCGAGTATAAGCCGAGTTTTTCAGCACATTTTTTCTGCTGAAAACCCCCAACTCGGCTTAAACTCGAGTCAATAGTCTGTATTATGGCAATTTTCATTGCCATAATACAGACTGGGGGCTGCAGAGATGTTACTTACCTCTCCTGCAGCACCTGTCAGCTCTCTCCTCCTCCGCGCCGTCCGTTCAGCACCTCGGTCAGCTGCAAGTGTAAATCTCGCGAGAGTCGCGGCTCTCGCGAGACTTACAGTGGGAGCTGACAGAGGGAGGAGGAGAGAGCTGACAGAAGCTGCAGGACAGGTAAGTAACATCTCTGCAGCCCCCACAGCCGCCCCACTGAACTACCAACCCCACTGGACCACCAGGGAAGGAGCCCCCCTCCCTGGCCAGCTAGCATGCAGGGAGGGGGGACGAAACAAAAATAAATAAATAATAAAATAATAATTAAAAAAAATAACATTACAAATAATAAATAATAATAAAAAAATATGAAAATAATAAAAAAATAATAAGTAAATAAAAAAAAATAATGAAAAAAAAATATTAAAATAATGTAAAAAAATAATAATAAAATTGCCCACCCCCCCAAGGCTCTGCCACACACACACACACACACACACACACACACACACTGCACTCATACACACTGCATTCATGCACACACTGCACTCATACACACACACACACACACACACACTGCATTCATACACACACTGCATTCATACACACACTGCACTCATACACACTGCATTCATACACACTGCATTCATACACACTGCATTCATACACACTGCACTCATACACACACACACACACTGCATTCATACACACACTGCATTCACACACACTGCATTCACACACACACTGCACTCATATACACACACACTGCACTCATACACACACACTGCATTCATACACACACTGCACTCATACACACACACTGCACTCATACACACGCTGCACTCATACACACGCTGCACTCATACACACGCTGCACTCATACACACGCTGCACTCATACACACACTGCATTCATACACACACACACTGCACTCATACACACACGCTGCATTCATACACACACACTGCATTCATACACACACACTGCATTCATACACACACACTGCATTCATTATATACACACACTGGAAATAAATATTCAATTAATATAATTTTTTTAGGATCTAATTTTATTTAGAAATTTACCAGTAGCTGCTGCATTTCCCACCCTAGTCTTATACTCGAGTCAATAAGTTTTCCCAGTTTTTTTGGGTAAAATTAGGGGCCTCGGCTTATATTCGGGTCGGCTTATACTCGAGTATATACGGTATATATTCTATTTTTTACTTAAATGCATGTGCTGGTTATAATCAAAAACCCAAAGGCTAAAAGGAATCTGAATGTGAATCAATTAAGGGTGTAGGTTGACTCACCCAGATTTTGAAATAATTTGGGAACAACCCCTAATGCAAATAATGTCTTCTGACTTTGACTTCAGAAGAAAAATAACCTTTTAGACATCTGCAGGGTCAATGAGAAAAAAAAAAAATATATATATATATATATATAGTTCGATGGTGGTTTTGCACTCCAGCTCTCCTTTAAGTTTTGGCCCGGTGCTCAGCTGCACATAGATACATCCTCCAAGAATAAAGCTAGCACTCAAGGACTTCAAAAAAGTAGGCATGTAATCCAAATGGTCAACGTTTCAGTTCACAGTTGTGAACTTTCTTCAGGACACCATCCTGAGGAAAGTTCACAACTGTGAACTGAAACGTTGACCATTTGGATTAAATGCCTACTTTTTTTTTAAGTCCTTGAGTGCTAGCTTTATTCTTATTTTTTTTATTCTTATTCTTATTTTTTCTCAATGACCCTGCAGATGTCTAAAAGGTTATTTTTCTTCTGAAGTCAAAGTCAGAAGACATTATTTTCATTAGGGGTTGTTCCCAAATTATTTCAAAATGTGGGTGGGTCAACCTACACCCTTAATATATATATATTTCAGTTGACCAGTTCACAGTTATATATATATATATATATATCCTCATCAGCTATTAGAGACAAATTTTTTTTTTTGTATTTCAATTTGTACATCATTTTAGTCCTACAAATATTGTAGCTATGTAGGCAATTAAGTGGTTATGGTGTATGGAGTCCCCTGTCATTGATTGAAGTACCCTTTCATTCAGCATTAAACCTTGTATATTGTTTTAATGTTAAATGTGAGCTCCTGGAGACCGTCCTCTCTGTGATGATGAGAAAGCACTATCCTGGATACCAATAGGTGGCTGTGGTATGTTGAAAGAAGTTAGCTGACACACTCAACCAATCAAAGGTCTCAACACTGGTATGAATTGGTATGGCTAGAATAAAGGTTTTGATCTTAGTATTAGCCATACATTTATTTAGTGTTAAACTGCTTGAAAATGGTTTAACTCTGATTTGAGAGACATCACTAGGGTATTCAGCAGTTCAATTAGCTCAACTGGTTATAGAGCCTACATTGTCCCTTTAAAAAATTCCAATATTTAGATTTTGCTTGGTAGCTCCAATACTTGACCATGTGATGGATTGTTTCAGTTAAACATCATCCATGGGAAAGAAACTTCAGAGGAACATTTGTAAAAAAAAAAGTGCCTATTTGTTTTCAGCAATTCAAAAATGTCTACAATATTGTCTAACCTATTGGGTAAATATCAGTAATTTTTTTCTACGTCAATTCTGTTGTCAAAAATAATATACTAATATACGTTAGTGGCAAAAAATTTATTCCTGAGATTTGATGGCTTGTAACATGTTTTTTTTTTCTTTTTTCTTTTTATAATACTATAAAAGTACATTATATATTATTCAAAATATAATTTAATGCTGCAGGATGTAATGCAACACACTTTGAAAAAAATAATTTAAAAACCTATACACAATAAACCATGATAAAGAAAAGAAAAATAAAGCATCTTTATTAACTACTCACCATTTCTGTTAGTACTGAATCAGGAAACCATTTTCCATAATTACAACTTCACAAGGCATCCCACTGAATGAACCAAGTGTTTTAGTTCATCAGGTGTTATAATGTGAAACTTGATTGTATGATTGCTTCTATCATGATTGTTCCTGTCTTTTATTTCTTGATTGCTTCTGACTAACATGTTTTTTAATTGGTTCCACAGTTTTAGATTTATGTCAGGGCTATTATGTGTCCATTCTAGGAGTATGAAATGATTTTCTTTAAAAGCACCTTTTGCACAGAGTGCAACATGATAAGGAACTGAATCCTCTTAAAATTTGTATAGGCTTCATTATACTGGAAAACATTTTGTACCAATTCAGTTTCAGATTTGGCACAAGTATATCCCTGATGTATGTTTTACCATTTACAGTACCAAACAATTACACAAAATCCGACCACACCTTTTATAAAAATAGTTTTCTTTTTACAGTCTTGTACCAATGAGACTCTGTAGGACTGCAGACTCATCCAGGCAGGGCAAAACCCAACTACTACAATGAAAAGCATTTCCAAACATTAGAAACAACACCATATTTTAGAATTATTTTTAGTATTTTTTTATTTAGTATTTTTGTCTTTTTTTTTGCTGAATGCTGAAGAGTCTAACTGTTTCTGTCCAACCTCTCTCTGTCAACATTTCCCTGCTCTGCCTTAAGCTAGTAGTAGAGGAGGTACCGATGGACTTGCTGTCTTTCCTTGTATTTTGAACTAATCCTTCTTCATTCAGTAATACAGACTTTTGCCATCTTTGCAAATGTTGGTTTATACTGGCCCTACCTGGAGGCACTCAAAGTCATCCCAAACTTTGCTTCCCCACATGACATATGCATAGTCACCTTTTTCAGCTTAAAAAAAACCCAAACCCCCAAAGATACTAAGACACCTTAAGTTTTGGGTAATTCGCACAGCTTTAATAATATCGATAGTACTTAAAAAAGTTCATTGTCCACATATTAAACATAACGTATTAACCCCAACTCCTTTAACAATACTACCCCAGACAATGACCCACATCACAATAAATAAAACTACATTATAACATATAATTAACATATAAACATAACCATCCATGTACTCTACACACACCAGGTTTGTAGCTACCAACCAGCTCGAACCAATCAAACTGAACCTCATCACTAGTTCTTGGAGGAGCCTGCTGGCCAGCCTCCTACCCTGTGACTATGGCCCCTGCAATAGACCTGGCTAAAATACTTTAAACAGGCGCTGTTCATGCAATTGGGACTATATGGTTCGTTTACAGAACAACTGCACGAACCAGAGACAACCCTGGAGCTTGTTAACATCTATTAACAACGTGGAATGTTTCTCACCGCAGTTTTCTAATTGTTCGTCTGGGTGGCCGCAATTCCTATGGACAACTACAAGGTGGCAGCCATCTTGTTTGCATGAATGCAGGCAGCAGTGTTTGGGCATGAATCTCCTGGAACTAAAATCAGATACAGAAACTCCCGGACACCACTGGACTTCCAGCATCGCCTGCGTTCGGTTTTATACAAATTAGAAGAGCACTGTCTGGTGGGATCATTCGTCTGGATGAAGGGAACAAGCTCCAAGGTAAAACTATTGACTCTGTTCGGTAGTTTGTTCATTTTCAAACTACCGAACTAGACCAACTGCAAGCCCTTATTCTCTGGAACTGTTTTGGGCATGGGGTTTTGTAAAATATGTGTTTTTTTTTCTGCATGGAGATAATTGGGTTAATACAGTATCTGACTCAATTACCTCCCAGGCAGAGGAGAGGGATTGTATGCTATGTTTGGGAGTGTCGTGCATTGGAATACTGTTCCTATTGGTCTGTGATTATTGTAACTCATTCCCCCACAAGGTTCATGTGGGCGTACCCCTTGCATGGGGATTGTCATATAAGGCCAAGTGTGGCTCCCATTAAACTGAGATTCGTTTACCCCTTCATGAAGTCTTGGTTCATGTTTGGGAGACTGGAGAACTACATACACTCTGGGGATTGCTATATTACAATACTCCCCTGTGTATAATAAGAAGCTCTTATAAGAGCTGTTCCTGCTACGCTCTCTAAGCTAAGAGGGGTCTACCCACTGGAAGCTGAATCCTGGTCTTGGGTCCAGGGTGGGTGGAGGATGGCGAGACCCCAACCAAGCTGCGGCGGTTCGTGGGGTCTGCAGTATTTATGGTGTCTGTTGGAGTGCTTGGAGCCCTCGGTGAGCACTAGTAGCATCGACTGGGGTGCCAGGCGGTCCGTCACACCCTTTCAAACCTAACTGTTCTTAGCAAACTAAACTATTTTACATCAGGACAAACAACCTATGTAACGGATCACCTGGCACCCCGACTGGGTACCTCCGTTAAAGGATGCTCCTAGCATTTCCTGAGGACTCCAAGCACTCTGGCAGACACCACAATCACCGTATCGGAGAAGCATATGAATCCTCTCAAGCCTCTGAATGCTGTAGACAGTTGAATAGGAACCATACGAATAGGTTTGCACTCCTAGCAGTCAAACTGGAACAGCATACAATAAATCCTCCCCCAAGAATGAGACGACACTTCACTTTGAGGGTTAAAACAGGAACTCTGGACTGGCACATCCAGCCTGGCTTTTATTTCCATCTTACACATATAAGACTGCCCACAGGGGAGGTGTAAAATATCCAATAGCATCACGGTTGCAACCCACACATCCCCTCCCCTTAGTGTGACACATAATCCCATTATTCCAGACACAAATTCCCTGGGTTTCTGGATGTATCCCTAAACATAGGGATACCCCTTTAAAAATGATATCCTCTGATAGCCCTGATCTGGGTGAGCAACATACTCAAAAATCACCCAGATCGGACCAGGGGTTCGGGAGTTATGAGCAGTCAAAGATTTGACCGACCGCATGGGTAAAGTATCCGAAAACAGTTCCATGCATTTTGGCCCTGCGGTCGGTCACAGACAAGGGAATAAAAACATACGAATTGCCTGGGTTATGGAGCTTAAGGAGGATTCGAATGAATCCCCTAGTTCGTGGGGTTCTTCCTACCGAACGGCGGGCCGTTCGGTAGTTTCCACACAAAATACTGGAAGTCTTTTTTTTTTTAATGAAAATCTATTAGATTATGAATGTATAATGCATATATTGTGAATAGTAACATGACTTTATTAAACCCAATTAGATATTTGTATTGAATAATTAGTTGCTGCATGAAACAAAAGATTGCACACTGCATACAGTGTACTCACTGCACTGACCAGTGCTTGCACACTTACACAGCACACACTGGACTTTATACAAACCGTTAACAAAAATAACTCAATTTCTGATTATCAAGATTCACAATTGATGAACAATTAGCATCATATCCAATTCAAGAGCATGTAAGTAATATATAATGTAACCAACAAATCATATATCCTGGCCCCAACATTACAACTCCTGGCAGCAATCAGTCATCAGTGCACATTAAATCTGGATAGAGCAGGTATGGGTTATGGGGTCAATATCTCATTGATGAAAGTGAATGATAAGGAGAGGCAGATAATGTATGGGGGAAGACTATGGATAGAGAAACTGAACACAGATTAGTGAGAATATGGGGGGAAGAGTGAGGGAGAATAAATTGAGGGGAATAATGTGGACAAAAGTTATGGTGAGGGGAAGAATATGAATAGAGTGAAGGATGCAGAAAGTTGAGAGAGAGTGAAGGACAGGCATTGTGCAGAAAGTTGAAGGTTGTGTGGGGCAGGGATGTGGAGAAAGGAAAAGTGTGTTGATGGTGAGAACGTAAGGAGAAGAGCATTAGATGGGGAAGAACATTGAGAGAGACAGAAGTTGGGAAGAATATAGAGAGAGAAAAACAAGATAGGGAGATTATGGAGAAAGCTGAAGGTGGGGGATTCTTGGAGTAGAAGGAAGGGGTAAAATCTGAAGAGATTGGAAAAGAGGGATATTACTGGAGAAATGGGGATATGATAAGGAATACAAAATGGAATGTACACTAGTGGGGAGTAATGCAGGATGAAGGGATATGAATGTGTTATTGCTATGGAAAGCTGTAATGCACTTATACAGAAATAATACATTAAAAAGTATCTACAACAATAAAACACATGATTATTCAATACATTCTAAAGTGAAAAATGAAAGATAAAATGTCCAAGTTGTGACAATTTGGAGTATGATGAATGACTGTCACAGTAATTTGCAATGTAGATGGAGCCCCAAGCTTGGTGTTAAACCATTGTAAAATGTTTTAACATCTGAAGATAAGATAACCCATATGGAACTTTCCTTTAAGTGTTTAAAATAATATGCACCTTATATAAAATTAAAACAAATTAGGAAAATAAGTCCCTAAAAAAAACATGCTGCCCACACCAATGGTGGAGCCTCTTCATCACAGTAATGTAATTATATCTTTCACCATCATTATAACATTTCTAATACTATTTAAGGTTCTCTTTCCCACCTCACGGAGAGTTAAAATTAGAATTTTATAAAAGTCTATAATATTCTCAATAGGAAGTACATATAAAAAGTTATCCTTTGGGAAAAAAAAGTTATGAAGTATTTACTACATATTAAAGATTAGCCAGCCCAAAAAGACTCACTCTAAAGCATAATAAATCATCTAGGCAGAGTAAGAAAATAATGTCACGAGTACAGCAAATACAGATAATTTGGGTTAGAGGATTTAATATTACCATGATTAAATTATCTTATAAAAAATGAAAAACATAAAAAAAAGAAAACTCTGCCAAAAGATTTTAAATTTAGTGCTTCAAAAAATAAGTATGTTATTTTTTTTTATTGATAATAAAGTTTTTTCAAAGTGTAATATATAATTCCATGCATTTAAAATCAACCCATACATATCAAATCCACAACCATGGGTTTATTTGAATAGTGTATTTGAATCTTAGTAGAGGTTTTTTTTATAGAAATTTGCACTTCAGATGTGAGAGTGTGGTGAATTTAGAAAGGTACAATGTTGACTTTTAATGCTGTTGACATTGATAAAATGCAAAACAAAATGCTACAAAAATAAAATATGTCATGAAGTCATAGCAGTTATACAATATGGAAAGGTCCGGCATTATCTTTTATAAATTCTTACAAACAAACATGAAAGTAACAGTATGTTTCAGTGGAGAGCTATTTGCAGATTTTCTTCAGCAGAAGATTATGTAGATTAGCTCTATATTCCTTTTAGCAACACATAGTAAGAAAATTTCCACACAAATGAGATGTAAATCTCCTTTTCTAAAGCACACATGTACTTTCCACTTTAAAACTCCACAATAGTTTTCTGAAAAAGCTGAACAGGCAGTTTTATAAAAGGGAATGTGGTTTTACTTAATCACATTTTCTGCCAGCCAAGTAACCAGGATTAGAAAAAGGATGAAGAAATTATCCAATTATGTGGAAACTCATGTTAATGATGTGCAGCAACATTACAAGTTACCAACTGATTAAGTTGTAATTTTTCAGATTTTTCTGCTGAAAAGAAATGTGTTTTTATCCTGATTTTTTTTAATAAGATATGAATGTACATCTTTTATTAAAAGCTGTAACACTGGATGTTTTCATACCAAATAAGTCAGAGGCTCAGTTGTAGATTATGAAAATGTGAATTGTAAAATATTTCATAGAAACTAAGTAAGAAGCTTAGTTGTGCAATGTGAAACTCAGTTATGCAAAATAATTTCTCAAACCATAAAGAAAAATAATTCATTAACTTAAAGATTTCCAGGTCGCCTATTAAATCAAAAGAATATCTTTTGCAAAGTCACCTATTTCAACTGATTGATACTCTTCAGCCTTGTTCGTTTTCAAAAGAAAGAGAACAGAACAGACTTTTCATTAAGCATGGTAAGACGGTTTTTCATTAAACGTCAACCTGTAGTCAGCTTGCTTTGTTGTTCAAGTCAGGGAATTAAGGTCAAATGCTACTAAAGTCCTAAAACAAGTGACTAGTAAAAAATCTCAGTCTTATCCTTGAGCAGTAAGAGTAAAATACAGTTTTAAAATGTGAGTTGGTGGCCCATTGGAACACCTAATAATCAAGCACCAACTATAGGAGATATAGTCCTTAGATGAAGGTGACTGTTCATCACATTGGCCATCCCCATCCAGGGCTGCAAATGCAGAAAGCACAGTTAGACCTCTCTGTCTGTGAGCTCATTGCCCTGCGTGTATTGTTGCATAGTGCAAACACATGTAATTAAGCATATACATTGAACTGCACTTGTCAGATGACACCAGAGGACTGTGATGGTTGGACAGGACTCTGAATTCATGACTATCCTTGTTTGTAAAATTTTGGAATATATATAATAACAGCAATGAGGGAAATGAGGAAACACATCTACTTTTTTTTAAAGTGCAGCAGTCCCCAAGAGCACCAGAGGAAACATTGATTTAAGCCCAACATTTTAGTTCTAGGACGGTGCTTTCCAATGTGATTTAGGAAAACAGAGGTTAAAACACTGGCACCAGTACTGAGTTGCAAAAGGACTGGGCAGTCAGTACAGAAACCACTCCCAACAGCACAGACCATCCACTCACCATGGATGAGGTGCGACCCCAGCTTCCCTCAAAGGTATGAAAAAGGAGACTGGGTTGGCCACAGAGTGAAAATAAATAAATACATGTGTGTCTATGGATATTAATATGTGTGTGTATGAGTTAGTGTGTATATGAATATGTACGTGTATATGAATGTGTGTATATGAGTCTCTGTGTGTGTGTGGGGGGGGGATGTTGTGACAAAAGAGAGAAACAAAACAGACAAACAAACCAACTGCAAGAACAATAGCTAGGCTTCCTTTAGTAGGTTATCCAGCTGACTGTGAGAAGTTCCCTGGGTGCTCCAGACCAGGTAAGTCCCATCCATCATATTTGGTGGTCACTACAACTGCCCCAATGCAGCAATCATGTTCCCCCTTCTCAAATGCTCGTTGTTATGCCTTGAAAGTAATATATGTGAATATGTATCGGTAGCTAAATTAATGTGTATTTCATTATGAAAGAATGTGGCAGGATGTGTGTGTAATCATGTCTTTTTTTTTTTAAGTTAGGGAAGATATTAACAATCTCTTCTTAACTAATAATAGACATAGACAGGGGCGTACCTTGAGCATTTGCATTTGTACTGGGGTAATGTTCTGACATTGACTGCCTGATGCCAGCATGCAGTGCATGTGGCATCAGTCAACAAATTTGCATAGAATTCACATTAGCCACCAAGATTTCTTGTTGTGGGCTGCCTGACACCTCTTACCTTTGATCTTTGTTTATCAGATAACTTCCCTATTTGCTATCCTTAGGTAGGATTGCCATATTTAAGGACTTAAGATAAGGGAGCTATCTACCAAACACATACAGATTTATATACACACACAATAAGTGTATGTCTATGTGTGTATATCTGTGGTTGTGTGAGTATAACATACATCCACGGACACACAATCACATACACATATAATTAGATATACACACACAAACATCACATACATACACACATTTAACAATTAAGAGTTCCACCCAGCCTCCCTACTTTGCTCTTAGAGGGCTGAAGTGGATCTTCAGTACGTGTTTGATTGTACTTATATGTATTATCAGGGCCGCCACCAGAAATTTTGGGGCCCCTAACTCAGCTCAGGGTCTGGGCCCCCTGGGGCCCGCCTCCAAATACCGCCCACTGGGTCTACACACAGACACAAACGCACACACTGATACAAAAGGACACAGATACATACTAACAGACACACATACTGAAACAGACATACAGGCATACATACTGACACACACATACTGAGACATACACACAGGCATACATAGTGACAGACAGACACATACTAACATACATACAGACACACATGCAAGAGGACATAAAGACACATACATACATACAGACACCGACATACATACATACATACATACACATTCATACATACAGACACTGACATCCATACACACATACATTCATAATGGCATACATACATACACAGACATACATTCATAATGGCATAGAGACATACATACATACAGACTGACATACATGCATATATACAGACATACTGACAGACATACATGCATACAGACATCCATACACACAGACCTACGTTCATAATGATATGCAGACATACATTCATACTGACATACAGACATACATATATACATATATAATTACATACAGACAGACATACATACACAAACATACATAGACAGACATACATACGTAGACATATATAGACATACACACAGACATACACACAAACATGCATACATACAGACAGACATACATAGACATACACACAGACATACACACAGACATGCATGCATACAGACATACATAGACATACATACACATACATGCATCCAGACACACAGACATACATACATACATACATACATACATACACATACATGCATACAGACATACATACATAATATGGGTGGCAACAAACAAGTTAGGTTTTTAATATGTCCAGGAACATTATGATATGATGTTTAAAGTAGAAATATTCACATCAGTAGGGTGAGGTTTTGAGGTTGCTGTTTCTTTGACATACATACATAGACATACACACAGACATGCATGCATCCAGACAGACATACATACATAGACATACACAGACAGACAGACATAAACATACAGACAGACATACATACATAGACATACATGCACACACACAGCTCATTTTCCAGCCACCCTCCTGTCTCTTACCTTTTCTTTGCAGGAGGGTGGCTGGGGATGATGGGAGTCGGCACTGCTCCCTCTTCACGGCTGGGCGCGCGCGCTCCTCCCGCGCGGAGTGAGCTGGGAGGAAGTGACCACTTCCTCCCAGCAGCACTTGCGGCTGCTTTTTTTTTTTTTTTTTTTTAAAGGGGCCCGGTCGCGCTATACAACGGCCACAGCGCTGACCGGGCCCCTGAAGGAGGGGGCTCATCGGGTGGCCCTAAGTGTGTGGGCCACCCGATGGGCCCCACACGTGGGGCCCGGGCGGCCGGGCCCCCCAGGGCCGCCGGGCCCGTGACAACTGTTATGGTTGTCACCCCCTGATGGCGGCCCTGTGTATTATTACTGCTATTTGGTCCCATGTATTGCTTTTACTGTTCCTGTACATGTAACATTCATTATTATATGTATTGTGCTCTGAGGTCTGTCCTCCTTGACAACTATATCATGTTTATAATGTTGATAAGATTCAATAAATTTGAATATATGAAAAAAATTAGGTAATTGTCACAATCATTTAATGCTTTCAAAAATAAGTTAATTGCTTGCTAACAGCATCTGAATTGCACACAGTTTCTGAAAATACTCCACCCTCTTCATTAAAAAAATAATTTCTCTTTATCACTCTATCTATCTATCTATCTATCTATCTCTCTCACTCTCTTTATCAATCTATCTATCTATCTATCTATCTATTCAACCTTGTAGTTGTCTTCACTAAAATAATTTCCATTTTTTTTTGCTTGGGATTCACATTTTTTTCTGTGTCCCATAACAAAAAATCAATAAAAATCAATAAAAATATGATATTCAAAAATGTCAAGTATGCAGGTTATGACAGCCGTCTTGCAAACATAAATATAATTATTACTGCCTGGTAACAGAGCTCCCATATTTTTTTTTTTTAAATTCTAACAATTAAACTGCTTGGTGTAATAACCATACATCTTATACTACAAACACATTTGACATAGTGGCTCAAGAAATGAGTGTCTAAATTAATGCGTAGTGAAATTAACATTATATATATATATATATATATATATATATATATATATATATATATATAATGCCTCAATGTTCATAGAGCTTTACGTATACATTCATATGTATGTTAGGTTCACAAGACAGGCAACTGAAAATGTAATATATTATTCAATTTGTTACATCTATTTGGCACTGTTACTCTTCTGCTAATTGAAAACTGGACTTTCTTGACTTCTCCCACTATAAGTTAGGATAATTTCTGGAGAACATAATTATAATTCCAACACACAATCCTATAAAATACATGGATGTATTCCCTAAACTAAACTGGAAACTGCAACAAGGAATGTCAAATATAAAGACAAACTAGCTGAGCTGTAAAAAGTTTTATTTGAAAAATGTAAAAAAAATTTCTAGGTTGGCCTAAAAAATAAAATTTCTTGAAAATTCTGCATACATACATATATTGAATACATCCAAAACTGTTGATTTTTTCATATGCTAGGTCAATAATTAACTATAATATTAGGATGCTGTGCTCAGCTAAATTGTAATATGTTTTTTAAGAGTTATAAGAGTTATATATTGTAATGCACCAGTGTTTACTTTACGAAAATAGGATAGATGCACTCACAGTTCAAAGATTTGTTGAACTGGGCACTTCCAAACATTGCATAATTGATAAATGCTTCTAATTATCTCTTTGATCAAACAAAGTCCAAATGCCTATTGCTGACAGTTCACCCTTTTTTGTTTGCCATGAGCAAATCATTTAAAGGGATACTCTGGATGCCTAAAGCACTTTAGCTTACTTAAGTGCTATATGTGTGAATGGTATGTCCTCTTCTTTTCATTTTTACAAAAAGTGCAGATTTCAGTCAAAATTGGCACTTTTATAAATTATCCTTGCTACACCCTTCTGGCAGTCAGTCAGACAACCAGTTCTGTTACTTCCTGGTTTATTTAGCTCAGTGCAGCAACTGCCCAATGATCGAATCCAGTCCTTCTCATAGAAGAGCTTTGGGGAAATGATGCACGTAGCAATCACCACATCTGAGCTTCTCCATAGGAAAACATTCTATTCAATGCTTTCTTATAAGATTCCATGTCATGTGACCGAGTTTCACTAGTAGTTTAATAGCTCTAGTAACTGTCAGGAATACTAAACACTGGAGGTGAACTTAACCCTGCAATGTAAACAATGAAAACGTTGTTTTAAATTGCAGGGTTAGAAGGACAGGACAACTATAAACAGATCACTTTCTTGAGTTGAAGTGGTCTGGTTGGCTATAGCATCCTTAAAATGAACTAAATTACTATAAGTATAACACATAAAAAAAGAATATAACAAAATATTTAGAAGAGTGATACATAAAATAGTGTGGACATCTCTCTGTTCCAAATTCCTATCTTCTTTACTTTTGAAAAATATTTTTTGTTCTGGTATGCAATGTTAACAGCTAACCAGGAATGTTGTCTGACCAGCACTTTTCTAATGTTGCATGTTATGTTCTTTTTTATAGTTTGCCTATCAATGTTTTATTTTTATTATTGTACCATTTTACATTACTAAAGAAAATTAATGTTTGTTTTTATGCCTTACAAATTTAACAATTTTGCTTTAGACATATGCATGGGAAAAAGGTTGGTTCTGTGAAAATACTTGAGAAGAAAAAAAATAATTTAAGGGTAGACAGAATTTGCTGTTGTGCAAATGGGATAGACAGCAGGTGGAAATTATAGGCAATTAGCAAGACACCCCCAATAAAGGAGTGGTTCTGCAGGTGGTGACCACAGACCACTTATCAGTTCCTATGCTTTCTGGCTGATGTTTTGGTCACTTTTGAATGCTGGCGGTGCTTTCACTCAAGTGGTAGCATGAGACAGAGTCTACAACCCACACAAGTGGCTCAGGTAGTGCAGCTCATCCAGAATGGCACATCAATGCGAGCTGTGGCAAGAAGGTTTGCTGTGTCTGTCAGCATAGTGTCCAGAGCATGGAGTCGCTACCAGGAGACAGGCCAGTATATCAGTAGACATGGAGGAAGCTGTAGGAGGGCAAAACCCATCAGCAGAACCGTTACCTCCGCCTTTGTGCAAGGAGGAACAGGAGGAGCACTGCCAGAGCCCTGCAAAATGGTCTCCAGCAGCATGTGTCTGCTTAAACGGTCAGATACAGACTCCATGAGGGTGGTATGAGGGCCCGACATCCACAGGATGGGGTTGTGCTTACAGACCAACACCGTGCAGGATGTTTGGCATTTGCCAGAGAACACCAAGATTGGCAAATTCGCCACTGGTGCCCTGTGCTCTTCACAGATGAAAGCAGATTCATACTGAGCACATGTGACAGATGTAACAGAGTCTGGAGACGCCGTGGAGAACGTTCTGCTGCCTGCAATATCCTCCAGCGTGACCGGTTTGGCAGTGGGTCAGTAATGGTGTGGGGTGGCAATGTTTTGGGGCGGCTGCACAGCCCTCCATGTGCTCGCCAGAGGTAGCCTTACTGCCATTAGGTACCGAGTTGAGATCCTCAGACCCATTGTGAGACCAAATGCTGGTGCGTTTGGCCCTGGGTTCCTCCTAATGCAAGACAATGCTAGACCTCATGTGGCTGGAGTGTGTCAGCAGTTTCTGCAAGACGAAGGCATTGATGCTATGGACAGGCCCGCCCGTTCCCCAGACCTGAATCCAATTGAGCACATCTGGGACATCATGTCTCGCTCCATCCACCAACGTCACATTGCTCACAGACTGTCCAGCAGTTGGCAGATGCTTTAGTCCAGGTCTGGGAGGAGATCCCTCAGGAGACCATCCGCCACATCATCAGGAGCATGCACAGGCATTGTAAGAAGGTCATACAGGCAGGTGGAGGCCACACACTGAGCCTCATTTTTACTTGTTTTAAGGACATTACATCAAAGTTGGATCAGTTTGTAGTGTGTTTTTCCACTTTAATTTTGAGTGTGACTCCAAATCCAGACCTCCATGGGTTGAAAAATTTGAATTTATTTTTTTAATTTTGTGTGATTTTTTGTCAGCACATTCAACTATGTACAGAACAAAGTATTTCAGAAGAATATTTAATTCATTCAGATCTAGGATGTGTTATTTTTGTGTTCCCCTTTTTTTTTTGAGCAGTGTACTAATGTAGAGCAAAGTTCTAAATGTAGAGAAATCACTGAGAACACCAATTGAATGTTTATTCCAACGGCTTCACTTTTTAACATTTAGCTGCACAATTCTACTAGTTTTCTTTAAGCAAAACATCTACCTTCATAAATTAGGTAATTTGTTTAAAATTGTCTCTTTGGAAGTAGAATACAAATTAGGGCAGATAACAGCTTCCATTTTTAGTAAATTCACCAATTGAAGCACAAAAGACAGGGAAAAATTGCTTTGATCTTGTACTACCAAACTAAGATCTATGTAGGAAAATTAATAAGTAAATACCTTCATTTTATCATTGTGGCATTTGGGAGTTTTAAGCACTGTAGTCCATTAGTCAGTTTTGTTAATGACTGTGCTTACCCCTTTAATCATGTACAGCACTTTGACTGAACAGTATTCAGTTCAAAGTGCCTTTCAGAAACTTGAACAGAATTAATCTGAAATTAAGTTTAACCTTTAGCGCAATTTAAAAGAAAATAAATACTTTTCAATATTTTATACATAAATAATGGAAGATTTTCCTATAGCACATCGTTAGCTTTTTAAAATGGGGAAAAAAAATAAAAACATTATAAGAAGAAACCCATATATTGTTTAGTTGTACAAGACATATTACTAGAAGGTCTAGATTAGTTGTGTGGGCGAGTAATGACTTCATTCTAGAATTTATCCCGTCCAGCTGCAGCAGCATGCTCATCAATTTCACTTTCAATTATGCTTTTAAACTCCCATTTGGTTTCAGTCCATGGTATATAATCTAAAATAAGGTTAAAAAACAAAAACATTTTTTTCTTTTAGTTTTTTTTTAAATATATGTTGTGGCCACATAAATTAATTTATATGTCCATATTAACCATCTTTTTTTTCATTTGAAAACCTTTAAGAATAAAAAAAAAGGTAGAAAAATTAGTAAAAAAAAATCATTTTTTTTTCTTTATAACAAAAATAGTGATGACTATTACTTCTCAAAAATAATATAAAATTAGCACTTTTGGGCATATTGACATCGTATTTAACACAGACTTAAGTGAGATGTGTTATATGCTGCTAATATGTTAGTTTCACTGTGAATTATTTTTAAGATTAAATGTGCCAAATTTCCTACAAAGTGTTACTATCTAACTAAAAGAACGAACACATTTCTTATTTCTCAGAATTTCTTTGTTAACTTTTTCAATCTTGAACAGAGTTATTAGCTAAATTCTGGCTTGAGAGAAGATCAGTAACAAACTCAAAGTTGAGCAAAACAAGTAAAGTAGTAAGGAACTTGTGTAGTAAAGTAGTGAGGAACTTGTGTGCCTCCTTCTGTGTACCCACATGTGTGCACTGGCTATTGCTACTTTAAAAATTGTAGAGAGACCAAGGAAAGTTTAAACTTTTACTAGCCGGCACAAATCTAGATGTCTTTTTAATAGGGGTAACCTATGTTGCTGTAATCCTGATTGGATTAGTGAAAATAATCTGGGGCTGTCCATGACATCCAGCTAAAAATTGTGGACATTGCTCAGAAGATTTATAATGTTCAGATTTTACAAATGATTCTCTAAAAAATACTTTGAAAGTAGTCTAAATGAAATAGAATGGGTGAAAGCTGAAAACAAATGGCAAAATCCATAACTGAATGCCCAGTTTCAATAGATTTCACCACTATCTGCCTGCAAATTTGGTTACACTACCATACCACATACAGGTCTACTTACACTACATGCTACACATATATACACAAACATGTCAGAGATAAAGTAAGATATTAGTAGAAAGTAGGTCCGGGCACTCAAGGTTTCTGAAAACTGAATGTGCAAAGTTTAGCCTTCATAGAGGCCTTTAAGGCCAAAATGTTGCACATTCATTTTCCAATAAATCTGCCTCGTTGAAGAGACCTTCAGTACCTGGACCTACTTTCTACTTATATCTACTAAATTGGGTTTTGCCAACCCAGTCTTTCAGGCACTTGGTCTTCACTGTGAGAGTGCGGTATCCTTTATCTTAGAGATAAAATAAGAGACATGCATGACATGGGCATAAAAGACTAAAATTAAAATGTTTACCAAGTTAAACACATATTAAGTACTTATTTTATATATTTTACTCTATATATATGATGCACAACACTGTATAGTAAAATAACTCTATGATGATGATAGAGTTACAACCAAATGCAACATTCCTGTTATTGAGGAACTATCTGATGATGATACAAACAATTGCAACCAAGTGGAGCATTCCTGTTATTGAGGCAAAAAAGATACATACTTTGTACCCACTTAATCTTTTGCTTTTCCGTATTAAACTTTAACCCCTTAAGGACACAACTTCTGGAATAAAAGGGAATCATGACGGAATGTTTCCGTCATGTGTCCTTAAGGGTTTAAGGTAGGATTAAACCCTTTAAAACATTGATAGTATGCGTTTGGTTGGCGTGAAATTAGTATTCTTTGTAGCTTCTGTCTCAGAAGTCTAAAGAAACTTACAGAACATTAATAATGGCATTATCTTATTATTTAGTTTAGTTGCATCTTAGTCTAGTCCCATCAATACAACATGTATTCTAATGTATATTTCATTATTTATAATTCTTTCTTTTTTTGTGCATAGACATTATACATAGTCCTGCCATGCTCCAACAGCAATAGCGAGACTAGCATAAAGTATAGGCGTAACATTGTGAGGAACATGTGTTGAACTTCCCTGTTTTTTTTATTTTATGACATTGTAAACAATTATGTAAGTCGGTTGTGTGTAGTGGTAAAAGAGGAAAGAAGATGCATGTCACAGTCTCACAGAGCTTGATGTAGTGGGCTAGTATATAGGCCTCATGAAATGGAGGAGGTAGCTCCAGAGGGCACAAGAGTAATTCTAGGCTGATTATGTGTTGGCCTATGTAAAAGGGTAGGAATGATCTTGAAATCAGGGTGCTACTCTCCCTAATTAAGCCCCCTATCCAATGGGTTACGGGGGAGGGGGTGTAGCAAAAAACGATTGGTATAAGCGTAACCTGATGTAAAGGTATAAAAATAAAACAATTATAAAACAATTATAAAACTATACAAAGGATAATCTGTTTGAGTGGTCAGGTCACAGAGTTCTGGTCTCCACCAGGGACAAACGGTGTGATCTGGGAGACACACCAGAAGGCCTAAAGTCTGTAGGATAGTGGGGCCCTCCACTGGACTCGATGCTCTGTGTGGAAGGTAATGTCAGGAAGCAGCACCTATGGTGGGCTTCTCAAGCTCAGGGCAAAAAAGGAGAGAAGACACAAATATAGTGTAGTATATTTAACTGCTGGGTAATAGTAAATAAGGGAAGAAATGCACTTACAATCTTCTGGAGCTTATATTTAGCCCCAGATATATGCACCTGGATGGTACAATCCCCGTCTATGGATATGATGATGATCTTGATGCACTTACAAAGGCATCTTCAGGGTAGGGGGGTTCCTTTACCAAATAGCAGAAAATCAGCAACCCAGTATCCTTAGTGCATAGGAGGGAAGATAAAAATACAATATAGTGCTCTCCATATGGTCCAAAATACAACTGGAAATAGAGAACGGAGGTATACTCACAAGCTAGGAAGAAATTAAATGTTGCTCAGTATAGAAGGCATAGGTGGAATAATCCCCAGCAAGGATATTACTTGCGAGTACTCAGGTTCCTGGCGATAAAAGCTATTGGATATTTAAAACTATAGTCTGGGAGGCTACAAATAGCATAAAATAGCTATCTTTATTGGAGATAAATAGAATTAAACAATATAGCAAAAGGGCTTTTTGAAACACTAACACGTTTCAGCTGTTAGCAAGGCTTTTTCAAACACTTTGAAGTTCCAGCAGCCAAAAATACAAGCACTAATATATCCCACCCCCTTTGTCTCCCGTTTGATGCTCTGCATGCCTTTCAGTCTTTGGTGACTGTGAGGGATCTGGGGTAAGTCCAACTATAGGGGAGGTTTGCTGCCAGCAGTTCCTGCGTGAGAGGTTTCATCGATTTCCTTCAGACAAGTGTTGCTTTACTCAGGTCTTGTAAGAAGGTGATTGTATGGGATTCAAATTGAAGTGGAGTTTTCACCCATAGTGCATGCATTAGCTGCAGTTTTTCCGCAGATGTCTGGCAGCAGAGGATAATATCCCGTGGGGTGTTAGGTGCCTAGGAGGGTTTTGAGATCTGATACAGCCCATCGCAGACGAATTGCTTGCCAAATTTGGCTGGCAGGACTGTGGCTATGAGGTGTCTGATAAAATGAGGGAGCTCATCTGTGGGAATAGAATCTGCTACTCCTCTGATTTTGACTTTTTTGCCTACCCTTATCTTCCAGGAGGTCCACTCTGGTGGTTAGTTGAGAGTGCAGGGTTTGCAGGTGCTGCAGTGACTCAGCTTGGGCTTGCATGCCTTGTTTCAAGTTAATCATGTCCTCTTCTGAGGACTGGAGCATGTTAGTTATCGTCTGCATCTCAGTTTTCACAAGGTTTAATTCGGCTGAAAACATGTCTTGACAGTGTGCTAGTAGATCATGAATGTACTGTTTAGTAACTGGTGTTGCGGCTCCATTCAGTGCTGGAGCTTCTGCCAAATGAGCTTCCTCGACATTAAGGTCTTTGAGGGTTTTAGGCCAAAGGGGGTGGTGATTCGCGAGGTCGGAAAGTAGAGGCCAGCATCAGGCCAATATCTTGGTTGTTCCCCGTCATGGCAGCCTCTGTGATTTGCGCCCCATTGGTCCATCGGTAGGTGCTTTGTCTGTGCTTGGATGTGGCAATGTGGTGTCGAAGCCGGTTGTGTTCCAGAACCCAGTCTCAGGCAGCCGCGGGATCTCCACGTGGTAGGCTCGTGATCCTCAGAATGTTCTTGCCTGTCTTGTTTGCCCATCTGAATAATTACCATGAACCTGACTCTGGATAGTTCTAGTTTTTGCTGTCTCTCTGTTACCCAGACCTTGGCTTGTATTTTGAATACTCTTTACTCTATCTGAGACCTCATTTGGAGTATTGCACGCAGTACTGGAGACCGTATCTTCAGAAGGATATTGATACTTTAGAGAGAGTTCAGAGAAGGGCTACTAAACTGGTTCATGGATTGCAGGATAAAACTTACAGGGAAAGGTTAAAGGATCTTAACATGTATAGGTTGGAGGAAAGACAAGACAGGGGGAAATTATAGAAACATTTAAATACATAAATGGAATCAACACAGTAAAGGAGGAGACCATATTTAAAAGAAGAAACTACCACAACAAGAGGACATAGTCTTAAATTAGAGGGGCAAAGGTTTAAAAATAATATCAGGAAGTATTACTTTACTGAGAGGGTAGTGGATGCATGGAATAGCCTTTCAGCTGAAGTGGTAGAGGTTAACACAGTAAAGGAGTTTAAGCATGCGTGGGATAGGCATAAGGCTATCCTAACTATAAGATAAGGCCAGGTACTAAGGAAAGTATTTTGAAAATTGGGCAGACTAGATGGGCCGAATGGTTCTTATCTGCAATCACATTCTATGTTTAGTAAGACATTTATATTTCCTTTGTCCATTCCTTGCTTAAACTCTGCGTGTTAGGGTTATACTCAGTGACAGTATGGTGGGAATAACCAGACTATAGCCTTTCAAAAGCACACCACCTAATAACTTTTCCCTGTGGACTTAGTACTGTTTGGACATGTTTATCTTCTTATTTGCTGAATTTATGGCTTGAATAACATTTAGCATTGTCTAATTTTGGCCATTTTTGCTTGTAATATTTTTCATGCAGCTAGTTAAAGGTGTCTTGACAATTTCAGACTATTGACAAGCACCTATGTATCTGAGTCAGCTCCATTGTTGGGTTATCTGTGACTCTCAGACCAAATTCTTTGAACATTTTTATACTCAGAATTTTCCTCTCCTTTCTGTAGAGCACCTATTGAGGTTTGATAAGAGACATGTGTTTGGTTACCTTTTCAATTTCTCAGACCAAATTCATGATAAAGTATCAGCAATTAACGAATGTCATACTCAAGTACATTCCAATTTCTAATTATGTATCTGTAGTTTTAGCAATAGCCTCTGAATTCCTGGTGTTACTTTCCATTAATTGTTTTGTGAAACAGTTATTAATGGTTTGTGACCAGCTTCACTTGTAAATCATATGCCATAGACAAAAAATGTAAAAGCTTTACAACCAAATGCAATGCTCAGTGTCTCCTTTTCTACTTAAAGGGACACTATAGTCACCTGAACAACTACAGCTTAATGTAGTTGTTCAGGTATTATCTATAGCTCCCTGCAGGCAATCTAATGTAAACACTGTATTTTCAGAGAAAATACAGTGTTTACATTGATTGATAGGAATACCTCCAGTGGCTCTCACTCAGACGGCCACTAGAGGGACTTCCTATCACGCAGGGCCCTAAAAAGGCCCTGTACACGTCAGACGTATTAAAAAACGTCTGACGTGTTCAGGAGAGAGAAAGCACTGTGTGCGCGCCTTCTCTCTCCAGCCTGTCAGCGGAGGAGGGGGGTGGGCAAAGACCCGTAGTGCATGCGCGGTAGTGCGCTCAGGACTTCAGAGGGCGGCATGAATGGCGCCCTCTGAAGTATGTGCGCATGTGCGGCGAAGCCGCGCATGCGCACAAGGGAGGAATGACGCTTCCAAATGGAAGCGTCTGATTGCTCCCTGCTCGCGCCCGCCTATTTCGTCATTTTGACGAAATAGGGGGCGCGGCTTCACGAGGCTCCCGGCGCTGGAACCAGGTAAGTAAAATCTCTTCCCTGGAGAGTCCCTTTAAGCATACTTGTATTCAGTATCAATAAAAGCTCTGTCAACATATGCAATAGGCCTATAACCTTTGCCACCATGTTGCAGAAGATGTTCTCCTGGTCCAAATTTAAAGGCATCTGTAGAAATTTCTATTTTGCATAATGCATTATAGAAATACTGCAAAGTAGGGGAATGCTGAGAGGTTTTTCAGTAATCAGAATTCTTCATTTCTTTTTCGACTGCCATTAAACAGCCTTTCCTATATATGTTACCATACCCAGGAATCTCTGGAAATCTTTCTTGTTGCCAGTGGATTTTGTTTTCTCAATATCATGTATTTGACTACCTCTGGTATAATGGCATAACTTTTTTAGTTCCCTGGAATTTTAAAACATGATTGTTTTTTTTTTTTTGTTTGTTTTTTACTTTTCAGATGTTACCTTTCGACTCTGTTTAGGTTTTACCCTTAAGCACAGACTAGGGATTCTTAATGGTAGTAAGATATATTGCTCATTTAGTGTATGGGTCCCCATGAAGGCACAGTAGCGTATTATTAGGCAAGTTTACAATTTTATGCTTAATTCGGGTTTGATTTTCTCATTTTCTTTAATGTAAATCCACTATTTAGTATCTCTGGAACTATATTTAACGGAGCTTCATGATTTCCCTCACTTGTGGGGTGGTGAGAATTTTGACTGTATAATACTAATATTTGTCTAAGCAGTTAGCAAAAATTTAATCTATGCTTTTCCTTGCAAGCTTGTTGCACAAAATAGTTTAGTTAATTGCAACTATGTTTCATTTTATCATTTAGACACATTTCTAATTGGAGACGTTCTTTATATGAGTTTCAGACCAATCTGGAACTGGATAGTACTAGTAGGAACATATCAATCACCATCCAGGTGCCTTTTGGAAATTGTGTCAATTTACTTGTTCTGAGTGTTTTCAAAAGATAGAAAATAGCCTTTTCTTTTCTTTTGCAATTCTTACCTTAGGGTTAAACTCCAGTAATATATCCTTGTACTTTGTTGTGATAGCTCTCTACTTATTCATTCAGTAAAAAGTAGTAATATGAAAAATTACAAAGTGTGTTAGCACTCAATCAGATTATAGGTGCTGGTATCTTGGCCACCCCCTCAGACCAAAAAATGAAATAGCCAAAATAAAAAAATTCATATCACTCTCAACATGAAGAAAAGATAAATATTTATTAGCAGAACATAGCCATATACCTGAAAACAACTCCAATTTCTATATCACGAGAGTGAAGAATTATAATCTTAAAGTGACAAGTGACAAAAAATAACCAAGTGCCTAATATGTGCTTAAAGTGCTAATATTAATAAAATACACTATCAACGTTCCTATATGTACAAATCTGTATACAGCATGATCAATAATCAATCCAGTATACTTTAATTCCTGCAGGGAAATAATCTTGTTTGTAGTTCACTAGTTGCTTTGTGTATAGTTCATTCCATCAAGAAAAGATAATTCAACAAATAATACATTTTAGCAGAGATCATATTTGTTGTAACATACATTGGTTGTACTGTATACTATAGTAAAAAAAAATGTTTGCAGCAAAGAAATTCCACCCAGCAAAAAGATGAGACTAAACAGGGAATATCTCCCGATATTGCTAGAAAATGTGTATACATCTGAATTATTCTATGTGCACAGGAGGTATATGAAAGGCATATGCCTGAAGTTGTGGGAGGGGTTATTTTCCTATTTAAATTCCCAAGTAACCCAGCTTATCTATCATCGCCGTTTTGAAAGTTCTGGCCTGCTCGCCTCCCTCTCATCAGCACAACTTCCTCAACAGCGCACTTCCGCTCCCGTCATTCCTTGCGGCTTTACAGCCAGCCTCCGTTCACACAGACGCTAGCAACTCAAACTAACGAAAACAAACCGCCAAACATGCGAATACCAGGTAATCTGCGAGAATAGCAGCGTTCGGGCTATTCTTGTCGTTTGACACCTTCTCAATTCAAGTCTTACATATTTCATACGACCAATACCCACAAACGCTTGAAACATACGAACACACAATATACCTGCCATACCGTTTGTTAAAATGTTGTTTTGTGCAGCTAATACCGACTGTGATTGTCTTTTGCACATTTTTTTTTATTCCAAATTATTGATAATTTTGTATGGTATCCTGTGAATCTAGATGTGTGTAATATTTGTTTTAAAGCATACAACTTTGAATATATATTTGTTATAAGCATATGTACTTTTAAGTAATAAGCATTCAGCGAGGCAGGATTCTGACATTGTTTCATTGACCCTTTAAGAGTAAACCTTTCCTCGCATGGCTAAATTAACCATTTATGCTCCTGGCTAGTAACACTTGTTCTCCTCTAGTATATTTGTGCTATTTTGTTGCCTCTGATTGCTTTTAACGTACAGAACCCTCAGGTTTACCAAGTTAATGCCTGAAATGAAGCCAACTCTCTCAATAAGTTGCATTTATTTCATGTGTACAAAAACACATGCGAACACGCTAACCACCGAATAAGTATCGCATACACAAAAACGTAATAATACACATCAATACGTAACTTGTACATAAATGAATAACACACGAATCAATAGGCACGTACACGGTTAAACAAATGTATTCACTCAACACAGTAATTTGTACATGAAAGCCCATAGGGCTATTCGCACCAAGCATATTGTTCAGCTAAATCAGTGTTCAAGCCTATATAAGTTACAGAAACTTACACTGCCATCTATGAAAATTACATTTATAATTTATCAACAAGCAGGTGTTTAAAAAAAAAAAAAAAAAAAAGCAAACCTAATTTCTTCAATGGTATTTTAGGGAGTTCCGTTGCTTTTACATTTTAGTTGATGCTGCCACAAATCCTGTTTAGATCTGTTACTTACAAAAGGAAAGGTCCATTAACTAGTGTTACATTCCCATAAAATACAGGTCAACCACAGCATAACAATATGGACTGCGGCCTTCACAATACTGCCAATATGAACAATCAGTATCTCTGCGTGTTAGCTGTCTGACCAGACATAAATCTACACCACTACATATTTTATGAATAATGACGGTTGATTTTGTACTGCAAATACATGTGGTCATTATCCATTATGCTCAGCAGGCCGTGGCTTAAACATGATTACACAAGATCCTCAGATCATGTGTCTCTCCCCGTTGTGAAAACAGCGATGTTTGTTTAAAAAAAAGAAAAAAAATTCAACAATAACGTATACTCGACTTGCATTAAAAACTGAAAGCCGAGTCACGATCTGGCACTTGTGAGCCCAAGGGCTATATACACACACATACATACACGCATTCTATTTCATACGTACTCCATACAGTCTGACCATCTGGACCCCAACGTGCTCAAAGGGCACTCCAGTTACGGTCAGCCTTACGATTCTAACTCATTACCCTCCCCTCGTTTTCATCCCATGGTATGTCCTCTCTCACTTAGTTAGCTATGGCTGGCTATCAGTTCCTAGGTGTCCACTAGTTGTTATTTCCCCTGGCTTCTTCACCTTAGGTTAGTGGTCCCGCGAGGCCAACACCCATCCTCGTACTCGGAGTTACTACACCCCTCAGGCAAAATCATAGTTAGTCGCCTCACATTGTGGCATAGATAGGGCCTCACCTGTCACTCCCATTCTATCTTATGTTTACTGTCACCGAGAGGCCGACACCCCGTCACAACGTTCAGTGGCCACGTTATCCCCTAGTCAGCCAGCACACACACACACAAAAACACAGGTAACAGAGAGTTGGGGGACGGTGCCTGCAGACCCCGTCACGCATCCGCACTATATTTCAGACCCGATACTAAGATAGGTGCCCTAGTGGATTATTTCCCACCTTGTTTATAGCTTTAGTTTCGATTGTGAGTTTATATACCCCTGGCAGTGATACAAACAGTATGTCAGTCCTCTATCATACAAGGCTAATCCATGCTTTCAATACTTCAGTCACTTAAGGGCTAAGGGTCTACTAGATAATTCGATATAACAGTACAAGGATGATACACAAATACATATATTTCCCCAACTTGTCACTCACTTTGTGATCCTATTATACCACATACACTAGGTGCCATATCAATTTAGTAGTAATCTTAAAGAAGGAACCAAGATCAGTGGTGTTCCTCCAGCAATTGTTTCAGGTGTTTAATTCCTTACATATATATTTTCAGTTAAATACGTATATTGGGCCTCATGCTGCCTTTTACGTTTACACGTTGTGCATATTTAGACATTGCATCGGACCATATAGTGACTGCTTTCCAGATTTTATTCATTACAGAGTATACAATTTATTATGTGGTGACCCATTAGGGGCATTACAGTACATTGAGTTCTAGATTACTATATCACGACTCATACCATCGCTTAATGATCACGTCTATGTCATTTTATACAATGCAAAGCAGATTAAAGCATTAGTAAGTCTAATGAAGATAGGGTAAACTAGAGTTCCCACTTGCTTCATATCGAGCATCGAGGCGTCACTCGGCCTTCATTACAACCAAACAAATACAATTCAAATCCTTAACAGCCAATAGGGACTTGTCTCTGCATGCTTGACCTTCGCAAGGTTCTCCATACGCATTCAATCATACGTTATGCTATTTAATATTACATACGTTTCACTATGTTACTTTACATTTCAAGAAGTCCATCAGGATTGACTTTCAGTCACGCTATCTGTTTTCTGTCTAAAAGTTACACCTATAGGCATCTTATAACACAGACAAATGTACGATCCCAAGCCTATCAGTAAACTATCAAAGGGTATTTATTGTACACATGTCATCTTTAAGTTTAAACTACAATCAAAAGCTCCTTTATAGATTCCTCTCTTAAGAGCACACATTTTCCCTACTGTTAGTCACTATATTTTCATTCTATTCTTCGATTCACATCACAACCGGTATTTTCATCAAATGCCTTTTCCAGTCTTTTTCTCTCTGGTTCTATCCACTTTGCTCACGCATGTACGGTTATGTTCACACTCATCCACAAGAAACAAGCCCTGCCAAGGGTAAGAAGAACTGAGGCCAGCTACTCATACTCTTCTGCAGTGTCTTAGGTCGGGCCTCACATGTCACAGTCACAAGTATTGTGTTTTTCCGCAACCGACAGGTCAACACCCCACTACGTCGGTCCTACACGGCCCAGGTCAAGGTAGAGCCTCTCACAGCCACTGGGCGGATAGCTGGGGCCTCACCTCTCACTGGATAGTTAAAATCTTCGCCTATCAGTACTCGATAACAAGCCAGCTCTACACAAAGAATATTTCAATTGGCATCAAAGTTTTGCATGGTTAAAACATATATATATATATATATATATGTGTGTATATATATATTTTCTCCTCTCTCCTTCCTTCCGTACAAAAGGCTACAAGAATAGCGCCAGTTGACATTCTATATTTAATAGACACGCTAACCCTGTCATCGCAGGTCCCCTGCAGTATCCCCCGCCCTGGCCACTCCTAAACTCCTGAAGTCTGGCCTTGCTTAAAGGTAACGGTTGAGCTTAAAGTACATTCAGCCCAGAGATCCTCTACAGTTCAAAAGATCTAATCTTGCATTAAGTTAGTGATCAATTACGCAGGTAAATTTGTCCACCAATACTAAGGAACTTACTCTAGAGCTTACGATATGTGTAAAATGGTGTATGATTTCAATATAACAAATGCGTTCCAATTGTAAATGGTTGCTTGCACAAATTTTTGCCACATCTCTTTGAAACTAGCCAAAATACAATTGAAACTATACTTACAGGAGTTTACAATATACCCAACAGCTTCCATTTGGTTCTTATTTAGTTAAAGTGTGCGGACAGGTGTCAGAGATCAAAACTCTACAAATCATCCAATTCACTCCCTATCGACAGTAAATCTTAAGGGTATTCAAATTAACCATCAACGTCCATTTAATAACCCTACTAACATAGTAATTAAGTCAGCAGCTTACTTGGCTTTCCACGGTTTTTCCACGGAGTCTTACTGTCGGAAAACATTCAACCTTCACTCATGTGTCAAGAATTCATGAAATCAACAATCATTACGTTATATCTACTCCTCATACAAAATATATATATCAATTGGGAAATTTTAATTGTGCCCGATTCAACTTTATAATCTGAGTCAAAGTCCAGGTTAGCCAGGTCCCTAAATACCCCTTACTTTCTCTAATAACTATATTTGTTACTTTATTACACCACCCCGTCCTTAATCCTTCCCCTACTCAGGCCACTCATTCCATGTCAATACAACAACAACAGCCTCTAAGGGTCAGGTTACGTCAAACATAATTAGAATTATGGGACGTTGGATCACAATAGGAACACTCCTAACCCAGGAGGAAATCCGACTTCCTTTTCGATAAGGTAACTAAACGATTGCTAATTTGTGAGAATTAATATTGTTTTATATGTTTGCCCTCTTTTTGCAGGCCTAACCTCACGTTGGTTTCGGCACACCTCAACCGTCTTTTGTCCTTATCAAACTACATACGTTTAATTGTACATCCTCTAATTACCGCGTACACAAATGGAAGGCATATGCCTGAAGTTGTGGGAGGGGTTATTTTCCTATTTATATCCCCAAGTAACCCAGCTTACCTATTGTCGCCATTTGAAAGTTCCCCTCCCACCTCACCCTTTATTAATTACATCAATACCAGGTGGGCCCTCTTTTTGCAGGCCTAACCTCTCGTTGGTGTCGGCACACCTCAACCGACTTTTGTCCTTATCGAACTACATACTTTTAATTGTACGTCCTCTAATTACCCCGTACACAAATAAATATATATATATACATATATACATATACAGGAATGTGGATTAGATCTCACCCATGATGTACTGCATCTTTGACTCCTGAATCTAGGAAAGTATGGAGATGGGTGTAAAATCTAATTCCTATGGCTGAATACACTTCCTGAGTGGCTGTGTGTGATAGGTAAGATCCTGGGCAGGATGTGGATCAGATCTTCACTCTTGTGATATAAAAATTGGAGTTGTTTGTCACATCCTGTCCTGTTCTGCAGAGATGTCTGGCCTTAGCTTCTGGTATCCAGTACTCTTTTTACAATTCTTGTTTAGTTTTCTTGGTTTTTTTGGTTTTCTATTCTATGTATAGTTTTCTTTATGCTGGGTTTTCTGCGTTCATTCCTGTATTCCGTTCATGGAATTCCCAGTCTCTTGGATTCCTTTAAATGTTTGTTTTATGTTGCCACACTTGTTCCTTTTCCATTTATCCTTTTGTTTCAGTTGGTTCCTGCAGGCAGTTGCTCCAAGTCCTCTGCCCTTTCTTGCAGGTAAGTGCTGTGTCTGTTTTATTATTGTTTATTTAGTCATGCATATCTAGGTAGATAGGAACCCACCGTAATTGGAGTACTTTGCCACAGTGGTGGGCTGAATATATCTTGGCCATTTATGTATGTCTAAATCTCCAATGTTCTTTTTTATGTCTCCTCTTGTTTTACCTTGCATCTCTGGTCTTGTTTTATTTTGTCTTGTATTCCCAGTTCAAGTACAGTCCTCTACTGTCCTGTTCATGTTTCCCTCATGTCGTGCGTACATGTTTTGGGTTCTGCTTTCTGATCTGCTCTGGTTCTGGGTTCTTCTAGTCTTGCCTTGTTTCTGTACTGGATACATATCTGCTACAGAGCCTCCCTATCCAGGTCCTGGGAGGTCTGCATATCATCAAGCTCCTATCTCTTGGGATCCGCAGTAGCTGCACAAATGCTGGAGTTCAACACCAGGGGGTGTATGGTTACCCTGCTACCCTGCACCATGCCCTGAAAGTCCATTACCACGCTGAGACTCCCTTCATCATCATCAGGCACTCAGGGGTCCCACCCGGGACAGTATTCAGGTATATGGCAATGTTCTGTTAATAAATCTTTATATTTTCTTCATGTTGAGTGCGGTATCAATTTTTGTATTTTAAAAAAGTTGGAATGACTGCCTTATGTCCCCTTTTGTCATCTTATTTTCTATCCCCCCACTCACCCCCCCAATACACACACACTAGTCATACAAGCATTAGTTTACTACAGGGTATACTTGTGCTCAAGAGTTTGGAGAATTGGTAATATATAAACCTTTGTTAAAGAAAACATGAGTGAGCATTTCTTTTATTTCTTATGGGTTTCAACTGTAGGTTATAACGGAATGGCACAATCATAAAACAAAGCATGGCAACAAAGAAAAAAATGAAATGACCCCTGTTCAAAAGTAATCATAACCTTAGTTTGTAATACATTGTATTTCCCCCATTTAGCATCAATGACAGTGTGCAGTCTTTTGTAACAGTTGTCTATGAGGCCCCTAATTCTTGCAGGTGGTATAGCTGCCCATTCATCTTGGCAAAATACCCCAGGTTATGCAAAGTCTTTGGTCATCTTGCATGAACCACACGTTTGAGATCTACCAAGAGTGGCTCAATGATATTAAGGTCAGGAGACTGTAATGGCCACCTAAGAACCCTCATATTTTTCTGCTCTAACCACTGGAGGGTCAACTTGGCCTTGTGTTTACGGTCATTGTCTTGCTGGATAGTCCAAGAGCATCCCAGGTGTAGCCTTTGTGCAGAAGAACGTACATTTTCTGTCAGTATTTTCTGATTTTTCTGAACAGGTTGCATTCATCTTGCCATCAATTTTCACAAGATTCCCTATGCCTTTAGAGCTCACCCACCCCCAAAACATCAGTGAACCACCACCAGGCTTCACAGTGGGGGTGGTATTCCTTTCACTATAAGCTTTGTTTACCCCTCTCTAAAAATAGCGCTTATGGTTGTGACCATAAAGGTCTAATTTGATATTTTGTTCTCATCACTCCAAATTACAGTGTGCCTGGAGCTGTGAGTTGTTGTCAAGATGTTGTTGGACATATTGTAACCGGTGCAGTAAAGGCTTATTTCTGGAAACTCGATCATGCAGCAAATTTTTGTTTTAAGTATCGTCGTATTGTGCTTCTTGAACCAACCACGCCTGTATTTCTACTGAGGTTACCTGTGAGTTTTTCTTTGTATCCCGAACAATTCTTCTGGCAGTTGTGGCTGAAATCTATCTTGGCCTACCTGACCTTGCCTTGGTATCAAGAGATCTCCAAATTTCCCACTTCTTAATAAGATTGAACAGTACTGACAGGCATTTTCAAGACATGAGGTATCTTTTTATATCCTTTTCCATTTTTTTAAAGTTCCATTAGCTTGTTGTTCAGGTCTTTTGACAATTATTTTCTGCTCCCCAGCGCTCAGTATCTAGCCTGCTCAGTGCATCCACTTGAGAACAAACATGAGTTATGATTACTGTAGTAAAAGTGTTAACAAAGACTGTGCATAGCTGAATCCAAGCTTGTCTTAATCTGGAGCATCCACCTCCTGTGTGTGTGTGATATCACATCTTCCAGAATAATAGAATGAAATACATTGGCAGCAATTCCCAAAATAGATTAAACACTTAAGCATTTGAGGCATTTTCAAAATAAGGACAAATATTTTCACATATTGATCTGAAGCTATTACAATTTTTTTAAAAAAAATAATTATAACAAACATATTCAACCTGCCACAGAGTGTAACCTATAATACATACAAAGTTTAATACAAGATAGAATGAAAAAAAATATTTTTTTTTCTATTTCTATTTTTTAATCCAGACCAGATTTTTGTTGGGCTGAGTACCCCACCCTGCCTCCATAGGTGCACCTGTGGAGGTGATCACAATAAAGTTAAAAGAAATTTACATAAACTGCATCCCTTGAGGATGCAGTTTAAGCAGTGAGTATTACAGCTAATCTCCTATGTTAAAATTAATGTAGGACCCACCAATATTGGGGTACTGTAACATGGGGGACCTGGGGGAGCATAATATGGCCATGTGGTGTAACCCATATTTGTTTGCTAAGATAGGGGATTTTAAAGTGACACTCCACTGCCCAAATACATAATAAAGATAACTTGCATGCATTTAATTATTTATTTCATTGTGTATACACCAAAAAACAGCTTGCAAAACTGCAGATCCCTTTTTTGCTGCCTTTGCATGCTCTCCCCTGCTAACACCACCTTGACTTTATGTGGCTGTTCAATCACAGACTTCCTAATACAACTCAGTGAGGAGTCTTTGTAAGTCAGGTGCTCTGGGCAATTGCCTCCTCTTGAGGTCAGCTGCATTGAGATAAGGAAACCAGGAAGTAACATTACCTGTTGTCTGCTTGAAAGCCAAGGGGCTGTAACCAGGTTAAATTATAAAAGAGTACATTTCTATTGAAATCTGCACTTTTTACAAAATGAAAAAAAGAGGACACACTCTTCACACATAATGCCTTTCAGCAAGCTAAACTTGTTTATGGGTCTGGGGTGACACTTTAAGTAGCCTTGCAAAATTCAAAAATGTGTGTGTGTGTGTGGCTTGTTAGTTTTTTTGGAGTATATTTGAGTATAATCTCTTAAAATATGTAAATTTATTTTAACTATCTTTCATCAATATACATAATACACTTGTTAAACTTATCAAATATCACCTAACATATAAGTCCCCGTAAATTAGGCTTATCTATTATTCCAGATTTCTATTTTCAAGTCATTTTCTTTCCTGCCAAATCATTTTATTTCCATTTATCCGTTCTTTGCAAAGTCTTGACAAATATGGATTATATTATCTTTCTACATTTTCATGTTTTCCTTGCTTTTACCATTACAGATAATTTATTTTGTGAAAGAAGATAATTTTTTGTTATTAATTGACCATGCTTAAGATTCATTATTATCCTTTATTTCTTTTATGTCATCATCAGCTGTTTCAAGATCAATTTTAGTATTAAGATGTATGTGCATTATCTCAAAGAAGAGCTTTTTAACCCCTTAAGGACCAAACTTCTGGAATAAAAGGGAATCATGACATGTCACACATGTCATGTGTCCTTAAGGGGTTAAAGAAGATTGCTTCATTGTGTATATAACATATGACAAATGCATTTATGAAGTAGATTTTACTGCATTATAACTTTGAAATCTACATATGACAAACACACACACACACACACTGTAAACCAGGCTTCCCCAAACTCCGACCCTCCAGATGTTGCTGAACTACAACTCCCATGATTCTCAGCCGATCTATTTTATTCATAGAATCATGGGAGTTGTAGTTCAGCAATATCTGGAAGGCCGTAGTTTGGAGAAAACTGCTGTAAACCATTAAAAAGGATTGTATTTAGGTCTTATCCAAAACATATTATTTGGGTAATGTTAACAAATCCTAACTCTAAAATTCTCATATCTGCATTATGACTATTTTTTCATTACAGTGTATCAGTACATTCATTCAACGCTATAATACATTATCAAAATTAAATTATGCAAATGTTATATATAACAAGACTTGAATAAAACAGATGACAACTTGATTAAGATATAGAATAATTAAAACAAAATCTAGAGAGAGCTACTAATGTATAATAGAAATGTATGTCCAAAAACTTACTGTTTAACTATCTCACTTGTCTGTAATAAACAGACAAATACTTTTGCATACACCTTTTTACAATCAGAGTAAAATATATTTTTTTCAGCTGGATTTACTAGCAGTAGCTAATCATTCAGTAAACTACATTTTAATCAATATTATATTAAATTGCCCTGATCTCAATCAGGGATGGACCCAGAACCTAATCTCGGGAGGGGCACTGGTAGTGGGTTGTAGTGTGGTGATAGGGGTTGTAATTGAGGAGTTAGGGGCTGTAGTGGGGAAGGGGGCGGGTCTGAAGTGTGGGGGGGGGGTTGGCATGGGCTGTAATTGCAAGGTTAGGAAATGTAGTGGGTGGTAAGGGCTACAGTGGAGGGGTTAGGGGCTGAGGTGGCTGGGTGACTGCAATTGGGGAAAGGGGCTATAGTGTGGGGGATATGGGCTATAATTGGGGTAGAGAGGCTTTAGTGGAGAGGGTATGGGACTGTAATGGTGGATAAGGACTATAGTAAGGAAATATGGTCTTTAGTTGGGGTATGGGGAGTAAAAGGGGATTGAGGGAAGTGGTACGAGGGATAGGTACTGTGGTGGAGGAGTAGGGGCTCTAGTAGGGGAGTTAGTGGCTGTAGTGGGTGGAGATAGAGGCTGACATTGGGATGACAGGGGGGTTGTAGTGGGAGGGTTGTTTTTAGGGCATAGGGGCTGAATTTTGGGAAAGGGGCTGTAGTGTGGGAAAGGAGGCTGTAGTAGGGATATGGGATGCAGTGGGGCTCTTGTTTGATTATAAGGGCTCTAGAAGGGGTATAGTGTTTGTAGTAGGGAGTTAGGAACTGTAGTGGGGTATAAGGGATGCAAGAGGGGGATGCTTCCGCTGGCTTTGTAAGTAGACACAAATTCTTACAAATGAAATATACTCTGCTTATAACAGCATACAGTCCACTAAAAGTATGAATATTATATACCTGGTGTAAATAACACTTGCTCAAAGTATCCAATATTTACAACAGCATTCACTAAAAGTTCTTGAAGCTCCCTAAAGATTTTGAAGGTGATGTTTCTCAGCTGCTACAACAGAAAAGTATTTCTTAATGATGCAAAATACTTCACAGAAAACCTGAACAAAACAACCATGTGTTAGGTATTAGGTGTTGAGATTTCCTGAGAATAAAAAGAACAGCTTTAGTAGTAAATATTTTGGTTAGTCACATCCATATATTCTTGTTGAAAGAGTAGAAATATGTTGTAGGCTCCTTTCTGCTAGGGAAGATAACCCTGACATGTGCACTTTTCAGATAGCAAAAAAAGGTGTGATTTGCACTCTCATCACCTGTAGACCTCAATGCAATGTACCTAGTGCTGGCAAATCCCTAATGCATACAGTAACAGCAAAGTAGTCCAGGCGCTCAAGGTCTTCCTACATCTGCAGATTTATTGGAAAAAACATGACTGATACAGCAATGTTTCGATCCCTTCAGGGATCTTTATCAAAATGATAAAGATCCCTGAAGAGATTGAAACGTTGCTGTATCAGTCATGTTTTTCCAATAAATTTGCTGATGTAGAAAGACCTTGAGCGCCTGGACTACTTTGCTGTTACTATGTGCACTTTGTAAATTGCATTTTCTTGTCAATGGAGTTATGCTTCCCTACTATTTTCAAAATTATAGAAAATCAGGGGAGAACTTTATTTTTTTGGTGAAGAGTTTGGAGGTGCACATAAGAATTACATACATACAAGCACTTGGGATATTAGTTACATAGTTACATAGCTGAAAAGAGACTTGAGTCCATCAAGTTCAGCCTTCCTCACATATGTTTTTGCTGTTGATCTACAAGAAGGCAAAAAACACAGTCTGAAGCGCTTCCATCTTTGCAACAAACTAGGAAAAAATCCCTTCTTGACCCCAAAATGGCAGTCATATATCTCCTTGGATCAAGCAGCTATTACCCCACTAATTAGAAATTATATCCCTGTATGTTTGTTTTTTTTTTTTTAAGTATTTATGCAATTGCTGTTTAAACATCTCTATGGACTCTGGTAAAACCAATTCTTCAGGCAGATAATTCCATATATTTATAGTTCTTACTGTAAAAAAACCTTTCCTTTGCCTTAGAATAAATCTCCTTTCTTCCAGCCTAAATGCGTGATATTTTGTCCTATGCATAACCCTTTTGTAACGGACCGTTTCAGCATATGAGGGGTTAAAATCCGTTTAGGCGATAATCCCCTTTTCTCAGAAAGGCACAGCTACTGCAGAACATCAAAACTCACGAACTAGATACAGGCGAATGCATCAACCTCCCGAACTGCATACCAGGGAATAAGATAGCACTCCAAGCTGCAACCTCACGAATAGCTGCTAGCAGATGAATAGGAAAAGCAGACATCAGCTTACACTCCTAGCAGTCAATCTCCAACAGCATACAGTGAATCCCCCCAAGAACGAGACAAGGCTCCGTGTTGAATGTCAAGCAGTGGTCTGAGGTGCTGGGGCACCCAGCCTGGTTTTTATTACTAACTCACACATACAGGCCACACCCAGGGGGAGGCATAAAAGAACCAATGACATAGATGTTACCTCCCACACATCCCCTCCCCTTAGTGTGACACATAATCCCATTATGCATACAGTGTAAAATATACTTTTACACAACTTTCATAACTTTAAAACCATACATCACATTCACATAAAAATACATATCCACAATCAATCCATTCAGGGGAACAACATATTAAAAAATGAATCCAACCAGGGGTTCAAAAGTTACTAAAAGTATCTTTTGTTCCTTTCTGGCTGGCAGAAAAACATCCCCACAATGCACCCTGGTTTCCTCCTTTCTGCCCTGGAGTTAATTGGAGAAGTAATCCAATTACCCAGGACTAAAGGCAGACTCCATTAACCACATGGTTGCAAAACAACATAAAACACTTTAAAATACATAAAGTCACATTTACACATAACACACAGACATTTCACCTATCCCCAGATAGCTGGGATCTGCGCGCACAAAACTACAGAATAGCGCGCAGATCCTACTCACACAGTACAATTGCCATGGAGCTAAAGTCTTTCCCATAGTCTTTCATTATGAATAGGCTCCATGGTATAGCTATCTGGGCTATCACATTCCCATAAAGTCTGGTCCATAGTCCAAAGGCAAGAGGCGGGCTATCGGCCCCCTCCAAGGACACGTGGCGAGGTCGGTTTCGCCACAATCCCAAAAAGTCCCAATATGTCCATCGATGATTTTAAAAGGGCCAGTTGCAGCAATATAAAGTACAATATGCCCCAAATAACCCAGGGGCCATAGTCAGCAGGTAGGAGGCTAGCAAACAGGCTTCTCCAGGGCCCAGTGGCGAGGTTGGTTTTGCCACATTTCTCCCCTTTTCCAAACAGACTAACAGGGTACCTGACCTCTTGCCGGTCAGTGCCCTTGTTAGTCCAGCAGCCCACCCACAAGACAGAAACAGCAGTACAGCCCACCCGCAATAAATGGTTACTACACCTGGGTAAGGGAGAATCTTGTCCATGTCCAGGTGCCTTACCACGGCTGTGTGGGGGACTGGTAGGCTGCCTTGGTGGGTTGCTGAGGGGGCAGAGACCAGCGGTACTCTGTCCTGGTGCCAGCACTACCACGGGAGTAGTCTGGTTGGAGCCTGGTTGCTGGAGACCGACTGTCTCCTCTTTAGCTGCACAGCTCTGCTGCTGGAGACCGACTGTCTCCCCTTTGGATACATAGCTCCGCTGTTGGAGGGGGAGACCGACTGTCTCCCCTTTGGCTAAGCAGCCTTGTTGCTGGGGGACAGGACTGACTGTCCTTACCCCCTGTGCTGTAGGTGCAGAGACCACAGTCCCATCTGCACAGTTGTGGGGCTTACAGTCTCCCCCTGGTACATTAAGCTGCCGCTGGGGAGAGGTGGTAACCAGCTCCTCTCCCATTAGAACACTCTGCCGCTGGGGAGAGGTGGTAACAATCTCCTCTCCCATGCATACTTTCAGTCTTTGTGGAGGGAGACCGACTGTCTCTCCTCCCAATGCAGTGTCCTGCTGCTGGGGAAAGGAGACTGGGCTCTCTATTCCCTGCTGGACACTCTGCCGCTGGGGAAAGGAGACTGGGCTCCCAATTCCCAACAAATCACACTGCCGCTGGGGAGGGAGGATGGCCCCTTCAGCTCCCTGTAACTTGGGCGCAGAGACCACGGTCCCATCTGCGCTGGTGTGGGGCTTACTGTCTCCCCTTGGTGCGCTAAGCTGCCGCTGGGGAGAGGGGGTAACAAACTCCTCTCCCTTACACACTTTCAGCCGCTGGGGAGCAGGGCTGACCCTCTGTACTCCCTGTAGGCAGGGCGCAGAGACCACGGTCCCATCTGCGCTGGTGAGGGGCTTACTGTCTCCCCTTGGTGAGCTGCGCTGCCGCTGGGGAGAGGGAATAACAAACTCCTCTCCCTTACACACCTTCAGCCGCTGGGGAGAGGGGATAACAGGCTCCTCTCCCTGCACCGTAGACTGCCGCTGTGGAGCAAGAACGGCACCTTCAGCTCCCTGTAACGCACACTGCCGCTGGGGATCTGGGCCGACTGCCCAGCATCCCTGCAGGAGTGGTAGAGAGACCGCAGTCCCATCTCCACCTGCCATCTGTGGGTCTTCCCAGGACCAATCCGTGAGGCCCCTCAACATTTGTGAGTAAGGGCCACCTGCTTCCCCACCTGGCAACTCTGGCTGCTGCTGGGGATCTGGGCCGGCTGCCCAGCATCCCGGTGGGCCCGGTGGAGAGACCTTGGTCCCATCTCTACCTGCCTGTTGTGGTTCCTCACAGGACCAGTCTATGAGGACCCCCACTTCGGGTTCCTCCCGCCGCCTCAGGGAAAGACGGCTATTCTCCTCGGATGCAGCCTCTACTCGGCTGCTGTAACGCTCCTGCTGCTGAGCATACTTCCTCTCTTTTGCCAACCGGAATTCTCGGTCCAACCTTGTGTTTCGCTCAGCCATGACCTGGTTCCAGATCACCCGGCGTGTCTCCATGGGTATATCATCCCCATACTCGGCCACTCGCTGCCTCACCTCGGCCAGCCAATCATCTCCAGAGCCAGAACCTTCCATACTTGTCTGCTCCCAGGGGCGCTGCACGACTGCTAGCGTTGCCCTCAATTTGTAAATCGAAACAGTGTCTCTCAGCTGCTTTACCTCGCACTAGGACGACATCCCACCGCTTGCCACCAATGTAACGGACCGTTTCAGCATATGAGGGGTTAAAATCCGTTTAGGCGATAATCCCCTTTTCTCAGAAAGGCACAGCTACTGCAGAACATCAAAACTCACGAACTAGATACAGGCGAATGCATCAACCTCCCGAACTGCATACCAGGGAATAAGATAGCACTCCAAGCTGGAACCTCACGAATAGCTGCTAGCAGATGAATAGGAAAAGCAGACATCAGCTTACACTCCTAGCAGTCAATCTCCAACAGCATACAGTGAATCCCCCCAAGAACGAGACAAGGCTCCGTGTTGAAGGTCAAGCAGTGGTCTGAGGTGCTGGGGCACCCAGCTTGGTTTTTATTACTAACTCACACATACAGGCCACACCCAGGGGGAGGCATAAAAGAACCAATGACATAGATGTTACCTCCCACACATCCCCTCCCCTTAGTGTGACACATAATCCCATTATGCATACAGTGTAAAATATACTTTTACACAACTTTCATAACTTTAAAACCATACATCACATTCACATAAAAATACATATCCACAATCAATCCATTCAGGGGAACAACATATTAAAAAATGGCATGAATCCGACCAGGGGTTCAAAAGTTACTAAAAGTATATTTTGTTCCTTTCTGGCTGGCAGAAAAACATCCCCACAATGCACCCTGGTTTCCTCCCTTCTGCCCTGGAGTTAATTGGAGAAGTAATCCAATTACCCAGGACTAAAGGCAGACTCCATTAACCACATGGTTGCAAAACAACATAAAACACTTTAAAATACATAAAGTCACATTTACACATAACACACAGACATTTCACCTATCCCCAGATAGCTGGGATCTGCGCGCACAAAACTACCGAATAGCGTGCAGATCCTACTCACACAGTACAATTGCCATGGAGCTAAAGTCTTTCCCATAGTCTTTCATTATGAATAGGCTCCATGGTATAGCTATCTGGGCTATCACATTCCCATAAAGTCTGGTCCATAGTCCAAAGGCAAGAGGCGGGCTATCGGCCCCCTCCAAGGACACGTGGCGAGGTCGGTTTCGCCACAATCCCCAAAAGTCCCAATATGTCCATCGATGATTTTAAAAGGGCCAGTTGCAGCAATATAAAGTATAATATGCCCCAAATAACCCAGGGGCCATAGTCAGCAGGTAGGAGGCTAGCAAACAGGCTTCTCCAGGGCTCAGTGGCGAGGTTGGTTTCGCCACACCTTTTTATTAATAGATTTCCAGATAATGGTTTGTACTGGCCCCGAATATATTTGTATAATGTTATCATATCGCCACTGAGGTGCCGTTTTTCCAAACTAAAGAGATTTAAATTTGTTAGCCTTTTCGTCGTAACTAAAGTGCTCCATTCCTTTTATCAATTTTGTAGCTCATCTCTGCACTTTTTAGTGTCATGATATCCTTCTTTCGAACAGGTGCCCAAAATTGTACAGCATATTCAAAGTGTGGTCTTACCAGTGATTTATAAAGAGGCAAAATAATATTTTCATCCCAATAATTTATGCCCCTATTTACACATGACAAAACCTTACTGACCTTAGAAAGTGCAGATTGACATTGCATACTGCTGTCTAATTTGGTGTCTAGAACATTTCTCAAATCCTTCTTGTGTGTGGTTATCCCTAATTCACTACCATTTAGGGTGTAAGTTGCTCGTGCATTCTTGCACCCGAAGTGCATAACTTTGCATTTCTCTACATTACATTTCATCTGCAATTTTAGTTCCCAGTCCCCCAATCTATCTAAGTTACCCTGCAGCAAAGCAATATCCTGCTCACATTTTATCACTTTACAAAGTTTAGTGTCATTTGCAAACACTAAAACATGACTTCCAATGCCTATTGCAAGATCATTTATAAATATGTTAAATAGAAGCAGTCCCAAAATAGAACCCTGAGGGACACCACTTACCACTTTTGTCCAGTCTTAAAATTTACCATTAATGACAACTCGTTGTACTCTATCCTTAAGCAAATGGTCTACCCAAGAACAAGAATATTCATCTAGACCAATTTCTTTTAGTTTAAAAACTAACTGTAATGCTTACATGTATTTAAATGGAAAACAACTGCAGATCTCTTAGGACTTGGATTGATGACTAGGATACTAGTGGATAACACAGGTACTGTATCTTTAATTACGTATTACACAGGTACTGTATCTTTAATTACTTAGCTGTTTGTTTAAACGGAGTAAGCAGCTTCTGGTATGCATGCAGTATAGCACTTAGGAGTTTGCAAGTTCATGGAAACGGAGCAAAAAATAAGAATTGAAGTTGTAGCAGGAATGTTTAGTTTTGAAGTTCGAGGTAAGCAGGCTTGAGAGCAGGCTGTAGCAGGAATGATTAGCAGACTTGAGAGCAGGTTGCAGCAGAAACGATTAGCAGGCTTGAGAGCAGGTAATCTCCTATTACGGATATAATATAGGACTTAGCTTTCAATGGTGAAGATCAGGTTTCCCTAAGTTCTCCTCCGGGGAGGGAAGTTGTTAAGCAGGATGAGGAAGGTCCAGTTACTAGCCGTGGTCGAGGAGAGGAGAAGGAGGGTCGATAGTTTTCCAGTCCGGGTTCGGTGCACAAAAAAAGGTTTAGCGGAATATTTCTAGCCGGTTTGATTTTGCGGTAACGCTTTTCAATAATCCAGCGTCTTGAATCTGGCGCGGTCTCATTATGTAGCGCGGGGAGACCGCGTCATAGAAGGGGGTGTGGCTAAGCTCCGTCAACCCGGAAGGGACAATGTAATACCGGTACTTAAGACATGACACTAACCTATTGTGAGGAACCATATCAAATGCTTTGGCAAAGTCCAAGTAGATCACATCCACTGCAACACACTGATCTATACTTGTACTTACTTCTTCGTAGAATGCAATCAGGTTAGTTTGGCATGTCCTATGTTTCAGAAAACCATGCTGATTATTGATAATAAGAAAGTTATTGCCAATGATTTCCAGAATATTATCCCTTCAAATATTTTCCCAGTCATAGAAGTTAAGCTCACAGGTCTATAATTTCAAGGCAATGATTTTGTACCCTTTTTAAATATAGCAACAACATCTGCTTTCCTTCCATCATCCAGAACAATACCTGAAACCAATGAATCTTGAAAGATTAAATACAGAGGTTCACTTATTTCCTCACTTAGCTCCTTAAATACCGTCAGGCCCCGGAGCTTTATTTACATTAATTTTCTTTAACTGCTGTAGCATCTTGTCTCAAGTCATCCAATCACAAGTTATCTGCAAGTTTTTTGCAGCAATCATTTGCATATCTCTTGCCATAGGATCCTCATTAATATATACTGAAGAAAAATAGTTTTTTAAAATGTCTGCCCTTTCCTGGTCTTGATTAACTAACAGACCCGTCTCTGTTTCCAGTGTTCATTTTTCAGTGTTCATTTTTTTTTTTGAATTGTTGTACTTTTTGGGGTTGGTTTTGTATTGGGTGTAGTGTGTGTGTGTGTGTGTGTTTGTAAGCGGACATTGTGTGTGAAGGATGCAGTGTGTGTGAAGGGTGTAGTGTGGGTGAGGGGTGCAGTGTGTGTGAATGGTGTAGTTTGTGTGAAGGGTGCAGTGGGTGAAGGGTGCTGTATATGTGTGAAGAGTGCAGTGTGTATGTGAAGGGTGCAGTGTGTGTGAAGGGTGTAGTGTGGGTGAAGGGTGCAGTGTGTGTGTGTGTGTATGTGTGTGTGAAGGGAATAGTGCGTGAGGGGGCAGTGAGTGTGTGAGGGGGCAGTGCATGTGTGTGAGTGAGCAGTGAGTGTGTGAGGAGGCAGTGCATGTGTGAGGAGGCAGTGCATGTGTGAGGAGGCAGTCTGTGTGTGTGTGTGTGTGTGAGGGGCAGTCAGTGTGTGTGTGTGTGTTTGTAAGCGGACATTGTGTGTAAAGGATGTAGTGTGTGTGAAGGGTGTAGTGTGGGTGAGGGGTGCAGTGTGTGTGAATGGTGTAGTTTGTGTGAAGGGTGCAGTGGGTGAAGGGTGCTGTATATGTGTGAAGAGTGCAGTGTGTATGTGAAGGGTGCAGTGTGTGTGAAGGGTGTAGTGTGGGTGAAGGGTGCAGTGTGTGTGTGTGTGTGTATGTGTGTGTGAAGGGAATAGTGCGTGAGGGGGCAGTGAGTGTGTGAGGGGGCAGTGCATGTGTGTGAGTGAGCAGTGAGTGTGTGAGAGGGCAGTGCATGTGTGAGGAGGCAGTGCATGTGTGAGGAGGCAGTCTGTGTGTGTGTGTGTGTGTGTGTGTGAGGGGCAGTCAGTGTGTGTGTGTGTGAGGGGGCAGTCCGTGTGTGAAAGAGCAGTCATTGAGTGTGTGAGGGGTGTAGTGTGTGTGAGTAAGGAAATGTGTGAGGGGGCAGTGTGTGTGAGGGGGGCAGTGTGTGTGAAGGGTGTAGTGTGGGTTAAGGGTGTAGTGTGTGTGTGTGTGAGTATGTGTGTGTGTGAAGGGAGTAGTGTGTGAGGGGCCAGTGAGTGTTTGAGGGAGCAGTGCGTGTGTGAGAGGGCAATGAGTGTGTGTGAATGTGCAGTGAGTGTGTGAGAGGGAAGTGCATGTGTGAGGGGGCAGTCTGTGTGTGTGTTTTTGTTTGTGTGAGGTGGCAGTCAGTGTGTGTGTGAGGGGGCAGTCAGTGTGTGTGAGGGTTGTATTGTGTGAAGAGGCAGTCAGTTTGTGTGAGGGGTGTAGTGTATGAGTGGGGAAGTGTGTGAGGGGGAAGTGTGTGTGAGGGGTGCAGTGTGTGTGTGAGGGGGAAGTGCATGTGTAAGGGGGCAGTGCATGTGTGAGGGAGCAGTGCATTTGTGAGCGGGGTAGTGAGTGTGTGAGGGCAGTGCGTAGGGTCTAGGACTACCTCCCTCTCAAACTCAGCAAGGGCATCCCAGCAACGGTCCTCTATGGGTGGGGTGGTGACTCTTACCTGAGCCTCAGATTGTGAGCGTTGGTCAATGGTGCGAGCCTTCTGCATGGTGGTCACAGGGTAGGCGTCTCTTGGTGAATGCTGGAGCACAAAGGCTGAGCTCAGTTTGCCCAAATCGTTCCCAAGGAGCACGTCTGCGGGTAGCTCCTGCATCAACCTGATTTCCACAATCCTAGCCCCCACACCCCAATTCAGCAGGGGAGGGTGGGTGGGAAGTGGGGAGAAAAAACTGCAGTCTTTCACTGAGTTCAGTGTGAAGTAAGGCCTGAATAACAGAGAATGAGATGGAACAGTCATATGAAGGTATTTACAACTGGGGAGGAGAAAGGGAGAGAGAGAGGGGAGGGGGGCTTACCCTTTTGGTTGGCAAACCAAACCGTCTGGACTGCCGGTCTGCCAAATGTAGCGGGTTTGCAAACCAAGTAACTCTCTGGTCTCTATGTATGCCTGTGCCTCTGCCATTACTAGGGTCACCGTTTCATCTGAGGGGGTTCCTGCGCAAACACCGATGAACGCTCCCCCTGGCTCTTAGGTAGTGAATGCTTCCCCCAGTAGTAGATCATATCTCCCAAACGGGGTTCATGTTGGTCGGGAAAGTATACAAGCAGCAGTACCATCTTGACAGGGGTTCATGAGAACATGTAGCCGAAATTAGTTTCACACACTCGACGACCAAGTACCACTGCCTGTGTTCTGGGGGCAAAATGGCTGCCATGCACTGAACCACATGTGTTCAGTTATACAAACAGCGGCCACCCAGGAAAAGCACTTAAGTTACTCCTTAATTGTGGTTAACAGCCAGGGGTGGTCTGTGTTCTAAGTCAATAAAAGAAGGGAACCACAGATTTTCTGTTTGGTTCCCGAACAGGGGGGGTACAGATCTGTTCACGAGGACTCAATTTTGGTTCAGGCAACCCCAGAGACTGAGGTAAGAAGTTGTTGCAATAGCACAATGGCAGTTTTTCTTTGGCAAATAAAGTAGCCAAGGACAAGACTGGTTAGTGCTGGTGTTCATGGAATAATTATGAAGGGGTGTGTTTAATGACATGGCACACTTTCTAGTAAGGACAAAGGGGAGTTGGGGGCATACCCGGAACATGCATCTTGCAGGAATGGTGCTGCCATAGTGACCATAATTTATACATAATGCAGATTAAGGAACAGCAGACACATAAAAATACATTTCTAAATGTTATAAGGCGACTTAATATAGCTTTTCTCAGCAAACAAATATGGGGATTCAGTTATATGATATGGCCATATTGTGTTAAGCCCACTACTATTTCACAGTACCAAAATATCGGTGGGTCCTTCACTAATTCCAATGTGGTTGACAAATCAAATAGTGCTAGTGCTAAATAAGCTAAAGTGTATTTAAATAATCTGCTTGTTTAAGTAAGACCCACTGATATTGGGGTACTGTGAAGTAGTGGTGAGCTTACTACAATATGGCCATATGGTGGAACTGAATCCCAATATTTGTTTGCTGAGATAGGCAATCAAAATTTTGAAATTTATTTTTATTTGTGTGCTGTTTCTTAATATGTATTATGGCACACTTTCTATGCACATTTGTCAGAAACAATGGGTTTTAAGGCACACTTTCTATGCACATTTGTCAGAAACAATGGCTTTTACGGCACACTTTCTATGCACATTTGTCAGATACAATGGGTTTTCTAATGAACAAAGCATTTAATAGCAAGGCTGCATAGTTAAGCGTACTGAGAATTAATATATTGCTAGGATTTTTAAGCCATGGTACCCTGGGTACAGTTTATAGGAAATGGTTAGTTTGGCAAACAATAACTGTTCCTACATTTCTGGATGTGCATACTCACTTGTTTTATTTCAACCTCCAAATCAGGATGTTGGCTTTTCAGCATAATTAACTGTTTATTCCATTTAGTCTACTCAGTATCACACATATTACATATAACAGCAAATATTTTTTTCTGCATTTTCACATCCCAATACATCTGCCTGTGAATATTACAATGTGATGTAAATATGTATTATGTAACCTTAAATTATGCTGATGAATTTTGAAAACAAATAACAATTCTGCATGATTAGAAATAAATCGTATAGTTTACAAATTATTTGAAGAGATTAGTCATTCCTGCAAGAACATTTCTAAAACAGTGCATTTTTACATTTAGCATTTATCAAATTAATGGAAATTTTTTTTTTTTTTGTTTTTTTTTTTAAATCACTCTGCATAAACAATCAATTCTGCATGAACAATTGAGTCTGGTGAATTAGTCAAATAATTATTGAAGGCCTTTTTAAAAATAGAATTCTCGTAACGGGGTTTCGGTTTTTAAATTATGATTGTGGAAAAGGAAATAAACATGATTGTCTAATCTTAATGAGTAAAATAAATATTAAAATCATAGATACTTCATTACAGTTGCTTACGTTTTGTTTTCACAATATCTAACTAATGTAATATTAAAACAATAAAAATACAAACTTTCTCTCTACTATCTTATTGCAAGTTTATGTAGCCAGTTTTGCTGAATGAGGCATTATTATATATTTACTCTGTTAGAATGTTTTATGATGCTTACATTAGTATCAAATGATTACAGATATAATATGTAAGCAATATTTCAACATGCCTAGCTATTAATAGGCAATAAGGTGCAATATAATTCAAAATAAAATCTTAAGGAAACTATTTTGTCTTTTAGCATTGTAAAGACTAGAGATGTAATGATTTCTGTTCTTTTTGGGTAACAAAAAAAATCAACATAACATTTAATTGAAACTCATAAACATAAGATATAACATCAGTGCACTGATTGTTTTACAGTGACAAAATATTAAGAAAACTGCACTTAAGACAATGTGGAGTACACAAAATAATACCAGATGTTGAGGTGAGAAAGTAATTTTATTAAATTTAGTTATATATTAAGGCATAGTACACAATAGACAAAAATAAATTATATTATTCTATTGTTGTATATTACAAACAAAAATGATACAAAATATATACATGTGCCACATTATCCACCACAATATCAATGTCAATTTATAACTTATTTTCGCACTGCCACTGATAAACTCAACATTAGAAACAACAAATTCAGAGACCATGTGTCTTCCCTCTAGAGTCCTGACTGGTGGGTACTCCACCCATAGTATGTAGTCATAATGTAGCAATGCTTGATCTTACATTTGAGGGCAAGCATCCATGCAGTGGCGTACACACAACCCATGGGGCCCCGGTGCGAAAACTGATCTGTGGGCCCCCCCCCCCACGCTTACTCTGCACGGGCTGGGGCCGCAACACATGGCGGCGGGCACCTGGTCGCAGGGCTGCGACCCGTGCGACCGCGGTATGTACGCCAGTGCATGCATAAACACATACACTTAAAGGACCACTACAGACACCCAGATCAAATCAGCTCAATTAAGTGGTCTGGGTGCCAGGTCTCTCTAGTTTTAACCCTGCAGCTGAAAACATAGCAGTTTCAGAGAAACTGCTATGTTTCACTGAGGGTTAATCCAGCCTCTAGTGGCTGTCTCATTGACAGCCGCTAGAGGATTTTCTGCGATTCTCACTGTGAAAATCACAGTGAGAAGACGCTGAACGTCCATAGGAAAGCATTGAGTAATGCTTTCCTATGGGCGGTTTGAATGTGCATTCGGAGCTGAGAGCAGTGGTGTATCCTGGTTTTGTGCTGCCCTAGGCAGGACAAAACTCAGGCGCCCCCCCCCCCCCGCGCGCCACCCCCACCCAACCTTTACCGCGCCGCGCATTCTAAATACACACACACACACTCACTGACAGAAACGCATACACTAGCTAACAGAAACACACACACTAACAGACACACTCACACTCAGTAACAGACAAACACACTCACTCATTTACTAGCAGACACAAACAAGCAGACACACACACTCACTAACACACACACACACACACTCACAAACAGACACACACACACACTCACAAACAGACACACACACTCACAAACAGACACACACTCACACTCACTAACAGACACTCACACTAACAGACACACACACACACTCACACACACACTAACAGGCACACACACTCACTAACAGGCACACACACTCACTAACAGGCACACACACTCACTAACAGACACACACACTCACTAACAGACACACGCACTCACTAACAGACACACACCCTCACTAACAGACACACGCACTCACTAACAGACACACGCACTCACTAACAGACACACACACTCACTAACAGGCACACACACTCACTAACAGGCACACACACTCACTAACAGGCACACACACTCACTAACAGACACACGCACTCACTAACAGACACACACCCTCACTAACAGACACACGCACTCACTAACAGACACACACACACACTCACTAACAGACACACACACTCACTAACAGACACACACACTAACTAACAGACACACACACTCACACTAACAGACACTCACACTAACAGACACACACACTCACACTAACAGACACACTCACACTAACAGACACACTTACACTAACAGACACACACACACACACACACTCACACTCACTCACATTAACACTTTTTTTTTTTTTTTACTTTAACCCCCCCAGCCTCCTTACCTTTGGGAATGCTGGGGGGGGCAGTCATCTGTCTCCCTGGATGGTCCAGTGGCTGCTGGGCGGTTGGGCGGCGCTGGCGGGCGGCTTGCGAGGGAGCACTTCCTCCGAGCTGTCTGCTCAGCTCCCTCGCGCGGCGCACAGTGAGGCTGGGAGGCGGAGCCGGAATATGACGTCATATTCCGGCTCCCAGCCTCACTCTGCGGCACGCGAAGGAGCTGAGCAGACAGCTCAGAGGAAGTGCTCCCTCGCAAGCCGCCCGCCAGCGCCGCCCGACCACCCAGCAGCAGCCCAGCATGTCTTGTTAGCCGCGAGGCTAACAAGACATTTGCCTTGCGCATTTGGGGGCGGCTTTTTTTGCCGCCCCCTGGAAAATGCCGCCCAAGGCAAATGCCTTGTTTGCCTCGCGGCTAATACGCCCCTGGCTGAGAGGCGGATCGGGACGGAGAGATCCCCAGCGCCAAGGGAGCCCGGCGCTGGAGAAAGGTAAGTGCTTTAGACACACACACACACACACTCTCATGAACAGACGCACACATTTACTGACAGACACACACTCAGTGACAGACGCACACAAACATACTCAGTAACAGACACACACACTAACACACACACTAACACTAACACACTCACTAACACACACACACACACACTAACACAAACTAACACTAACACACTCACTAACACTAACACACTCACTAACACTAACACACTCACTAACACTAACACACTCACTAACACTAACACACTCACTAACACAATCACTCACACTAACACACTCACTCACTAACACTCTCACTAACACACTCACTCACTAACACACTCACTCACACTCACTAACACACTCACTAAACACACTCACACGTTTTTTTTTTTTTTAATTTAATCCCCCCAGCCTCCTTACCTGTGGGTAAGAGCTGGGGGGATTCCCTGGGGTCCAGTGGTGTTGCTGGCCCTGCTGTCATCTTCCGGCTCCGGTTTCAGTGCGGCGCGCGAGGGAGCTGAAGAGGGAGCACGCAGGGGACAGTGCTCCCTCGCGCGCCCGCCAGCCGGGTGACAGCAGGGCCAGCCTCGGGGGGCCCGGAGGTGGCCGGCTCCTGGGCCCCCCAGCAGAAGAGGCTGGCCCTGTGGGTACCTACCGGGTCGCAGGGGCGGCCGGGCCCCCTGGTGGGCCGGGCCCGGTCGCAGCCGCGACCCCTGCGACCCTGGTATGTACGCCACTGCATCCATGCTCATGGTGAATAGACTTTAATGATCAGTCTTATCTGCATGAAAAGCATCAGCATCATTCCTTCTCCTTTATACTTTACATTATGTATATGTACTTTTTACCATGAGTCTTAATGTGTATGACCCAGTGCTTTTATAGTATTATAATTGGTAAAATCATCTATTCTCGAAAGTCAGTCAATATCCATGATAACATTTTCACATGTTGCAGACTCCCTCTCATCCAAGTGTTAAAATGTTAAATACAAAGTTTGAATATGCCTGTTAGCTATATCTGCTAATCCCATGCTTTGAATGCAATTTAGAATACTGTGATGGGTTGTCTTGGAAGCCAACTCATCACAGCACTATCAGACAAGTTCTCTACTTCTTAAAAAACAGAGTACTTTCGTAGGGCAATATAGTTGTTACAATATGTAAAACATTCACAATTGGAGTCTTATAGTTATCACTCTCACATTTTTCTCAGCCTGGCTATATAACTGGCTCAGGTAATTCAGCTTTTGGTGTGATACTGGGATTCCACTGAAGTGTTAGGAGTAACTTTATCCTCAACAGGAAAGGCAACAACAGTTAGGATAAAAGTAAGTAAATTTATTTCAAACAAATATAAAAACCTTACATTAAGGTAACTGGTATGCCACAGTCCAAATTCACAGCAAGCACAACGTGTTTCGACACTCGTCCAGTGTCTTCCTAAGGTGAATAAAGCACTGTATAAAGTTCCTGCTTTTAAATGTCTTATTCCCATATTCAGCACTAAGCTCCGCCCTCTACTTGCAGAGCTTTATTGTGTACACTTGCAGCCACCGTCCCGAGTCTCGCAAGTGTATTTGACAACACTTCTGGTTCCAGTGACCAACGTTCCATTTTCTTTGCTACTGCGTTCCAGCTGCCATTTTTTTCAGAGCAGTGCGTTCCACACTCGAAAAAAAAAATTACGTCTCTTTCCACATACAAAATACCTGCCATTTTCATTTCCCTTCCCACAGTATGTACATATTCCATACTAGATGGGGGCAGTAGTACATAAAAAAGGAACAAAAAATAGAACAGTATAAATAAAGGTGGTAAAAAAAGGTTCCATATGACATCATATATTTGTATAATATAAATAAGCATAAAATATATACATATAAAAGACTTAAAATTCTGTAAATACCTAAAAAGCTATGGACATCAAACAAAAAAAATATATCTATTCTTAAATGTAGTTGCAGAGATCAAAATCTATATTTAAGCCATTTGGAGAGAGGATTTCCATATTGAAGATTCATTTCATCTCTATTTTATTTATTATCTTCATATGGTCACCCCCTCTCCATGGCTTTTTAACTCTTTGTATTCCGATAAAGTGCATTTGTCTAAAATCACAATTGTGAAATTCATTCAAATGTGTAGAGACCGAGTGATTTAAAACCTTATTTTGTATGTTCCTCATGTGCTCTCCAATCCTTACTTTTAAAGGTCTGGTAGTTCTCCCCACATATTGGAGACCAAATGCACAAGTCAGGAGATAAATTACATTATTTGTATTACAATAAAAAAAAAATCCTCCACTCTATATTCTTTATTCATTACACTTGAAGATAATTTTTACATTTTTCTAGATAAAACCTTTGTATTCTTACGTGCTCTACACTGACCACAATTATAAAAACCTTTTAGCACTTCACCCTGAATATCTCTATCTCGTTTTTCTTTTTCAGGGATGTAACTTTTTGTTCAAACTTTTTTTTTTTTTTTTTTAGCTCCTCTATATACAATCTTAGGTTTTTCTCAATTAAAAGCTTTATGATCCTCATCTTGCTTTAAAATATGCCAATGCTTACATAAAACGTTTTTTAAAACCTTGACTATGGGAATCAAAATTACATATAAATGCAACTTGATTTTCCATAGGCTTTTGTTCTTTAGTATTATATTTCAGAAGATCTTTCCTGGGTTTTTCATGTACCTCTTTAAATTGTTGTTCTACTTCACTTTTTTCATATCCCTTTTGAAAAAAATAGTTTAAAAAAAAGAAATTGTTCTATAAAAGTGCTTTCTTCCGTACAATTCCTTTTAAGTCTAGTGAACTGTCCTTTCGGGATATTTGACAGCCAGGGAGAAAAGTGACAACTATCTCTATATTGATATCTACAGTTTTGAAGTACGTGCTCGTTCTTATTGCATATTTCTCTGCACGGATCTTCAAATACAAGAAATGTACCGCTAATTTCGGATGTCAGCTTTATACCCCAAGAATTAGAATTTAAAAAGGTTAAAAAAATCTCTAAGGAGGCACGGTCTCCTTTCCAAATGAAAAATATGTCATCTATAAATCTTTTATAGAGGACCAAGTCCGCCACCCAATCATGTATGAAAAAAAACGAGTTTTCCCAAAAAGCCATAAACAAATTTGCATAACTGGGTGCAAACTTGGTCCCCATGGTCGTGACTCTTTGCTGTAGGTAGTATTCACTCTCAGACAAAAAAAAGAAAATTATTATTCAGGATGAGAGAGATACCTGTCAGGGTGGCGGTCCGGTGACCGGGACCCAGACACTGTCCGGGCGGCGGTGCGTGGACCGGGACCCAATATGACTGATGATCAGAGTAGGAGTCACAGTGTGGAAGTAGATTAGCAGGGTCTGGAGCAGGGTGACCGCACGCCCCCCGGTGTTGAGCACCAGCATTTGTGCGGCCACAAACCAAGACCCTGTAGCAGCTTAGTGGAAGCCAGAGCAGACATATGCTGAGATGTATCCAGTACTAGAAACAAGATAAAGCTAGGATAGACACCAAACAAGAAAACAAGACAAAACTAGTAGAACCCAGAACCAGAGAAGGATAGTAAGCTAAACCCAGAACATATACACAAGACATGAGGAAAACATGAACATAACATGGGCAAGACTGGACAGGACTGTACATGGACTGGGTATACAAACTAAAACAAGACAAGATATATTAGGCAAAACAAGAGGAGACATAACTAAGCACTAATGAGAAAAGTATGGGGATTTAGTTACATTATATGATCATACATTGCATAAGCCTGCCACAATGCCAATGTACCCCATATTCGGCAGGTCCTACACTGCCTAATGTTCACCAAAAGAACCATACTAGACCAATAGTACTTACCTGCAAGAGAGGGCAGAAGTCTTGAGCAGCTGCCTGCAGGAACTCTGAAACCAAAGGGAAAATGGAAAACAACAGGTGTGGCAAAATAACAAACATTTAAATGAAACCAAGAGGCTGGGAAATCCAGGGACGGAATATAAGAATGAACCCAGAAACCCAGCAATAAAGAAAACCAGACACAGAATAGAAAACCAAAAACCAAGAAATACTAAACAAGAATAGTAAAAGGAGTACTGGATACCAGAAGCCAAGTCCAGACATCAGAACAGAGCAGATTATGACAATACCATCTAAAATAAAATTCACCTGCTCTTCTCTGAAATTACCTGCATTCAACAAAAAAGAATCTCACTGCCTCGCATCCTCTTTGATGTTCTATAATGGTGTAGAGACTACTGACCTCACTAGTTACTAGAAAGTAGTCTCCACACCATTTGAAATCCTCCAAAATTTGGAGAAGTTTCATGGTATCCTTTAAATATGCATTAGTAGTCACCACCAATGGTTGTAATAAAGTATCAATATATGTGACATAGGTGACAATAGTGAATCCACCCCTGTCACAATAGGTCTCCCAGGTGGGTTTAGAGGGTATTTGTGCAGTTTAGGTAGGACTTATATAACGGGCATAACATAATTTAATTTATTTAAAAATTTATATTATTTTTTATTTAAAATCCCAGCTTGGTGTCCTTTGTCTAAAAATTCAACCCGTTTTTTTCTTAATCTCTGGTTCTGGATTTTTCTTTAATTTAATGTATGTTTCTGGATCTGCTAATTGTTTAAAAATGTCATCAATATAAGCAGTTTTATCTAAAATAACTACTCCTTCCTCCTTGTCCGCTGGTTTTGTAATTACAGTTTTATCGTCAGCAAGATCATTCAGGGCCTTTCTCTCTTCCGAGCTCAGATTTTGTTGAAATTTTGAGATAGGTTTTATTCTGTTTAAATCTGCAACACACGCTTTTGCAAAGGTTTTCATACTTGGTGTTTTAAGATGGTATGGGAAGAAGTCTGATTATGTTTTTAAATCTGTATGTTTAAAGTCCTCCACCTCACTAATTTGGGGAGTATTATTCATATTCAAGAAATATTTATTTAAACATAATTTTCTGGTACATCTGTTAATATCTAGGAAAGGCTCACATTTGTTCAAGTTGAAGCTTGGACATAAAAACTCAAGGGCAGAGTACAGTATAGTTTAGGAAAGGGATTTAGGGGTGATTATTTCTGATGACTTAAAGGTAGGCAGACAATGTAATAGAGCAGCAGGAAATGCTAGCAGAATGTTTGGTTGTATAGGGAGAGGTATTAGCAGTAGAAAGAGGGAAGTGCTCATGCCATTGTACAGAACACTGGTGAGACCTCACTTGGAGTATTGTACCCAGTACTGGAGACCGTATCTCCATAAGGATATTGATACTTTAGAGAAAGTTCAGAGATGGGCTACTAAACTGGTTCATGGATTGCAGGATAAAACTTACAAGGAAAGGTTAAAGGAACTTAACATGTATAGCTTGAAGGAAAGACGAAACAGGGGAAATATGATAGAAACATTTAAATACATAAAGGGAATCAACACAGTAAAGGAGGAGACTATATTTAAAAGAAGAAAAACTACCACAACAAGAGGACATAGTCTTAAATTAGAGGGGCAAAGGTTTAAAAATAACATCAGGAAATATTATTTTACTTATAGGGTAGCGGATGCATTGAACAGCGTTCCAGCTGAAGTGGTAGAGGTTAAAACAGTAAAGGAGTTTAAGCATGCATGGGATAGGCATAAGGCTATCCTAACTATAAGATAAGGCCAGGGATTAATGAAAGTATTTTAAAAAATTGGGCAGACTAGATGGGCCGAACAGTTCTTATCTGCCGTCACATTCTATGTTTCTATGTTTCTATACAACTAGGGGCTCATTTAAAACCTTTTTGTAAAAACTTAATATGATTATCATTTAAAAGTTTTCCTGAAAGGTTAAAAATCCTAATTGGTTCTATTTCTTCTTTTTGTTCCTTTGGATCTTTTAATCATCCCTTAATCTCCTTCATCTTCCTTACTATTCTATTGGGTCCCTCCTTCTTTTTAATGGTGAACGAGGGACTCTGGACCAGGTCTCGTGTCCCTCTTCTGTTGGGTCCCTCCTTCTTTTTAATGGTGAATGAGGAACTCTGGACCCGGTATTGTGGGTAGTGTGGGCTCCTAAAAAAACATCCTCTCCTAATGTGCGTAAAGGTTCAAACCGATTTTTAGAAAAAAGATTTCAAACCAATTTTTAGAAAAAAAAAATTTTTTTGATGTGAAAAGGGATGTTAAATTGTTTTTTTTGAGTGTGGAACGCACGTTTCCAAAAAAAATGTCAGCTGGAACACAAGTGCAAAGGAAATGGAACGCATACGTACCAAAATGACTGCCGGAACCGGAAGTGTTTTCAAATACACTCGTGAGTCTCGAGACAGTGGGCGTGAGTGTACAAAATAAAGCTCTGCAAGTAGGGGGTTGGAGCTTAGTGCTGAATATGGTGGAAAGAAGACCTTTAAAAGCAGGAACTTTATACAGTGCTTTATGCAACTGAGGAAGACACTGGATGAGTGTTGAAACGCGTTGTGCTTGCTGTGAATTTGGACTGTGGCATACCAGTTACCTTAATGTAAGATTTTTATATTTGTTTGAAATAAATGTTACTTACTTTTATCCTAACTGGTGTTGCCTTTCCTGTTGAAGATAAAGTTACTCGTAACACTTCAGTGGAATCCCAGTATCACACCAAAAGCTGAATTACCTTAGCCAGTTTTATAGACAGGCTCGGAAAAATGGGAGTGTGATAACTATAAGACTCCAATTGTGATTGTTTTACCTATTATAACAACTATATTGCCCTACAAAAGTACTCTGTTTTTTTTTTTATTCCTGCAGTGATACCTGTCACAGGCAATAGGGTATATAAAAAATATTTCACTTATTTTTATCTTTTGGGCCACTGTGATGCACTTTATGGTTAAGGATATGGATCTGTAATAAACATCATATTGTTCTATTCGCTGTACACTATTTTGTATTTTAATGTAAATTATTTCCAAAAGAGGAAACTATTATTAAAATGAATGTGAAGATGTTCACACTTTATTGTCACATTTACTGGTTATAACTAGGTAGTATAAACCTAGCGGAAGTACCAAACCATAAATGTAATAGTGAAATGTATAATGTAGTAACTAAAACAAATTATTATAAATTTAATTTATTTTTAGAAAATAAGTGCAATTAGGTTTCTGTGCAAATACTATAGGAACAGACAAAGTATTTCAGAAGTGTTACTAATTAATTGCTAATAACCTGCTGGGAACAAAACGAAGAAAGACACTAAATTGTAAAAGCTGGTTATCACGATTGTTGAAGCGAAAATTATTTAATGATTTTAATCAGAATAACAGCTTAGAAATAGGACAATAGAAAGTATATTGCTGGAAGTATATTAATTCTATCTGCAATTAATGCATTTCTTTTAGCTTGTTGTAGTTAATCAAAACAAGATAAGGCTATCTATCTGAATATCTGCAATCTCTCAACAGTGGCTGAAATTAATATTCTGCAAATTCTAGAATGCTCATAATTAACAGAAATATATCACATATTCTAACAAAAGCAAATATTTTACTATCATAATAAGCTCTTATTTTTTTTATTTGGAACGAAAATAGTCAATTATTTTGGGGGTACTAGGCAAGGTATTATTATAGGTCACTTAAACCAAAATCAAAATTATATAGACATTCAACCGTTTTTGAGAAACTGTTTTTGAGAAATAGGAAATTTCTAGCTTATACCACACTATAAAATGAATTTACAGATTTGTCCAGCAATAGGAAATAGACTTGGAAGTTATCTCTTGGATACTAAATGGTCAATGGTTTTTGTATTGTCCAATAACAACTAAGAGTTGAGATACAAAGCTCTAGACAGGTGGTAAGGCTTGGGTTATTGTTTAATTCTCTTGAAACTAGTTTTTTTTCTCCTTATGTGTAAAGGAAGTGGACCCTTGTTCACATTGCCTGGATGGTGTGATAATAATATTCAATTTTCATTAAGCATGATCGAGGGATCACTATTGAGCAAATTAAACTATTATAGATAGCTAAGATGGCACTTGTCTTAAACTGTGTCGCACTAAGAAATGCAACTAAGAAAAACAAGATGACACAGCATAGAATGTTCTAGAACATGTCTGGCCAATGTCCAAAGTGGCCTACATGCTTAAAAGTGGAATTTGGTGCCAGCAATGTTTAGAAAGATAAGAGTATAGGGACATAGCTTTATAGAAAAGGTACAACATGTGTCTGGCCTTGGGTGGTCATGATGGGGCTGATCAACCATAAAGATTAATTAATGCAAATGACATATACTTGCTGGGCTGCACCGACAAGAAAACTTATAAAAACTTGGCACTAGGTTTGGAGAACTACCTACCTGTAATACGGATGCATGTTGCTGGTTTTTGCTTTTTTTCCAGTAGAGAGGTCCTTCCAAGTCTGACTGACTGAGTTCCCCCAGTTGTGTGCAGCAAAGTGTCAACTAAGCCCCTCTGATGGTGATATATATACTTAAGCTGATATATCTAGATACTAAGCTGTTTGATGTGAATGCATGCAATAGCCTAAATGAGAATACCACTTATTTTGTATTGGGTCCCTATATGGACAATCAAGTTTGTGAATTCTTATATTTAACTTAGTCTCTGTGTGATTTCTCTTTCCTATAGTTCACGATACTCAACCAAAACTGGGTTGTGTGCCCACCAATATCGTTTTAAACCTTATTAGGTATTGATTATTACTTTTTGGATATTGGTGCTTCATTAATTTAATTATTAGGCACAACATTTTGGCTCTGAAAGCCGGGTTGTGTATTAATGGAGTAAGAAAACTTGAAATCGATAATTTAAAATAGTTTAAAATAAGAAAATTGTGTTTAGAAATTGTTAGAACTGATTATGTAGATTTTGAGTGAAAGTAAAAGTGTTATGAAGGTAACCAGGGCCGGACTGGGAATTAAAAGCAGCCCTAGAAAAAAATTATTTACCAGCCCCATAATGCGTCGCTCCAGCATAGTGTGCAGATACAGAGTTAGAAAAGATAACTTAAAATTAAAAATTATTACTCCAACGTGAAAAAAAGCACATATAGGCTTAAAAAAAGAGACATGCATTTGCATATAACCAATGTTTCAGTCCAACTACCATGACATATTAAGGAAAGCTTGGTAATTGGACTGAAATGGTGAATGTATGTAGGGCACAACTGTTAAAAAATAAGTTTATTTTGAAGTCCTGTGGGTGCACTCTTCACTTTAAATACGTTATTGTGCTGGAGTATGCACCTAGCAACACGACAGGGCCAATATATGCTCATTACATATGGTACATATCAATGACATTTCTCTGTGTATTATGCATATATAAATGTACATTAATATATGTGTAAATATAATAGGCATATATATATATATATATATATATATATATATATATACACACAACTAATACACACATTAATATACATGATATATATATATATGTATATATATATATATATATATATATATATATATATATATATATATACCAGTGAAGGATCAAGAGCCTGATCTCAGGAGGGGCACTTAAAGATTATTTGAAGAAATAATCCATGCACAATAACCACTTCTGCTCTGTGTAGTGGTTATGGTGCCAGGAGTGCCGGGACCTGATCCCAGAGTAAGTAGTCAAACCGTTTAAGAAAAGTTTGACAACTTACCTGGGGTCTGCTGGGATATGGGGCTGTAGTAGGGTATAGGAGCAGTGGTGTGTGAGGGGTGCAATGTGTGTGAAAGGTTCAGTGTGTAGGGTGTGTGGGGCAATGTGTGTATGGGTGGCTGTGTGTGTGTAGGGCAATGTGTGAATGTGTATGGTGTGTGTGGGGGCAGTGTGTGTATGGGGCTTGAGTTCACTCTCACCACTGGGACCACCAGGAATCCCTGGTGGTTGCAGTGGTGAGAGTGAACTCTAGCCCGTAGCTCCAGGGCTAGAGTTCACTCTCGCGAGAGCCGGAGCGTTGCCACTGTAACCGCGGCAACTCTCTGTACTCACGCAAGAAGGACCCGGAGGAGCTGCATGCTGAGCTCCCGGGTCCTCTCTTCGTCCCCTGCCGGCTGCCTGCACGGTGCCTGTGGAACGGGGAGGGAGATCTCTGATCTCCCCTCTGGTCCGTGAAGGCACATGGTGCTTGGACAGTGCCAGCCCTGCATTGGCCAGCAGGAGAGAGCCTCTGGGGTGTCTCTCTTCTTTCTCCCTCTGTGTCTCACTCTCCCCCCTCTGTCCCTTTCCCTGTCTCTCTCTCCCCTTCTACCATCTCTCTATTCCTCCTCTTTCTCCCCTTGTCTAACTCTCCACCCTCTGTCTCTTTCTCCCCCCTTTCCCTGTGTCTCTCTCTCCCCATTACCATCTCTCTATTCCCCCTCTTTCTCCCCTTGTGTCTCTTTCTCCCCCCTTTCCCTGTGTCTCTCTCTCCCCCTCTAACATCTCTCCATTCCCCCTCTTTCTCCCCTTGTGTATCACTCTCCTCCCTCTGTCTCTTTCTCCCTCCTTTCCCTGTGGCACTCTCCCTGCCCCTCTGTCTCTCTCTATGCACCCTCTACCTTTCTCCCCACATCCCCCCCATCCACCTAAGAGGAGTCAGGGGCTGGCCGCGTTCCACGTTGCAGCCTCGCCGGTCCGGCGGCACTCCTAATGCTGAGGGCTGAAGGATGAGGGAGCATGTCTCTCTACCATGCGCCCTCGCGGTTCCCACAATCCCCAGCACAGATTGTGCTGGGGATTGTGGGAACCGCGAGGGAGCATGGTAGAGAGACATGCTCCCTCCTCCTTCAGCCCTCAGCATTAGGAGTGCCGCCGGACCAGCGAGGCTGCCACTCGGCCCGGTGGCTCCATCCTGTAACACAACCGCCCGGCCCCCTCTGAGTGTGCCACTGGACCGGCCACATACTTGAACAGCCCCAAGATGCCGCGGACCACCGGGAAATATCCCGGTATCCCGGTGGGCCAGTCCGGCCCTGAAGGTAACTAGTGCCAAGGGAAAGGTTGGAACTCATAAAATTAGCAAGAGGAAAAATGCAGGTGTGTAGGCAGTTTAGGCGGCCACCTAAGGCCTCGCGCTGGCTGGGGCCTCGCTGTCGCCTAAACCGCCTGTGGGCAGACTGTGTCAGGTCCTCGGGTGCGAGGACCCTCCTGGCTGCCTAGCCAGCCTCCGCAGACACCGATCTGCAGCTCCGCAATGAGCAGAGCTGCAGACCATGTGTCTTGCGAAAACCGGCCAATCAGAGCATTGCCGCGGGTTACCACGGCAATGCTCTGACATCTCGCGATATTACATGGTCTGCAGCTCTGCGGAGCTGCAGACTGGAAGCAATGGCCACCGGACCACCAGGGAGTAAAGGTAGGCTCTCACTCACACCCCTCAGTCTCACCCTCCCACCACCCTAAGCCTCACTACCCCCCACACCACCCTCAGCATCACCACCCTCAGCCTCACTACCCCCACACCACTCTCAGCCTCACCACCCCCCACCCTCAGCCTCACCACCCCCCACCACCCTCAGCCTCACCCCCCACCACCCTCAGCCTCACCACCTGCCACCACCCTCAGCCTCACTACCCCCACACCACCCTCAGCATCACCACCCTCAGCCTCACTACCCTCACACCACCTTCAGCCTCACTACCCCCCACACCACCCTCAGCATCACCACCCCAACCGCTATCAGCCTCACTACTGCCCACACCACTCTCAGCCTCACCCCCACCACCCTCAGCATCACCACCCCCCACCACCCTCAGCATCACCACCCCCAACCACCCTCAGCCTCACTACCACCACACCACCCTCAGCATCACCACCCCCAACCACCCTCAGCCTCACTACCCCACACCACCCTCAGCCTCACCCCCACCACCCTCAGCCTCACTACCCCCCACACCACCTTCAGCCTCACTACCCCCACACCACCCTCAGCATCACCACCCCAACCGCTATCAGCCTCACTACTGCCCACACCACCCTAAGCCTCTCCCCCCACCACCCTCAGCATCACCACCCCCAACCACCCTCAGCCTCACCCCCACCACCCTCAGCCTCACCCCCCACCACCCTCAGCCTCACCATCCCCACCACCCTCAGCCTCACCACCCCCCACCCCCCTCAGCCTCACCCCCACCACCCTCAGCCTCACCTCCCCCACCACCCTCAGCCTCACCACCCCCCACCACACTCAGCCTCGCCCCCCACCCTCAGCCTCACCACCCCCACCACCCTCAGCCTCACCACCCCCACCACCCTCAGCCTCACCACCACCACCCTCAGCCTCACCTCCCCCACCACCCTCAGCCTCACCACCCCCCACCACACTCAGCCTCGCCCCCCCACCCTCAGCCTCACCCCCCACCACCCTCAGCATCACCCCCACCACCTCCCTCAGCATCACCCCCCACCACCCTCTGCCAAACCTCCCCCACCACCCTCACCACCCCCACCAACCTCAGCATCACCCCCACCACCCTCAGCCTCACCACCCCCACCCTCAGCCTCACCACCCCCACCACCCTCAGCCTCACCCCCACCACCCTCAGCCTCACCCCCATCACCCTCAGCCTCACCACCCCCCACCACCCTCAGCCTCGCCCCCCCACCCTCACCACCCTCAGCATCACCCCCCACCACCCTCACCACCCTCAGCATCAACCCCCCTCAGCATCAACCCCCCACCATCAACCCCCCTCACATCACCCCCTCCCTCTCACATAACCCCCTCCTTCTCACATCACCCCCCTTCTCACATTACCCCCCTCCTTCTCACATTACCCCCCTCCTTCTCACATTACCCCCTCCTTCTCACATTACCCCCTCACTCTCACATTACCATCACCCCTCTCACATCACCCCCACACCATCACCTCCCTGTCACCATCACCCCCTCTCACCATCACCCGCCTCTCCTTCTCACCATCACCCCCCCATACACACAACACACTTTAAGCAGCTACCCCATACACATAGGGTCTCAGACAAAAACGCAAACATGCTCACAGAGACATACATTCACACACAAGGATGCTCTGTCAGACACACTCTCAGGCACATACACAGGTAAACTGTGCATCAATGTGTATATGTGACACTTTTTTGTTAGTGGGGCCTCATGTTTGAGTTTCGCCTAAGGCCTCATAAAGTCTAGAGCCGTCTCTGCTTGGGATGGCAACATCTGGAGTTCAGCTGAGGAGTCTGCAGGGCTAAATGCATTGCCTGTTGTCAGAAGAAAGTTTGAGTACACTGACCTGGGGCAAGTTAGCAGAACCTCTATGGAAGACTATACAGAGCAAGAAATGGCTGATATTCTTTCAACCTTCAGACAACGGTCAAAGGAACCGCTGGTTGAGTGGGTTGTCAGACTAGCCGAAACAGGGGCAGGAGGAATTGATCTTGCCATAGACTCACCAAAGTTGGCTACTATATCAGAGGATGAGAATGTCAGAAGGATGTTGTTAAATGGACCCCCTGCAATAGAAGATAATCACTCTCCTTGAGCTTGTCCAGATAGGGTTAAAACTGAGGTACCCATCTGTCAGTGACTGGCCAGATAATGACAAACCATGGTACGCACTGACAGATGCAGTAAGGAAACTGAAACAGGAGATGGTCAGACAGGCTATTCAGAATTCTCAACAGCTGGATAGACTGTGACAGTTCAGATGAGAAATAAGATAATCAAGACTGCCCCTCCAGCATATAAGCAGGTAATAATGACACTGATTATAAATCAGAAAGGAAATTCATTGCAATAGGTTACAGAAACCATTATGCAATTAAGAGAATTGGGAGACTGGGCACACAGGACCCAGGCACCCAAGAACCGTGGTGAGGGAGGCTTCCCAAGGCCAGGTCCATCAACATTCAGACCATCTGGGACACCAAAGGATAGAAATAATGAAAACAGGGTAAGTAGAAAAAAAATGTTCCTGGCTCTCCTTAGAGAGGGGATAAGTAAAGAACATATTGATGGAAAAGATATACTCTGGAGGCTATACAAGCAAAAGGGACTTCATGAGAAAGGAGTCAAGGTAAATAACCTATGGACAGATGCCCCAACACCTTGGGGATGGCCATATAAATCACCATCCTTTCCCCAGGTTCAGGAACCATCAAAGCTACCTGCTTTGATTCCAAGAGCACCTATTTTACTAGGAGGAGGAGAGGTAGTTAGCTTGCCAGGAAAGTTTGGGGAGGAATTGGGTAAGAGCTTCAAAAAGCTGGGTGAAATTCACAAGCATGTTCAAGAATTGTTGGAAAGGCTGGAAGCAAGTGAGGAAAGGAAAGTGAATTCATTGTACCCTAACTTGCAGAAAGAGATAGCAAGTGGTGAGATACTTAAGACACTTGACGAATATGCACACAGGGAATTGCCTAACCTTGGAGACCTGTATCTGAAAAACCTAGAAGATAGGAATTGACTGGTGAGGCAGACTCCAGTGATTGACTTTCCAGTAAATGATCATAGACCCCATGTAAAAGTTGAAATTCACTGGAAGAATAACAATTTTAAAAGGGTTACTGCCCTTGTGGACACTGGAGCCGCGGCCACTTTAATTTATGAAAACCATAAGAAATGTGTGCGATTACCCAATGTATTCACAGGTCTGGGAAGTAAGAGGACAGAAGCAGTCCAGACCTGGGTAGAACTGAAAATTGGACAGTTGCCAAAAAATAAGTATTAAGTTTTAATTGTCCCCATACCTGAATACATAATTGGAATAGATATCCTTAAAGGATTGACCTTACATTTGGGGGATGGCTGATACAGTTTTGATGCTGGAGTTTCAAACTCCCAAAAGCAAGAAACAAGCTCAAAGCTTTATAGGTCTCTTTGGTTTTTGGAGACAGCACATACCAAACCTACGTCAGCTACTCTCCCCTTTGTACAAAGTAACCAGGAAAAAATATGATTTTGATTGGAGAAGAGCAACAGAATGCATTTGAGGGAGCTAAACAGGCTATTCAACAAGCCCTTGATCTGTGGCCCATACAAGATGGAGATATAGACTTACATGTTTCAGTAAATGCAATGGGTACTTAGTTACCCCAAGACACATGGATAGATCATGCACAAGAGTCCAGTATCATAAAATGGAAGAGGTCCATACAGGATAGAGCTAAAACAGGAAATAGTAGTACGGATGTGCAGAAAATTGCAGATGTGCCGATACAAGAACCTGGTTATCTGCCAGAAGCAGACAAGTCAGGGGGATCTCCAGTAAAGTGGAATATATTAATAAAATATTATTCTATTTAAATACCCATTTGTAGCTACATACTGTACCACTGGAGTTTTGTCTCTGTGTTTTCTCCCTATATGTTACATTGAGTTCCAAGTATACACCTGTGAAGACCTACCTTTCTTTCTGTGCCAAAAGAACTCTTCCTATTACTATGGACTGCACCATATTGGACTTGTGTTAAGTTATCCGTATTCTTTTTTATTACTTTTGTGGTGGACCCTTTCTTTTCTGTATCATTTTCTGAAACAAGAGATGACTGGAAGTGTTCATAAATACACAGATTTTTGGTCTGTTGCCAATGGACTGGTTACATGGTTGCCTACATGGCAGTCACATCAGTTCATGATTCATACAAAGGAAGTCGGGAAAATATTTGTGGGCACAGATATGGGAGATGGTACATCAAAACAGTCTTTCATGTTTATGCTCACTGTAATACTGACTCATTTGATAATCTGTTTAACTCTGTTGCAGACAAAGCCAAGATCTCAGAGGCGTCTGTTGAAAATCCTAACTCACTTTTGGCATTGGCTAATTGGGACAATTTGGGAGAGAAAGCCACTCACATGTGGGCACAACAGTGAGGCATTTTAGTGACACTTGATGTAATTAAAACAGTGATTCTGCAATGTCCAGTGTGTGAGCATGAGCAGAATAGACATATACCAGGGATGGTTTGAGGTCAAATAAAAAGAGGAAAAGCACCAGGGCAAATATGGCAAGTGGATTACATAGGTCCACTTCCTATGAGTAGAAATTGTCTGTATGTTTGCACGGCTGTGGATACATACTCAGGGTATTTATTGGTTCATCCCTGCAAGAGGGCTACCCTAATATATCCTATTAAAATGTTGGAAACCATAATAGAGTACTATGGTCTTCCATTACAGATTCAGAGTGACAATGGAAGTCACTCTAATGGAAAACTGGTATTAAACTTTTGTGATGAAAGCAATGTTTAATGGCTATTTCACATACCTTATTAACCTCCAGCAGCTGGTCTGATTGAAAGGATGAATGGGTTGTTGAAACAACAATTGAGAAAACTTGGTGAAGGGACCATACACAAATGGAGAAATAATTTGCCTACAGCATATCATGACACCCCCTTACTAGAATGATTGCACCCAATATACAAGCTAAACCATATGTAGCAACTAACACAATCACATATTGGAAAACAGAGGAGGGAGTTTTGTCAACATACAAAGCTACAAAGGCTGCAGGAATAGACATGCGAGCCAAAAAGGAAGAAAGACTTAAAACGGGGCAAGTTCAGATGTTCCCCACAGGTATAGGAACATCTGAACTTTGGGACACTTTGGACTAATTGCACCCAGGTCTAGCCTCGCTTTTAGAGGGATACACGTAATGGGAGGGGTCATAGACACAGATTACCATGGAGAAATAAAGTTCCTCTTGTAAAATAAGGGACCACAAGACTTGCTAGTGCAAGAAGGGGACAGAATAGCCCAACTGGTTATCATCCCCATTTACACAAAGGAACAGCCCCCATCTTGCAAACAGTAAGAGGAGACTAGAAAAGCTACAATTTCTGGGGAAATTGTGGGAAGTGTTCTTGCCTCCACCAGTAGTCTACAACTGGAGTGGGCGGAGTAACTGTTATTATTTATTTATATAGCACATTTAATTGCAACGTTGTTGCCCAAAGTGCTTCACAGTTACATTAAAACATACAGTTATAAAAACATTAGGAGGTGCAAAAGGCTCTGTCTATGACATCACTTGCTGCTCCAGCCTGGCACAGGTCAGAGTATTTTGGCGGTTGCCATCTTCAAACAGTTGTATTTTAAAAACCATAAATCCTACAGTGAAGAGCTTTATATTGTGAGAATCACAAGACCCAGACCTACATTCAGTATGTCTCTGAAATATTACAAATGAAGGCACAGTCGCAGTTTAGAAATTGCCCTTCAGATTTGAGCTGGCTAGAGTGGAGTTTCAATAAATGTCAATGGACGGCGTGAGTTGCAAACAAATGGTCATATTGTGAAAACTATCAGGACTATGGCTTAGCCATAGACATGTTTAGCGGCAGCAGGGATAGCTGAACGTTTTGATATAAGATTTGTGTAGGTGGGCTTGAAAATGAGGGACTGGTGGCAGTTTAGAAATCATGTCCTGATTTTTCAGCTTTTGCCACAAGAACAACGTGAACCATATTCCGTGAACCATTCCGTGAACCATTTCGGTATATCACTGTCTATGTAGTGTAAAAACTGTGGGAGGAGTTAGGGTGGTAAATTTGGCTATAATAATAATAAGAATAATATATATGTGAGATAACATTAAGTGGTCTTGCTATTCAAGAACACTTAATAAAGGATTTGGCTCTACTACCCTAAATCCAGGGGCCAAAGCCTGGGTGAGGAAAGATAAAGGTCCCCCATGACCAGCAGACATTATTGAAATAGGCAATGACAATACTGTGATACTCTCCAAGTCAGGTCATGATAAATGGGAATATGTGCCTTCGGGCAAATGTTATTTAAGAGAGTAAAAAGAGTTTTATCTTTATAGGCAAAGCTCATTGGTCTGGCTGTTATTGTGATGGCTGTGCTCACTCCTTTGGTCGGTTCAGATACCAGCAACGAGATTGGAGGTTGGGACCAGAGTGATTCCACAGAGATGAAATGGAAAGAGATTGAAATAAGAGTAACCTGCTTGACTAATGACTGTCCAAACATGAAGGGGAAGGTTGTATGGAGAAGGCTATTTCAGTCACAATGAAACTGAGGCAATGAACTATATTAAATTGCCAAACGAATCATTTGATTTGTTAACATTAGAATCTACAATGCCCTTTGGCTGCCACATACTATATATTCATGTAAGCTCTAATATTTCTTCAGAAGAACTTACCCAATATTGGGTAAGCTACGCTAACGAGCAGAGCAAAAAGTGAACATATACTATTGTAGAGGATAGTGGTGCAACCTACTGCTGCACTAACAGCACCCCTGACACCTTTTGGTATCTACTTTTAAAAATTCAAAGAACATCAATGACAACCTGTTCTGACACAACTAAATCAGACAGACACCTTTCACCCTGGGAAGAACATAATAATTGTATTAAAGCAGCAGCTAATGTATATCAAAGCCTGAATTTATGCAAACCATTTTGGATCTGTGGCCATACTCCACACACTCATAAGAAAGGGTGTCCCTATTTCCCTAAGGTTTTGATGAAAAAAAGACTTACTGTATGTCATTAGGCATAATATTGTTTTTGACTTTTTAGTGAGAAATGACACAAGTGAAGCCCCTAAGATCTTCTTAAGTGAAGACACTACTGACAGACCAGGTGTAGTTAAGCTGCACATGGGGGAGTGGGAATACCCTGGAGACTTGGAGGAAGTTGTTACTATTAATATTTAGCAAAAATATTCTACAGGAGGAGCCTAACCAGCGAGCTGGCAGGACGTGCTCTGCAGGAGCTCCTGCCACACAGGCAACAAATCTGGCAACTACTCGAGCTGTAGAGCCACAACCCTCCCACAACACAGGGGACACCTGCCAGAACCCACCAATACCGAATCTGACACCCGGGACGAGACCGACACCGCAACGGCAGAGTTCGGCCTACTTTGGGAGGTGGCGAGGAAAGACGGCCGCTTTCCCGCCGAGCGCAAACAGCCACAAACGAATCTGCTCCACTTCCCCCCCTTGGACCAGTGGGGGAGATCCCAGTCCCCGTCAGGCAGAGAACCTCATACTCCACGCCCCATGACCAAGCCTGTGATCCTCTCAAGCAAGGTGGGAGTTGGGGCCTCCAAATGGCGGATGCAACCGCATTCACTACACGAGAATCTACACAGGAGTCAGAAACTCTGAAGAGGCTAGACACAATATTCGAAGCCTTCTGGAGAAAAATCGAGGCACGACTAGCCACAGCAGGTGATCTGGCTGGAAACTTGCCGCTGGTATTGCCGTCCCATGCCCGCCTCAAAAAAGCTCCTCACCAAAAGAAGCATGCCGAAAAATGGCATTGCGGCAGACGCTGCTTCCCGACGACAAGAAAACTAACGCGACTACACCAGATTGTGACGGCGGTGCAGAGCGAGTCACAGCAGGCCCTCTCCAAGCCACAGATCAACCCGAGAAACAAGAGGTGCCGGCAAGCCTGCCCACGCAGCACCCGAACACCGTGGACAAGAAACCGACAGGCCGCAAGCAGCAGGTCATATCCAGAGCGCCCACTAACATCCCAGCACACACGTGAGCAGACGAGCCCGACATCAGGGACCTCAAGCTGGGGATGGAGGATAGTTGAGTCAAAATTCAGAAGCTCATCACTGTCCCGAGCCAAGGCATAGGCTGACATGGACATGCAACCCCAAGCCCACCACCCACATGCCTAAAGGACACAAAAATGTTTGCTACAACCGGCAGCGGAGTGCTCTGCTAGGTCCTTTTATACCCATGCAGCAATCTCATTTTATGTTATATCATAAATTTAGTCATAGCCTACCTTCAGCTGGGCATACATTGCACTATATCAAGGCACTCTGTCAGACCTTCCGGCATTCGCTAACCGTGGACTTCCGGGTTCTCGGAGCGCGGCCACTCCCCCTCCTATGACGCGGTCGTTCCCAGGATTCATAGAGAGACCGCGTCAACACCACAGTGCTGGATCAACTCGAAAGCTCCCGCGAACTTCAAACTGAATTATTACTACTTCTACTGTGTATCGGACCCGGACTGTTTGATCGTTTACCCTCCTTCTCCTCTCCCACGACCTCGGACTGTTTTTGGATATTCTCTTGCCTGCTGCAACCTCGATTCTTTGTGGAATCTCTATCACCAATTTGGATTATCGCTCCTTCATAAGTTAAGTAAACCAGATCTGCTCAAGCTGAATATATAACCATCCTAATTCTATGTGGTTCGCTATCTGCTCCACCTAACCTCCTAACCTTGTTTCAACTACTAATTAATCATCTGCATCCTAATTTGGAACTTCTCGCTGGTTGTGTTAAAATTGCCTTATCTTAAACAACTTCAACTCCGCTGCTGTTTATAACCTGCCAGGAATTAAAGAGACAGTTCAAATTGATTATCTTTTTTATTTTAAAGCAATAAACAATATCAGTTTCAGAAATCTGCAGTTGTTTCCATCTTGTCAACAATTGAGCATTACAGATTGATCCAGCCTAATTAATGGATACAGCAGATCTCACTTCTGAAATCACCAGACTAAACCAAAGAGTGGATACGCTTACTCAAGGCATGCAAGATCTACAGATCACCAATGAAAGAATCCTTACTTATGTAAGGGACTTGCAAACACATACTCCTCACACAGTTACACACTCGGCTAGTGACCCTGCTGTCTCCAACCCCGAAAAATTCTCTGGAGACAGGTCCCAATACCGAGAGTTTATCAATTCTTGCAAGTTGTTGATTGCATTAAAACCTCGATCATATCCCACTGAAAGATCTAAAGTTTGTTCTGCTATTTCTTTTTTGAGAGGTGAACCCATGGCCTGGGCTCATTCCTTTCTTGAGAATGATGATCCCATATTGGATTCTCTGGATGAATTCTTTGAAGCCATGTCTCTTCTTTACGAAGACCCAAACAAACAAGCGACTGCAGATTTAACCATTAGAACACTGCAGCAAAGAAACAGGCCTGTCGAAGATTACATTGCTGAATTCAAACGATGGGCACCAGAAACTCAGTGGAATGACATAACTCTACGTAACCAGTTCCGTATTGGGTTATCTGAAGCTGTCAAGGATGAGCTCTCCAGAACTGAACTACCTACTACACTGAATACACTTATCCAACTGTCAATCAGCATTGACAGAAGACTTAGGGAAAGAAAAGCTGAGAAATCACTCACTAGCTCTCTATGGAAAAAACCCTTCACCTCTTCAAAGGCACCGGAGAAACCTATAACTCCCGCTGAACCTATGGAAATAGGGGTTGTGAGAAGTCCTCTTACTCCAGAAGAGAGAACCAGAAGAAGACAAAGGAACCTCTGCATGTACTGTGCTTCACAAGAACATGTGGTCCCAGACTGTCCCCTATTGAAACGTCCCCGAGGTGGTAAGCATGGTTCCACCACAATTGTTATGAGTGTGCTTCCCTCTAAACCAATCTCTCATTTCTCCTCTGTTTCTCTCATATTACAGTGGGACAAAGAAAGAATTACGACTAAGGCCATTATTGATTCCGGTGCTAATGGGGTGTTCCTGGACTCATCCTTTGTTACAAAAAATAAAATTCCTTGTGTTCAAAAACGTAATTCCGTCTCTGTCAGAGTTATTGATGGCTCCTTAATCTCCTCGGGGCCCATTCGCCTTGAAACTGTCCCTTTAAGGACTACTACTAATTATATCCATTCTGAATTTCTTGTTTTTGATGTCATAAATTCTCCTCTTTATCCAATAATATTAGGGATAGACTGGTTACGGACTCATAACCCACATATTACATGGGCTCCTTTCTCTCTCACGTTTAACTCTGCATATTGCCAGGGAACATGTCTACAACACATCCCCATTTTGCAAGTTACTGGGGAATCCACTATACCTTCCAGCTATTCAGAGTTCGCTGATGTGTTCAGTAAAAAGGAAGCAGAGACACTTCCTCCTCATCGACCCTATGATTGTCCGATTGACCTTGTTCCTGGTGCTCCTATCCCTTTTGGACATATTTATCCTCTCTCTGAATCAGGGTTAAAAACCCTCAAGGAATACCTGGATGAAAACCTCCGTAAGGGGTTCATTAGACCTTCCTGTTCACCAGCCGCTTCCAGCATGTTTTTTGTAAGAAACAAGGACCAGACTATACGGCCAATCATCGATTACAGGTCTTTAAATAAAATAACTATCAAGAATCGTTACCCTCTTCCCCTGATCAATGAGTTGATTGAAAGATTAAGAACAGCTACCATCTACACTAAACTTGACCTTCGTGGGGCATATAACCTTGTTAGAATCAAGGCCAATGATGAATGGAAAACGGCGTTCAGGACCCGATATGGTCTTTACGAATATCTTGTCATGCCCTTCGGGCTATGTAACGCCCCTGCAACCTTTCAGCATTTCATTAACGATATCTTCCGAGATCTCCTAGACGTTTGTGTCATCATTTACTTAGATGATATTCTCATCTACTCCAACAACCTTGAAGAACACAGAAAACACGTGAGATGGGTATTATCCAGATTAAGAACACACAAATTATACGCAAAACCAGAAAAATGTATATTTGAAGTCAATGAAATCACTTTTTTGGGATACGTTATCTCCCCTCATTCAATAAGTATGGATACCTCCAAAATAGATTGCATTGTCAACTGGTCTACTCCTACTAATACTAAAGACTTACAACGTTTTCTGGGATTTGCCAACTTCTATAGGAAGTTCATTAAAAATTACTCCAATGTTGCTCATCCCCTCAACCTGCTCAATAGCAGTAAACGGTCATTTGCTTGGAACGATAAGGCTCAAGCAGCCTTTGATGAATTAAAACGGAGATTCACAAGTGCTCCCATTCTCCAACTACCTAATCCTGCTTTTCTCTACGTCATGGAAACGGATGCTTCTGACACAGCTATAGGGGCTGTCCTCTCTCAACACCAAACGCCTCAAGATCCTCTCCATCCAGTAGCTTTTTTTTCACGATCTTTGTCTCCTGCTGAACGAAATTATCCTGTAGGAGAAAAAGAATTATTAAGTATTAAAGCTGCATTCGAAAACTGGCGTCACATACTTGAAGACACACGCACTCCTGTAATTGTTTATACAGACCACAGGAACCTTGAATATCTTCATTCCAACAAAACACTCTCTGCCAGACAAGTACGCTGGAATCTTTTCTTTTCCCGTTTCAATTTTCAAATCATCTACAGACCTGGATCCAGAAACAAAAAGGCAGATGCCCTGTCCAGAATTCACCAAGATCTTCCTGTAAACGAAACTCAACCACCTAAAATCATAGGTATTATTTCGTCATTAATAGATGATATTAAACATCTTAAGGAAGAAGATCTTGAACTTCCCAAACAAAGCAACCTATCAAAAAAGGACGATATCTACTACTTCAAAGACAGGTTATACATTCCTCCCTTGCTTAGGAATAAAATACTCTCTTTGATTCATGATTCCCCTCTGGCTGGTCATCCTGGTACAAGGAAAACACTGGAGCTGTCTAAAAGATATTACTGGTGGCCTCGCCAGGACAGAACCATAGAATCTTATGTCAAAAACTGCCCAACCTGTCTGAGATCAAAATCTGACCATCATCCACCATTCGGTCAATTATTAAGCCTACCTGTTCCAGAAAGACCTTGGCAGTCCATCTCAATGGACTTCTTGGTAGAACTCCCTCCTTCGCAACATCATACCACCATTCTGGTAGTGGTAGACCGTTTCACCAAGATGTCCCATTTTATTCCTTTGAAGAAATTACCCTCTTCATCTGAACTTGCAAAAATATTCATCAATAACATCGTGAAACTCCATGGTCTTCCTGAAGAAATCATATCAGACAGAGGAACACAGTTCACCTCCAAATTCTGGAATGAGATGTGTTCCTCCCTCAATATTCAACGTAAATTATCTTCAGCCTATCATCCCCAAACCAACGGACAAACAGAGAGAGTTAATCAATGTGTTGAACAATACTTGCGGTGTTATTGCTCTCACTTACAAGATGATTGGATCACGTGGTTACCAATGGCAGAGTTCTCATACAACAACTCGGTACACGCTAGTAGCAAAATGACTCCATTCTTCTCAAATTTTGGATTCCATCCCTCTTCATTTCCTGATCAAGGACTTCCTTCTTCTAATCCATACGTCTCCAACCATAACTCTTTCATGTCTGCCCTCTTCCTCAGGTTACGTGATAACCTTAAAAATGCATCATCTGCTCAGAAAAAGTTTTTCGATACTGGTAGACGACCTTCCCCTACTTACAAGGTTGGTGATCTAGTATGGCTCTCTTCAAAAAACATTGTCACCAACCGTCCCTCAAAGAAACTGAGTTCACTCTTCCTTGGCCCTTTTCGTATATTGTCGCTTATCAACGAAAACGTGGTCAGATTGAAACTTCCACCTACCATGAAACTACATCCAGTCTTCCATGTGTCATTGCTTAAACCACACCACTCCGACCCTTTCCTGAGGGATGTTCTTACCACTCCTGATCCCATTCTGGTACAAGGTGAAGAGGAATACGAGGTCCAGAGGATTCTAGATTCACGAATCCATTGTGGTTCCTTACAGTATCTTGTCCGGTGGAAGGGCTACGGAGTTGACGAAGATTCATGGGTGTCGTCCTCCGCGGTGCATGCTCGTCGACTTATCAATGCGTACCATGCTCGCTACCCGTCCAGACCTCGTTGACAGCATCCGGTGGCTGCTTCTTATGAGGGGGGTTCTGTCAGACCTTCCGGCATTCGCTAACCGTGGACTTCCGGGTTCTCGGAGCGCGGCCACTCCCCCTCCTATGACGCGGTCGTTCCCAGGATTCATAGAGAGACCGCGTCAACACCACAGTGCTGGATCAACTCGAAAGCTCCCGCGAACTTCAAACTGAATTATTACTACTTCTACTGTGTATCGGACCCGGACTGTTTGATCGTTTACCCTCCTTCTCCTCTCCCACGACCTCGGACTGTTTTTGGATATTCTCTTGCCTGCTGCAACCTCGATTCTTTGTGGAATCTCTATCACCAATTTGGATTATCGCTCCTTCATAAGTTAAGTAAACCAGATCTGCTCAAGCTGAATATATAACCATCCTAATTCTATGTGGTTCGCTATCTGCTCCACCTAACCTCCTAACCTTGTTTCAACTACTAATTAATCATCTGCATCCTAATTTGGAACTTCTCGCTGGTTGTGTTAAAATTGCCTTATCTTAAACAACTTCAACTCCGCTGCTGTTTATAACCTGCCAGGAATTAAAGAGACAGTTCAAATTGATTATCTTTTTTATTTTAAAGCAATAAACAATATCAGTTTCAGAAATCTGCAGTTGTTTCCATCTTGTCAACAATTGAGCATTACACACTCCAGGAGGGAATCTCAGCAGCAACAATACACAGGCTCACATATACAGCCTCCCCCAGAACACACGCACCCTGTACACAACTCAACACGCTAACGGGGGAATAATTTAATCTAGTTTACAACACAGGAGTGCCAAACATGTGGCTACAAATATCAGCCGGTACAGAATCTGATTTAAATGGTACTGTTTCCCAGCACCACAAGCATACTTCGCATACACACCAATCCTCACTGCAGGGACCTACCAGCTACGTTTAGCTTGATTATATATAGGCAACCAGTACCAGAACTTATGTCACAATGTAGTCTGAATGCGTCTATACAAATAAGATTATCAGCGTGAATAGCCTGTTTATCTCCCATTTTCTATTTTCTTTTTCATTAATCTTGATGCTTTAATGATACGTATATCTACGCTGGTTCATATTAAAATTAAAATGTGCATGTTAATCGTTTGCTCCACATGTAAAGCGAGATAAACGCCTGAGGGCTGCTGTTGGGGCACCTCAAGCATGTCTGTAATGCTCTATTGCACTGCAAAAAAAATAAAAAATTCTACAGACAATGACTACCAACTGACTATTCAACCTGGCCATTACGCAAAAACCATGTCATTATCCTCCTTTTACACCGGATGGAGTTTTGACTATTTTAATGGGACAGAAAATGACGAACAAAGGACAAAGGGAAGGTGGAAATACACTGAACAAAATTATAAACACAACAGTTTTGTTTTTGCCCCCATTTTTCATGAACTGAACTCAAAGATCAAATACTTTTTCTATGTACACAAAAGGCCTATTTCTCTCAAATATTATTCACAAATCTCTCTAAATCTGTGTTAGTGAGCACTTCTCCTTTGCCAAGCTAATCGATCCACCTCACAGGTGTGGCATTAACCACTAACCGCAGATGACTTAGGACACTGGCTAGCTAATGCTACAAAATACTTTGACTGGACATTTTGCATAGGATCATGGATAGGAGGACTTGGGTTGAAAATATTAAAAGAAATTGTGTGGTGTATTCTTATTATACTTTGTATTTACCTATGCTAGAAAATTACAATTTTCTACATTCAAAGAGTGGCTAGCTTAAGTATAGATCTAGAAGAGTTTAATTACAAAAACATTTTGATATTCTTTACAGGGAATCAGATTACCCTTATGATTAGGACTGTTAAGCAGGAAGAGGTATGTCCTAAGGTTTAAGCTACAGGTTTATTCTGTTTAAAATTGGCTAACTTAGGTGACCCTAGACTCAGAAAGCTTTATTGCTTGAATTGGTTCCAGGTGTGAATATAACAATATGGGGATCAGTGGGTATATGGGCTTGCTTTATAGAAATGGTACTGCATGTGTCTGGCATGGGCCTTGGGTGGTCATGACTCACCTGATCAACCATAAAGATTACTTAATGCACATGACATATACATGCTGGGCTGCACTGATCAGAAAACTTATCAAAGATGGAGAAACTTGGCAATCGGTTTGGAGAACTACCTACCTGTAATATGGACGCATGTTGCTGGACTTTGTTGTTTCCCAGTAGAGAGGGTCCCTCCAAGTCTGACTTCCTGAGTTCCCCCAGTAGTGTGCAGCCTGTGGCTGCTCACTGTTAAAAAAAAAAAAAAAAAACACACCTCCCCCCTCCCGAGTGATTATTCAAGGGAGTATAAAGAGCATAGCAATCCCTTGTAGCTGTTTCCCCCAATAAGAGACAGGACTCTAGATTGAGGGTGAAATAGAACTGAAGGTTTAATGATGCAGCTGCTTCTTTTATATAGTATTTCCCCACAAGGTTACCACCCACGTGGACCTTGTGGGGCACAGGACATGAAACTCACAAACCAATACAAAACAGAGTTTTACATTTGAACACTCCCAGTTACTGTACACAAACCCTCCCCTCTGCCTGTGATACAATTAACAAACACAATGGACTAACTCAATTACCACAGGCAGAAAACATACATTTTTACCCAAAACACAGAAAACACCCCAAAACACCATGTATCCCCATTATACATCCTTGGATAGCCCTGATCTGGGTGAATAACATATCCAAAAATCACCCAGATCAGAGCAGGGGTTCAAAAGTTTTCTGGAAGTCACATTTGACTGACCGCAAGCGTGGCTTTCATGTCCAAAATAGTTCCACAGATTTTGGCTGTGTCAAAGTTCCATAGTTCCATAGAAGGTAAAGTTCAGCGGTGTTCCTGCCGTCGCGTGTCCGATTTGAGTTCCATGAACTCAATGGCAAATCACTGCTGGTCATGTTCGGCTAAACAAGATGTTATTTGGGGGGGGGGGGTACTAGGCTTTTTTTTTTTTTACATGCCTCTACTTGTGGTATAGCGAGTAGGGGTATTCGGGAGACTTTAATCACCCCTATGCTACTATGCCCCATAGAGTGAGGGAGGACATGGGGGACTAAGGAAGTGGCGGGGAGCACTGCTCCCTGACGCTTCTATTTTTACATATTACAAGGAGGGAGCTGCATGCCAGTAGCTCCCTCCTTGTAATAAACTGAACAAACGAACACTGATATTCAGTGTTTGTTTGTTCGTCTGACATTTCTGCTCATTTATTCGTCTTTCTGACGAATGAATGGATGAAATTCCCTTTCGCATGCCCAAGTGTTTAACTGGGCATGTGCGGGAATCTCACAGTGCTATCTAGTGTGGGCAGATGACGTGTCCCACAGGGACTTCATCTACCCACACAAAGATGATGGAGCCCAGAACATAGGTCCAGGCACAAAATAAAGATAATAAATAGGTAATATAGGGAGCTTAGGGGCATTTGGGGGTGACTTGGGGGTTAGTTAGATGTAGTGGAGTTGGGAGGGGGGTTAAAAAAAATGGGATTTGTCCATGACAATGCCGCTTTAAGCTGATATATCTATATACTAAGCTGTTTGATGTGAATGCATGCAATAACTTAAATTTTATATTTTATTGGGTCCCTTTATGGACAATAAAGTATAATGTGAATTCTTATATTAAACTTGGTCTCTGTGTGATTTCTGTTTCCTATAGTTCAAGATACTCATCCCGAACTGAGTTGTGTGCCAGCCAGTATCGCTTTAAACCTTATTAGGTATTGATTATTACTTTTTGGATATTGATGCTTCATGAATTAAATGATTATGCACAACAGAGGGATATTGACTATACCTCACTGATAAAGCCTAACAAGGTTGAAACAATGGTCTGGGGTTGCTGTATCTCTCATGCACAGAGAGCCGGCCTGCATTTTGGGTCTGTTCCTCCCTGTTAGGTGGAATCAGTCTGATATGCAAATGACCTGGTTCTTTTTGTAATGGCACAAGATGAGCTAAAACCAGTTTGAGAACTGATTGGGGAACCACGGGATGGCAGGCAAATTGAGCTGTTGTCCATTGTCAGCACGCTTTTGCAACTTGTTTTTTGTTCAGCTTACAATTCTCAAGTAATTTAAACAATACCTAAAAATGTATGAAGCCTCACAAACAATAGCACCCGTAGCATTGTATATGATCATTAGTTTACCTAAATATAATGTGTTGTTTACAGGTATAGTCTCTTCTGTGGTAGTGTATAAATAATTATTATATTTTTGATTAATTCTATAAAAATAAACTAATAACCATGAGGGTTGATCAGCTTGAATAGGTGTCACCAGAAGAACCTCAAGATCCGGTGAACTCCTACAGTTTGTCCGGAGGCTACTTGTCTTTGTATTGCCAGCAAAGTATGCCAAACAGTTCACAATCGATGGACCAAGTATTCAAATCCTCCCAAGCACCGACAGCTGTCGCTAGAGACATTATACTCTGATGCCAATCTATGGCTGATAATATACGGCTTCTCCAAGACTCCACTGAAATTAGAAAATCACAGCCTCACTTTCAAGATCTGAGCAGAACCATGCTGATGTGGAGAAAAAATATGCAACCCTTTACGCAGGCGCTACAGCATGCTAGTATACAGGATAGATGGGCCTTCCCCATAGCTCTCACTGTCACATGTGACGGCAAATGACATATAGCATCAGGACTCTCAGATGGTCCGACCTTCTTGTGGGCAGTGGGCCAACCTTCCTTTCAAAGTTCAGACTCACACACTCCGCTTAGATCTACTAGCTGGGATACATGGCATAACCACATCAATACTCCCTCTGTAGACCAATAGGTCAGGGGTCTTTCCTTGGGTATTGCAGGAAAATGGCTTCTGACCCCTGAAGGATGCTGTCAAACCCATGCAATAATTATTAATTTAAGCAATTACCTAGAAAGTAGGCCTATCATGCACCTACTCTCTGCACCTTTATATATTGCTAATGACTTACTTTAGCAATTTCAATACTTTAGCAACTGCTGATATTGATTCCAAGGTGGGAATCCCTAGTGAGTTAACTGTATATAAACAAAAAAAAGAGAGTAATACGGCACACCTTTTAAAATCCTGGTGCAACCAGACCTGGGGTTTGCTACCCCTCCTGTGCTAGTTGAACAAAAATTGTAGTCCAGGCACTCAAGGATCAATTTAGCAGAGTTTGATAAGTTTGATAGGACTAACTGGACATGTGTACTAATTAAATGATCCATTTGTTGGCACTATATAAATAATAACATCATAATAATAATAATAATAATAATAATAATAAAAATAATAATAATAATGTGTGTTATGTTTATTTATTTACCAATTATAGGCACAAATTGTTTACCCTATATAAATTGCACTGTTTCACTGTGGTGTTAGCTTGAGAAATATCCACTATAACGGGTAAGCATTTACCAAACAGTTCTAAAGTACTGTAATATAAAAGTCCATATTTTTTGTTTGAGATAACAAAATCCTAAATAAAGAAACATCTAAATGGTTTATGCCCATACAAGGAATTGAACCCTGGATTCTATGACAAAAAAAAATAAAACACTTGACTACAGGAGAACTGATATTACTAAACATCATTCCCAGTGCTAGTACTGTACATATTTTCTTAATTGGGTTTTGTGATGCTGACAATTATAATAATTACATATGTTAACATACTGTATTGTATCAGTGCATGAGTAGTGTAACTGAATAGACTCAGCAGTTTCTTGAATAGTGAGTATGTAGGCATAATTTGCAATACATTTTGAAACTAGTGGGTCTGGTGCCCCACCATCTTAAATCTTCACTTGCAGCCGGTGGTACATATAGTGTAGCTCTATAACATGTATTATGCTGTGAATTGAATGATAATTTGAGTATGGCTGTTTTACAAGCACAGTACCAATAAACCAATGCCATTTATTCATATGTTAATATAATATATGAGGTAGTTTGTTTGTTCCTGGTTTGGGACTACTATCACCAAAACAAATTGAAATTAGTTTAGGTATGTATGCTGTGAACTGTTGACATCTGTAGAGAAAGATAGCAATAGATATGTATCAGTTGATAATGGAAAAAAGGTGCTACCTAAACTATCTGCCACATAGGATTTTGGGATATTTATGTAAGGAGAAGAGTGTAGAGGAGTTATTAAAATATTTTTTTATCTCTCTCCACAAAACCAAAGGAGGAGTGATTGTAGGATGAAGTGATGTCAATAAAACAGATATAGGGGCAAGTTGCCATGGCATAGTACAAATTGGAATCCTGAGAAAGGATTACCCCAAAATAACCCATTGTTTTATGGGATTACTAGTTGACCATGCATACATTCTACCAAGAACAGCTAGATATTGCTAAATATCTGGCAAACCAGCTGCACCAAGTTCCTTAGACCTAATTAAGAAATAATATGACCCCCTGACTTTTTTTTTTTTTAGGGTCTGATTCTTTATAGAATCTGTATAAAAACATTAATTAGTAAAATATTCCTTCTCCCCCCACCAACGGAAATGGGACAGATTCCTTTTTTTAATGTCTTCAGCAATCTTATGAATCCCAAAACACGGTAACAGCAGCCACCAAACATGTTGCATGTTATCTGTCTCCACTTAAGCCAGTGTAAATATTCAGAATACAAGGACACGTTTTCGAATGCTTTGAAAGGATGAGCTGGAATTTATTTTCTTTATTCATATTTTTATTTATTTTTTGCCATTGTAGGATATAATTATAAGCAAACAAGGTTGTGTGAGAAGATATTACTTAGAATTTACACCACTATACAGTTTCTGGAACTAATGAGTTAAAATATATATTTTTTTCTAATAATATTTCTCTAAGCATAAATAATTTTAATTAGTCTTTGTATCAATTGTTGAAAAATTAACCCCATTAATAACCAAAATCTATATGTATTTGTTCAATCCAAAAACATATATAGTGGAGGGAATGGGTGGAAATCTGATAAACAGCAATGGAACAGATAAAGAAATCAAATGATGTTCAAAAGTTGTTATTGGTTAGAATGAGAAGGAAATAAATACAATATTTTAGACTCTTGTTCTAAAATTCTGCATTATACATCACTCTTAAGTTAACCAATAAAAGTTATGACTTACATATCAGTTATTTATCCTAAAATAATATTTATATCTACACTAGTAAAACCATGAAAATATTTGCAGTCATTCTGTCGTTTTGAATGAACAAAGCTTAATTACATTATAGTGTGCTTACTATATACATGTTTGAGACTTACTCATCCCTCAGCATGCATGAAATACCATTTTAGAAAAAAATAACCCATGAACATTACTTAATACTAATTATATCCTATATATTGAACATTTTCTTTCAAAACATTTTGTGATTATTTCTTGATGTAGTGATTTTTGTTAGGACTGGTTTTTACATTATCTTTTATTAAACAATAAAATGAGAACAAATTTCTGCCATTGTAGTGGCTGCATAATATATTGGTAAAATGTACGAATGAATAGCCAACTGATATGTACTGTGAAATAGGCAGAAGGAAAAAAGTAATTTCATTTGTCATGAAATGGGTATTCGTTGGGCTGTGGGATCAGATCTATCATTACTGATGTGAAGAAGATGACATAAACTCTATAAGAATGAAGTGGACATGTTACAGAGTCAAATTTCATTAAGCTGTCTACTGAAGGAATAAAACTGAGAAAGCTATGAAAAAGTACTGACAAGAAATTTGATTTAAGTTTTATTGCTACCAACCGTGACACTATGCATGAACTTTTATGTGAAGGAATAATATCACTTTATTTTTCCTTGCCAAGTAATTTACAGCCCAACAGCTTATTTTGCTAAAAGTACCCCAAGGGCAAACAATATGTGAACAATTATTAAATACACATTGTTATGTAAAGTGTTTACTGTTTTTCATTTTTTCTTAACCCCTTAGTGACCAGACCGTTATTCAATTTTCTTACCGTTAAGGACCGGGGCTGTTTTTACATTTCTGCTGTGTTTGTGTTTAGCTGTAAGTTTCCTCTTACTCATTTACTGTACCCACACATATTATATACTGTTTGTCTCGCCATTAAATGGTCTTTCTAAAGATACTATTATTTTCATCATATCATATAATTTACTAAATTACAAAATTTTAAATATGATGAAAAAATTTAAAAAAGCACACATTTTCTAAATAAGACCCCCAACATCTGTTACGCATCTACAACCGCCAAAACACACCCATGCTAAATAATTTCTAAATATTGTCATGAGTTTAAAAATACCCAATGTTAACATGCTCTTAGCTTTTTGTTTTGCAAGTTATAGGGGACTAACTACAAGTAGCACTTTGCTATTTCAAATTTTTTTTTTCAAAATTAACAAAATATACATTGTAATACTGATATCTGTCAGGAATACCTGAATAGCCCTTCACACATATACATTTTTTAAAATAAGACAACTTAAAGCATTAAACTTAGGGTGTATTGACTCAATTCATGCAACCATTTTACCTCCAATCTATGCCAATTAAAAAAAAAAATAATTGGTGATTTTTTTGACACAATTTAAGAATACATGTACCGAGAACTTTAATGGTTACTGCCAAAAAACCCGCAATATGTGTTCAGCAACATCTCCTGAGTACAACAATACCCCCAATGTAAAGGTTTTATGGGTTTCTGCAAACTTACAGGGGTCAAATTAGGGCTTTCCCCTTTTCCATGTTTGCACATTGAAATTTGCCAGATTGGTTTGCTTGACCTATGTTGCCTTTGAGACCGTATGGCAGCCCAGGAATAAAAATTAACCTAATCATGGCATACCATTTGAAAAAGTAGATAACCCAGGGTATTCAAAATGGGTGTTACAAACCGCCATTTGTAAATGGCCCTTTAAATGACAAATTGCCCTGCTTCCCTGGGTTCTGGATAAGCCTATTTGCCATCCTCCTTCCTCATGACTATGGCCCCTGGGAGATTGTGCCCCTTGAAGCTTATGGATTTTTATTGGGTGTGCATGGCCCTTTTATAACCATCTGGGGACATATTGTGACTTTGGTGAACAATGCCCCTTTAAGACTATGTCCCTAGACCTGTAAAATAACTTGTTCCTGGCTTTCTCCCACTTGGTTCAGTAAATGGGGCTTACTGAACCAAGTACCACACAGGCGGACCACCCAGAAGGGGAAGTGTGCAGGCAATCAACCTCCCAGGCTGTGAGGTTACTGCAGGTTAATTGCTGGGTGGCCGCTGTTCGTGCAAACGAACACGTGGCGGCGGCCATCTTTGTTCATTCGAACTAGGTCAGCGTTATGTGTAGCCAAATCCATGGAACTAAAATCGGCTACACATTTCAACAAACACCGCTGATCCTTACCTTCTCCTACACTGAACTTTCAGCTGCAGAGACTGAGTCCCGTTCGAAGATTTTTTCTGCATAAAATTGACCGACCGCACAGCCCAAATCTATGGAACTGTTTTGGGCAGGAAAATGTGCTTGCGGTCGTTCATAAAGGACTTCCGTCTAACTTTTTATCCACTGGAGGGATTTGTATGATTTTTAAAGTGTGCTGATTCTTAATATGTATTTTTTATGGAGATTGGATGTATGGTTTTAAAGTTACAGTGTATGTGTAAAAACTGTATTTTTCCGGATTTTGGGTGTAATTGCTGGGAGTGTTTTCTGTAATGTACGTGTGTGATTGGTTGTTTTGTAACACCCTGTGGGTGGTCCTATCTAAGGAAAACCTGCATAAAAGAAGCCCTGTGGGTGCCAATAAACAGAATGACTTGACCCTCTAACTTGCCGCCTTGACTCATGTTTGTAGGGGACAGCTATAATCACTACAGGGATTGCTATGCTCTTCATACTCCCTTAGCTACTGAGCTCTTGTAAAAGCTCTTGTTCCTGATCCTGCTTCGCTCTACAGAAGAGGTTCACCTACTGGAACCTGGAGCCTGGTTGCAGGTCCAGGGTGGATAGCGAGATCCTAGCCCAGCAGCGGCGGTTCTAGGAGTCTGCAGTACTTATGGTGTCTATGCAGTAGCTATGGTTTCTACGGTGCTGATAGTCCTTTGGTGAGCGCTAGGAGCATCCTTTCTACGGTCCAACTTCCAGCCAGCCTGGAGGCAACCGTAACAATGGGGTATGTCCAGTCTTTTGTAGTAGCCACTTAGCCACAAACGCTTGCCAAATTTAGCATTCATAATGTTTTTTGCATTTTTTTTTTACACAAAAACTGCACTTTTACTGGTGATTTCATTATTGTGATATTCTTTACCATTTTAAACACTCATGTTTGTGTTCAGTAAAGTCTCCAAAGTATAACAATACTTCCCATGTACAGGTTTTATGGTGTTTTTGAAAGTTACAGGGTCAAAATAGGGCTTGCCCAATTCAGTTTGCTCTGTCTATGTTGCCTTTTGAGACCATATGCTAGCCCAGGAATGTAAATTAACCTCATCATGGCATACAATTTTCAAATGTAGACAACCCAGGGTATTCAAAAAATGTTATTTGCAGTCTCTTGTAGTAGCCACTTAGTCACAAACGCTGGCCAAACTTAGTGTTTTTATTAGTTTTTTACAGTTTAAAAAACAAACTGCACTTTTACTGGTGATGCCATAGTTGTGATAAGTTTTGCTTTTTAAAACACTCATATTTGAATATACTATTGCAGAAGGTATAGGTCACAGGTATCTTAGGGGTCAGATACCAAAAATCTATGCAAAAAAAAAATTGCAAAATAAGATAAAAAAGAAAAATAGGAAAATAATCCAGAAGAATGAAAATAATAAAAAATGTGAAAAAAAAAATATATAGATATACAGTCCCTGTGTGTACACACTAAAAAAGCAAAAATAACATATCATCCAAAGATCAGTCCCTTAATGGACAGCTCTCACCCCTTTTGATTTGAAAAGTCCTCTTTGTAAGTGTAGTTCGATCTATCCAGAGTTTGTGGGGGATGTCCAAGTTTTGTGTGTTTGGAAGCTGCTGAGAGCGATATCTGGGCTACGTGCTCAGGACTAGTCCATCCCTTTGAAGGCCCTGCTGGACTTTTCTCAAGACAAAGTACTAGGTGCAGAACAGTGGTTATAAGCACGAACAGTGAGCTAATTGTAGAGTGAAAACGAGTGAAAAGTGAAGTAAGTGATGTCAGAGATGACGTATCACTATGCAAAAGACGTCATCACACCTTAATTGGCTACCAGGTTGAAAGAAAGCCTAGATTCATAATGGTCTGTGAGGGATAGACAAAATAATACATGTGACATAGACTAAAGCCCGGTGAATGTGGAGACAAATAATAACACAGATCAGAGCTCTTCATTCTTCCACCACTCAGTGACTGTAGGAATGGTATTATCTTTGAAGTTTCCTTTATTTCTTGAAACATGGGCATTTACAAACATTAAATGAGTGGAATGAGCTTGCCATAAAGATATTTGTTCATCTACAAGGTATCAATGATTTCTAAGATATTCTTAGTATTATTATTAGGTTGTAATAGTATTATTATTAGGCTTTTACTAGCGTATTATTAGGCTTTTATTTTGATTAGTCTTCAGGTTGCCGCCCACCTATGATCTCTTTTCCTTTTCTTATTTGGAATGGTTATTCTAATGGACTTAAACTGCTAAAATATTCCAATTAGGATATATTTTCAATGCTTATGTATCACTACACAGATTGTGTTACCTAATGAAACTTCTTACTTTATTTTAGTTTTTTCTATGTTGCTGTTTAACAATCGTAATAATACTTTTCTGTACTGAGTCTATGCGTATATAACACTTAATACTTGCTTTTATTTATCTACATTGTGATAACCTTGTACATCAACTCTTTTATATCCTGGTAAGCCTTCAATATATTGAATATATATAAAACAAAAAAAACTAATAAAATCGTTGAGCTTTGAAGTTGTATTAAGTGGATGAGTGAGTGTGCTGGATCTTGTGTATCGTATAAATTGGCCCCAGCAACACCCCATTTATGCATGTTCAGGTGAGTGCAGCCCCCTTGTTTCATATATATTTGGGAGTCTAGCCAACTCCTTGGTTTTGAACCCCTCCCTGTCACAGGTGCCTTATTCCAGGGCCCTATTTAGCCTTGTACTGATAGATCTCCAGATGGAATTTCTTCCCCAAGTAAGTGGGTTAATCTCATAAGAGCAGACATTAGACTGTTAGAGTAGAATCTGCCAAAGATGGGGTACATTGACATTATGGCAGGTTTATGCAATGTATGATCATATGCTGTAACCAAACCCCCATTTTTTTTGCCTAGATTAGGTGTTTTTAAAAAAATAAAACAAACAAAAAAATAATAAAACCTGTGAGCTTGGAAGTTGCTGTTTAGGGGATGAGTGTGCTGGATATATAGCGTATATATATATATATATATATATATATATATATATATATATGTGTGTGTGTGTGTGTGTGTGTGTGTGTGTGTGTGTGTATTCTGTACAGTCTACAATATTTGAACAAGTTATTGCACAACATATCCATGCTTTTGTTTAGAAAGTCCTTTGCCAGAATGTGGGCATCAAAATACCATTTTTTTTAAGCAGCTTTTAGATTTGAAATTCCATTTAAATATGAAAAAGCCTAAAAAGTAAAAGTCCACTGCCTTAAAAGTGAAATAAAGATGAAAATAACAATTATATCATGTGTTTAAAGATTTTACAATTTCAACTGACTGTCTAAATATTATGGGGATGATTTTCCAACATAATTTATCTAAAGAGTTCATTGGGAAAAACATTCCCTTAATATTTAATCAGAGGACCAGGTACATTATAGCTTCCTAGATCATTCAACCCCTTAAGGACACATGATGGAAATATTCCATCATGATTCCCTTTTATTCCAGAAGTTGTGTCCTTAAGGGGAGCATTTCAATAAATGACATGGAGCTCTAGCTCAAATTAGGACAGAACTAGTCCAAATTGCAGGAAGCATGCTTTCTAAATCAGACATGGGAGCCCTAATTCAGGAGTCCTGAACTTCCTGTCTATATATAACTGGCAGGAATACTCGGACCTTTCAGCCTTGGAAGTCAGAGTGGAGACCATGGAGTCAAAAGCCCAGATCTGTCAGCAGCAACACAGAGCTGCAAAGACTGCATCCACCAGAGGAATTTGCTACTCGCCTTGCGCAGACAGATGGAGGATTTAGAAAACAGAAGTCAGTGGCAGAACATTAGGATATGTAGCCTACCTGAGCCAGATATCACCCGCCTCATGATAACTTTCAAAGCCTTGTTCTGACAAATATTAGGCCAGAAGGCCCCAGCTGAAATACACTGATGCATGATTGGGCGCACACAGCTCTAGGACTGCTGAGGTAGGATGGCAGGTACACAGACATCATATGTTGCTTGCATGCAAACAAACTAAAAGAAAAACTCATGTCTGCTACAAGGGACTCCCATGTAATGCCGTGGTTACATTCCGGGGAGCTGGTGTGTCCTTGTTCAAAGACCTCTCAGGCCTAACCTTGGATGCCAGGTGGGCTCATCGCCTGGTGGCCGTGCCTGTGAGGGACAAAGGGATTGCCTATTAATGGGAATTTTCTTTCAACTTGCAGGCTAGGCAGGGTTACCCCTGGATAATGCTCCGTTGGCCTGATGATGTACCAAGGTTCCTCAGAACTCCTCAGGTACCAGGTACACAGGTTCCTCAGAATGCTCCACTTACCAGTAATACGAGTACACAACTGACTGATTGACAAACCAGTGGTTGAAAGGAGAAGATTATCCAAGTCTACCCAGTCCCAGATGGAGTGACCTGACAGAGATTCCCTGACAAAGATATGGGTTGGTCTTCCGGGAGTTGAGGAGTGAAGCTGTTGCCTCCAGTTCAATGTCTGAAAGTGGGGTGGTTCTGTGGTCCAGCTACCAATATTTTTTGCACGGTGTTCAGGTACTCTCTGTTTTATGGGCTGCCAAGTGGCATGCTGTCGTCGGTGGGTTTCAGTATATAAGTGGGTAGGGAGGTTGATTGGACCTACAGGGAAAGTATTGAAATGTTAGTATTACTTTAAATATGGTGGCAACCGACGTCTGGGTTTTACTTGGCTCCATTGGTATCCCAGTCTTTACCAATTATTGGCCCCCCAGTTGGTGGGCATATTTTTAGCTGTTGTAGGGGGAAGCTGGGAACAATTTGCTGGGACTCTGGCTTATAATGCTCTAAAAATAATGGAGAAGGGGTAGGAGTGGGATGATAGTCTGCTTGTGTAATGAATTATAGTTGCATGGACTATGACACTCTGCTCGACTCCCATCTTCAAGAGTATTTACTTGTAGAAGATTCAGCACTCGTTCCGTACAGCAGTGGTTCCCAAACTTTTTAGGTTGAAGGCGCCCTTAATATTTCAATATTTTTCCAAGGCACCCCAAGTCAAAACAATATTCTAGGATAGGCAACCTTTATCACTACAGATGTTGTGGACTACATCCCCCATAATGCTTTTACACTCATAATGCTGGCAAAGCATCAGGGGAGGTGTAGTCCAAAGCATCTGGGGTGCCGAAGGTAGCTTATGCTTGTTCTAAGTTATATATATGTACAGCGCAGTGGCAAATACTGGTCCCCGGTTTGGTAGAAATGCTTGCCATTCAAGCACAGATCCAGAACCTAATCTTGAGAGTGACACTGGTAGATTATTTAAAGAAACAATACAGGCATAAAAACCACTATAGCACTTTTTAGTGGTTATGGTGCCAGTAGCGCCATAGTGCCCTCCCAGTGTAGTCAAACTGTTTAATAGCACAGCACCCTTAAATACAGTAAGTGTATGTGTGTGTGTGTGTGTGTTTGTGTATGTTTGTATATATACGTGGCGTGTGTGTTTATGCTTTAGGGTGCACACCCTTATGCAATAGGCTGCACATGCCTATGATACCGGTATAACTCAGTCTGCAAGTCCCCTGTCCACTGCAGTTTCTATTACTTTTTATACATGTCCAATGGGATTAGATTTGAGTATCTTATAATTAGACCTGTCTAACAGCTGCCTCATCACCTCAGAATGACAGCCATGTTTATTTTGGATCACTATCAAGCCCCCCTTATTGGCAATTGATAGCGATCTTCCTGTTTCTGCACAGTTTCTCAAGAGATCTTTTGTCATTAAAGTTTATGTTAAATCTTTCTAATGGTCTCTGCCAATGAAGGACCTCTACCTCTTTCCACACCACATTCATGAAAGTCTGAGTAGAACTGTTAGCTGTAACGGACAAAATTAACTCTTAGTCTTACATTTAGTCAGATCAAACTTCTGGAACAAGGCGGCACCCACAGGAGCAGCCTTGTTTGCCTCATGTTTGCTTGAGAAATCTTGGTGTGGTGGACCTGAAAAAAACATTTTAGAGTTAAGAACAAAAAAAAATATTTGTAAAATAAATATTAAAATTATCATCCTTGCTTGTGTGACAAACTTCAGTCCTTTTGATAATGTCTTAACCTGCACGCAGGGCAGGCGCTTCCATAGGGCAGCACGAGGGGTGCAAAGATTCTGAGTGACCAGCGGGAGCATGGAGAACTCCACTCCCACCAGTCACTCTCTGCAGCGATGCCCATTGTAGTAATTTACTGAACTGGCTGTGTGATGGGGAGATAAAATGTCCTGCCACTGAGGGAGGGAGATGGAGCAGCGAGGAGCAACCGCGGCCAATCTCTTCAACTGCTGTGGAGAGCGGAGGGAAGCTACTACAGTGCAGCAACACCTGGGGGACCGTTGTTTAGCATTTAAAAGAAACATTAAGAGTATGTCTGTATGAGAGTCTGTGTGTGTGTGTTAGAGCCAGTGTGTGTATAAGTAATGTGTGTTACAGTGAGTGTGTGTGTATAAGCAGTGTGTAGGTGTAAGAGTTATTCTGTGTGTGTGTGTGTGTGTGTGTGTGTGTTAGAGCCAGTGTGTTTGTAAGAGCCAGTCTGTGTGTGTGTGTGTTTGTGTATAAGCAGTGAGTGTGTAATAGCCAGTGTGTGTTTATGTATAAGGTGTGTGTGTGTGTGTGTGTAAGCAGTGTGTGTATAAGCGTGCGTGTGTATTTGTGTGTAAGAGTCAGTGTGTGTCTCTTGTATAAGAGCCAGTGAGTGAGTGTGTGACACAAGGGGGTGAAAAGACCACAACATTAGGATGAAGACACAAAAACACAAAATAATGCCAAACAGCGGATACAATACACAAAAAGGTAAAACAAGAAAGAAAAATGTGGCAAGATGCACAAAAGGGACACAATAATGGATAAGAGGGATAAAAGGGGGAATATTAGACAGACAGGTGAAGACAAATTTTTGGGGCAGCAAAATGTGTCTTTGTCTGTGCAGACTAAGTCCTTGCACCGGCCCTGCCTGCACATCTGTCATGCAGTAATCTGATATGTTTAACCCATTAAGGACCAAACTTCTGTAATAAAAGGGAATCATGACATGTCACACATGTCATGTGTCCTTAAGGGGTTAAAACATAGAAACATAGAAACATAGAATGTGACGGCAGATAAGAACCATTCGGCCCATCTAGTCTGCCCAGTTTTCTAAATACTTTCATTAGTCCCTGGCCTTATCTTATAATTAGGATAGCCTTATGCCTACCCCACGCATGCTTAAACTCCTTTACTGTGTTAACCTCTACCACTTCAGCTGGAAGGCTATTCCATGCATCCACTACCCTCTCAGTAAAGTAATACTTCCTGATATTATTTTTAAACCTTTGTCCCTCTAATTTAAGACTATGTCCTCTTGTTGTGGTAGTTTTTCTTCTTTTAAATATAGTCTCCTCCTTTACTGTGTTGATTCCCTTTATGTATTTAAATGTTTCTATCATATCCCCCCTGTCTCGTCTTTCCTCCAAGCTATACATGTCAAGATCCTTTAACCTTTCCTGGTAAGTTTTATCCTGCAATCCATGAACCAGTTTAGTAGCCCTTCTTTGAACTCTCTCTAAGGTATCAATATCCTTCTGAAGATATGGTCTCCAGTACTGCGTACAATACTCCAAGTGAGGTCTCACCAGTGGTCTGTACAATGGCATGAGCACTTCCCTCTTTCTACTGCTAATACCTCTCCCTATACAACCAAGCATTCTGCTAGCATTTCCTGCTGCTCTATTACATTGTCTGCCTACCTTTAAGTCCTCAGAAATAATCACCCCTAAATCCCTTTCCTCAGATGTTGAGGTTAGGACTCTATCAAATATTCTGTAATCTGCCCTTGGGTTTTTACGTCCAAGATGCATTATCTTGCACTTATCCACATTAAATGTCAGTTGCCACAACTCTGACCATTTTTCTAGTTTACCCAAATCACTTGTCATTTGGCTTATCCCTCCTGGAACATCAACCTGGGACACACCTTACCAGCGCACAGTTCCCCTCTCCTGCCGGTCACTTCTTGTAGCATGGCCGAGCGCCAACTGCAATGCTGCGGACTGTGTGGAGGGGGCGGGGATATGAACATGTCATATCCCTGCTCCCTCTGTAGCACACAGCGTGGCTGGCGCCCAGCAGGGGCGGAGCTACCGCCAGCCCCCTTCTAATCAGCATGGGAGGACTTCCTCCCAAGAAGACTAGAACAGAGAGCAGGAGAAGGCAGAGAGGAGGGGGGCTGGGCAGGACCAGCTCCTCCAACTCCCAACTACCTCAGGCAGCACTTTGGATCTCAGGTAAGCCACCCTCCTGAACCTGTCTGTCAGTGTGTATGTGTGTGTATGTGTCTGTCTGTGTGTGTATAAGTCTGTCTGTCAGTGTGTCTATGTGTGTATATGTCTGTCAGTGTGTCTGTGTGTGTATATGTCTGTCTGTGTGTCAGTGTGTGTGTGTGTGTGTGTGTTTGTATATGTCTGTCTGTCAGTGTGTCTGTTGTGTATATGTCTGTCTGTCAAAGTGTCTGTGTGAATCTATATGTCTGTCAGTGTATGTGTGTATGTCTGTCTGTTAGTGTGTCTTTGTGTGTTTGTTTATATCTATCATTGTGTATGTGTGTATCTGTATGTCTGTCAGTGTGTATCTATGTGTCTGTCAGTGTGTCTGTATGTCAGTGTGTGTTTATCTGTATGTCTGTCAGTGTTTGTGTGTATCTGTATATGTGTGTGTATCTGTGTGTCTGTCTCTCTGAGTGTGTATCAATTTGTGTATATGTGTATCTGCATGTGTGTCAGTGTGTGTATCTTTGTGTATGTGTATCACAGTGTGTGCGTGTGTGGCAGTGTATGTGTATATGTGCATATATCTCAGCATTCAATCACCAACACTACACACAAATAAACACCTGCATGCAAACATCAACAGAACATACAAACACAACCCTGCATTCAAATGTCAACACTACTGTCAGGATCGGGACAGGGATCCAACACGCAGAGTACGAACAGTAGAGATGTACGTTTACCGGACCTTAGAATGGCCGGACTAACATAAGGAGAAAGCAGAGAATAGTCAGAGACAAGCCGGGGTCGAGGGAACGAGAGGACAGGTAAGCGAGAGACAAGCCGAGGTCAAAGGACACGAGAGGTAAACAGGAACGATAGTACAAGCCGAGTCAAAACCAGATAGAACGATAAACATAAGATCACTGAGGGACCAGAAAAGCTAGAACCACGACAGGGCATTGAACCATTAGCCACATCCCTATTTTATACCCTGGTTCTCTAAATCATGGCTCCGCCCTTGCCGAGCCCTGATTCGTTGTTCCGAACCAGATTGACAGGTCGGGATGTGATTGCCGTCATGACGTCGGCTCCTGAGCGTCGTGTCATAAAAGGAAGTGGGGTTCTCGCGGCCGGCGTGGGAATGACTATGAGAGCTGTGAGGATTAGATGAATCAGCCCCGCTGAGAGAACGGACGTCGGGAAGTCTAACCTCCTCCGAGGTAGAGACTTCAGGTACCCTGACAACTACATACAAACACACCTCTGTATCAGACACCAAAATTATATATAAACACACACCTGCTTTCAAAAACCAACACTACACATAAATGCATGCTTGCATTCAAATGCAAACACTACATACAAACACACCCTTACAATCATACAAACATACTCCATACAAACACATGCTTACAGTCAAACACACAAATACTGCTCCGTGCTAAATACAATCCTGCAAGCATGGGGAACCGGTAGAGCCCCAGCTTTCAAAGCATTGTTGAAGTTGCACGACAGATGGGGATCTATCTTTTAGCCATCCTGTGTACATACACAGACAGTCATACAGAGACATACAGAGTCTGTATGTCTCTGTATGACTGTCTGTGTATGTATTCAAAAGGAATAAACGCAGGCAACACTCAGAGCAGAGCCTTTTTGCATGAGCTGAAACGTCACACTTTCTATGTGGTGGTTCACCTACCAATAAATATACCATCCTTACTATCGGAGTGTTGCCTGCATTTATTCCTTTTGAAGACTTTACTGGTGGATCCAGCTACGTCCGCCTGACACGGAGCATCCACCACTGTGGATGGTCGGAGCATTTACACGGTATCAGTGTGCAGGGTTCTGTGTTTGTCTGTGTATGTATGTCTCTGTATGCCTTGTCTGTATGTCTCTTTATGACTGTCTGTGTATGTATGTCTCTGTATCATTGTGTATGTATGTCTCTATATGCCTGTCTCTATGTTTCTTTATGTCTGTGTCTGTATTTCTGTGTGTGCCTGTGTCTGTATGAATGTATGTCTGTGTTTGTATGACAATGTACCTGTATGTGTAGATTGTATGACTGTGTTTGTTTGATTGTGTGCCTTTTATGACTGTGTATCTGTATATCTTTGTGACTGTGTGCCTGAATAATTATGTATGTGTGCTTGTATGGTTGTGTTTCTGTATGTTTGTGTATTTGTGCATGTATGTATTTATGCCTGTATCTATGTCTATGTGGGAGAAAAAGAGAGATAGATAGGGGCTGGGGGGAAGAAAGAGACAGAAAGGGGCTGGCGAGGAAGTAAGAAATACATAAGAGGGGTTGTAGGAGACACACTAAAGGGGGGTGTAAGGAATAAAGCGGCCAAAGGGGTAAGACATTCAATAGAGTGGATATGCAACACTAATGGGGATAAGAAATTCAAAAGGGTGCTACGAGACACAGAGGTGATTGTTTATTTTTTTGGTGGGGGGGGGGGTGTCAAAATGCATCTTTGCCTGTGTAGTCAAAAATCCTAGCACCAGCCCGGACTCAGTTACCTGTGATACTAAGATAGCTCAAGTTTATATTAATACCTCTTGTACTGACTTACTGTATAGCTATATGTACACAGTTAATTTGGGTATTAGCTTGTTCCAATTAACAATTGAGATGCAATGTTTTCTGCTGCTCTGAACCTCGTAATATTCTTCTTGATTATGACTTATTGTAACATGCTGCTGTTATATGACCTTATATATAACCTCTGTTTGTGGAAGCTCACTGTGCTTAGGAGTCTCTTATTTGGTTTTGAGATGTAGCTCGGATCTCCCCCCCTCACTTTGGCTCCCCTTGAGGAGGGTGGAAGGCCTAAAGCAGCTGCCCTCAGAGCTGTCTCACAATATAATTATATAATAATAATAATAATAATTTGAGATTTTTATAGCGCTTTTCTCCCTGTGAGACTCAAAGCACATTACAAGTATACAAACATAAAGACATACATGTTAGGAGTTTCTGAAGGTCAGCTGAGCGGACTGAATGCCTGATGGAAGAGATGAGTCTTTAGCTTTTTTTTTTTTAAAGTCTGTAAGGACGGTACCTCTCTGATTGGGCACGGTAAAGACTTCCAGAAGGTAGGGGCAGCGTGGAGGAATGCCCTGGAACCTGAGCTATCTTAATTATTGGTACTGACAGGATTTGCTCGCTGACCGAAGTGAACAGGATGGAATGTAGGGTGGCAGGAGATCTTTCAGGTACTGTGGGCCTTGATTGTTTAGGGCTTTGAAGGTTAGCAGGCCAATTTTAAAATATGTTCGCCATTTAATTGGAAGCCAATGCGGGGAGTGGAGAACAGGTGTTATGTGGCAGGAGCGAGTTATATTGGTCAATATTTTGGCCGCTGCATTTTGTACAGTCTGAAGGCAATATAGTGATTTTTCTGGGAGGCGCAAGTAAAGTACATTGCAGTAATCTAGCCAAGAGGATACAAATGCATGGGTTAATGTTGGCATATCATCTGGTGAAATTAAGTGTTGTATCCTGGCTATGCTTTCCAGATGAAAGTAGGCAGATTTTATTAAAGAGGAAATATGCTGTTTAAATTATAGCCCAGAGTCAATCAGCACTCCGAGGTTTCAAACCTTTGGTGAACTGAGGAGTTCAGAGCCTCCAAGCTTCAGGCCATTTTGATGGCTATGGGATATGTTTGTTGCCCAGGGTCCACTCACCAAGAGTAACTCTGCTTTGTCCAGGTTCACTTTAAGCCAACAAGTACTGTGGGATCTGATAAGTGCTGCATACTGAGTACTGGGACTCCAGTTATTTAGTTACCATTCTCGCTCTATCCTGGTGGTTCCTAATGGTGCATGGGAAGCTAGCCTTGTGTGCTGGGGTGCATGGAGATTGGAACACACTCTTACAAGTGGAAGGGTGTTTTTTTCCCTCTTTTTTCTCACATGGCTCTCATTTCAATGCTGCTCTTTGTGGTTGGAGAGGTTTCATAGCCTCTTGTGTGTATAAATACTCTAAAAGGCAGTATCCACTCTTTTTTAACCAATAGCTTGGCTGTGGGTGGGAGTGTATGCAAAAAAACAAGAGTTTGAATTTTAACTCTGCTTTGGTAGAGAATTAACAATTGTAAGACTGACTGACCAGTATCTCAGTTTTGACCACATTCACCAAGACAGACTACCAGTTTGCTTAGGTGTGGGTGGCCATTGGGAACATATTTCTGAGGGAGGAATATCCTACCTAGGTGCTCAAGTCATCTTTTTGAATATAGTTACTTTAATGGAGGGTGATTTTGGTACCGTTAGGTGGGTTATGTGGGAGCTGTACATAGCTCCCTAATACATAGTACATGCTCTCTAATTTGGTATCCTTAAATAATGGCTACATCCATAAGGGGGGGTTTCAAGACTAACTCTCTTGCATTTTTGTTTTATAAATAAGTGGTATCCCTATAAATGTAGGTCTGGTAGATCTCTGCACTTGGTATTGAAACAAATTCCCCAGATGTAAATAAAAGAACCACACTCACATGATGCAGAGCCGTATCAGGCTCTGTATGTACAGCCCAAGGGTAGGACCGGTCTAGGGGGGTCTGCCTTCACGTTGGCAGGTGGGCATTCCCTCCAGTGGCCATTGGAGTAATTAAATTACCTCCATTTGTTTAAATATCCATAGGGATTAAGGAGAGAGTGCAGATAACTTTTTTCCTTTGGTTTTTACAGCCCAAGGGTGCCTATCCAGCGAGATTCAGGAGTAGTACCACAATAATTGAGTAGATTAAAATATGATATTTATTGTAAACTTTAGAGTAAAACAAATAGTAGATAATTAAGGAGATATGCCAAGACTTAACGTTCATCAGTGTAGCTGATTCTAAAAAGCAAGTTCACAGAATTGAAAGCTCACCACTGGCAATATCAAACCTTAAAAAACCTCAGTCTCTTATAAGACACGTTTCGACCTAATGAGATCTTCTTCCAAGTGTTTAGAGTCCGTTCCCTGGATCTGTGGCTTTTATAGTTAGTTAATTGGTTAATCACCTTCTTCTTACGGGTATCCACTTCCGGATCTGGACATCCGTTGATCATCTGATGATGTTTACTTCAGGTTTTGTACTGACGTCTTGACGTCACTTCCGTCACTCATCATATGACGTCAGTGTTGCCGGTCTGCTCTCAGTGGGCATACGGAGTCCATGTTGTTTATGGGCATATACAATAGTTTAAGTTAGGGATGTGCATGGGCAAAAAATTTGGTTCGGCTCGGAAATTCTGAATTTCGGGACTTCAGCAATTCGGCACATATGCAATTCGGCACTTCAGTACTTCGGTTCGGCACCTCTGAAATTCGGTACTTCAGAAATTTCAGCACCGGCACTTCAGGACTTTCTGAATTCGGGACTTTGGCGATTCCCTAAGACTAACCCTACCCCTAACCCAACTTCTAACCCTATCCCTAACCCTATCCCTAACCCTACCCCTATCCCTAACTCTAAACCTACCCCTAACCCTACCCCTAAAATTAGCGTTAGGGGTAGGGGTAGGGATAGGGGTAGAGTAAGGGTTAGGGGTAGTGTTAGGGTTAAGGTTGGGTTAGGGGTTAGGTTAAGGGTAGGGTTAGGGTTAGGATTAGATTCCTGTCATCATTCCCTTACTTTTACCTCCCTCTCCTGTTTTGCCACTTTTCAGAAATCTGAAGCAATTCGGCACTTCGGTTCGGCAATTCGGTACTTCGGCAATTCTGTCTAGGGCTAGGGTTAGGGTTAGGGGTAGAGTAAGGGTTTTGACACTCTTCAGAAATCCAAAACAATTCGGCACTTTGGTTCGGTTCAGCAATTCGGCACTTGTCAATTCTGCAATTAGGAATAAAGGTAGGTTTAGGGTTAGGGGTAGGGTTAGGTCTAGGGGTAGGGTTAGGGGTAGGGTTAGGGTTAGGTTTAGGGGTAGGGTTAGGGTAAGGGTAAGGGTTAAGGATAGGGTTAGGGTTAGGGGTAGGGTTAGGGTTAGGGTTAGGGACAGGGTTAGGGTTGGGGTTAGGGATGGGGTAGGGTTAAGGTTAGGGTTAGATTCCTGTCATCATTCCCTTAATTTTACCTCCCTCTCCTTTTTTGCCACTTTTCAGAAATCCGAAGCATTTCGGCACTTCCGAAATTTGGCACTTCGGCAATTCGGTTAGGCACTTACGAAATTTGGCACTTCGGCAATTTGCCACTTGGCAATTCGGTTCGGGAGGGGGACCCTGAGGGTGGGGGCAACCTCAGGGCACTCTAGTGCCAGGAAAACGAGTATGTTTTCCTGGCACTAGAGTGGTCCTTTAACTGAGAACTCAAAGTGAAATCAAAGTGAATTTCAAATTCAAGGTAAAAATAACCAAACTGATGCGTGGCGAGCGCAACACCCTAGCACACGAGATTACACGTTTTAATCTGCCCCCCATGGAACCTACTCCAGGATCGACCACTTCCTCGTCAACAATGTCTGCATGGCTAGAGTGGTGGACACTGAGATAGGATCCATAACGTGGTCAGACCACGCGGATATTGCTATAAAACTGGGCAATCTGTGGACAACAGCGTAGTGGAATTGGAGACTCAGCCCACATCTGCTGAGAGACCTAGATTCTCAGGAGACAATCCGTAAAGACATACAAGAATACTTCGAAACAAACGACACTGAAGACATGTCCCTGAGCACTATCTGGGCAGCTCATAAGGCAGTGATCAGGGGCACGTGCATAAAATTAGCCACAAGAAAGAAGAAACAGAAGACACAGAGATTTACACAATTGCTCGCCTTGTTGAGAAAACAAGAACAACAACACAAGACTACTCCAACCCAACACATCCTAGAACGACTGGAAGGCACCAGAAGATCCATAACGGAACTGCTTCTGGACGACGCAGCAAAAGCCATCATCTGGTCAAGAAGGAAGTTCTACGAAAAATCAAACAAGATGGAAACATATTATATAGACACAAACAGAGAGGAGGGTTAGGGCTCCCACACTTCTACTTCTATTATTTAGCTGCGCAATTAGCGCAGGTAGCCATGTGGCACACACGTCTGGAGGTGAGGAGATGGGTGGACTTGGAGTCCCTTCTCACCGGCCCTGATTTACCACAATATCATATGTGGGTACCCAGAGGAGACAGGCCAATACTGAGAACCTCCTGTCCAGCTATACTAAACTCCTTGAGATTATGGGACGCGTCTGTGTCCAAATACAAGCTAGCGACATCCCCTTCCCCACTTACTCCACTTCTAAGAAACAGAGCTTTCCCCACGGAATGGCAGCCAGGGAATTTGCGAATCTGGAAAAGGTGGGATTACAGAGAATATGCCACATGTTTGGTGGCAACGGCATAGTTACATTCGAACAAATAAAACAAGGGACACATCTCACCCCTAGGGACTTTTTTCAGTATCTGCAAATCAAAGATTTTGTGCGTAGCCCTCACATACAGAGAGCAGGGACAGCCACACTAACGCTCTATGAGAAAATGTGCTTAAAAGAAACCGCACCATCCGGCCTAATTACGACGCTGTACGCACACGTTTGTGCAGAAACAGAAGAATGGGGTACATTAACATACACAGAGACATGGGAAAGGGAACTGGGAGAGGTCCTGGAGGGAGTAGAGTGGAGGGAAATATGGGAAGCAAACACTGCGGTGTCCATATGTGTATCCCTCCAGGAGCAATCCTATAAAACTATGTTTCGGTGGTATGCCACTCCGGTGAAACTTTTTCACATGCACCAAACACCGACCGACGAATGCTGGAGAGGATGTGGCCACAGAGGCACGTATCTCCACATGTGGTGGGAATGCCCACGGGTACAAACATACTGGTCGAAAATATTTGACCTACTTCAACAGATACTCCACAGGGCACCTGAGCTTAACCCTTGGACATATTTATTGAATAGAGCGTTGGATGACTGGACCGCCAGGGAACAAAAATTTATACACAAGGTAACACTAGCAGCACGTAGAACCCTGACACAGGCGTGGCTAAAGGTGGACTTGCCTCCCATTCGGAAGGTAATCTCCAACCTGAAAGACGTATACTTAATGGATAAATTGACGGCCACAGTGAGAGGATCCATGTCCAGGTTTGAAAAAATTTGGGAACCATGGACTAGTAGCGAACTCTCCCGAGACATAGGTTAGTCGAGGAAGACACTAGGAAATTGGACACCCCCACGCAACTTGGGAATGGCGCACCCCCCCCTCTCTTCCCAGATCTCCATTCTTCTTACTCATCTCAGTTCTCACCTCTTCTCTCTTCTTCCTCTTCTTCTTCTTCACATACTCTCTAATATCAGAAGGGGCGTATGGCCCCCAATCCTAGAATACCACAGACATGATGACTTCTGGCCAGACCAGGACAGCTACAGTGGGATTGGAGACACAACCCCCAACTGAATTTTGAAATTACTCACTTAACAACAGCCTCGTTGGCACAGATAGTTTGTTTTGAGATATATTCTGCTGGTTTGTTACTTCAGTTGTATGAAAAAGATAAAACGTGTAATGTCTTTGTTACAATGCGGGCATGATAACAGCGGTCCAAAGGCATGCCTTTAATGCACCAGGAACTAATTCAATCTTTATGTCAGATATACAATGTACAATGTATAATGTCCGCGAATGTTGTAATGAGACTTTCACACAAAAATAAAGTTTAAAAAAAAATAAAAAAATAACCAAACTGGAAAAATTCTCTACATCTTGAATGTTTCCAGCTCAACTACTTTGGCCTTAAAGTTACAATTCACTTTGAATTGTCACTTTAGTAAATAACCCGTACAGTTGGGTTTATGTCTTTACATTTCATAATATTTGTAGTAACTCTTTTTAAGTCAGATTAATATTATATATATTTATAGTTATGTAAAGAGATTTAGGTTGTAACACAACTTGTTTTATTTTTAGTTTGCTTTTTAAAATAAAAAAACAAAACATATAATACATATTCCTTATTTCCAAGCGTGTATCATTAGTTAATAATTAATAGACTTTAACAAAATCAGTGTCAGAAAAAAAAAATCTCTCATGAAAATCCTATATTGCTTAAGTCTTTTTGGACAGAACTTCCATTTCTGCAAATTTATATAGCCCTCTCTTACACTTTAAAACAGTAGGTGTTCCCGCCATAGGCCATAACTCACGCATAATTGGACATTCTAGGACAGATTCCAAATTTTATATGACAGCCGTGCTTTTTCAACTACACATCTGCAGTAGAAAAAACAAAAAAACAAGAAAAACCTGGACCAATTATCTTCAGAAATGTAAATCATATGATTTATATAGTGAACATAATGTGAATACACTGCCCTATATGTTAGAACATTTTTGCAGTGTTGTTTATATTTCTTTACTTGTTTTTATACACAGTTTTGTTCAAACACAATTTTGTTTGTAGAAGTGGGATTTTTTTTTGTCAATTTTAAAGTCAGAAAATGTACTGATCAATCAAAAATCTGCTTACTCTCAACAGCGTTTTTTTTTTTTAAAGGGTCTTATTAAATAAAATGTTTTTCTTACATTGCACTCTGCTTTTTCCGCTTTCTCGTTCCACATAAATCAAGGACTATATGTCAAAGAGGAACATTCATTTAGTAAAGTTTTTTTTCTTACATATGAGAAGGAGTAAAGATAATATATCTACCTACATTTAATTGGAGATTGTTAGTGTTATTGTTAATTACATTTCTTTTGTTTAACAATATTGATTCACCCATGTAGTTGAAATATAAAAAAGATGACTGTATGCGGTATTTGCCTCTAGAGATTCATTTGGACATAATTAGCCTACAATTCACGATAGGGAGATTTGCAATGCACAATTGTTTGCAAAATTTCCCCCTGATATTTACATGGGTATGAGAAAATGCCTGTGATTTTTTTTTTTTATCATGTCTTATCAGAAAATGTACAAAAGTAAACTATCACTGTCAGTTTATGCTTTTTCTCCCCACATGAAAATAGTAAGAAAACTGCAATATTGCCAAATTCAGGCTAATATGGTAACCATCAAAAATTCTAATTTCGAATTGCCACATACTAGAATATTGGGAAAACCCACTCTCGCCAGTCCGGACATACCGATTTCGATTTGTAATTTGGAGAGCTCGTCCTGGCATCAGAAAAATTGCAGTGGAATGGAGAAGAAACTGCTATTTTATTAACAAAACTAAGCCATGGGTTTAAACTCTGACTACTCCTGGGTGTCAGCAATGACTGTAGTACACATCAGCCCCAATACTGCAAGTAAAACCAAAGAAAAATGTTACTTGTGCACTATCCTAAATAACTGGAAAAATGTTAGTATCAATCCAATTGCCATTAAAGTGTAAGCTCATCTGCCATATCAAGTGCAGGGCTTCCTTTTGTTTTTATTTGCTTGTGTATTACACAGGCATGTTATAGTGCTGCTGGCTCCTCCATGTGTTCCCTATTAAGGGTTAATACGTGTTTAGGGGTTTAGAAAATATCCCTTTCTATCTCATTAGAGATGTTGCTCTATAGCTCAAAGCAAGGTTTATTATGGTGGGCATGCCATGTTTGCAATATTGCAATAATTCTACACTACAAGGATACACTACATAGATATCTCTTCTTTTTATTCCATTAAGTTCTTTTGAGTGTGGTGATGCTATTTTGTGAGAATTATCGGAACTGGAGAAACATTACTGCCGGCACCAAGATCTTGGAGCACATTTACTGCCGTGGTGGAATGAGTAATTTGTTTCCTGCTGCATTTATGACATTTTGTATACCCATTCTGATTAGTTTGTATCACCAATTCTAGTTCTACAGGACCCTGGCAAATTTGGGAAGTCTTCTGTCTCCCTTTAAGGATGACAAGAAATCCCCCTGGAGTTCGAAACAACCATGGTTCGACAATATTTAACTGGGTTAATTCTGAGCCTCTAGCTGCCAAAGCTAAAGCTAGAAGGGATGCCAATTTAATCGCCGTCCATCTTAGGTCAATCTGGTCATTGTCCAAAGAATTAAGGTAGTTTAATAAAAGGTCCACATCCCAAGTGTAAGTGTATCTTGGAGTAAAAGGCCGGCAGACTGATAGTCCTTTGAGTAACCTGAGGTAAAGGGCGTCTTGGGTCAGATTAGGGATTAAAAAATGTAATGCAGAAGAATTCCAAAGCAAAGGGAATTCTGTCAGATTCATGGGAAAGGGAATTAAAGGAAACTTCACATGCTTTAAATTCCTCGATCATCTGTTTATATCTTATCCTGGTCCTGCGCCATAATGAAGAATTAACTATATCCAAAACCCGGTCAGACAGAAGAGGATGCATTAAGAGCCTACCAGGGCTGCTATCCACATAAGCTGGGGGAGCTTGGTTAAGAGATCCCTGGTCCTTAGGAAACAATCCGCTGTCCAGCCTAATGGTACATTTGGTCCCCTGATTAGAAGTTGGATCAGGGGGTACCATGGTCTGGAGCTCCAAATGGGGTACACTTAAACAGGATTGAACACCCTGTTTCTCTAACATCTTCATCAGAATAAATGGAAGGGGAAAAGCGTAAAGGCCCGGAATGTCTGTCCACTGGAAGGACATCACATCCATCTTCCAAGCTCCTTTTGCCCAAGTCCTGGTTACAAATTTGGGAGTCTGAGCTGAGGTCTGAGATGCAAAAAGATCTATCTGTCTCTTTCCCAATCTGCTCTCTATCAGCTGGAATAAGGCACTCTTTAACTGGTCTGTAGCCAGGACAAACGCTGGCGGGACAGGGAATCCACCAGTTCATTTGCCCCTCCTGGTACGTGAACTGCCAAAATTCGAACTTTGTGAACCAGAGCCCAGGACCACAAGCCCAAAGCCTCTAGGCAAATACCTTTTGACCTTGTGCCCCCTCTGTGGTTGACATAAGCTGTCCTGTTGTCCGATTGAACAATTACCGACACGCCTAGGAGGTTCAACGGAATGAGGCCTTGGAGGGCTAATCTGAAGGCTCTCAACTCTAGTATATTTATGTGAAGAAGCCTTTCTTGAACTGACCAAACTCTTCTTATTGCGCCTTGGGTAGAGAAAGCACCCCATCCCTTGGTAGAAGCACCTGTGGTCAAGGTTAACTCGAAAGGCCCTTCCCGGGGGAGAGGAAGTGGACTTGCCCTTTCCAATATCTTGTTCAGCTCTTTTATTACACTCGTTGGAAGGACCACCCTTGACCCCCACTCGCCACCTCGTCTCAGTTGGTTTCCTAGAAACAGCTGACTTTGTCTGCACACCAAGGGGGAAGCATCGTAACCCGGTGTTAAAGCTATCAACCTCCCAATAGTCTTTGCAATTTGTCTTAGGGACCGTCTGTGTTTTAAGAGAGCTAAAGTTAACTAAGCTAGGATTTTTTCCCATTTGTCTAGGGGAACACTCAAGGTCATATCCATAGTGTTCAGCATGAAACCCAAAAATAGGATATTCTGAGTAGGGACTAGGATGGATTTTTGCAGATTTACAATAAACATCAGATCCTGTAATAAGGAAATTAGGTAATCTCTCTGCTGAACGAAAGCATCTACCTCTGTATTCAACAACAGGATGTCACCTAAGTAATAAAGACATATAAATCCTCTCTGCCTGATGTGGGCTATAATATCTTTCATTATCCTGGAAAATGTGTAAGGTGCGTTGGATAGGCCAAGCACCATTACAGTCTAGTGATATATCTATTCCTTCTGAGAAAATAGAATTCCTATTCCTGAAATTGACAAATCTGCCAATTCGATTTTTCCTTGAGCTAATGCCTGGGAAAGAGAGGAATCTAGAACTGAATTTATCTCTCTGCCCTTTTGTGTGAAACACACATTTCACTTTCTGAGGTACCGTCCCTTTAAAACGTTGACTACTTAAATGAGAATGAGGAGAAGAGGGACCAAAATCAAGTTCATTCTTTAGAACTTGAAGAGGGAAGGCAACCCTTCTTTTTTTATTTTACTAACTGGGACTATATCCTCCTCAGAAGATGAAGAGCATAGGTCCCTGGCAAGGAAGACTCTCTTATAGAGCCTTCTAACATCTCTTTCTAGGAGAGACATCCACCATATTTGTGGCAGACACAGAAATGGAGTCCTCCATCAACGTTGCCATTTTAAAATTTGAGGTGATCAGGGCTGCCGCAAGCTGCATGGCTGTCCTGATCAACTGATTGGCTAAAACGCTGTTGCTGTGCAGGAGCACAGCATGAGCATTTTTTTTAGCGTGGCAAAATAATTCTATGGGAGGCTACCACATACCCATTAGTTTTCCTAGGGACAAATACTAAAGGTAGGGACAAGTTTTTTTTTTCCATTTTATTTACATATCCTTAGTTTAACTAAGTATCAATTTAATTTCAAAACTTGATGAAATAATCATTATATTAAAAAAATAGTCTTGTGGTGACACAGTGACACTTGTCTTTTGGTCTGACATGCTGGTGATGGTTAGTACAGGGAATGCATATATTTATTTTTTTAAAGTCCACTAAGTTAGGTTAAAGGTATCACTACCACTCCTGCACATTGTAGAATCTAATGCTGTCTTTGTTATACTCTGTCTCAAACACATTGTCATTATAAACCATTTGCAGCCACAGGCCCAGATTACTGATTCTCTATGCTGTGCTTCAATTTGCCCTGCTTGGGGACACTTGCTCAAAGTAGGGCAAATCTCATTCATGATGCCAAAACACTGGTTTCATTGCCAGCAAATGGCACCTCGATAGAGTGACATCTCTAGGAAGTGCTAGAAGTGCTGGCTAGTGAAAACTACAACAACCATAGTGTATGTGCTGTGGTTGCTATAAAGGAAAGCAGGAGGGTCACATGTAAATAGATTCTGGTGCTCACCCAGTCAGTTAGTTATTTGGCACAGAGGTCTATGTTGACTCTATTCCAATGAATTGATTGACATGTGGGAAGGAACCAATTTTTATTTAATTTTTTTTCTCAATCTATGCATTTCAAGCAATGCTGCTAGCACAAGATATAGATAAAACTGTTCAAATGAGCAGTTTGACTAGATGCTTTTTAAACTGATTTGCTGTTCAGCTGCTTCGGTTAAAGAGCCTTGTGTTTGATAAAGCAATAAAGTTTGTACTGAATGTATTTGTAGAGTATCAAAACTTCACTTTATATACTTGTAATGTAAATAGTCAGTCATGTGTTGTAAATGAGCATTTCAAGGTTACTCTGCAAGGTGAAATGTGTATACTCTTTTATGAATACGCTTCCAGCATGTAACCTTTCAGTTTGTAAGGTTGTTTTCAGCTGTCTCAGAAGACATGATTAACTGATTGATATTGGCTTTCATGTTAAAACATCAGAATATAAACTCCAAAGTTTTGTTTTGACATCCTATAAAAATGTTAACTAATTCTCCTGAGATCTACCCTCGGGATGTTTTTCATTTTAATGTAATCCTATAAGGCCAGGTAAGGTATCTTGTTGACATTCTCTTGATACAATGCTGTTTTGGTGTTGGTATATTATTTTAGTAGCAACAGTTTTGATAAAGCATTGACCAATTCTAGCCCCTCTTATATCTCTTCACAGATCCATAGGTATGTCCCTTCTCGGTCTCTCTGCCCGTGACCTTTTCCTGTCCACTGCTCGCACGGCCAACTCACGCTTGCAGGACTTCTCGCGAATGGCTCCCTTCCCATGGAATAGTCTGCCAACTGCCATCAGACTCTCCCCTAGTCTTCAATCCTTTAAGAAGTGTTTTTAAAACCCATCTCTTTACTAAAGATTATGGTCTCCTAGAGTAACCTCTACCTCACATAACTGTCGCTTGCTCTCTCCTAAAGGGCAGCACTCTACTCTCTCATCCAGCTCTGCTTCACTCCCACCTTATGTGATTGTTATTTCCTGCCCTATTGTGTTTTACACCCCACCTCCTACAGACTGCAAGTACGTTTGGACAGAGTGCTCTTCAACCTATCGTTCCCGTAAGTTTTCTTGTAATTGTCCTATTTATAGTTAAATCAACCCTCTTATAAAATTGTAAAGTGCTACGGAATCTTTTGGCGTTATATAGATCACAATAATAATACTACTAGAAAATAAAATTAATGGAACACTATAATTTGCAAACCTAACAAATAATTTTCACTGTTTCCATAAGGTATGTAATCATCTAGAAAAGCAATTGAAGCCTAATTTATTTACCGTATTTATCGGGGGTATAACATGCACCGGCGTATAACACGCACCTCATTTTTAGAAAGAAATTCCAGGAAATTTCCCCCCCTCCCATAGTATTCCCCCCCCCCTCATCCCATAGTATTCCCCCCTCATCCCATAGTGTTCCCCCCTTTCCATAGTATTCCCCCCCCTCCCATAGTATTCTCCCCCCCCTCCCCTCCCATAGTATTCTCCCCCCCTCCCCTGCCATAGTATTCTCCCCCCTCCCCTGCCATAGTATTCTCCCTCCCTCCCCTCCCATAGGATTCTCCCCCCCTCCCCTCCCATAGTATTCTCCCCCCCTCCTCTCCCATAGTATTCTCCCCCTCTCCTCCCATAGTATTCTCCCCCCCTCCCCTCCCATAGTATTCTCCCCCTCCCCTCCCATAGTATTCTCCCCCTCCCCTCCCACAGTATTCTCCCCCTCCCCTCCCATAGTATTCCCCCCCTCCCATAGTATTCTCCCCCCCTCCCCTCCCATAGTACTCTCCCCCCTCCCATAGTATTTTCCCCCTCCCCTCCCATAGTATTCTCCCCCTCCCCTCCCATAGTATTCTCCCCCTCCCATAGTATTTTCCCCCTCCCCTCCCATAGTATTCTCCCCCTCCCCTCCCATAGTATTCTCCCCCTCCCCTCCCATTCTCCCCTCCCTTCCCATAGTATTCTCCCCCTCCCATAGTGTACTTCCCCCCCTCCCCTCCCATAGTGTACTTCCTCTCCCCTCCCATAGTGTACTTCCCCTCCCATAATTACTTACCTGTCCTGAAGCGTGGGCCGGCTTCACAGCTTGCACCGCGGTACAGGAACTTTAATTTCATGTTCCGGTTTCCGGCGGGACTGAAAGGAAGTGTGCACACTATTGCCATAGTATTCTCCCCCTCCCCTGCCATAGTATTCTCCCCCCCTCCCCTCCCATAGGATTCTCCCCCCCTCCCCTCCCATAGTATTCTCCCCCCCTCCTCTCCCATAGTATTCTCCCCCTCTCCTCCCATAGTATTCTCCCCCCCTCCCCTCCCATAGTATTCTCCCCCTCCCCTCCCATAGTATTCTCCCCCTCCCCTCCCACAGTATTCTCCCCCTCCCCTCCCATAGTATTCCCCCCTCCCATAGTATTCTCCCCCCCTCCCCTCCCATAGTACTCTCCCCCCTCCCATATTATTTTCCCCCTCCCCTCCCATAGTATTCTCCCCCTCCCCTCCCATAGTATTCTCCCCCTCCCATAGTATTTTCCCCCTCCCCTCCCATAGTATTCTCCCCCTCTCCTCCCATAGTATTCTCCCCCTCCCCTCCCATTCTCCCCTCCCCTCCCATAGTATTCTCCCCCCCCTCCCATAGTGTACTTCCCCCCTCCCCTCCCCACCCATAGTGTACTTCCCCCCCCTCCCCTCCCATAGTGTACTTCCCCCCCTCCCCTCCCATAGTGTACTTCCCCTCCCCTCCCATAGTGTACTTCCCCTCCCATAATTACTTACCTGTCCTGAAGCGTGGGCCGGCTTCACAGCTTGCACCGCGGTACAGGAACTTTAATTTCATGTTCCGGTTTCCGGCGGGACTGAAAGGAAGTGTGCACACTACAGTTAATTCTCAGCAATTACACAATACCATAACCACTGATAATACCATAACCACTGACAATACCATAACCACTGATAATACCATAACCACTGAAAACACCATAACCACTTACAATACCATAATCACTGAAAACACCATAACCACTGACAATACCATAATCACTGAAAACACCATAACCACTGATAATACCATAATCACTGAAAACACCATAACCACTGACATAACACTATACTTACTGAGCCATGTGTGCCTTTAGTAACAGTAAATTAGTTTTGAAATACAACTGGATGAAATGGTCAATGGTATAGGACGCTGGAATACACTGTTACCATTTTTGGTTACTGGTCAGGCTCCTCCTAGCCCTGTCTGAAACATTTTGTTAACCAAGTTACTGACCAGTAAAATTAATTTATCCATTTCCACCTACCTCACCACTCCCCGACCGGAACCTATGACTAAACAACCCTATCTAAGTCACACCCAAACCTGACAAATGACCGGTGCCCTCCAACTTTGACATTTACAAATGCCACTGCAGCTTACCCCTGGTCCCCCACACATTGATATTAATGGTCAATTACAGTTGGCAGACCCTGTATTTGTTTATGTCCCGTTCACCATGACTGATCTGTTTAATTGGAAGACCCATAATTCCTTTACGAAAGCAGACGAGTCACCTAGTGCTTTCTATGAGAGATTGCTGGAGTCATATAGATTATATACTCCTTTTAATCCAGAGGCCCCTGAGAACTCTCGAATGAACAACTCAGCATTTGTCAGCCAGACCCAAGGTGATATCAAAAGAAAATTGCTAAAGTTAAAGGGATTTGTAGGAATGTCCATATCACAGTTAATGGAAATTGCAAGTCAGGTGTATATGAACAGGGAGATTGAAACAAAGCAGGAGGAAGAACGTAAAATGAGGATGAAGGCAGATATGCTAGCTGTAGCTATCATAAGTGTAGAGAGACAGGGAAGGGAGGTGAATAGAGGAGTTGAGAATAGGCTGAGTAAGGGAGGAAGTAGGAATCACTGTGCGTATTGTAGAGAGGAAGGATATTGGAAAAGTGACTGCCCACAGAGGGAATATAAAGCAAGTTATAGATAAGACAAGAGAGAAGGTTACGAGATGGTTAGAGAGGTGGCTATAGAGAACGTCTTGGAGGGAATGACAGTAGTAACAGAGGAGGTGTTCAGGGAAGTAGATACTATTCCCCTACCCAGAGATTAAGGGATAGAGAAGATAGAGATTGTTTTCGGTCTGGCTGACACTGTCATGGAAGACTATTGATACCGACTGGGCTCCATCCCCCATTAGCCGAGTGCAGCCTATGGTCGATGTATCAATAGAGGGAAAGAGGAGCTCTTTCATGATTGACACTGGTGCTGAGTACTCTGTGGTAACTAACCTAGTTGCTCCTCCTTCAGGAAGACTATAATTATGATAGGAGCTACTGGGAAAAGCGCTGCTAGACCAATTCTCAGGAGTCATACTTGTATTCTAGGAGGCCATTTTGTTAAGCACCAGTTCCTATATATGCTGGAGTGTCCAGTTCAGCTTCTAGGACGAGATCTATTATCAAAGCTTCAAGCCCAGATAACTTTTAAACCCAACGGATCAACATCTCTGAAGTTTAATAGATCACCAGGCATAATATCAGTATCGGTGCAAAGGGAAGAAGAATGGCACTTCTACTCTATAATAACAAATACAGACCCTAAGAGTGATGAATCCTTATTTGACATTTCAAGAATATGGACAGAGAATAATCCTCCAGGACTTGCTCGCAATATTCCACCAATACACATTGAATCAAAGCTTGGAGCGTATCCTGTTAGCCTTAGTTAGTACCATATATTATAGAGGGCTAAGGAAAATACACAAACCTATGTGGATAAGTGTGTAAAGTATGACATCCTAAAATTATGTACCTCCCCTTTGGAACACTCCATTATTACCTGTTCAGAAGCCGGGATCATATGAGTATCATCCTGTACAAGATCTAAACGCAGTTAATAATGCAGTAGTCAATGTACACCCAGTGGTACCCACCCCCTATAATCTGCTTGCTTTAATACCAGGTGGGGCAACCTACTATACCTTCCTAGACCTCAAAGATGCTTTCTTTTGTTTCTGGGGTACTGCTGAAAAATTATGTATGGGCATCCACCTTCCATACTTGGTAACTTAAGGGGGGATTTGAGTCAGTTGGGAGAAGGAATTACCCGGCAGCAGGTTGTAGAGTTGGGTAAAACTATGGAGGAGGTACAGAAATGGGTACAAGATAGATTACCTGTGAATATTTATCCACCTGTTCATTCTTACCATCCAGGAGATCAAGTGTGGATAAAAGAGTGGAACAGTATACCGTTAGGGCCTAAGTGGAGGGGTCCTTATGTTGTTCTTTTATCTACCCCAACAGTTGTAAAGGTTGTAGAAGTGACTCCGTGGATTCATCACTCTAGGGTTGAAAAAAAAAAAAAACAGCAGCAGTAGATTCCTGACAAGCTACCATAGATCCAGAGAATCCTTGCAAGATCCGGTTGAAGCGTGTGACCGAGTTGGATTAAAAGTGTTTTTTGCGAAGATATATTGTTAAAAGGGAACATCAAAGATCTACAAGTGAGTGTTTTTGACGGCCATAATAAAGCCTGATCACTCACCCACGTATCATAGCCAGGGTGTCTCAAAGGGACCTCTGTGAAGAAGAGCAGAACTCCATTCCCTGCAGTCCTTACTTCCTGGAAGCTGAGTTGCCATCGCACGGACGAAGACTGAGGATGAAGACGTCGAAAGAAGTGCTTTTGATAATGTATATTTTTGTGTCTTTTTATATTCAGGAAGGTAGAGGTACCGACACTCCTAGCTGTGAGGTTTGCATTAAGACTACTATAACAGGTAATCATATTTCCCAGACCCTAATTTGGCATTCACAATATGAGTGTAAGGGATATGTGTCTAGGTGTAGATACCTAGGTATAGAATATAGTGTATGCCACCTAAGTGCTTCAATCCAGAGTATCAACCCCGTACACTTTGGTTGACCCTCAGGAATGGAGATCCACAGGGGACCCTAATAAATAAGACTGTATTAGAAACCGTACATTCTACGGGTGTTCTGCTATTTGATGCATGGAAAGCGATATCAAGTGGTGGAAAGCCGTGGAATGTATGTGGGGATCTTAAGTGGGAGAGAACGTATGGGTCTAATGATAAATATATTTGCCCCACTAGTAAGTACAAATATATGGATCCAAAGTGCCCAAATAAAGATATAATTATTGTCCGTATTGGTCCTGTGTAGGGTGGGCAACCTGGGGACAGACAGTAGATAAGGATATGATCGTCACTAAGTTGCCTACCAAGCCATATTGTAAGTCTAGGGAGTGTAACCCAGTCCATATACTTATCAATGACCCAGAACAATTCATGGATAGGTTTGGGAACTTATTTGGGTTCCAGATATATGGAACAGGTTTGGATCCTGGGACAATATTATTTATATGAATAGAGACGAGATGAGTGTAGAAAATAAAATCCCCCATAATGCTAAGAACCTGTTTATTGATTTAGCTGAGAGTATTGCTGGTAGTCTTAATGTAACCAACTGCTATGTGTGTGGAGGTACTAACATGGGAGACCAATGGCCATGGGAAGCAAAGGAGGTAATGTATTCCGGTTCTGAGACAGTTGAACAGTTAATATCTTCTCAAACTGATTATCAAGTGAGTGTTAGAGGTAAATCTGAGTGGCGATTAAAGACCTCCATTATAGATTATGTTTGCATAGCAAGAAAAGGAATAATGTTTAACACATCTGTAGGAGAACTAACTTGTCTAGGACAAAAAGCTTATAATGATAGTACAAAAGATACAACTTGGTGGTCAGCTTCAAATGTCTCAGAACCACCTAATCCGTTTGCAATTTATACCAATTTAAAGGATGTGTGGTTTGAGCTATCTGCTACATCTAGTTGGAAAGCCCCAGCAAATTTGTACTGGATCTGTGGTAAGAAAGCCTATTCGGAGTTACCACAGGACTGGGAGGGGGCATGTGTATTAGGTATGCTCAAACCATCCTTCTTCTTGTTGCCAATTGAAACAGGAGAGACCTTGGGAGTTAAAGTTTATGATGTGAATCATAAAAAGAAGCTAGCATCCTTGAATGTAGGTAGCTGGGAAGATAATGAGTGGCACTGGCTACCTTAGCGCGCTTCATTGCCAATAGGAGGGATGTAATATGTGAGGGAACTGGTTAACAGCCAAACTGTATGCCCATGAAGTGTTATTGTATTTTAATACAGGGATTCAAGCCTCATTCTACCATTAGGCAATTATGGATTCCTCTGTAAAGCACATAGCCTTCTTACCAGGTAAACCAGTTTGGCTGTTGATAAAGTCCTCCATTCACTTCCAGTGCAAATAGAAGGAGGTGTATGTGGAAAGTTCAATCTCAGCAACTGTTGTCTGCACATAGATGATGAAGGGCAGGCAGTGGCTGATCTCACAAGCCACATGGCTAAAACTGACGCATGTACCGACTTAAGCCTGGAACGGGTACAATTCTAGTAGTTGGTTTGGAAGTAGGTACGAGCAGCTTGGAGGGATCAAGACATTGGTAGGAGGAGTCATGTTGATTATAGTGTGTCTCTTTATACCATGTTTGGTTCCATTGGTAATTAGGTCCATACAGAGTGTCATAGAGTGCACGACTGAAAGGAAAACAGCTGCGCATGTAATGGCTGTTTGCAAGTATGAACCCTTAGCCCAGAGAGAATATATTCAGAATGAGGAGTGCGGAAGGAATTTGTAATGATGCTAAGATGCTTATGAGGTCTGTTCTGATTCATGGCAACCTGAGGTGTAAGCAAACTACCGTGTTTCCCCGAAAATACGCCCTACCCCGAAAATAAGCCCTAGCTGAATTTTCAGGGTGGGCTGCAATATAAGCCCTACCCCGAAAATAAGACCTAGGCAGGGCCGGCGCCCGCCGGCCCTTTAAATGCCTCAGCCGTCTGAGCGCTCTACAGAGAGCGCTCAGACGGCTGCCGCACTGCCTCACCTCTCCTTCCGTGTAGCGTTGCCGAGCTCCTCTCCGGTCCGCGACCCGCCCGGACTGAAAGGAAGTGCACACTGAGTGTGCACTTCCAGGTCAGTCCGGCCGGGTCGCAGACCGGAGAGGAGCTCGGCCACGCTACAGGGGAGGTGAGGGGGGAGGGAGGGGGGAGTATTACAAGGAGGGAGGGGGGGGAATATTACAAGGGGGGAGTATTACAAGGAGGGAGGGGGGGATATTACAAGGAGGGAGGGGGGGAATATTACAAGGGGGGAGTATTACAAGGAGGGAGGGGGGGAATATTACAAGGAGGGAGGGGGGGAATATTACAAGGGGGGAAGGTGGGGGAATATTACAAGGGGGGAGGGAGGGGGGAGTATTAAAGGGAGGGAGGGGGGAGTATTACAAGGAGGGAGGGAGGGGGGAGTATTACAAGGGGGAGGGAGGGGGAGTATTACAGGGAGGGAGGGGGGAGTATTACAAGGAGGGAGGGGGGAGTATTACAAGGAGGGGGGGTATTACAGGGGGGGAGTATTATAAGGAGGGGGGAGGGAGGGGGGAGTATTACAGGGAGGGAGGGGGAGGAGTATTACAAGGAGGGAGGGGGGGAGTATTACAAGGAGGGGGGGAGTATTACAAGGAGGGGGGAGTTTTACAGGGAGGGAGGGGGGAGTATTACAGGGAGGGAGGGGGGAGTATTACAGGGAGGGAGGGAGGGGGAGAGTATTACAGGGAGGGAGGGGGAGTATTACAAGGAGGGAGGGAGGGGGAGTATTACAAGAGGGAGGGAGGGGGAGTATTACAGGGAGGGAGGGGGGAGTATTACAAGGAGGGAGGGGGGGAGTATTACAAGGAGGGGGGGTATTACAGGGAGGGGGGAGTATTATAAGGAGGGGGGAGGGAGGGGGAGGAGTATTACAAGGAGGGAGGGGGGGAGTATTACAAGGAGGGGGGAGTATTACAAGGAGGGGGGAGTTTTACAGGGAGGGAGGGGGGAGTATTACAGGGAGGGAGGGCTGGGGGAGAGTATTACAGGGAGGGAGGGGGAGTATTACAAGGAGGGAGGGAGGGGGGAGTATTACAAGGGGGAGGGAGGGGGAGTATTACAGGGAGGGAGGGGGGAGTATTACAAGGAGGGAGGGGGGGAGTATTACAAGGAGGGGGGTATTACAGGGAGGGGGGGAGTATTATAAGGAGGGGGAGGGAGGGGGGAATATTACAGGGAGGGAGGGGGAGGAGTATTACAAGGAGGGAGGGGGGAGTATTACAAGGAGGGGGTGAGTATTACAAGGAGGGGGGAGTTTTACAGGGAGGGAGGGGGGAGTATTACAGGGAGGGAGGGAGGGGGAGAGTATTACAGGGAGGGAGGGGGAGTATTACAAGGAGGGAGGGGGGAGTATTACAGGGAGGGGGAGTATTACAAGGAGGGAGGGGAGAGTATTACAGGGAGGGAGGGAGGGGGGAGAGTATTACAGGGAGGGAGGGAGGGGGGATAATATTACAGGGAGGGAGGGAGGGGGTAGAATATTACAGGGAGGGAGGGAGGGGGGAGAATATTACAGGGAGGGGGGAGTATTACAAGGAGGGAGGGGGGAATATTACAGGGAGGGAGGGAGGGGGGAGAGTATTACAGGGAGGGAGGGAGGGGGGATAATATTACAGGGAGGGGGGAGAATATTACAGGGAGGGAGGGGGGAGAATATTACAGGGAGGGAGGGAGGGGAGAATATTACAGGGAGGGAGATGTGAGGGTCTCTGGTGGGGTTACACAGCGCGGGCACCGGCTGACAGACTGGCTCTA